>NC_047584.1:18134469-18831136 GCF_011004845.1 Esox lucius
GGCAACAACTATTGGCGCAATTATTAGAAAATGGAAGAAGTTCAAGATGACAGTCAATCTCCCTCGGTCTGGGGCTCCATGGAAGATCTCACCTCGTGGGGCATCAATGATCATGAGGAAGATGAGGGATCAGCCCAGAACTACACGGCAGGACCTGGTCAATGACCTGAAGAGAGCTGGGACCACAGTCTCAAAGAAAACCATTAGTAACACACTACACAGTCATGGATTAAAATCCTGCAGCGCACGCAAGGTCCCCCTGCTCAAGCCAGCGCATGTCCAGGCCCGTCTGAAGTTTGCCAGTAACCGTCTGGATGATCCAGAGGAGGAATGGGAGAAGGTCATGTGGTCTGATGAGACAAAAATTTAGCTTTTTGGTCTAAACTCCACTTGCCATGTTTGGAGGAAGAAGAAGGATGAATATAGTCCCAAGAACACCATCCCAACCGTGAAGCATGGAGGTGGAAACATCATTCTTTGGGGATGCTTTTCTGCAAAGGGGACAGGACAACTGCACCTTTTTGAGGGGAGGATGGATGGGGCCTGTGTCGCGAGATCTTGGCCAACAACCTCCTTCCCTCAGTAAGAGCATTGAAGATGGGTCGTGGCTGGGTCTTCCAGCATGACAACGACCCAAAACACACAGCCAGGGCAACTAAGGAGTGGCTCCATAAGAAGCATCTCAAGGTCCTGGAGTGGCCTAGCCAGTCTCCAGACCTGAACCCAATAGAAAATCTTTGGAGGGAGCTGAAAGTCTGTATTGCCCAGCGACAGCCCCGAAACCTGAAGGATCTGGAGAAGGTCTGTATGGAGCAGTGGGCCAAAATCCCTGCTGCAGTGTGTGTAAACCTGGTCAAGAACTACAGGAAACGTATGATCTCTGTAATTGCAAACAAAGCTTTCTGTACCAAATATTAAGTTCTGCTTTTCTGATGTATCAAATACTTATGTCATGCAATACAATGCAAATTAATTACTTAAAAATCATACAATGTGTTTTTTTGGATTTTTGTTTTAGATTCCGTCACTCACAGTTGAAGAGTACCTATGATAAAAATTACAGACTTCTACATGCTTTGTAAGTGGGAAAACCTGCAAAATCGGCAGTGTATCAAATACTTGTTCTCCCCACTGTGTATATATATATATATATATATATAATTTTGCAGTGGTCTCTTGATTTCCAGAGCTGTGTATATATAGGTATGTGTTTGTAAAATAAAAATTATTTAGAGTATTTATTTGTAGAAAATAACAACTGGTCAAAAGAACCCAAAAATATTCATTTTTCAACAACAAAATATTAATGTTGTTCAGAAATCAATGTTTGGTGAAATAACCTGATTTTTAATCACAGCGTTCATGCGTCTTGGCATGCTCTCCACCAGTCGGTCACATTGCTGTTGGGTGACTTTATGCCACTCCTGGCACAAAAATTCAAGTAGCTTGCTTTGTTTGATGGCTTGTGACCATCCATCTTCCTCTTGATCATATTCCAAAGGTTTTCAATGGGGTTCAGGTCTGGAGATTGGGCTGGCCATGACAGGGTCTTGATCTGGTGGTCCTCCACCCACACCTTGATTGACCTGGCTATGTGGCATGGATCATTGTCCTGCTGAAAAAAACAATTCTCAGAGCCGGGGAAGGAAGCATTGTCAGAGCAGAAGGAAGCAGGTGTTCTTCCAGGATAACCTTGTTCATGCTTCCTTCACAAAGACAAATCTGCCCAATTCCAGCCTTGCTGAAGCATCCCCAGATCATCACTGATCCTCCACCAAATTTCAGTGGGTGGGGAGGCTTATAGGCCAATAGAAAATGAGATCACCCACGTGAAAGGCTGTGTTGTTAACCACTACACCACAGAGATGTAAAATTGCTGGGTGTCAGTATAGCCTTTTTTCTCGATCCTGAACAACGTTTTAATAGTTAAGTGGCCATTTGTGAATGACACTGATACATTTAAACTGACTAATGTTTCTTACTGTGTATTGCGTTTGCCACTGGCCATTTGAACAGTGTATTAGCCAGTAATAAGCTTTACCAGTATCTACTGACTTACTGGAATAGTCATAAGAATTTATAATTTGCTAGCAAGTCTGCCAAAGCAGTATTTCTTTCATTCATGGCAAAAAAACATACTTTTTTCTTTCATTTGTGAATGACATTTATACAATAACTATTAATAAAGGCGATGATAACGAACTTTTTCATCAAGTGAAAAGATGAGAGAATCGTGGAAACTACTAGAAATAATTAATAAATGTCATTGCTTTCAATAGATTCATACTTAGGTCTTCCACATGAGAGGCGTTAACCACTACGGCATTACATGTTTCAGCAGTCGCTAGACTCCATTGAGGATTGTGTTAAACTGATTAACATTTATTATTAAGTTTACCTCCACCAAAAATAGCGTCTATCAACTGTATTGCTTTTGACACTGTCCGTTTTAACAGTTTATTAGCCAGTAATAGGCTTACTAGTATCTACTAACTTCCTAGGAATAATCATAAGAAATTAGCACCTCACCATCTTGTCACTGCAAAAGACGAAAATAATCAAATAGTGAAATGCTGAAGGCCTCCATTCATTAGGATTTGTCCTCTAACTATGACCATAAGAAAAACCTTCTGTCTTATGTACTACCCTGTTTCCAAAAAAGTTGGGACACTGTGTAAAATGCAAATAAAAAAACTGGAATAAGTTGTGTGATTGCCACGGTCGTGGACTGAATAGTGGACTTAATCCATGTTTAATCAAAAAGAAAGACAAAAACAAAACAAAAGCAGCAACCAGTGATGTAGGGTATCCAGAAGAAACACAAAACAAAAATGAACCACATCGGGTGTGGCCACACAGAGTACATGAATAGGGTCCCCAATTGGAGGCAACGACCTACACCTGCCTCCAATTGGGGAGACTAAAAGGATCGGTGGTGGCTAGAGGCATCACCTTCCGTCCTGTCCTCACTATGGCCCTAGCCCAGTGCAGAGATGGCTAGGGGCATAGCCAGGACATGACAGTAATGCTACAAAACGAAACCTGGTGGAATATCACACAACTAATTAGGTCAATTGGCAACAGGTCATTAACATGATTGGGTATTAAAAGACCATTCCGGAGAGGATGGGTCTGTCAGAAGTGAGGATAGGGAGGGGTTCACCACTCTGTGAAAGACTGTGCTTGCAAACAGTGCAACAATTTAAGAATAACGTTTCTCAACATAAACTTGCAAAGAGTTTGGGGTTCTTGTTATCTATGGTACAAAATATCATTGAAAGATTCAGAGAATTCAGGAAGAATCTCTGTACGCAAGAGACAAGGCTGAAAAACCAATATTGGATGTCCATGATCTTCGGGCCCTCAGGCAGCATTGCATTAAAACCAGATACAATTCTGTAGTGGAAATCATTGCATGGGCTCAGGAACACTTCTGAAAACCATTGTCTGTGAACACAGTACGTCGCTGTATCCATAAATGAAAGGTAAAACTCTACCATACAAAGAAGAAACCGTACATAAACAAGATCCAGAACCGCTGCCTTCTCTGGGCTCGAGCTCATTTAAGAAGGACTGAGGCAGAGTGGAAAACTGTGGTCTGACAAATCAAAATTTTAAATAGTTTTGGGAATCATGGACGCCGTATAATTTGAACTAAAGAGGAGAGGGACCATCCAGTTTCTCTCAAAAGCCAGCATCCATGATGGTATGGGGGTGCATTAGTGCACATGACTTGAATGACTTGTACATCTGTGAAGGCACCATTAATGCTGAACAATATATACAGGTTTTGGAGAAACATAGGCTGCTTTCCGGATGACGTCTTTTTCAGGGAAGGCCTTGCTTATTTCAGGAAGACAATGACAAACCACATTCTGCATGTATTACAACAGCATGGCTCTGTAGGAAAATAGTATGGGTGCCTGCCTGCAGTCCAAACCTGTCACATTTGGCACATTATGAAACGAAAAATACAGCAAAGGAGACCCCAATCTGTTGAGCAGCTGAAATCCTGTATCAACCAAGAATGGGAATACATTTAATTTTCCAAACAACAGCAATTGGTCTCCTCTGTTCTCAGTAGTTTCAACATTTCATATGTTGTCTTTGTACTATATTCAATTAAATATAGGGATAAATGATTTGCACATTATTGCATTCTATTTTTATTTGCATTTTACACAGCATCCCAAATGTTTTGGAAACAGAGTTGTATAGTTATTATAATATTCTCTTGATATGCCATTGCTCCTAAATAAAAGTACATACCTAACAAACAGGAGATGTCTTAAGGACCATGACACATAATCTCCCAATGTTCCAGGGTCATACTAATAACTCTTATGTTTGTGTGTGTGCAGCAGAACTCAAAAACCACACTGACTACTCATCATGGTAGGGTTCTATTATAGTCAGAGCACTTGAGTGTCATGGGCAAAGTGTGGCTCAGTCACAATGGAGCTACTAAAGCTGATGAAAGGCACAGACATTAATTGAATGACCTTGGCATCACAGGTTTTAATGAGGGGCTCCACTTCATCGTAAAAGGCATACAGTGGCAGAAAATTGTTTTTTAGTGGGCATTTCAACATCTCCGTCTTTGACCATGTCTCTATGAGCACTGACCATTGTCGCCCTGAATAACATTACACAGTTAACTTTGGTGACCTTCTTCACAGTCCTGCCCCTATGGTGTTTGAAATAAATGATGCCACGCTGAGCAGGTCACAGTCAACAAACGGTTGGTTGGTAAGCCTTTTGTGATGTCCTTCCAGTTGGGGACAAACTGTCATTTTTGTGAAAATCACAGCATGTGTCTAAGTCTTCAAAATGTAGAGTATTTCAAGATGCCTTTAAAAGTCTTCTTATCTCAAAGTGTCTTTAGATTTCTTAACTTTGGCTGGCATTAATTCAAACCTGCCATTGTAGTGTCTTAGCAACGTCTTTATTAAAAATATTAATCCTGTCTTTGTAATATTAAATCAAATGAATCTCATGATCTAATTTGATCATGGGAAAAAGAGCTACTGTGCAAACATGCAATTCTGGTTCAAATTAAATTGAGGCCTTTATTAATTAAGCTTCTGTAGTGCTTTCATTACTAAAATAACCTTAAAGTGAAAGAAAATAAACAAGCATATACAACGGCAAACACAGAAGCGCCTGACTAATAAAACCCCTGCATATAGTATGTTTAACCTGATGGACTTTCAATGGCCGTCACTAGTGAACTTTCCCCACCATTCAGCTTATGTTGTAGTATATAAACTGGGGGGTTTGATCCCTGAATGATGATTTGGTTGGTCAGATGACCAATTAGTGAAAAAAAGAACTCTAATTGTCTGCTTTCGTAAACAAGCCTAAATGATTCCAGCTAAATCAGAAACCAATAACCTCTGAAACAATTACTTCCGATATTGATTCAATTTTGGGGGATTTAACTAAATAAAACACTCCTGTTAATCCAAAAGATGTTGGGGTAGAATTAGTGTATCATTTCAACTACAATTTTCAGGCCAGTAAAAAATGTCTAATGCTCCAGATTGGATCATTTTAGTTTGAGTAAAACTATTATTATGTTGCATTTGTCCGAGCTGAACATTGCACTTGGCATCTTAATCAGCATCTTTTTTTAAGAGGTTAAAATACAGATTTCTGTCAAACATTAAAACGTGTTATCCTCATGATTGTTGTAATGAAAGTGTCTGCCTGTCTCTGTGCTTGTTTCACTGCATGGAGCCCGCGGCTGTGTGCTGAACAAGCTACTCTCTCCATTCCCAGTGGAGAAAAAAAACATGCACTCAAAATGTGTTATGTATAACATTTGGAAACCCAATTGTGGAGAGAACACAGCCATCCTTTTGCAATATTCAAAGAGATGGGATTATCAGCTTTGTGTATATATGCTTTTTATTTCTTCACTATACCTTTTAAACTCAACAGCAATTATTTTAAATCAGTTATTGGATATGTCTAAGATGTGCTGTGTGTGACAAACACATTGGTCATTGCAAATGATCCTCAATTCTAGACTTTGTCAATGTTATTTACAGTTTGCCACTGATAGTTACCTCAATAAATTAGACAAAGTTACCACAGTCTAATCCCCAAAGTAGCTAAATGAAAATCTAGATTACATTAGCTAGATTGCAACTCCAAATATAATACCACTTCTGGTAGTTATGGTGTCAGACAGCAGGCCCCTCAGATTTTACAAACTATACATGGTCAGAGAAATGCAGTACCCTCCAAAATTATTAGAATTATTAGAACCTTTTTTGAAAATGACCATTGTTGTTTATCAGCTTGATTACACACATAATTCTTCAAAGAATAACACATTCTTAATCAAGACAAATCATTTTTGAGGTCTGACAACACATAGCTTGGTATCTGAGTCCATTCATCCGTGCATAATCTCTCCAGATCCTTCCCGAGTCCTTGGTCCTTGCTTGTAGACTCTCTCCTTCAGCTCCCCCCAAGGGTTTTCAGATGGGTTTAGGTCATGACTGCGATGGCCATTGCAGAATCTTGATTCTGTTGTCAGTGATTCTGGAAGAACGTTTTGGATCATTGTAGATCCAATGATCCCTCTGTTTAGCCTCCTGGCAGTCCAATATGCCATGTATCATAACCAGGTATTCAGGGCCTTTGGACACAACAGTAAACATCCACCACCATAGTTCACATTGGACAGATAATTTTTTATGTACATGATCATCCTTCTTTTTTTACGGAACACCGAACTTTGTTGTTTGTGGCCAAAATGAATGTCTCATCTGATTATAGAACAAGTTTCCAATCAAAATTCCAAAGATTTTTTCCCAAGTCCTTTTATATATTGGTGATATCAAAGTTTTTTCTTCTGGCAAAACATACAAATAGCTTGTTGGCATGAAGGTAGCGTCTAGTTATGGAGACGCTGGGGCATCCAATTATGGTGCTAGAGGAAAATACACTTGGGTCCTCTGTCAGACAGGTTCATCATATCCTCAGTTGATTTAAACTTCTTAAATTGCCCAAATAGAAAACATGGGTATTTTCAGCCTTGTCACTTGAATTTCAGCATTTTGTCTTATTTAATTTGTGTGTTCTTTTACCTTCCCCATGTCGATAGTCTACCTTTTTCCTCATTCCTACAGAGGTATCTAACAATTCTGGAGGAAATTGGAATTTTTAAATCAGGCTGTTTTCACAGTACCGCTTGTTGTCTATTAGAGATTATGTCATTTTGAACATTCAGTGTTATGCAGCCATGGTACAGCCATTGCCAGCTCTGACACCTGACTGCACTGCAGAGAGAAAACAGTGGGATTTGCGAAAGATGGTGGGAAGAAGATGTTGAAGTAAGTTTGAATAGGAAGGTTAGATAGGTTGAGTGATGGTTAAGGGATGATACAGGCAGACAGCTTTCGAAAGAATGAGTCTAGCTCAAGCCCAGCAGATGTGTATGTATTTGTATTTTGGAGTTCATTCTGCACCTCATCCACCTGAACTGGTGTTCTCAAATGTTTGCGCATTATTATCCAAAATAACATTATTTTTTTCCAGGTGTCATGCCTCCATTAACCTGAAGAGTACCGTCCGTTTTTTAAAAACATGCCTTCAAGGGTGGTAAAACAATTGGATGAGGTAGTAGTGCACCTGTTTCTGCAGCATTTTACAAGCCAGAGAAAATAACCTACATATCTTACAATGGTCTGGCAGATGGGAACATCGCTGAGACAAGTCCTATGTCTCCATTGAACAGGGACAACAATATATTTTTGGTGCTAGGTTTGATTGTGGAACTGCCAAAACACAAAGACAACAACTGTTACATGCTACAATGACCTAATACATTTTTTGATCAAATAGTAGGTACATTCAACCAATGACATCATTCAACCAATGATGTAATTCAACCAATGACAACATTCAACCAATAATGTCAGTCAACCAATGACAACATTCAACCAATGATGTTAGTACAATATTGGAATATACACTCACCTAAAGGATTATTAGGAACACCATACTAATCCTTTGTTTGACCCCATTTCGCCTTCAGAACTGCCTTAATTCTATGTGGCATTGATTCAACAAGGTGCTGAAAGCATTCCTCAGAAATGTTGGCCCATATTGATAGGATAGCATCTTGCAGTTGATGGAGATTTGTGGGATGCACACCCAGGGCACGAAGCTCCCGTTCCACCACATCCCAAAGATGCTCTATTGGGTTGAGATCTGGTGACTGTGGGGGCCATTTCAGAACAGTGAACTCATTGTCATGTTCAGGAATTTTGTAGCCATCAGAGGATGGGTACATGATGGTCATAAAGGGATGGACATGGTCAGAAACAATGCTCAGGTAGGCCGTGGCATTTAAACGATGCCCAATTGGCACTAAGGGGCCTAAAGTGTGCCAAGAAAACATCCCCCACACAATTACACCACCACCACCAGCCTGCACAGTGGTAACAAGGCATGATGGATCCATGTTCTCATTCTGTTTATGCCAAATTCTGACTCTACCATCTGAATGTCTCAACAGAAATCGTAACTCATCAGACCAGGCAACATTCTTCCAGTCTTCAACTGTCCAATTTTGGTGAGCTCGTGCAAATTGTAGCCTCTTTTTCCTATTTGTAGTGGAGATGAGTGGTACCCGGTGGGGTCTTCTGCTGTTGTAGCCCATCCGCCTCAAGGTTGTGCGTGTTGTGGCTTCATAAATGCTTTGCTGCATACCTCGGTTGTAACAAGTGGTTATTTCAGTCAAAGTTGCTCTTCTATCAGCTTGAATCAGTCGGCCCATTCTCCTCTGACCTCTAGCATCAACAAGGCATTTTCGCCCACAGGACTGCCGTATACTGGATGTTTTTCCCTTTTCACACCATTCTTTGTAAACCCTAGAAATGGTTGTGCGTGTAAATCCCAGTAACTGAGCAGATTGTGAAATACTCAGACCGGCCCGTCTGGCACCAACAACTATGCCACGCTCAAAATTGCTTAAATCACCTTTCTTTCCCATTCTGACATTCAGTTTGGAGTTCAGGAGATTGTCTTGACCAGGACCACACCCCTAAATGCATTGAACCAACTGCCATGTGATTGGTTGATTAGATAATTCCATTAATGAGAAATTGAACAGGTGTTCCTAATAATCCTTTAGGTGAGTGTATAATAACGCTATAGACACATTTGTTTCTGAAACATCTCAGTAAGTCAGAATGATGTAGGGAGACTAGAAAACATCCAAAACAGTGTGTATCTGTCAGGTTTCCCTTTATGATTAATTAATTAATTTAGGTAAACAAAATAACATATATCACAGTTAGCTGAATATTTAGATTGGACAACACAAAAAAGAGACATTCACAAATATTGTATTGAAGACAAACTCCAACCGTGATCCTAAAATGGATGTCGCAACAAATATATTATTAAAGCAGCACCTACATTATATGTCTGATCAAGGTGGAGGTCTGGCAGCATACACCTCCCGTTTAAGATATACATTTACCACATAATGTACTTTACGGCTTAGAATGGCTGGAAAGTAACCATCTGTTAGAAACTTGCAAATATGTTTGGGATTTTCTTTTTTTTTAAATAATAATGTTTTCTATTTTCCTCAGTATTAAATATCTGACAAACAACACATCCAAATAAAAGGTTACATTTTGCCAATATAATGGAAAACCCAAATTCAGTTTTTTTGAATATGATCACAATGTATAGGAAAATGTCTGAACTACTATGTTTTCGAGGAGTTGGGAAGGAAGAGGCTTTATGCCCCACCCTGCTTTATCTGATGTTTTAGCGGTGGTGAATACCTGACCTCCTAGTGGGTCTACAGTGACAGATCCATCAAAGCAGTGGAGGCTGTCTCACCTGATGTGGAGTCAGGCATGGGGTTCTGCCTGGCACAGAGAGATGAGGCTCTGACTACATTGTCCACTGGCAACCAGCCAAACTGGCCTCACAACCATTGTCCTTCACCCCTCACACCCATGCTGAAGCTTGATATTCAATTATATTGTAACTTTCTGTGTCAGATTTCAACTGATATATCACCGGGTTTTAAGTTGAAATAGGATGTTAAATAGACATGACACTGAATTACTGTCTTTGGAAATAATCATGTCATTTTCTAATTATCTGGAGGATCTAAAAAATAGGCATTCTTATTATTACAATTTATTTAACAAAAGCAACTTTGTCAGTGCTCTCAAATCTAACAGATGGAGCTTATAAGGAACAGAAGGTATATCAATCTTGGATCACTCAGTTGGAATGGTAATTCAATTACTTCTTCAAGTGGTCATTTCTGAGAATGTTTCATAAAGGCTATTTACTATGTGTGTGTGTGTGTGTGTGTGTGTGTGCGCGCATGTGAGTGTGTGTCATTGCCCGGAGTTGGATTTGAGTAAAACAAATTAAAAAGGCCTGTAGCTTTAAAAAAAAATAACTTTCTATTTTTTACAATATTTTGAGAGGGGGAGAGTCCCCTTCAAACTCACTATACAGGCCCCAATACAACTACTCCGAGTTTAAAAGTGCTACACAAGTAAAATTTCAGGACTCCAGCTCAAATAAAAGTTTCCCTGTCCGATAATGGCACCGTGCGGTCAAACTCGACCAACTGTTTCATGTTAGCTAGATACGATTCATGATTCATGTTAGCTAGATAACTGAGATACGTTGCAGTTGTAGCACTATTGCATTTAGGGGTGTGGTCCTGGTCAAGACAATCTCCTGAACTCCAAACTGAATGTCAGAATGGGAAAGAAAGGAGATTTAAGCAATTTTGGAGTTCAGGAGATTGTCTTGACCAGGACCACACCCCTAAATGCATTGAAGCAACTGCCATGTGATTGGTTGATTAGATAATTGCATTATTGAGAAAATGAACAGGTATTCCTAATAATACTTTAGGTGAGTAGATATGCATATAAATCAGACACATACATTTGAATTGTAATGGAACTAAATGCACATACTCTAAACACTGTCCAGACTCAATGCAATGGTGCTACAACTGCAACGTATCTCAGTTATCTAGCTAACATGAATCATGAATCGTATCTAGCTAACAAGGAACATTTGGTCGAGTTTGACCGCACATTATCGGACAGGGAAACTTTTATTTGAGCTAATTGTTATTACTCATGTTTTTGTGTCTGCTCCAAATTGGCCAAACACAGTATTAGTATGGTGTTCCTAATAATCCTTTAGGTGAGTGTACATGCTAGCCCATGGCCGTTTATATTCTATTGGTCAAAACAGTGACCATATTTTAAGGTACCAGTTTTGAAAATGTTACATTGAGTGAGCTTTCTCCATAAAAGCCAAGATCTCGCGATACATGGCCCCATCCATCCTCCCCTCAATACGGTGCAGTCATCCTGTCCCCTTTGCAGAAAAAAAAAACCCAAAGAAGGATGTTTCCACCTTGTGTGGAAAATCTTTGGAGGGAGCAGAAAGTCTGTATTGCCCAGCGACAGCCCCGAAACCTGAAGGATCTGGAGAGTGGAGGAGAGAGAGGTATGGAGGAGTGGGCCAAAATCCCTGCTGCAGTGTGTGCAAACCTGGTCAAGAACTACAGGAAAAGTATGATCTCTGTAATTGCAAACAAAGCTTTCTGTACCAAATATTAAGTTCTGCTTTTCTGATGTATCAAATACTTATGTCATACAATAAAATGCAAATTAATTACTTAAAAATCATACAATTGATTGTTTTTTTTTTTGATGATTGATGATTTTCTGGATTTTTGTTTTAGATTCCGTCACTCACAGTTGAAGAGTACCTATGATAGAAATTACAGACTTCTACATGCTTTGTAAGTGGCAAAACCTGTAAATTCGGCAGTGTATCAAATACTTGTTATCCCCACTGTATATATATATATATATATCTTGTGCCAGAGTATTTATACATAATACCTAATTTCACAACTGTTTGTCCCAAGAGGTGAGACAAACAGCATTATATGTACAAAAATTGTCAGAAGCTTTAGTGCCTCAGTTGAGCATTCTACTTCTCAGAGAGCCTAGATATTTTATTGAGTCCATCCAACTAAAGAACTGTAAACCATGGGGATTTTCTCCAGCCAGGTAATATTCCCCTCAACCTTGCCGCAGTTAGACTGCCCCCTCAGAAGAAGCATGATTACTGTACCCTGCTGGAGTGGGCAGAAAAAAGCACAGCATACAAAAGTTTGAACTTGGACTTGTAGTATATACACAACAATGTTATAGTCCATGTATTTCACACAGTAACACACAGGTTCTTTGCAAATGTCTCAATGGCCTGGTAAACCAATTACATGGGTCTACATGTGAATGCATTACACCAAAAGCATTTTCTGTTCAGATTCATTCATAGCTGATCATTTGGATGAACACTACTCAGGTAAAACATTAAAGCGATGATGTGGGAGCAGAGATTACCGTATTTTTATTTTTTTTGAAGTGTGCATATGATTGAGGACTTGATGGCTGAGAGAGACAGAGAGTGCATACTTGAATTTCAAGCACAAACACTACAATCTAATCGTAGTAAATCTCAAAATATCCCCTACAACAAACATCCACTGTCCTACAGAAGATTTTTAAACACAAGTTATTGTCAGCGTGTACTAGGCAGGTATGAAACCCAAACAAGGAGGGTTTTGAGATGGTAGCTATGATGCCAATCTCTAAACATTACAATTAAGCAGAACATGTACACGGATTTTAAGTTGTATATTCAAGGGATTTCAGAATCCACTGGCATAGTTTGAAGTGAATAAAATGTGCTGTATTCAGTGTTGAAACACAGTGCTGAAAATTGACAATTTATTATCGCCATGGAGATCAATAATGGGGACAGGATCATTGTGAAGAGTGTCTGCTGGTTTAATGCAGAGAGGACGTCATTATTATTTTCTTTCTCCTAATGACGGTCATTATGCACAGACACTGATTGAATTCCATTTGTTACCTGCGTTTGAGCTTGAGTGGAATAATTACCATTTAATTACCATCTACATTAAAATGCATATACAAATTTTCAAGCCCAGACCTCCCTATAAAAATAACTAAAATATTATTTGAATGTGAAGTGAATTGGAATATTAGCCAGACCTGTTTTAAATACCTGATTGAGTATTAAAGTCTGATTGTATGAAATTACCTGTCCACATGTTTTTTATTTTGTAGCTGCATGAATTCTCAGAAGATGCACAAAGAATTGCAAGAAAAAACCACTTGTAGCTATCACCAGCCTTCTCAGCATCCTCACTTAATATTTTATTAAAATGGATCTGCTGGTAAATGTAATCAATATCCAGCTCCCAGTCTAAATTGCCTTTTCAACCTCTTGTGCCATATTCCAAATAATATTGCTTTTTCATTGTTACCAGCATTTGACAGCTATTTTCATTCATTGCATTTTTTTTGTTTGTTCAAATGATAACCCCATGATGCATGCATTACATGTTCAAAATCTAATATTGAGATAGCATTGTTTGTATAAACACAAATCAGAACCCATATACAGCAGATAAGTCGGTACCTGGTTACAATCATAAACAAATTATTGCTGGGGATTTGGGAAATGCATTATTTTCCATTATGATGACAACTATGGCCAGGTAATTATGCAGTGCAATTAATGCTGGTAATACTGGCAGGCCAGTCAATTCAAGGTTACATTGCTGCACAGGGGATAAAAGCTAAAGTTGCTATTTTATACATCTCAAGTCATTGGTCTATAAAATGTGTTTGTTTATCCTTGGGTGCATGTATTCAGCACCAACAAGAACATGTCACTTCTCGTCTCCTGTTATACTGGTGTTCATCTTGCACATATTTACCCAAGTGGAATTAAGACCATTTGTGTGGAAGGTAAATAAGGAATGCACTTTCCTAATATAGCCTTTCTGCGGCAACATTCACAGCTGTGGCTGAGCATTGAGGCTACTGAGGTAAACGGGGTGGGGTTCTGGTGAGACCCAATCAATCACTGACAGATTACTGCTAAAGCCACTTCCAGACCCATTAAAGAGGGACAAATGCAGAATTGCAACTGAACAACTTCTACTTTTAAGCCAACAGTGGGACTTCCTGGTTATTTATCAAAGTCATTGCTGGTGAGCAGTACGGCTGGCTGCACGATTGTAGTTCACAGCAGATAGAGTTGAGTGGCGGCACAGCATTGAAAGGAGTGTTTATGCCCTCAGCTGTGGCGCTGTCAGCCTTGTGGAATTTACTGTAAATCACATTGCTTTTATTGCAAGATTTAGTAGCTTATCCTCTCTGGGCTCCATTCACTTCAAGCTTGTCCCCATTAGGATTTTAGCCCCGGTCCATAAAGGGACTTGGCCACACATCATCAAATAATGTGAGAACCCTTTCATTTTACCCCACTTTTTTTACCTGGACTCTTGAGCAGTCATTGAGTTTAATTGTGGAAGGTCCTATGGACTTTCTTTCTTGTTCAAACCACTTTCTCCCAAACCTCCTTACAGTGTATCAATCCCCAGAGCGTCGACACAATGATTGTTACTTTCATTTCCATTCAAAGACCTCACTGATTTTCCCCAGATGTGTTTGTTCAACGCACCTGAGGACAACATTTTGAAATAATCCAGTGCAGTGCTTACTCTAAATATAAAAGGCACAGGCTGGCAGTCAATTAGAATGATATTAACAAGACTACTCCCCCCGCCCCAACTGCCTCTCTCCAAAAACGGGAAAAGCTCAAAGGCAGCTAAATATTTCATTTAAGGCAGAATATTTTGTCTACAGTCTAGACTATAAATTAAAAGGTATGAGGAAAGGAAACATTGCTATTTCATCTGTGTTGTTTCCATATCAGAGAGATGAGAGATGTTCTCATCTCTATTTATAGAAACAGTGTTAGCCGCACCTGTTACCAGCAGTAGCTTTTTGATGCAATGAGAATGTAGTGGGGCTAGAATGTTTACGCAAGATTCGTGTCCCACAGTGAAATTGTTCATCTCCTCAGGAATAAGGTTAGGGGTTTACAGAGGCACGTGACTGGCTGTTTTTTAACCTTCTGCCTACAGACTCTTATGTCACCTCTGATCACTTCAACAGTGGTTGCTGGGGGTTTATTATTCCTGCCATGGCAAATGCTGCTCTCAAAGGATGTGATTGTGTCATTCGAGATATTTTAAACACATAGGAAATGAATGAAATGTTGTGCTCCACACATCACTGCCTCAGGGAAGCAGATAATCATCTCATTCTATGATCATTTTATTTAGTTGGTTCTGTTATGTTATGAGGTCTATAAAGAAAACTTAGATAGTGGGCCCTAATTGTAAAATACTTATAATAATTTAGTGCATAATAATATCCAATTCTGTCTTTCTGTTTTATTCTAACTTGTTTTGACAATTATGTACGAGATAATGTACAATATGAACTATTTAAATAAAAGTAATCATCCATTTAAAATGGGTTGTAGTTTAACATTATGCATCACCCTTTCAATTGAAAACCCAGTATAGGTAAAATGGATGCTGAAACCACAGTAACATCAATCAGTGCTGTGTTATTGTAATATGCCTTAATAGTTATAAAATCAGGGGTTTGGGTATTGGATTCTGTGAGAATACTGCTTTTCTTTCCAATGAATTAATGATCTATGAGGTTAATGAATGTCAATTTAGCCAATCCTAATGAATGATTAACAGCAATAGTCATAAACGGGAACAAAGGTGAAAGCGAAGAAAGAAAAAAAAAGAGGAATTTCTGATCAATGGCCATTTTTGTGTTATAAGTTGATCAGTCGCTGTAGAAGGTTTCAGGTGGGTGATGGACATCGGCTGCAGACCTGATGCATGGGGTGGCTGGATGATGTGTGTATTGACGTGCTGTAGCAAGGGTTCAGGGAGGCAGCTGGGCAAAAATAATTTAGAATGTCCTGCCCGCTGACACAAGGACAAAGGCACAGACAGAACATTCTCATATGAGGGAGGAGACAATGGACGCGGATGCACCTGGAAATGCACTGCGGTTGTTTTCCACCTGACCTCTATAACACCAGGAGATTGTCAGAGGCAGTTCCTAGAAGCAAACAGTCTGGTCGCTACAGCATTAAACGGGAATTGGACCACTCAGGTAGAGCAATTTCATCACTGGTGAACAGAGGTGTGTCCTCAATTCCATGGTTGGAAACATCTCAAGCAGGAGATTAATACCTGATCTGATTACATCTACTGTTCTGACTGTACTTTCTCATCCTTGGCTTTCACCTTGCCTGACCTAAATTGCTTAAAGCAATGAACATGTAAGATAATGAGACTACTTTTTGTGGACTGGTTTCCAGGCATTTTACTCATCAGTATATATATCATACTTATATCAGAATAATACTTTTCTTTGAAATAAAAAATGCCATATTACCTCGCAAAAACCTCAAGAGATAGATTAAGGAGGGAACAATTGGGCAAAAGATCACAGAAAAAAACCAAGGTAGGATTTTCTTTCCCACAGGCTGCAAGGCTGTAGGTATCAACTGTGCACCGTTGAATCAGTGCTGTAATTACTAGTTGGGAGTGTGTGAGTTCGAGCTGTCATTGGTCAGAGTTGGACAGCGGTTGAATCTGGGCTGCCTATGGGTAGGAATCCTCTAAAGAGCTCGGGATCTGCTGGAAATGGCATGATGGTCTGTGGGGAGTGCTCAAGGCTGAATCAATGCATCACTCCAAGGCCCTCACACATGAATTTGAGAGGGCATTGTGGGACTAGAGGGTGCCTGGATTCAGATCACATGTCTAACTGGGGTTTCTCCAAGCCTGCAATCTCAGTGGGCTAGAGGGATAACCTCCTCCCTTCAAGGAGCTGAGGAATGATAAAGACAGAGATGGATGGGATCTACCTTTCTGTATCATATATTTTAACATTAGACTATATAGTAAGTATTTATACATTTCTGAAGCAAAATCAGTATTTGTTATTAAAATATATATGAATATACGTGAATTTTGATAATATTACAAAAATACATGAACTATTGTGTAGTTAAATACTTTTTGCATCTCGGAGTAGTATAATAAAATAAAAATATTTCGCTCACCAGTACATTGACCAGACCTACTATATTTATCGGCAATGTATAACATATGGTAAGATACTCATGATATCCTATATGACCTATATAATAAATACATTTAATATATTCGTTATGGAATCATAAGCTATATACTGAATATGGTCATATCGTGTTCATAAATAATCGCTAAGCAATTCCCCCAGCGTAAAAGCAACCTAAACTCGCATCTATGGAAGCGCTTTGAATTTGCCACCTCCGACAGAGTACATGCGCAGTGCACCGCATGCTGCCTTCTGTAGAGCAGCTGTCCAGGGTTTGGAATTCCAACATGGCAGAGGCTCTGGTCAGTCTTCCTCTCACTAACTTGGAATGGTTACAAATCGCAAGCAGCCGCGCTTAACCCGAGGACCAATTCACCAAGCATATCCACTGGATCGATGTTACACTAATCTCTGAAGCTGTCCTGTCAAATATACAGGTAAGAGTTAATATGTCTCTGTCTTAGATATGAACAATTAAAAAGAAACGAAGCTGCACTACGCAAGAGCAAGACGCTTTATGGTATGCCCTCGAACTGAAAGCGTTCTCAAGCATCATGCAGAATATCAGTAGTAGGCTTTGGAATTATTACATATTTAAAATGTATAGATAGCCACTTTCAAATGTTAAAGTAGCATATTGCTCGGATGTGAAGTTTTTGCCACGGCTTAAAATCACTCGGGCGCTTATTTAGCAATTAATTATTTCACAATAAATAATTTAAACGAGAAAGTGATGAGGGCGATACAAATTGTTTCAAAGTAACTTTCAAGTGATTACATGGAAATCTGATGATAAAAACTTGTTGGAATACTCCTACCGAGAGATTAATAAATACGTAGGTTATGTTGTCATTGCGCTCGACGTTGTGACAATTGGCTGCATGTAGCCTAATCTATTTTTTCAAAGTAATGGGACATCATGCTGCTTCCTCCAATGCATTGCAAGAGAAGATGTGTCTTCATGTCATCGTGCGCAGCCTCTCGAATGCCTGTGTCCCATAGTTTCAGTTGGAACGAGGTCTGACAGAGGCTTTACATTCGTGGTCATGTGTTTGGTCTCTCTCTTCACATGTTATCCAATAGCTTTTGTTGGTTTTCCTTTCCTAATTATATGCATGTAGGTTAAAATGAATACCTGACAAAAAAGGCCCACGTTTTAAGGCAGTGAAATCCGATAGCTGAGTGGAAAAGTGCCTATAATGAGAAGCAACCTTTGGAATTCCTCGTGAAAATTCCGATTCTGCTGTTTTCCTTTTCCCTTGTTTTTAGGCTTGAAGACATGATCACTAGCACCAGTATTTATGGTATGTTGGACTATTTCACTTATTGATTACATAATAACTGGGAGTATTTTTCCGGTTTGGTATGCATGGCTTATTTTACTGTTGAAAAGTTAAATGTTATTTTTCTTCTATACTTCTAACAATAATTTGATATAGAAATAACATTACATTAGTTAATAACAATGGTTTCTTAACTGCTTATTTTGTCGATGCATCATACATTTGATAGAATTAGAGATTTGCTTTAATACTGAGGTAGCATAGGCTACAGTTCAAAACTAAAAGTTAACTATACTTCTACTTTTAATAATACTAATAATAACAATTCAGTAGTAGCTACAACTATACAGACAGCTATAGCCAACTAATGATAATACTAGTACCAATATACATTGTTTAGTTCAACTTTAGTTCTCTGCCTTATAATACAATAATTATGATGGTTGGCTATATCAGTTTTACATTGTGTAGAACAAGTTCGTGCGTAATTTCTGTCTTTTGCATTCCAAATGTAGATTTTTACACCCTGTTGATCTGATACATTTTTGCATGTAAAAGTTTATTATGTCTTAGTGTGTTATTGACAAATTATCTTCACCCAGCGTAAGATGTTTCTCTTACCCGCAAATTGATTAAGGATTTTTCTAGATTAACATAATGTGATATCGTGTCATTGTCGACGTGATTGATTGATAAAACATTTCTTCCATGTAGCCTATTATGTTAGAAGAATTTCTCTACCATTTTGCCTGTCTTTGGTTTTTGGAAATTCAAGTATAGCCTACAGATCACGTTTGCTCCAAATTGCACTGTCATGGGTCCGGTCCAGTCCAGAGTCTGTTTCCCCATTTACGACAATCGTGTAGTTTTCTTACAAAAATCAAGTGTTTGGGTTTTCACTTGGCTTGTGTGGTCAAATGAATGGCTAAGTGGCCCATCTTGTGATTACATCTATGCGTGTAATTAATCAGATAATCTTTGTAAGCGCCATTTCTGACCTAGTGTTGATACTTTAACGTCAGTTGATATAGTAGTAAATAATATTTAATTGCTTTCTTTCAGACTGCAAAAATGTTTTACTATAATATCACATCTTGTGAACCTGCTGTAAAGTTGAGTATTGCAAACTATAGTAGGCCAGTGTGTCAGTTTAATCAATAACGACAATGATCAGCAGCGCAAATACCATAAGCTGGTGTTGTTTACCAGTCTTGTGTTGTGCTTTTTCGCTGTTACGTTTCAAAATGAATGGAAACATTTGTCTATTCTTGATTCTATTATTAAATGATTAACATTCCGCATTGGCACATTATTAGTCTCCATTAGAGTCGGTCACCCTCTCAGGGTCACATAGCACCTGTTGCAATCCACAGCACACCTCACAGCGTTTAGCAGTTGTTTTGAATGTTAAAAAGATTTACTACATATTCTTACTGAACATTATAATATAAAAACTTTTTTTTTTCAAAACTTATTAAGCTGTATTTAAAACTTGGGCACTTGTTCCCTCAATACAATAATCGAAACATATTTTTGTTTGCACTTCTCATTTGCATTTATATGAGAGGGAATTAAATCATCAACAATGAGCTGAAGTGTGTTTTTATGCCACTTCAGGAAAATGTACATCACAACCACTTCCATTATGTTGGAGTGCTTTGCTTTAATGTGTTTTCATGAAAGTGGACATGATGGTCATGTGTTTAAGGCAGGACTATGTTTGTGTTTTTCAGTGCTTTTTCCCATGCCTTGTTTTAGATTAAACTGTCTATAAGATGCAGCTTTGTATAAAACCAGTTAATTACTGCTTTTTTTTCAATCCAGGAAAATGTACTATTACAGTACACTACTATTTACTTTGGTTGCTCAGTATCTGAGAATAGATAAAAAATGGATTCCCAGGAATTAGTCTGGTTAGCTAGCGTTTCCTATTGTAGCGCCGAGGTCATTGGCGAGTCTTACACTAGGTGATTTTCTTTCCTCCTGATTTAACCTCTGGCTTCTCCTCTGTGTGTGGTAATGGAAATGACAGCTCTGTTTATTCCTTATTTGGTTGCACTTCGGATTGCAATCTAAGCTGTGTGGTTGACACAGATCCATATGCTGAGTTTTGTGGTACACTTGATGACAGATGCTGACCCTTGCCCTTTTCATCACCCGCTTCGTCTGATTCCTGGCGTGTTCACATGTTAGCATGGGTACTTTAAGACAAAAACTGTCGCAGGATTGATCAGCTTGTGACAATGTAACTACACTCAACCACATTTTTTCCATGTTTTCCTTCACATTAACATACATTTTGTGACACAGTTCGTAATTGTTTGTAATATATTGAGAAATCTATGAAGTATGTAATGGTTTCAATTACGCACATTCCATTTGTTCAGGACTACTGCCAAATTAAGTATATTTATAGAAACTTCTAGATAAATTTTTTTAATAAATCATGCAACATTTAACACAACCACAGTAAACAGTTTGAACATGTATTTTAAGTCAGTTTTCTGTCTTCATTAAACAAATTAATGTAATTGAAGTATTGGAGTTGTTTTTTGTTTTGTTTTTATTTACTTGCCCTACATAAGAAAAGTATCTGTCAGTAGCATATGAACCATTTACCTTCACTACCAGGCTCCTGCAGGTAAAAGGCTTAAAGCAGATAAATCCGTGAGATGACATGTGTTTGATCTAAACCCAGCTGAGCCAGTGAAATAATATTTTGAGTTGACCATGAAAAGGTATCCTTGACCATTTACAGGACTATGCAATCCAAATAGTATCATAACAACCATTGCACAAAGAATATGGTCTGTTTCAGTATTATGGGATGCTACTCCATATACAACACAAATGTGTCTGTTAGTGGAGCAACAAGTCCTCACAGAACACAGAAGCCTCAATTGCTAACAGTAGGCCATCTACTTTTAGTATATTTTCTCACTCCACAAGGACAAACATGTTTGTTTGAATCCAATTTTACTGCAGGTAATTTTTGCTCAATGAAAACTATAAACAATGATATGTATAAAAATAGGGAGGTTAGTTGTATGGTAGATTGTAACTGTTTTCAGTTGTGCATACCAACCTGTCAGCCATAAGGAATCTCAACCATCCCTACAACTACAAAGAGGGGGAATGAAACAGTAAACTAATCTAGGGCCATAACCTAAATACTGAATGTAATTCTGATTAAGACCAGGTATAGAGAGACAAGACTACAGACTGTCTAGTAAAGCCATAATGAAACAGTGGGGTTTTATTGTCTGTAGATAACATTCCTTTCTCCTTCAGCAAGCTACAATAAAGAGTACATTATGATAAGTGATGGATAGAATTGTCTTTGGTGGAAGATGCGACCAGAGCAATTTCCTACAGGATGGAATGTATGAATAAGACTGACAGTTTTTATCATCCTCTAATGGTGACAATTAAAGGGAGCTTGTGACTACCTTAAGTTAGTTCTGTGTAAACACCCCCTGGGAGGTCTGCAGGGCTGTTGTAAACTGATGAAACGCTCATCCTTACAGACGGATACATTTGTCAGTAACTGTAACAAATCCCATTCAGTCTCTCCTGTCTCAATTTTAGACAAAGCCATACGCAAATGAAATCAGTGCGGGGTTGTCATCTTTAAGCAAATATGTTAAGTGTTGTCTTTCGTGCTTTTCATCTGAAAAGCGAGAGAGACCCCAAAGGGATACTCATGCAAATAGAACAAATCCCATCTTCTCTCATAGCAGCATTCTCTCTCTTCTGTCTCTCTCCTCTCTCTCTCTCTCTCTCTGTCTCTTTGGTCTCCCTCATGGCAGCTTGCTATGTTATCTGTGTATGTTTCTCAGTGCACTGACAATTCCTCAAGTGATCTAAGTTGGGGTGCATTAGAAAGTGGAAGCAGCTGTCTGTGGCTATACTGAGAGACGTGTGTGCTCTACTGCAAAGACGAAGGACCCTGAATCCTTGACATCCTCCCCCCTCCTCCCCCATCCACACTCTCATTTAGACGCAGGGACTGTCTGACTGGTATTAGTGTGTGTGTGTGTGTGTGTGTGTGGGGGGGGCTGACTGACAACATAGACATTTTTCAAAAATGTGAGATCAGTTACTCGTGTGTACCCTTCATTTGTCTCCTTTCTGTTCCCTAATTTATGCATGCTTACTGGATCTGAGACATGGATCTGAGGTCCCTGTAAACGTATTGCACTCATACCGGGATGAGGCCGGTCCTGAACAGACTCTGCTATCAGACACTTGGCTTTAGATCCATTTAGATGTGGGTTAGTTTAGACTACATCCTGCTGCCTATGTTAAATCCATATACTCATAGCTGTATTTATTTGAACCTAAAAATCGCCTGGTCCATTTCCATCCGTCTCCCGAAGCCCTTGTCTTTAAGGGTTTAACCTCAACTCAGATATCTGCTTGACATTTACTGTACATGTTGTGGAAAGAGCACCGTTTTTCAAACATTTGCTTTATTTGACCTTTTCTCAAGATTACAGTTAGGATTTGACTGTCGTGTTAAGTGTATTTAGAGCCATATTACCTCTAACCTTAACGTCCCCTTAAACCCTGCCGTCAACCTTAAAACCTTAACATGAGGACATAGAAAAATAATCAAATAAGGAACATTTGCACACATAATCGTAATCTGCATACAGTACATCCTTCTAGAGAATATTAAAAGGCTGTGGTCGTAATGCTAGGTTGTTACACTGAACAACAAATCCTCATTTATCCTGTGCTTTTATATAGATCTTACTATTGCACTGTGCATTGATCTTACTTAGTGACCGGTAATAACCTTAAATGCTTTGAATGGTGGTTCATTTCAGGCCATGTATGTCATGCGGGGTAATTTAACTGATTTAAATGGAGTGTTACTCTGTCTTTAAAGCCCCTTTCTTGCCATTTGAAACAATGCAATGCAGATTTTGTTTCATCTTCTTCACATACAGTAAGCCTCTCTGCCTCTCTGCACTCATAAAGAGCGGAGGCAGCTGAGAACCTACTGGGGATAGGCTAGAATAGACGATCCCCAGGTGTACCAAACTAGGTTTAGCAGTAATACTTTTAATCTGGAGTTGTAGGAGATTCTTGTGCATTCATAGATTTGCTTCAGTAATTATCATATCCCCAGTGGCAGCTAGAAAGGCGTTTGCCTAAATCACTGATGTTCTCATTACACTGTTTACATTTTAATTAGAAATGCTAAACTTTTGATTTCAAATGGCCATGATGATTGTAGATTTTCTTGCCTTGAGTTGAATCGAGACGGAGACCTCATGCTGAGCATACAGCTATTGTCAACTGGCAGGAGGGGATTTTTTTTTTGGACAGCTCATCATGATAGCCAATTGATTTGACTTTAAAGTATTTTTAAGGATGCAGAAAAAAACTATGTAACAGTCAATTTTTATGTAATTTATGTTCTCCTCCGTTAAGGAAAGGAAGGGGGCTGTTCGTGGCTCAAAGCACATCTTTCCTTCTAAGGTTGCCTCTTATTGTGCGGCAGGAAATGTCAGACACTCGATGAATTCTATTCAAGAAATTCTACAATTTCATCAAACATCTGAGACCCTTAGAAATTGTTGGAATTCATCATTCTGTTCTTGAGTATGTAGCTTATCATTGAATAACCTTGAAAAAGAGTGGGGCTTTTAACAGTTCTGCTTCAAGGTGTTTACTTGCATAATGCTGTTAGAGTGTTCTATTGCGATTGAAAAACCTCACAAGATAAGAGAAAATGCAATATGTTCCTTGTATTGAAATTTCACTTCTAACAAAACATGTCTAATCTTCCAGCGAGGCCATCATCCTCATTAGACTCCCAGCCCATGCATTCAACAAGTCTGGAACAGAAAGCATACACAACTCTGGTCAAAGCTTGGAATTAACATTCTCTCTTGTCATAACTGGCATAAATCTAAACTCACACAATATTTAGTTAACATCCTTGTATTTACCATGTGAAATGTGCGTTTTTGGAATTAATTGTGTTTTTTTTAAAGTCCATTATCTTCAGGTCTCTTCTTGATAAACCTTTTGTTGAATTGCATTTGGGAACATGGAATTGTGCATGAGCTGCCATTCTGCCTTCATCATTTGTAAAATGCCAGTTTGATTAATTTTGATTAGATATTCTTTACCACAAAAGGCATCAGTAGCTATTTGTGTACTGCTTCTTAGTGATTATATTAGATTAGCATACTGACACCGTAGTTTTATAATTATTGCATTGAATATAAAGTCATACATTAACATTCAAGACCAGGCATCGCTTTGTGTGAATCTGAAAGTCAATGTTTTGGCTGCTTTTCTGTCTTGGAAACTCCTTCTGGAATGATGAATAGAGTCATTGCATTGACTGGTTAATTGTCTCAAATTGATATTTTGATGTTCCACTAAAGATCACATCAAAGAAGTCAGATCTTAATTAGGAACGATGATCATAGGTGGATGCCTGCTATCAGTGGCGCCTGCTAACTTCCCCGTGATTCATTCATCCTGGGCACCGCCGTGTGGCTGACAGGTTGGCTGGGTGCCAGGGACTGGTGTAGAGAACTGCTGTGGAGAGGATGGGTCTAAGGCCTGTCTGCAGAACGGGTACAGGGGAGAGGAGGGAGGCTGATACACTGCCATGTCACAGGGAGAGAGAGGTATACGCAGAAAACATGTTTCCTTTTCACATCCACGGACTCGTACAACATTCGTGCCTGTGAAAGAGGATAAATATAGGCACCCACGTATCGCATGGACGTTTAAGGTGTCAGGCTGCCGTGGGCTGGTAGGTGGGGAAGGTAGGAGGACAGGTAGGTGGATCGGCTGAGAACGTCTTGGGTGTCACAGCGGCGTGATGATAACAACCAGTGCAGGGGTTAGTGACTGGTCGTAGCAAGGTGGGGGGGGGGGGGTGTAGCTGTTGCTAATGATGCTACACATCGCTGTTTTCACACCCTGCTTTCAGCACTAGAAAAGGGTGCACAGCTCTCAAATGGCCAGTGGACCTACCATACACCTTCATGATTCATCTTAGGCTTTCAGGGCTCATTTCATACGTGCTGGTTTTCTGATAGACTTTAGAAGGGGCAATATATGATTAGCACATTTATTACTTAACTTTTGAATGATATACTGAGAACTCATTGACTGAGTTTTGCCAGTTGAAGCATGAGGACAGCAGACAAAGTGGTTCATTGCTCACATCCTTTTCCTAGAGCAAATTAAAGGTTGCGTATAGCATATTGCCTGTCGATTAATCGTGCTTTTTTGCTGTGTTGGGGAGACTATTCCCATAATATAGTTGACCAATCTCCAAATTACTTCACACTGGAAATTGTTAAGCTACACTAAATTGACCCTTAAGAAAACATTTACTGGTTTCCAGACTAACAATTTCCAATGGTGGCACTTGTGCTACTGAGTCATTCACTTGGCACCTGCACATGATTTGCACACATCCCCAAAACATATTTGGCACATTAGGTTATTTGTACATAAAGACTAATTTAGTAATTTCATTAGATTTTATGTTTACACTGCTGTTTTAAAAAAATAAGATCAGGTTATTAGCACTGGGCATAGATTTCCATGTTTTTGTTAATAATAGGAGGCTATTGCTGACTTGTTTTAGACTTGTAAATTTGTCCTTTAAACTGCTAGGCAAAGAAAACATAGTATTTCTTAATACATGCAAAACAAGGTCTAGATGTCTATTTGCGATTCAATTTATGGATTCTGCTTGACAGCAGGGACAATGAGCACATAAATCGGGAACTGCAGCGCATTTTTAAAATGACCAAAATGTTCAAACTGCACATTACTGATAAGGCCATTGAAAAGTTCCCCCCACCTTATGATCCATGTGTCACACATTCATTCGGAAAGAGATGTCAGTATGTTGGGGGATGATGTAACTTGATCCAAGGGCTATTTTCTTTATATTGACCGCTATGATACTAAGAAACCAAGTGCATATTGTGTCTTTGGCATAGTTAGTTTGAGATGGAGCCCGTTTACTTGCAGAACGGCCCCTATTTTGCTACTTGGTTTTAAAGCATCGCATTGTGCAGGGCAGTAGATTCTTAGCTACCTGTTTCATGAACCAACAGGATGCTGACGTTACAGTTAATCCCTCATCGGGACGAATGGTGAGCGAAAGGGAGAGAGTGGCTAACACACGTAAAAACGCCAAACAAACGCAAGTAGAGTTTGATATCAGGACGTGATGTGACCAATTAAATATGTACCTAAAAAACAAAAAAAAGGGTGACAAAAAGCTTCTGGAGCCCTGTGTTACAGTACTTTAGTTCCTTGAAAAAGTAGTCACCTACAAAAATGTCATTTGTTAATATTTCTGGAGTACAAATTGGAGGAACAGATCATTTAGCCTTTTAAAAACACACTTGCAAGTGAAAATTAGGCAAGTGGATGAACAGGAACTCTTCTGTCTCCTTTACAAGTTGTAGCTTCATTTCTACAAGGTAATCAATTAACTACTTAAACACTGACAACTAACAGTTTTCTTTGAATTTACTTCAACTACCACTAAGCTACTGCAAAATGTATCTCTAATTCACTACATCCCAACACTAGACCAGTGGAAGACCAGCAAAAGCAACACAGCAGGGCTGTCGCTAACAATGGGAAAGGTGGATACGATTCATGGGCCCCAGGCATACGTCTGTTTGAGGGGCCCAGCATACCTTGCAACGGCCCTGTTGGTCTTTTTTTGGGATGTAGCAAATAACCTCTAGTCAACCACAGTTTTCACCCCAAAAATATAAGCATTCATGATTACGCCATTTTTGGCCACTGAAGTACAACCTGCCTGATTTGAAATGTGCAGAAAGTTTAATGTGTTTCCTAAAGTTAATTTGAGTTTGCTCACAGTATATTTATAACCTTTGACACTGTCAATGTTCTATTGTCGCATTGTGCGGAATAGGTGTGAGTAGGCGCATAGCCAATGTGGTCAGATTTGAAAAGTACTTATCAGGTGTATGGGCTCTTTGTTCCTCTCAGACAGACTATGCCTGTTAGAAAGAGATAGCCATAGAAAGGCTTGTTGTGCGTGTGGCCTATTTGACGGTCCCACTTAGTGTCCACATGGAATTAGATTAATTTAAACCAGAAAAAAAAAGTCCTCATAAAGAGTTCAGCATCATCCTGGAGCTTTATGAGGGTTGACACTTCTTTTGTGTTCATTATCGGGAAATCACCTCAGGGAGTAGTGTTGACTTTGCATGGTCTAAAATAGCTGTTCAGTAGCACTGTTCCATGCTCTTTGGTTCACGTAGATTCCCGGGCTCAGGGGAGAGACGTTTTGCTGAGAAACCTTAAACATTGTTTCCAAATCAAGTCAGCTAAAACCCATATTGACTTTCTATTGCTCTAATATGATCAGTGTTCTGACCTTTATTTTACTTCAGCTGGTGCCGGGAGGAAAGCATACCCTGCCGAATAGCAGAATACTGGACATACTAATACCCTCTTTTCAAGTGTACTTACCCATACTATACCATACTATTACATACATATATCTGGTGTACTCTTGATACTGTTCTCATACTCTGGGTTTGAGGCTGATTGGTGCACTGCTACCCTACTGGTACCACACCATGTCACCGCAATGTCAACAGTACATAATCGCTAGCTTCCAGTCAGGGGACTCTGGTTAACTCTTCAGGCAAGGTTATATTATTTACAAATGTACTAGAGGATATTAACTGTCCTTTTTATAGTAAAGCCTGAATTTGACCCAGGGTTTATTGTTAGTTTTTTATTGCTAACATTTAAATATAACAAAGGGATAACAATCTATTTTATTTTATTTTTTAACCTGGAATTAGTTATCTATGGGGGCACCATTTAAAAGCCACAATAGAATCGTATTATGCTTATGGAACATTATTCACATTTTATTGGCACACTTGGCACATGTAGATGTAGCTGTACGACAGACCCGACTGCCTCAGCTCTGCCACATCTTTACGCGCTTCCCCAGAGCCCTTAGCCAGCCCCTACTGTTTTCATTATTCATTCCAAAAGTTTTATGTAGCATTGGAGGCTAGGCGGGTGAAAAATTATTTTGTGTCTGACAAAATGTATGTAAAGCAAAGTCACCGCTTTATGCAAAACGTGCTCTGCCTTGGGAGTCAGTGGCTCGTGTAGAGGGAGTGAGTGCTTGGACAGGGGACGAGGCACGCATGGTGGCAGCCTGTGAGCCTGTCAGTCTGTCACCCAAGCCTAATGTTCCTCCCTAGAGGTACCTGGGGGAGACCCGACTAGCGCCCAGTCTGCCTCAGCTGCCGGCCACGCGGTGACAACGGCTTTCCACGGAGAGGGGAAGTGTCATTGCATGTATGTAAACTAGTGACAGATGACTGGAGACATGCGGTCCGTAGACACTAGGCCTGAAAGTAAAGTAGTCTTGCTTCTTTGTCTCCCCCCTTTTCTCTCTCCCTCTTCACCCTGGACTAGAGAGACAAAACATCAAGCTCCCACCGCCGTGGCGGAATACATTGACAACAAAGTCAAAGATATGAATATAAAAGCATGCAAATCATTTGGCATGAAAGAGGCATGCTATATGGAAGGTTGTGTTTCTTTCTGGAAGGCCTTTTGCTTATAATTGCCAAGTGAAGATTTTTGTGTGTAGGGCTTCAGGCAGTTTTTGTAGGTCAGAGGTCACGCAGGTCAGTGTTACAATCGCAGCAGCCTCACTTCAACCCTCACTCTGGAAATAGAACATGCAATGTCATGGAGGCAGAAGGGATGTGGATTCCAGACCTTAGTGGCCAGAGGCTGCACATGTGGAATCTCTGTGTGTATTTGACCTGAGCTTTTGAAACTTAGAACGCTCCCAGTGGATTGTTGTTATTTCATGCATACCCAAATGAACAGCTCTGTGATAGCCTTTTGCAGAGCGTTCACGCATTCTGGAGAATTGCTGTTGACTATTCATCAAGGGAACGCATAGGCCCACCAGCCAAAAGCAGACTTGCTAAACATTATGCACACTACCTGCAAGAGAGCCAAAACGGAATGAATACATCAGAGGGAAATATATGATGTGCAAAAGATTGCTATTGTAGGCTAGTCAGCAGAGCGTTAATTCTAAACTAGAGAAAATGAGCTTTTAAGACAGTTTAATGCCCAGCAAGCGCTGGGTCAGAGATGATGGTAACTACAGAAGACCCTAGTGGACATAAATCTTGGTGATAAAATAAGGCTCAAGTGGCCATCGTATCACATGAAAATGGGTATTGCTAGGAGGTGTTGTTAGACACTGAGTAACACTAACAATATACTGTACCAATGCCCCCAGTGCATTACTGCTTTATTAAAACACATCCACCCACATTTTCATGAAAGAAAGATGATCAACTGTTTCATGAAGATTCTGACGCAAATCACTGTTCAGTTACTAAGCAACACAACAAACAACTCAATAGGATAATATAGTAGCACTGATTTTTATTTTTTTTTAAATAAACAATGATCTTACACAACCTCCATGCCATTCTTAAATCTCTTTGCAGACAGAGTAGCTAGCTAGCTTTGTTTCTGCTATCACAATGTTCACCTTTGATCAAACAAATCAAACAGTTACCGGTCTGTTGTATTGTGTGTCATGTAGGTTACTTGCAATAACGTGAACTTCTTGTTCTGTTTTTCTGTCAGCTTGATATTATGGTTTTGAGTAAATCACCATTAATGAGCGGATATCTGTTGTGATCATCAGAAAATGGACACGGCGAAGAGGGACGCAGAGCACCTCAAAGCTCTAGTGTTAATTAGACTGCACAGTCGTCCTTTTCACATTGCCTTTTGCATGAACATCTTTATCTGCATGTGGTCATTCTTAAAATAGGATTGCATGATGGCTTGAGCCGAATTGGAGTCGTGAATGGTACTGTAGGAGTGGAGTTGTGTACGTACTGTAGGAGTGGGGCATGTTTCCTGACGGGACCGTCTGGTCTGCCTGGTGGAAAGAAATCTATCAGCTCTGATGAGATCCATCACCTTAGACCATGCCCATGCCAAGCTATTTATTTAAAGCTCCAACACTGCAATTGTACTATTTTAAGGTCCACCCAATGCAAAGAGCCAATTCAAATTTGTGCAATGGGTGACCTTAGGTTGTGAGTATTGATGAGTGGAATTTGTTTCTTAATAGAATTTTGTCTAATTAATTAGCTTTTAATTGGGAAAAGGCAGAACATGCAAATGCAGCACATTGTGATTCAATCGTTATTTAAACTGCATGAGGAACTGTGAATTGGCATCTACCTAATGGAGTATTGTCATTCTTTGTAGCACTTTGTGTTTAGCTTTAAGAAGTCATCAGGACAGGTCCTTGTGGTGTGATTCAACAAAAGTATATTTAATGGATTATGGATAAATAAGACATTAGGAAGACATCGGATAGAAATATATTTTTTTTTAACCTCCCACTTTGCCTGTTCATTTGTCTAAAGTGACAATTTTGTCTTTCATCTGTTATAGCCGGAACATAGAAATCAGAATATTTCACCTCTGTCCATTGTCCGAAAACCAGTCATTTTTCACTCTGCAAAGGAATGTTCCAGAAATATTTCTTTCTACTGCCCTTCTTGGCTCATTTCTTCCAAATCACTGTCCTCTTAGCAAGCCGCCCCCTCCCTGTCATCAGCCTCTACACACGGGTCTACACTGCACCCCACTAGACACCATGTCCATGCTCCAGCCACCATCAGCCGCCACCACAAGCCCAATCAGCAGTTTACTGCCAATGGCCTCCATTTCTGCCCATTAGGCTGGCCAATGAAAACCAGTGAAGCCAATTGTAAATGTGTACTCTGGACCCCATTACAGTACAGTAATGGATAACAGTCATGCAATTTCAATGGAGTAACTTTTCCCACTGTTCTTATGTGGAAAAGCCTAGAAAGTGTCTTGAGTAGATAGATAGATTCACTCTCAAAACCTTTAATATATTTAGATTGTCCCCTTGATTAATGCAGATGTATAGCTTTCTAGCAATGACAAGTCATTGACAATTAACAGCGCTGAAGTACCCATGATGCATTTTCGCCCCCTCGTCTAGCAGGAGGAAAGCACGTGGTGTGCCCATCAAAGTCAAATGGATTTACACTGCGTATTACTGCATGTTTGTCTGCAAGCTCTATTTCTTTGCTCAGTTTTGGTCTTCAGAATTGCATTAGCTCAGAGTTATGTCTTTTGTCTGTTACCAAATCAATAATAGGATGACAGCTGAATCCAGGCAGTGAGAATTCACAGAGAAATTATCTCTCTAAATCAGCAGCCTTCTATGGGTCCTTCGGATCGATCAGAACAATGGGGGGCTTGGAGTTTAACTTAGTTTTTTCTCTATGAAACTTCTGCCTAGCTTTGTTAGGGAAGTTATTTTTCACTGCACCTCTGAATACCCATATGTTTTAGTCTTTGCTGAAGCAAAAATAATGTGAAAAAACAACAACAGTGAACTGAGTGAAGCATGGACCACAAAGTAATCAGATTCTATGGTTTTGTAACTGTCTTCCCCTCGCCATGGAGCACTTACTGTACTGGGCCATGTTAGCCGGTGGGCGAACCAATCTCCCAGACCGCTCTCTCCTTGTCGAAGTTCCCCTTTATAGTTTCCTTACTTCCCTTCAGTAACTTTATTACAGTATAGCTGAGAGATTTCTATTTCATATTGACCTAAGATTGCTTCAGTTGTCTCATTTCACCTTTTGTCTGGCCTGTGTTAGAAAAATGACATTCCCCCAGAAGGCCAGTCGATAGTGACCGTGTAGTAGAATGCTTCAGGGAGAGTTGTGGTGAAAAAGTTTAGTCTTGGACCATTTAATCAGAGTTTCAATTAGTCTTCCTTTGAAGCCACTAATTGTTGAACAGATACGATACAATAGAGTAAAACAATAGCCATGACTTATTTTATATAAAAGACTGCCATTTAATTGTTACTTGTATTACTGCCCCCACAACCTATATCAGTTTCAGAATAAAGGCCCCTTGATTGATGCACTTTCTGTTATTTCTGCTTGAGTTTGATAGCAGTTACTCCCCCTTCAAATTAACTGTGCACTGAGTTGTCTCAATGGTGTAGTTAAAGGAACCTTCAGGGCATTTTTACATCAAACTTGATGTCCAGATAGGTACAGTAGATGGTATATAAAATATCTTCCAAGTGTGTTCTGTAGATCAAAAGGCAATTGCTTATTTGGAAACTAAAGCTAATGGGACCAAGCTGGAGTTGACAGCCAAACCCAGAGTGGCTTGTGTCTTTTATATAGAAGCTGTCAAAAGTTTGGATACACCTACTAATTCAAGGATATTTCTTTCATTTCACAATTTTCCGCATTGTAGAATAATGGTGAAGACATCCAAACTATGAAATTACACATATGGTATGCAATCATGCAGCAATCCAAAAAGTGTACAACAGATCAAAATACATTTCACATTGTAGATTATTCAAGATACCCATCCATTGCCTTGATGACAGCTTTGCACATCCTTTGCATTCTCTCGCCAGCTACATGAGGTTGTCACGTGGAATGCATTTCAATTAACTGCTGTGCCTCGTTAAAAGTTAATGCGTTATGGTGGGTACACAGAGTGTGACAAGGTGGGGTGGGTATACAGAAGATAATCATAATGTCGGTCCTATAGGAGTCCATTATGGAAAAACCAGCTCAAGTAAAGAGAAACAACAATCCACCATTACTTTAAGAAATGAAGGTCAGTCAATCTGGAAAATTTCCAGAAGATTTTTTCAGTCACATAAATCATCAAGCGTTATGATGAAACTGTCTCTCATGAGGACCGCCACAGGAGAGGAAGGACTAACCTCTGCTGCAGAGGATAGGTTCATTAGAGTTAACAGTCAATTAACTACACCTCAGATTGCACACCAAATGAATGCTTCACAGAGTTCAAGTTACAGACACATCTCAACATCAACTGTCCAGAGGAGACTTTGTGAATCAGGCCTTCGTGGTCAAATTATTGCAAAGAAATCACTACTGAAGGACACCGATTAGAAGAGACTTACTTGGACCAAGAAACGCAAGAAATGGACAGTAGTCCAAATTTTGGATTTTTTGATGCAACTGCTGTGTCTTTGTGAGACGCAGAGTAGGCGCATGCATGATCTCCACATGTGTGGTTCCCGCCATAAAGCATGGATGATATGTGATGGTATGGGGCTGCTTTGCTGGTGACACTGTCAGGGATTTATTTAGAATTCAAGACACACTCAGGCTTCATGGCTACCACAACATTCTGCAGTGATACGGCATTCCATCTGCTTTGAATTAAGTGGGACTATCATTTGACTTTCAACTGGACAATGAACCAAAACACACCTCCCGTCTGTTTAAGGGCAATTTGACATAGAAGGAGAGTGATGGCGCTGCATCAGATGACCTGGCCTCCACTTTCACCCTACCTCAACCCAATTGAGATGGTTTGGGAGGAGCAAAACTGCAGAATGAAGGAAAAGCAACCTACAAGTGCTCAGCATATGTGGGAACTCCTTCAAGACTGTTGGAAAAACATTCCAGGTGACTACCTCATGAAGCTGGTTGAGAGAATGCTAAGAATGCATGTGCAAAGCTGTCACCAAGGCAAAGCGGGGCTACTCAGAAGAATCTAAAATATAAATGTATTTAGATTTTTGAAACACTTGCTTGGTTACTATGCGATTACATTTGTTATTTCATAGTTTTGATAGTTTGTATTCTACAATGTGGAAAATAGCAAAAAATAAATACCCTTTAATGAGGAGGTGTGTCCAAACATTTGAAATCATAATGTAAATACATATGTCAAGTAATGCTAAATAAACCTAGTGTTATTATGTCGAGTGCAGTTGTTTTCATATTTGAGTCATGTTTTCTACTGCTAATCAAGTATACACACAGCTTAGATATAGGAACCCCCATATATGATAATCATGGAATTGGTCTTCCAACCAGGTCATTTGCCAAAGAGACTGTCTGTACATGGAAAAATTCTGGGTAAATTAAGGTTACATTTTGAAAGAAATGTTTCTCTAAAAGGCAGCATTTTGAATACTGGGGCAAATAACTTACTATTGTCTTGTTGATGAGTTAGATGAGTTAGCAATGTTCTGTTTGTGTTACAGACTGTGATACACTGTAAAGTAGAGAGGAAGGAAGCTGCTGAACACAAACTAAGGTTTGGCACGTTATAAGGTGTTTGTGTTTACAGAGCAGATATAGCACACCCAATCTGGCACTGGAGAAGGAACTAAAATTCCGACATTCACTGCTGAAATGTGTGTTGCAGAACAACAACATGTGTACACTACAGTAGGTATTCAGAGTATAAATGTGGGAGTACAGTAGATACTACAATTCAAAAAGAGTGTTCTGCTAAATGTAAATGCTTGATAATCAAAAAGTTTATTAACCAGCGTCCATTAATCAGCCAAGACTGTACATGCAGTACATAGTAGCCCATTCTATGTTTGTCTTCCTAGATTTACATTAAATCTAGTTAGGGGCATTGAAACAAGGCAGTGCTAGACTGTGGTACCTTTTAAATAGTATAATTATAGCACTCACGGATAGCTACTTCATTCAATTAAATATCCTCTTACTGTGATGTGTTGTTGTCCCACATAGCTTTATTTACTGTAAGCCATCCCGGATAGGTGTATCTCCTAAATAATGAAAATGTCACTGTGGAGAGTAATTGTCAAGCCTGTCATTGTAAACCCAGCCCCTTGTAAACAAATCCATACACTCCTCCATGCAGATAGATGTTTTACATCAACACTGCGTTGACAGGAATCAGATTATCATTACCAGGGAGATCCCGTCTCACCAACAGTTTTAGTCTCTTGTAAAGTCTAATGGGTGGAAGTGGGAAGTAATCACAGTAGTGAATCGGACCAGTGAACAAGGTAATCTGTTAATTTCCAATGGGGCCGGTCTATTGGTTTGTGAATCAAATGACTGGCTCCCTGTGCCATTACACCACTAAAATGCAGTAAAAATCAGATAAGTGGCAGATGGGATAGGCGCTCAGATTGCGCTCTTTCTTCCTCCCACTGGCTCACAGCTCTCTTCATTGGAGGCATCCTTGTGGGGATAGTGCTTTTGGGACTGGGTATGGCAACGTTGGTGAGAGAGTGTATTTTGGTCAATGAGCCTTAGTGTAGGAAGGTCGCCGTCCTCAGCTCCTCTCCTTTGAAGTGTGTAAGTGATCTCTTGGGAGGGATGGAGTACCCATCCTCAAACAGAGTTTTGCGGAGAATTGCGAAAACCACACTTCCATTTTTAATGTCCTCTTTGGTTAAACAAAACAATTTTAACTAGTGGCTACATCTATGTCATTCTTCAGCTAACAGGACATTTGAGTATTGAAATGAATCATACGATAAGTGGTCCTAATTGCATTTTGCTATATATGGTGGAACACTGCATTGTTCTTTGTTGATGTGATAAGGGCTGTTGGTTTAGCATGTTGGAGGATTTAGCTGTGCCTGTAATGGAAGAGGTTGCCGTGTCGGTTTCTTGGCCTTAAGAGCTTGGAAGCGCATACAACCTAATGGCTTGGAAGTGCTTACAACCTAATGGCCTGTATTACACCACTCTGAAAGACTGCGCAGGCAAATACTTCAACAATTTAAAAATAACAATTCTCAACGTAAAATTGCTTTGGGGTTCTCGTCATCTACAGTACATAATACAATCAAAAGTTTCAAAGAATCCGAAGAAATCTCTATACGCAAGGGAAAAGGCCAAAAAAAAATATTGGATGGCCGTGATCTTCGGGCCCTCAGGCTGTACTGCATTAAAAATAGACATGATTCTGCAGTGGAAATCACTGCATGGGCTCAGGAACACTTCAGAAATCCTTTGTCTATGAACACAGTAAGTTCAAAATCTACCATGAAAAGAAGAAAACATATATAAACAAGATCCAGAAATGCTGCCACCTGCTCTGGGTCTGAGCTCATTTAAGATGGACTACGGCGAAATGGAAAACTGTCTTGTTGTCTGACAAATCAAAATTTGAAATTATTTTTGGGAATCATGGACGCCGTGTCCTCCGGGCTAAAGAGGAGAGGGAACATCCGGCATGTTATCAGCGTTTGTGATGGTATTGGGGTGCATTAGTTCACATATCATGTGTGACTTGCACATCTGTGAAGGCACCATTAACGCTGAACAGTTTATATAGGTTTTGGAGCAACAAAGGCTGCCATCCAGATAACATTTCTAAACTGGCCTGCCTGCTCCCACTGAAAACATTTGGTGCATTATGAAATGAAAAATACGACAAAAGAAACCCTGAACTGTTGAGCAGCTGAAATCCTGTATCAAGCAAGAATGGAAAAACATTTCACTTTCAAAACTACAGCAATTGGTCTCCTCAGTTTCCAAACGCTTACAAAGTATTGTTAAAAAAAGAGGTGCTGCAACACAGTGGCAAACATGCCCCTGTTCCAACATTTCTCAGTTTCCACATTTGATATGTTGTCTTTGTACTATTTTCAGTTAAATACAGGGATGAATGGTTTGCGCAACATTGCATTCTGTTTTCATTCGCATTTTAACTAGCGTCCCAGCATTTTTGGAAAAAGGGTTGTATGTGAATGCAAAACACAACGATTAAAATCAGTAAATCTTATTATATCTTCCTTGATAAATCATACTAGAAGTACTGGTTACACTTGAGAAACATGTAACCATCCAACACTCTTATTCATTCTACCCGGCTATTTCAGGCCTCTAAGCTCCAGTGATTTTGCTTCCAAATGGCAAATGTTATTATTATCCTGTCTGTAGCTCAGTTGTCAGCCGCGATAGGTTTCTTTCTTTTCTAGTGAAGACAGACAGGGACAGTAATACATTAATGGCCTAGTAGAAAAGTTTAGTGGTGGTGTGTAGGTAAAATCACTGGGGAACACGTATTACTACCTGTTTTTTGGGAAAAGTCTGTTGTTTACTGAGTAATCTGTTATTCATAGGCAGTAAGGTAAAACAACCAGAATAAATTATTTTTTTCATCACAAACCATAGCACATTACATGTTTATCACGTGCATGTACACGTAATATATTATACAGCATGGCCAAGCAAGTGAATGTATCAGACTACTAAACTACTAACATCAGGCCTATTGATTTTAAGCTACCGTCAGGTGCAAGTCCGAAAGAAAAGAAACAGCTGTCTTGAATATTCCAGCACCATTTCAATTTCAACATCAATTTCAACTACTGTAATAACAGTAAAGATAGCATAATTCAATTTTTTTTCATGAATTAACATGTCACTAAGGTACATTATGTCAGGCTACTGATTTGTGGTGTGTTTGGCTCAAGTGGGAAAGAAATATGGCAAATACAATTATGTTCATATTTCCAACTTGCTAGAATGTTTTAAAAGAGACATTAAACACATTTAGCACTCTTAAATGAGACTAACATTACCTGAGTAAATGCATGCTAGCTAACTACATTTATTTTCATGAAACCATGCCGGATAGTTAACTTTGGCACAGAGTTGTACTTGAACATACATCCTCTCAGGCCTGGGGCACAGTGTAGGCTAGAAATATAATCACAGGTCAGTACAAAGAAGTAAGTAAATCTACAAGTCTAAATCCTTATCTCTTTCCATGGCTAATATAGAAAAGGGGAGAGTTTAGCTAGCTTGCTTCAGAAGGACAACTAAAATGGCAAGAGTTTCATTATTTATTTAGTCAATTATTTACTGTAGACATTGATGTGAAAGAGGGGTGTTTCTTTGAGAAAGGACTATTCACAGTTGATCTGCTAATGCTACTGTAACTCAGCTAACTATTTTATAATGATTGCATCCAGTGAATCCAGTGAATGTCCACTGGATTATTGCATCCAGTGAATGTCCAAATAGGAATTGTTACGAGCAGCAAAAGGCATCATATACATACTATATCGACACAGAGGGGCACTGTTTTGTTTCTTCTGGGGATCTTTTATTTGGTCAAGAGTCTGCCACTTTTGAATTAAAGGAAAATTAAGAGAACAGAGAGACAAAATTAAAGGTAAATTGTTAATATAAAATAATCCCATAGCCTCCATGAATACACACCATTTGAAAAGGACTGAAACTATCATTTAATTTAAGTGTAGATTTGAAGGAAATTTGCTTAAAAGAACAGCAGCATATTCTATCTGCAACCAAGAGGGCCACTAAAATGTTTGGTCAGAGATTTCGTTATTGACCATGCCCACTACCATGCAACCTTTGTAACTGTCACTGAAAAAAAATCACAGTGAAAGTTAGCAGTCTTTTTCAAGACAGCATGTAATGATCTAGCCTGGCTGAAGCAACTCACATTATTGACAACGGTAAGTGCAGTAATCGCATAAAAGTTGGCTTGAATGGTCTTAAACATTATTTTAGTTTAAGGGGGGTTTAACTTCATGTTGTCTGGATATAAAATTACAACTGTTGTATTGGGAAGTGGCGACCTGTGAGTGAGAAAGATACAGAGGTTAACCAATAATTAAAAAAGCACAGGGTTTAGTTGTTTGAAGAGTGCACTTCCAGTTTTACAGTTTTTGTTATACAAGTTCATGTTTGTATAGGCAGACAATAATGGAACGTAGTAATGACCAAAAAATATAGTCTGCATGATGCTACCACAGTTTATGTAAAAAATAAGGACTTGCATGGGAAAAAATAATATGCCTTTAAGCTTCTGTTGAAGCTACAATTCTAGCTTGTAATGTTCAAATGAGATATATTGGATATTCTAGCTTCAGGTAACAAACTTCTAGTAACAGTTTAAATTTGCAGATAAAACAGGGCAAGAGGTATTATGTGTAGGGCATTTGCATAATGATGATGATTCATTGCTGTCCTTCACCATTTCTGTACAGCATTCGAGGTCAAAATGTGTGCAGTACTTTACGGGCATACTGTACATAAAAGCATGGAAAAAATAAGCTTGGCCAAAATGGTAAAACAGCCAATTATCTGCCATGAGACAGAAGAGTTGAATAGGGATGGTCATGGTGCAATAAATGCATGTGTTTCCTTGTTTAGTTTGAGTGAGAGAGGGTGTGATGGTAAGAGTGATGGAGGGAGGGCTCCCAGACATCTGCTAGTTTACTGTATGTCTGTTGTTTCTACCCACAGGATTAGACTGCTTTATGCTCCCGATACTTTTCACAACCGCTCCAAGTCAGGCTGCAGAAAATGGAACTTTTTAACATGAAGCACTTTCAATTATTACGATGTGGCTATAGTTATCAGTCAATCCAAAAGGACTGCGCGTGCTAATGCGCATGCGAGCAAGTGCATGCGTGCACAAGTGTGTGTGTTGATGTTATGTCTTAAACTGCTCTATTTGGTTGGGAGGCCAGATTGCCATTTCTGTCTTTTTTTTCCAGTGACATTTTATTTTTATGATCCTGTTAGTTGAATTGTATAGCAGGTCTTTCAACTCAAGTACAAAATCTTCAGTGAAAAATAACTCTTAGTAACTTCAATTATGTTGAAGACCTGTAGTCTTCAACAGAATTGTGGTTTTGGAGACCAACCTTCATGAAATTAGACACTTGGAAACTGTTATTGCAAGGCAAGCAATATAAAATAATGGATAGTGATTACACTCCCTGCTGTCATGTGCACATAATCTCCTGTCCTCTTGAAATATGATGCATCTACTCTACTTACCGGCCACTTAATATCAGACAACATTGTGTGTAATAATTTATAATTACTACAATTTAATGTACATTGTGTCTTGGCTGTTAGCTTAACAATGACCAATTTTTTTCAATTTCCTGATGGATGACCATGCACAAGGTGAAAAGCCTTTATTTTTCAGTGGGGTAAAAGAGAGACGGGATCAGCCGTCAGAAAGAGTCATTTTAACAATTATAATTTAATTCTAGACTTTTTTTTATTTCTATTGTCGTGTCATAATTTATTGTTAGATTGTGTCCACCTCCACCTAATATAAAAGGCATGCAAGTAATTGTTCAGTCTGGAGAAGAGGGCCAGAAAAGATTGATTCTCTTAAATAATCTACCAGCAATTATTGTATGTAATCCATTTTAATTAAATAATAGACAATGTTTGGTAGAATAGATGTAATGATACAAGAATAATAGAGCTAAACAAAAACAATATAATTCTTCCTGATGCAGTGGTTAGGGTTAGGGTTTGGCAGTCAATAATATATCAATATAAAATGTTTTCTTGGTAACCACTACGTAACTTACTGTAGTAGATTGCCATTAAATGGGCGAAAGTTATTTAGCAAAAAACCCTTTCTTAAGCAGTCATTTTACTAGGTCTATCTGGGAGGGTCTGATTGGGAAGGGGAGAGCTTGCTGTTACTGTCGGAGATCTTTAGGACTCTTTAGTACTGGTCCATTATCCAATTTACTGCAAGTTAATGCAGAAACTCCCCCCGTGTAAACCTGCTGAATAGAAGTCCTGTGTGGATTGTACTTTCAACCAGCATCTATCAGGATAAAAACACTGGTCACAGTTTTTTCATACTTTGACAGTGTTAGTTTGTCAGCTGTTGTAAAAACACAGTAAAAACGGCATTTTGACTGCACTGGGCTTTAACAATTCCCCATGTCATCCATCAAACACAATCAGCTGAAATGAACCAGCTGTCCCTGATGGCAGCCTATGTATAAATAAAGGAGCTTGGATACAACTTAAGTAGCCTATATTGACAATTGTGCACACTATAGTGTAGCAGACCACATGTGCTTGGTAAATGCCCTAGTCTCTGCTCCCATTCCCTCTGGGATATTATTGCCGGGGATGCTTTCCCAGAGGAAAGACTGCTTGCACTTCCTGGGAAAAGAGAACAGGAAGGGGCATATTGTATCAAGGAGCTAAACACTTTGTGAGGAATAATCTGTGTTTACTCGATTGACATGATTACAGCTCTGTCACCGCAGGCTGAGATCTCAGAGAATAGCATCATGAATATTACTGTGATTACAAAAAGTGGCCTTGTCACAGAAAATGTACTGTTTGACTGACCATCCAACTACATTAAAGATAAGTGCACAGCAGATTTACACCCAAATCCGGCGTGGATTGCCTCGGATTCCTCTGGAATCTACTAGCTTTTTCTCAGTCGATGTGAAACTTACAACAATTAACCACAGCACCACTATGTCTGCTGTCTTGGACAACATTCAAAGGTAATTACTTGATTCATTGTGCTTTGACTGTTTCATTAGATTACCCCACCCCGGAGGTATGTTGTTAGGAGTGTGTGGTTCATTCGGATCATCTGATAGCAGGAAGAAAAAAAATACATCACCAGCGGTGGACTAAGCTCACTGCGAAATTCTTCTTCATCAAATTCAGTTGACAGTGCAGTCTGGCAGTGAAATGTATGGGTTGGAACCATGAAAAAGACAGTAACTGAAGAAGGAATATCTTTACTAAGTAAACGAGGGGTTAAATAGTGCCCTGCGGTCTATAGATTCATTGGAATTACTGCCACATGGATCTCTAAATTGAGTTTAAATGGTCTTAACTTGATATGTGAGATGAATGGGCTTCAGTTGCCATGCCGATAACCTATTGCATTAGAATTCTCTCCCCCTCAAAATATCTTGAGCAAATCTGAATACGAATATGAGCTTGTTTTTATTTAGAAATGTAATTAATGGCTGGCGACAGTATTTGCACGCTTGTCATACTGAGTGGTCTGTGGGTGCAATATAAAAGCAAAAGCTCTCGTAATTGTGTTTACATCCACAGATGAAAATCCCAGGGCTGTAATGATCAGTAATTATAAATATTTTTCAGCATGTCCAATGCCTCAGCTGTGGGTATTGTGTGCTGTGGAGTGCAGAGTTTGTGGAGCTTAATTATGACTTGTACACGACTAAATGTACCAGTCTGCTTCAGCACAGCAAAACACTTCCAGTGCGTAATCACGCTCAAGTCTGACTTTAAAGAGCTCATTACAGTTAGTTTTCTAAAGAGCGGCTTATTAAACACAGTTACCTAATAAGCATCTTTGGTGGTGCAAATTGCTGGAAATGGTAATGAGTCTGATTAGGCCACGTTTCAATTACGACAGCTACCTTAACCCTCCCCCACCCCAAAAGAGCTAGGCAGAGGAGTCCAGCTCTTTATGCTTGGGAATCCTCCTTGAAGGCATTGCCCTCTCTTACACTCTCTCTCTCTCTCGCTCTCACTCTCTCTCGCGCACACATACTAGTACACACACAAAGACACATTACATGAGCGCGCACACACCCACGCCCACACACACACACTTCCACATAAAAAAAGGAAAAGAAAAACGCTCTGCCACCTCTGTGTTTCCTTTCAGCAGCCCAGTAATGAATAGAGAATTGTGCAAGCGGCGGTCCAATTTACGCACTGGGAAATTGGATGGACACAGCGGAGGCCCAGTCCTGTTTGCTTAAAAATGGCCAAGGCTACCAAGAATAATAGTTCCCCCAAAAAAGGTCACCGTCTCTGTTTCATTGGAAATGATCACAGTAGCAAAAAATTAGACACCATGCAATTTCAATGCTTATTAAACAGTAGCTGTCCTAGACTTAAATGAAATATGTAACTGTGACAAGTAAAAGATTTATGAGAATGCTGTTTTGAAATTTGACCAACAGTGTACTGCCAAATTAAACCTTTTTTTGAGGCGGGGGGAGTTGCTAATCAGTGGAATTTGAGCTTAAAGCCCTCCGGCTGTCTGAACACATTCCACTAATGGAACAGTCAGTAACTATACCAGTTGGAAGACAGAAAAAGGAAGATGTGGAGGTTGTTTTTGTATTTCTACGCAGACGTGATAATGGATGGTGTTTTAACATAATGTGGAAGTAGGAGCTAATTATGCAAAAATAAATCTGTCTATGTCTATGGGCATACACAAGATCTAGAGAAAATAGGCATTGTTGCCTCATTTGGTTTGAACTGGCATGTGTTGTGAATTACTGGAGTCATGAGGTGTGGATGTACGCACCCCACCCTCTTCATTTACTGACCCCCTGAACGTCTTGCCCCTCTTTAAACCCCTATGAAATGTTAGGAGTTAAGTTTTAGAAACTGATTTCATTGGTCTGTTCATGACGTGCCGTATGGATACCCTTTACCAGATGTGTACATGCTAATGTCATCCATGATGTGTGTAATCACATTCCATGTGGTAAATGGGTCAGATTACAGCAGTCAATTGTCCTCATATGCCTGAACTGAAAAATCTAACTGAACTGAGTTTGTTTAGTTTTTCATGCACCTTTCAAAGTAAAGTGGTGTGTCCCTTTCTACAGAGCAATGGCTCTCCATGTTAGCGCTCAAGCACAGTTCAATGGGTTTTCACTGACTTGCTGTATTTAAATCATTTTCTTTTCATGCTGGCTTTCCATTTGATTAGGCATCTAAAGCTCAGAGATCTGTACTGGACTAGACTTGGAGGGATCACCTCTAGGACTGTCTGAAGAGGTACTGTTGTGCAGGGAGTGTTTTAAAGAAGACATCTCCTTTTTGCACTGCCAAGGCAGTACTTTGTATAATGGTGAAATTATACCATAATTAATGCCAAATGCTATTATATGAGAACTTCAAAGGTGTCTATATATGTGTTCTATCCTACTAACATCGATTATGTAAAACTGTATAATTTAAGCATACATATAATGTAATAAAACCCATTAAATTGAACAGCTATATGTTTTTAGGCCCTTATGTACACTCTAATGCAGAAAAAAACGACCACTTGAAATATCTTACTTTTCTGTACAGTACCACCCACATCCATCAATAGGACTTTACTAAGAGGGCCAACGACCTAGAGCATAAAGAATGAGTGATGCTAAAACTGTGGAAGGTCTAAAGGTACACTAACCACTGAGGGGAAGTTTTTTAATTCCCAAGACATTTACAAACCGTCTCTTGTTGCACCCGTTAGACTGTATGTGGCCAACTCCTCTAGTTCGAATGTAATTTTATTTTAAACCATTTATCGTCCCTATTCTTGCATGTTAAAATTATTTTCACATAACCTCTTCAATTAAACAGTTAAGAGACATGTATTCTTTCCAGTGTCATATGACGCTGATGTCTCTCAGATTAGTGTTCTGAATTTACTGTAATGTAGCCAGCGCAATGTCTACACACAGTATAGTATAGTACGGCTGCTTTGTCTGACAGGGTTCTTTGCCTTGGGCTTTTCTTAATCATTAGCTTGGAAGGCTGACAGCCATGTGAGACATAGCATGGATCTCTTTGACTAAAACCTTGTAAATTAACACAATTAGCACAGCATCATCTTGCTAATTAGCTCCTTGTGTCTGGTGTGGCGGCTGGGCGAGCGGCTGGGAGGGAGTCATGAGGGAATCCACACGCTTCTCTGTTACTAGACAAACACTGCACTGTAATCCGCTGCTGTATGCCCTCTGTTTGTTTCCTAAAGCCTTGGATAGGGACTAAAGCTACTGGGCAAATTCATATTGTGCTAATTCACGTGTGGCTGGCTAAGTGGAAGACCAATACCGCGCCAATGGATGGTTCTGCAATGTGATTCAGTGTCTACTAATAATTCAGTTTTCGCTAATAGAGTTCCAAGTCAGATTAGCATTAATAAAGCGCTGTGTGTGTGTGCATGAGCGTGTGTGTGCGCTCGTCTCTGCGTCTGTTTGTTTTAATACTGTAAACACATCAGCCTGTTTCTTTCTTGGGTGGTATCTTTCTTTGATAAGCCCATACTAGTCTAAGATGACAGCGTATGTAACGACTTGTGTTTGCAGATGGAGTTTAGGATTAAACTCGATGAGAGCCTTTTGAGCCCTGGAGTCAATGAAAAAGAGTCTGTGAAGAGAGAAAGACAAGTAAAGCATGTTTCTCCCTCTCAGCCTGTAAACCGGGCAGCAGTCGGCAGACACAGGGCTGTTATAATTCATGCCGGGCAGTGGGGTTTGTGTGATGAAAGCAACAGAGCGCTGCCTGGGAGATTGCTTTGCTGCACTCCTCGCAGCAGATTTGAAACTGTCTCAGAATGCTTTAGATGAGAGTTGGATTATGGACTGACCTGCAATGTCTATGTCATTCTGTCCTCAGCAAGGTGCATTATACTGTGCTAACCTGGTGCTTCCAAATCCACACACTGTCCATGATGGAACTGTTTAGCAGTGCCTATTTTAGAGGACAGGAATGTCTGTTATATGGTGGTATTGGGAATTGGAATATTTTTTTAAGCTAATGAATGTGTCAGTTCAATCATTGGTAAAGGAAAGAACAGAATAGCAACGACTATCTGATAGTTATTTCGACTCATCCCTCTCTCTGTCTCTGTGGCACGTCTAGGCCTGAAGATGCAGTGGACCCCAGAGCATGCGCAGTGGGCCGAGCAACACTTTGACATCTCCTCCACCACCCGCTCCCCAGCACACAAAGTGGAGGCCTACCGAGGGCACCTGCAGCGCACCTACCAGTACGCCTGGGCCAACGACGACATCTCAGCTCTCACCGCCTCCAACCTGCTGAAGAAATACGCGGAGAAGTACTCCGGGATTTTAGAGGGTCCAAGCGAACGAGCGCTGCTCTGCTCCTATTCCGACAGCGCCCCCGGACTCCTGAACGGACGCAAGTCAGAGAGCGAGTCCTGGCAGGAGGGGATTTACCCAATGACCTGCGCTCCAGATGTGATATCCATGAGCAAAGCTGGAATGACAGCTGCCATTCCCCCCACAGACGTGTTAGCCAGCATAGGTAGCTCCCCCGGGGTGGCTAGCAGCCTGAGTGAGCCCAGCTATTCCAGCAGTAACTGTGGGAGTCACACGGCCACCAGTCTGCATTCTGGTCTGCCCTCTCAGGAATACGCTGCTGGCTACAATGGCTCCTACCTGCACTCCAGTTACAGTGGGCAGACCACGCCAGGCCTCCCCTCACCACACCCCTCTCCACTGCACAGCGGCGGTCTACTGCAACCCCCACCGCCGCCACCCCCGCCCCCCCCCAACCCTAGTGCCCGGCTACAACGCAGGGTCTCCTAACCTGTCCAGCTACAATTATCCTCCAACAGGTTATCCCCAACAGACGGCTGTGGCCCCTGGCTATAGCACCGGGGTAGCACCCCCCCCCTCTGCCTATCTGCCATCCGGCATCGCGGCTCCCACCCCACTGCCCCCCTCCACACTCCCCGGCTACACCTACCAGTCCCATAACCACGCTCCCATTGCGCCAACGCCTGTGAATGGCAACTCAGCCAACTCACTGAAAAGAAAAGCTTTCTACATGACGGGGCATGGAGATATGGACTCCAGTTATGCTAATTTCAACTACAACCAACAGCGCTCCTCACAAAGCCCCATGTACAGAATACCAGACAACAGCCTGTCAGACTCAAGCAGGGGGAATGGCTTTGACAGGAATGCTGATCCGTCATCTTTAACATTTAAGCCAACAAAGCAGCCAATATCCTCAGATCAGCAAAGAAAATTTAGCGGTCAGTCTGGCAGGGCACTCACCCCTCCATCCTATGGCTCAACCAAAAGCTCTGCGGGAGGTCTGAGATCAGGAGAGTCCTTTGGAAAGTTTGGATCTCCCATCCCCATGAGTGAGCACAGTGAAGAGCACAGACAGCACCTGTCCCATTCCATAGCTGGGTCAGACATTGGAAGTGCTACCTCATCCAGTCACACTGCAGAGGAACAGCTGAAGAACAGCGATGCTAACCTTGTGGAGTTGGTTACTACAGAGGTCCTTCAGCCCGGTCCACCTGTCGACTGGAGTGACATTGCAGGTCTGGAGCTGGCCAAAGCAGCAATCAAAGAAGAAATTCTTTGGCCCATTTTGAGGCCAGACATGTTCAGTGGACTCGCCACATTACCTCGGAGCCTCCTTCTCTTTGGACCTCAGGGAACCGGCAGAACGCTGCTCGGTCGCTGTATGGCCAGTCAGCTGGGGGCGGCCTTCCTGCGGCTCAGCGGCTCAGCCCTGGTGACCAAGTGGCTGGGGGAGGGCGAGAAGATTGTCCAGGCATCCTTCCTAGTGGCCCGGTGTCGCCAGCCCTCGGTGGTGTTCATCAGTGAGGTGGACATGCTGCTGTCGGCCCAGCTCAGCGAGGAGAGCCCGGTGAACAGAATCAAGAGTGAGCTCCTCATGCAGCTGGACAGTGTGCTGACCTCAGCTGAGAACCACGTTCTGGTGGTCTGCTCCACCAGTAAGCCCGAGGAGATCCAAGAGTCCTTGAGGAGATACTTTATCAAAAGGCTCCTCATTCCCTTACCTGACAGCACGGCGCGTCACCAAATAATCAGCCAACTGCTCTCGCAGCACAGCTATTGCCTCAGTGACAAAGAGATGTCAATGCTGGTCCAGCGGACAGAGGGCTTTTCAGGACTGGACGTGGCCCGGCTTTGCCAGGAAGCTGTGGTAGGTCCTCTCCATGGCATCCCAGCTTCGGATCTGTCTGCCATCCATCCCAGCCAGATGAGACCAGTGTCCTACCAAGACTTTGACAATGTCTTTTGCAAATTCCAGCCCAGCATATCACAAAAAGAACTGGACACTTATACGGAATGGAATAAAATGTTTGGTTGTAGTCAATGAAACTACAGCGTTAGAACATTCTTTAGACGCATAACATTTTTAATTCTGTCCTTAGTAAACAGGAACTAGGCAAGAGAATATTACAAAACGTGGTGACCTTAACACCTACAGTACAGTGAAGGCATAAGGATAGGCCTGGGAGAAGCAGAGGCATATGTAAAAACTGGCAATCTGGACAACAACACATTGTGATGCTTGATACTGCTGAAACCAAGCATTGTCTACCACTGTGCAAGTGAGTAGACTAAAACAGGTTGGAACACTTGTGTGTATGTATATATATATATACCATTCGGCTGTTCTTGAGATTCAGTTACTATCAAGTGCCTGAAGTGGTGCTCTTTTATTTTGTAATTATTATTTGTTCACCTCACAATCTGTATTGGTGGCATGTGCTAATATAAAAAGCTTTAATGAGACAGAAATGACAAAATTGCTTTTTTCCATTCAATTTTTCCAACAGTATTCTTCAAATGTATCTGTTATGCTGTCTCTGTAGACAGGAGAAAATATGTGTGGTATTGGTAATCTGTTCTCTAATTTATCGACAACATTAGGGGTTCGAGAAGCAAAGCTGGTGAAACCCTACTGTAGTTCTTCTGGTTTATTATTATTATTATTATTATTGTTTCTTTTGATGTTCTCTTTGAAAACTCAGGAAAGTGATTGTGATATGTACAGTACCTCAAAAGATTGTGTCAAAACACTGCACACTGAAAAGAGCATTTGGCATGCTTTTTAATTAGCATTATCAAAAAAGTAGTAGTTATGGTACATTAATAGGCAAAAATGACAAGAGTATGACATTGAATGTACCAGAGAAATTCTGGAGTATTTGGAAAGACGAAGGGGGGTTGTGTTTTTCTTTGAGATTATACACGAGACAAATCCCATTGTGAATATACTGTATTTTTTTTAAATGTATCAAGGCTGGAGGAATTATGTTTCTGAAATGCTATTGACTACAATACATTTGACTGGCCTTGATCCAGAGTACATTAAGAGAACACATTTTAGTTTTTATTTAAGGGGCCCAGTGCAGTCAAAAACTTGATTTCCTGTTTTTTCTTGATGATAAGGTATTTCCATACTATGAGGTCAGAATAACACATGAATGTTACGCATTTTGATGCCGTTTTGTGTAACAGCTGTTTGGAAAAAATCCTGAATGTTCAGTCTTTTCAGGTGTGATGAAACTTTTAGAATGCCTAGTGACACCGGGTGGTAAATTTGGTAATAGTGGGTTCCAAGCCAACCAATATCAGCTAGATGTCCCCTCCAAACTTTCATTATCCTCAGAATATGCTTGCTTTAGAACTTTCTCTTTGCAGAAAAGCAATTTTAACATAAACAATTGTGGTAAGTAATTTCATTGATACCCGGAATGATCTGATATTTAAATAAACATGTCTGCAATGTGGGCGTTAATCCTCATCTGCAGGAGAAAGCATAACATATGTATTTGTCAAACATTATCAGCAGCTTAATTCTGGATCTCATCTGCAGATAGAACTATAAAGCATCTTGCGGCAGAATAATGGTATAAGAAATTGTAAGGCTGCAGAGAGCATTGTGGGGTTGAAATATCTAGTCATTTCCCCCAAGGTATTTCATTTAATCCTGTTGCTATTTCATCATTAATGAAACCTAAGGATTATGTATGCCCCAAGTTCTTTTCTACCTCAGTTCATTCATTTTTCTTAAAAGCAGATTCGAAAGGGATGGCTAGATGACAGAGGCAATTTAGCTCTTTCCTTTTGAGGGAACAAAAAAGCTGCCTTTCTGTCAACAAAATTACATAAGTTAATGTTCTACCTTTAGTGTAGTCCCCATAATAGACACCAATTTAAGAGTATTTCTCTGAGCAGAAGCAGGTTGGTCTTGAAAAGGTGTCAGGGGATATTAGCCCTGTCTTTGAGCCTTTCTTTATGTGTCATTTTTCACAGCCAATCTATGTTATAACTATCAGTGTTTAGTAATATGCCAGAACAAGGGCAATGGAGACAAAGGACTGATGTCTGCATGAAAAGCCTTGCATTGAATGTATTTTGTTGTCCTTTTTTTTACTAAAACAGCAGGAAAACTGTTGCAAAGCACTGTGGAAGGAATGCCACTACAGTATTACTGTAGGTGTTAGCAGTACAGTGCAAGTGCACTGACAGATGTTGCATTTATGTTTACTAGCATATCAATGAGGTATTGACCCGTTTTCTGTTTCTTATATTTTAGATTTACATATATCTTTAATTTTCTCCAAAACGTGCACTGTTACAATTACATAAGTAAGACAATGACCTTATTATTCATCTGGGGAAATGTTGCTTCTTGCAGCACTGTGCAAAGTTATTTGTTCAGCTCCAATAACGGCACTTACTGAGCAACAGGAGGCCGTAGAATCACTGATGGTCCATGACACTTCCTTGTTCAACTGTAGCCTTAAAGGGATACTTCTGGGTTTTGGGCAAAAAGTCAGTTTATCTAGTTCCCCAAAGACAGATTAACTTTTGGAAACCCTGTATATATGCATTTGCCAGGGCTTGCTCTAGAAATACAGGAAAATCTTAAATGTGACCCTGTTTAATCTTGTTACACAAAGAATAAGAAAATAATTATAATGTTTTAGCGACCATTATGAATAAAGTTAGAGGTTGTTTATTGAACCAATGCTAACTACCTTGAGCATACTAACTGAGAAAACTAAAATGACAGCATATAGTGTAGACTTCCAGTAATTGCACTTAAGCTAATGGGCAACTTCCTTGAAATGGAAAAAATTCATAGGTATTGTATCCTCCTTTAAATCTAACTCTGGGGAAGTAGATGAAAGGGTGCTTGGACAAAATCCTTAATTATCCCTTTAAGAATGATAATTTCCTGGGTTTGTTAAACAGCTACATATGAACTGCGGTAAAATAGAACACTATTCTAAACTTTTGAACAAATAAACAACACTGCATCTTAAACAACATTGATGTTCCAAAAATCGAAATCTACCAGTTATTTTATTTGATCTTTGTATAATATTTTGCTATGTGGATTGTATTGCCATAGGTACATATGATAAAAGTCCTCTAGTTGAATTGCAGTTAACCAAATGCACTTTTCATTATGTACTGTCATGTTATATAATTCGTTTTAAGTCTCCCTGGTTCCATAGTGAAATCATTTTAGAAAATGCAACTCAAAATGTAAAAAAAATACATTTAGCGAGTTAAGCAGATATAGAAATTATGAAACATTTATCGATGAACTTAAGGCAAGACAATTTAATGAATAGCAAAGGTCTTTTTAACAACATATACAGACACTAACAAAAAGAGGAGGTCGGACAGTAAAAATTTAATGAAAAATCAACTCATTCCAACATACCGTACATAAACCACACAGTTGTACTATTTGTTGAGTGTAAGGATATTCAGCTGGAGGACTACAATGTGATGGATGGGCCTGAATAGGAAATATGTACAACAAACAAGTCTAACAAACTAGCTAAAGAAAGGTTGAGAAGCACATTCAGTGTATTTGCCCCCATTTCTGACAATGTCAATCAATTGAATTTCGTTTTTCAGCCTCTGTCAGTGTCTCTCTGGGTGGGTTTTGTACAGAACTGCTTTAGATGTTGGCTTCATCTCTATGTAGTCGTATCTGTTTTATATTCAAATGTTGTACTTTATAACCATTTCTACCTCATTGCTACATATTGTACATGTAGTACTTATGTTCTGTCTTTTTGAATGTCATGCATTTGTAAAAAAAAAAATAATAATAAAAAAAAAAAACGACAACTAAAAACAAAAACATTTATCAAAACATTTAAAGCTAAAAAAGTTATTAAAAAAAATGAACAGCTAGCCCTTGAATTCAAACAGTCTACCTCAGAAAGACTGTCCTTACACTGAACAGTATTAGCATCAGAACTGATCCGACACATTAGTCAGTATGAAAGTGACGAATAATGCACACATACTTGAGGCTGACTTCTATGGGCTGCATACTCATGATGCCACATTTCTGCGGGGATATTGTGGGCTGTATAGGTCTTCTCCAAGGTCTCTAATGCAAATTCACTTTTTAAACTATAATGACTCGCTTTAATCCTTTGTGAATTGTTGTAGTGCGCATGTTAATGTGTGTGTGTGTGTGTGTGTGTGCACTTACAATTCAGTGTGTAAGTGAGAGGGGTTAACATATTATGATGTACACTTCAAATTTATACAGTACACATGTACAGGAAATAAACTTGCACATAACGTATGTGAACTCAATGTACATTTGCTACTGATATATACGTATTAAAATACACCACATACAGGTTTATATGTGTGTATGTATTGCCATACCTACAGTCAATGTATATGTATTTTCATTCAAGGTACAGTACAAAAAAAAAGGATAAAATGTTGAATAAAGATGTTTTTTTGCTGGAAACCGAATGTTCTTTTTTGTATGCACTCATTGAATAGACTTAGATTCATGGATGTCAGCATTGTCTGCTAACAAATTAAGGTTTGCCATTTATTAAATTTTTTAAGAAATGTGGAATTTGGGAAGTCAAATAATTTATTTTAAAAGACCTATACAATGCACAATACAGCATGATGCTCTCTAAGACCCATATTTTCTATTTATCTTCAAGGCATTTTGTCTTGTAAAAATGTTGCTTCCACTGTGTAATTGTAATTCAACCATTAACCAAATGTGTTTTGTTTTTTTTATATACGAAAAACAACGAGGAAGGTAAAAGGATTATAAAATCACTTGCGCACCGTTCAGTTCATAACTCCACATTGCCTCTGATTCTCTTTATGTAAATGGAACATTTATGCATAGATTTTCTTTTTTCGCTGGTATCATTATATAGTTGATGGTATGTGCGTAGGAAGCTGCTGTACAATTAACATTAAGGAAAAAAGTCACAATGCTTTTTGTGCCCAGTGCTGTTTCATCTGTAATGCTTTGTGTCTCTGTTTCTGCACTGTGCCCATGAAAACAGTCTGTGCTTAATGGATGGATTTCAACAGGATCCCCCCATTATACTGGGAACAACCCAGGCCTTATCACAACAATGAAGGTTATCGAAAGCAACAAAAAAATCAACAAAATAATGAAGTGAAATATTTTATTAGCTGTTTCCACACATTTAAATTGGTCATCTGTGTCAATAGCACTAATCATGGATAGCAGAGTGAACAGCAGCATACCTCAAATAAAAATATCTTAATTCAAACTTGTGCCTACAGGTTTATGGTCTATATTGTTTGAGTAAATATGGGAGCATACTGTTACAAATTTTGTGACATAAATGCTATGCCTCTGCACTCAAAGGCTGCTGTAGATATTTACTGGAGTGGACAATATCATTCCTTTTATAAAGCATAATTCTCTATGTTGGTTTACAACAACCTATTGGGTAGACATTTTCCATGTGCGACTGTTAAACTAAGTCAATATAGAATCCCTAATTTTGCCTGTTTGTAAATGTCTATGTCTCCATATTACTACATTAAAGATTTAGTGTCTTGCATATGATAGCCATCATGGCAAATCTGAAAGACTTTAAGTAGCATTTAAAAATAAAATGGAAATAATGGTAAGAGTAATTCTCCTGTTTGTCACACATTGGGCCTTTCACTTTCTGATGCAATGCCTGCATGCTGCACCTATAATGTTGCCATTTGTGAGATACATGTTTATTTGAATTATTTTTAAACACATCCTCATCTTAGCTAACCTTTGGTTTTAATTTTTAGCACACAGTACTTTCTTCATCAGTACTTTTAACATACATTCAGCGTTTGTTATTTGTCCCCCCCCCCCCCCCCCATTGAAATTTTAAACAGGAGCCTTTAAAGAGAACATAAAACTCTGTGCTGATAAAAGGAAAATGGAATTGTGTCAAACAAATTACACTGAAGTTATTAGTGGCTATTTTGTAAATATCAAAGATCCACTTGTCCCAGTGTTCAGCGGTTCATTTGCATTCTGATGAAACTGGAGTGGATGTGTGTGAACTCGGGGGTTATCTGCGGCACTGCAGCGCTGAGCAGCCGAATCAGACAGCCCAACAACCGCGTGGCTCGAGAGGATGAGCCACAGACCTCTCTCAAATCACTTCCTTCATAACAATTAAAATATGCAAAGTGATAATTTTCCTTAAGTAGCCTTAAATGTGCAATCTATTTAAATGTGAGGGAAATTGCCTAAAGCTTGTGGTGTGAGGGAGAAAAATAGAATAAATTATGCAAATAGCAGAAAGGACTCTTGAAAGCCTAATTTTTCTGTAATAAGCATACTGTTTCATTAAATTGTTTGCCTCTTATTAAAAGTGACAGTTCTTTTGCACTGTCTGATGGCTATATCTGACACAAGCCCATGAAAATAACTGCCAGACTAAATGCTAAAGCATTTTGGTAGCTTTTAGATGATGGTTACATTCACGAAGTAATTATGCGCTGGAGAGTCCAGAAATAAGGTTTAATTACACAGTAATCGCTTCTGATGGACACTGGGAAGTGTGAGCACTGCCAGACTGCAATCCATCAATGACAAACCCCTGGCCACTTTTAATTCCTCCTCATTTGCATCATAACCTCCGCACCAAGTTGCACAAATGCTGTTAAATGTTAATAGGACCTGTCTCTCTACTCAAAATGAATGCTTAAACCATTTCATCTCTCTCCCCCTCTTGTTCTCTCCAGCCTCCCTCTATCTCTCACACCCACGGTCCATATCTGCTCTCTCTCTCTTTCCATTCTCAGGAGCACCCCCCATAACTAGCTCCTCTTCAGGAGGACCGCTCAGCGGATGAGACAGTGCATGGTCACTGCTGTGCTAATTGGGAGCAGCATGTAAAGTTTTATCTCTCAAGTGCTAACAAACCGTACAGACAAGTCTAATGCTGGGGCTGCACTTTTGTGCATGTGTGTGTGGGCATGTGTATGTGGGTGTCTGCGCGTGTTTATGGAAACAGAGCAGTAAGTGTTGTCCACAATGTAGTACTGTGTGTAAAATGGCCCTGAAGTCATGCTTAATCCCTATCCTAGGGGACCAGGCAAAATGACATTTTTATTAATTGAAAATTGTTAGTGGTGCAGTGTATGTGTGTGTGTGTGTGTGTGTGTGTGTGTGTAGCCACATTATCATTCCTCTTTAGAACTCTGTGAGGCTGATTATTTAGAACTAGGCTGTCTCATTATCAGTGTGTCTCTGCCATACATTAAATTAACACCCTTCATTATACTAGGAGCTGTGTAGCATGAAGCATAGCCAGCTTCCAGAGGGGTGACACAACACAGTAGGCTACCACTCCAAAAATACACTACAGTATGTTTACTCTGTACATTAATATAATTGGCTAGTGCAATCTGAGTGAAATCCTAAAGAAATATCCTATGTATACTATGTGTTTTTCATCATATTTGTTCCCCAAAATGAGATTCAGCGTGTTTTGCCCTGACTTGACCTCGTTTCCCCAAGACAATTACAGCAAATGCTGATTTGAACAAGTAATCACATGAGAGGAAACAAAGAGCATCGTGAATCCAGAATAAGGAGGTAATTTATGATCACATTTTCCATTCTCCTTTTTTAAGATGTTACAGATTTGTTTTTCAAATCTAATGTTAAGAAAAGTAAAACAGAAAATACTGCTATTAGTAAAAAATATTAAGGAGAATCTTTTTTTAAAACATAAAGCCCTTGAAAGGGACATGCATTTACTTTTTCTCAACTCCACAAAAAGATAATCATGTTCAGTATTTATAGATTTCCAACAGAGAATATTTAAACAATTCCAAAAGCAATCAATACAGCCCATCTGCTTCAAGCCACACTGTACGGTCTGGGCTGAGCTCCTGGAGATGTCAAGCTCTGCAGCTCTTCTCTTCTTACTCCAGGCTAGCCAGGAAGAGAATCTGAGGCTTGATGACTTTGAATGCCTCCAGCGTGCCTGCTGCTGCCCACCTCCAATTAACAGTCAGTTGGGCCGTGCAGAGTTAAGGATCCACAACTATTCCCTCTGCCCATCACCAAGAAGGATAACTGTCTGGCCAGGGGTCCAGGGGGTCAGCCACGCCAGGTTTAGCAGCCCCAGACAGGGAAAAGTGAGGGAAATCTCTGTGCATCACCTGTAGTTTATCTAAGCTCTGCTGTGGGGTCAGTGTTTTTTAGTCAGGTTGCAGGAAGGGGAATGGCCCTGTTTCTCTGGTTGGATAACAAGCAGGTGATGATACCCCTCCAAACGCAAATGTCCAGAGGTCAGTTCGCACCATCCACCATTTCCTATGTATCTCCTATATTTATAACAAACTCTGGGTTTGAACACTGTGATACAGCCTAAATGCCTATCCCTACATACACGGCTATATGATGCTTCAGGTTATCATCCTTCACTGGCTCACCAAAGTGGCCAGAGTGTCATACATTTAGCATTTACGGGGCCAAAATGGGATTCTGAAGAGGGAAATAATGATGATCAGAGAGGACACCAGCACTGCTGCACCTATGCAATAAATGCCCTCATTAACGTCGGCGCACAAACCCAAGAATAACCCCATTATTTGAAAGTAATATTTTAATAATTCATTATTGGCTATCGGAGTGATAATATTATATTCGTGTTCTAATTTGATGGCAATTACCCTTTTTTTGGGGAGCTGAATATTCAAGTAACATTTTAATTAACAACAATAAATTAAGACGTTACACCAGAGTGGAACAAAAGTCTGACAGTTTGATTTCATATTAATATCTTAATTACTATTTGGAAATCCCCAACTGACTCATATATTTAAAGCTGTTATTTACTGCAGGTCATATCCAATATAATCATCCACAAAACACAGAAAAATTGTTAATAGTGCTTGTTTGATTATTGTTCAGCATTCTTCACTTTCCGGCTGAAACGCTGTGGCTGAGGCAGACATGGGAGGCTCTTGGCTCTAGGATCCAGGCTTCTCTTTAGTCTGTCTTAACCCTTGACTGAGAACAAGTGGTGCTAATGGGGAGCAAAGACAGAGGAGTACATGTCCAATAACCACACTTCCTGTATCCAAGGCAATCATTGGAAACACAGAGCGTCACTCTTTCAATTTCATCCTCTTTCTGCCAGCAAGCTTCCCCTCTATAGCGTCATTATCTGTACCAGATCTGCTGGCTCTTTTGACAGGGGCCATGTTATCCAGGCACTAGGGAAATGCAAATTGATTTCATATCTGCGATGGCATTTTAAGGCTACTACATATTACACACACTGTCAATTCAGCCCTAGATAGGAAAATCTGAGGGAAATGTCAGAGCATGGGAGGACTGTGTCCTGGGGTTCCTGTTGACTGTGATCATCAACTAGAGAAACAAGAACACATTCTGATGCTTCTGCTGAAGAAGTCCTTCATTTCTTTGATCTCTATAAGGGTATGTCTCCGACACGCATTGCCTGCCAACAGACATACAGGCCCTTGGAAAATACTACAGAGAGAAAAAAAAGGGAGAAAAAGTGTAAAAAAAAAAAAGTGGTCCTTCCAATTATATGAATACATTTGTGTGAAAGGGTATTACACTAAAGGAAAGATATACAATGGCCCTATTCAATCACAACCAATCTTTAAGGTGTTTAAATGAGATCATATTAAAATACGCTCGGTGAAAGATTCTGTTTGTTAGGATATACAGTAAGGCCCATATTCATTCAGAACCGGCAAGTACTGTGTGTAGCTTTTCTAAATAGGGTACTGTGACTTTTTCAAAGGTGCAGGCCATCCTTGCAAGCACTTTGAAATATGAGTACGGGGATTCTGTAACATTCATCTCAATTCATCTGATAGCAGTGGAAGAAAAGACAGGGAAAATAAATACTGGAAAGCAGATGGCTAAAGATGAAGGTCATATCCGATTGAGAAGTTTGTCAAAATGTGATGACATAAGCAATCTGTAAACTGTTATTGCGCCAAGCTTGAGGTGCAGAGAAACATATTGAAATTACAAAAAAGCACTACGGCTGACAGCATACTGCCAGGAATGATTGCCCCAAGTGTTTTTTTTTCTTCTTTGTTGCCTCTCCCTCTCACCCTCCCCTAGACGCCCTCCCTCGCTCCCGTGCACACGCATGGCTGACTGCCAGATGTGAGGAGAAGCATATCTGGATTTAATGATATCACAAATGCCTTTCTTTATGTTCAATAATAACTCAATCAGGGTTTATACTAAACCGTCAACACAATCTGATACAAATGAACTTGTCTGTCTAACTCTATTGAGTCATCAACTTCTAGTGGTGATGAGGCTCGTTTGCTGTACCTAATCATCTGTCTCGTTGGGATGTCTCCAGGGCTGATCAGATAGCACTTCTGATTACCGGTGCGGCAGCCATGACAACAGAACCGTTCTGTGGAAATTGAAAGGGCCCTGTTATGGCTTCTACTCAGAGCAATGTGGGAGCTTTCTTTGTACATAAAACACTGGATCGTATAAATCACTCAGCGAAGCCACACTTTTATTGATTAAAGCCACTTCCACGTCTGTCTGGTGAGTTCCCAGAATAAAGAGCCGCTTTATATTATCTCCTGTCAAAATGTTAAGGCTCTCTATCAAGACCAGTCTGAGCCACACAAGCCCTCTATGAGGAAACAACAAGCGCAGAATTGTGTACAATGCTCTTTTTTTCTAAAACTGGAATGTGAATCTGTCAGTGAATGGATTGCATGCAATTGTTGAAATGACTCTCAATAGGCAGCACTTGGAGAAAGAAAAGAGTGTCAAATTACACACTAAAGGTATATTTATATAACTCTGTATTAACTATTATCTGTATTAACTATTATCCTTTACAACAGTGACCATATTCTTTCTTCGTACAGTAAACCTTCACTTGGTCGCTGAGAAAATTGATTTGTAAGGCTACCAGATACGGCAGCGCTCTAAGTATTTCATAGCACCATGCTGACCACCACTGTCTTGGTTCGAGTCTTGACTGTGCCACTAGTTGACTAGTGGCCATGCAAATGGGGGATGCAAATTGGCCAGCCTCGTCTGGGGAGGGCAACTGGGGAGGCCACGTCAGCAGGGATTTCCTGGTCTCATCAGGCTCTATTGTCACCCTCCTGTGGCTCAGGTGCCTGCAAAGGTAACTGAGATCATCAGGTGAGTGTGCGTGCCCGCACACGAGTTGACCCACCTGACTTCCTGGTTGGAAGAGAAGTGTGGGAAAAAAGCATAATGGTTAGGTGCGATTGCCCAGGGGGATTTGTGATGGATTACATTACAAGCATGCTTGTGCTTTAATAATGTTTTACAATACTGGTCAAAAGATGGGCCAGTGGAGACTACTTTATGGTGTGGCATGGACCCCAGCTGTAGTGCAATGATCAAATTCCAATACAATCACAGTGATGAAAACTTAAAAGAGGTGCCAGTAGCGGAGTATTAAGCAGGAATAAAGTCTCTTGAATCTGGTTTCATCGATCTGCCTGCCTGGTTTGGAAAAAGCCTCTCTTTTGAAACTGAGTACGCAGAGCCCCAAATTAAGCTCACTACTATCTGACCCAAGATGAGACCAACCCGGATGTGGGATGGCTTTTCCTGCCTTTTTCCCAGAAGGGTTCGCTGTCTATCCCTGAGAACTCCCCAGACCTATCGATCTGAGGAAAATCTCACTGTTCAATGTCAGCCTACTCAAGAGGAACATAGGAAGAAAGCTCTAGTCCTCCCAAGTCTGATTCAGGGTACAACTATAAAACAGTGAATAGATGACAGAGAGTAGATGTCAATACTTCACTGTTTTTGGGTGCTACTTCTGATTAGTTTGAACAAAGGTATGCAGGGCAGGGAGTTTTATGTCACCTAAACAGGGGTGGGTCAATTTCAGATTTTGGCTAACATATGGGAAACACTGCACATCCACAGTACAAATGCCGTTTCGTGGGACCTTGAGTTGCAACAGTGGTGTAAGTCACTGCCTCATAGAACAAATGTACATTGTCCGAATGAAAGCCATATTTCGCTGCGCTATAGAGACGCACTGGGCTTAGGTGCCTGCAAGTTCACTCGGGGTTGTTGGCCAGGGAAAGCACGTTTCTGCCGTCATAAACTTCCTGGTTGGACAAGCAGTGATAAGAAGTCAAAAGGGCTGACGAGATGTGCGTTGGAAGACACCTTGATCCTCAACTCTTCCACTGGCAACAGCTATGGACTTGATGTGGGAAGCAATGTGATATTTAGAAAGTGAACATTCAGGATATTTGTTTAACATTTGGGAGAAAATAACAAACACATCTGGCATTCACTAAAACCTGGCCTGCAATTGAAATATTGAAAACATTTCTCTAAATTAGAATATGCTTTATCATACTACTCTAGCTGTTTATCAATCAGTAATTTATTCATATTACTGACGTTTTGCGGCATTCCCACAGCAAAAACTGAGAGGAGCGAAGAGGAGTGTGGATATGTTTCTTTGTTATGTATAGAGACGGGAAATGTGGCATTTCAATCTATAAATGTAAAATACTACTTCTCCCTTATTTGTAATGATGTTTGCTTGTAGGTTGATTTTGAGGGAGAAAAATATTTTTTTAAGCGAGTGGGTAGAATCTATTGATTGAGGATTCATGCAGCTTGCAACTAATACATATTCATCACTGAATATGATTTTGAAATCGAAGTGGGGATGGATCCATTTCCAGGCACAAGACCAGAGAGTATGTCCTATGCATCTTTTCTAATGACATACAATGCAAATGTTACCTGGCAAACTCAGTGAAAGTCTCTTATGACAAGCAATCACCCCTAATAACATTCCTAGTGAAAGACCACAAATCTATTCTAAGCACATTCAAAGCCAAGGGACCATTCACTCCTCCCGAGTTCATTATCATTCCCAGGACATCCCAGGCCCAGCGAATATGGAACACAAATGAATTAGTGCGAATTAAGAAGTCTCGGTGGTCTGAACCCTCTCCAAATCTCCTCCAAGATGAAAGCCTATGTAGCCATGGCCCGTACACTGTTGCTCTCCTCGCCTGAGCTCCCGTGGAAGTCCTCGCTCTACAGACTTACCCCTAACCCCCTTCCCCAAGCCTCCTGAAGTGACACAGGCAGTTAATGTTGCCTAACATCTCCTGACCACGGGTTCTGTCATAAGGGAGAAGTGGTGCAAGGCTGCAGGTCTGAGCCTGCCATCACTAGCTCTTAATTATAGCACAGGCTGTGGCGTCGGCACCAAGGCATTACTGATCCCCTCGAAGCCAGGACCAGCAGCCACTCATCTCAGCCTCTCTGGGGCTATCAACGAGATCAGTGCTGCGTTGTTACCGGTGGTCAACCTGGGCTGGGGAACATACCCAGACGCCATGCCTTTAGTATTTACCTGTATTATTTTACACACCATTCTACTTCATATTCCTGTCATAAGGTTCAGTCATATACGCCAATGAATAATTAATAACAGACAATGAATGCAGGGATTTGCAGGGTATCCATTTGGTTTGCATATGCACCTTAATTATTTGCAGTGCAATCTGGAATGTTAATTTAGATGCATGTGCACACCTAGAAAAATGTACACATTTAATTTAAATTGTTTATTGACCTATATTACTTTGCATTGTGATGTACATACATTTACACTGAAACACTGGCAAACCTTGTTATAAAAAGGTCAACACAGATCCTTGTATTATACATATCTACTATAAGTGGTAAACAACTATGGTTTTGCAAAAAAGATTATGATAAAAGATTATGAAATAACTGTCCAATGATAACAATGTTTTATTAAATTAATGCAATAAGATTCTGTAGTTAATTGAGATTTCTAATATGCTTAAATGTTGCCTGAAATAAAATGTTTGTATGTTTTCAAAAGCCTTGTAACCATCAACATGGTGTGAACATACAGATATTAATGGTGTCCACTGAGTAGGATTGTTCACTATGATCACATGTCCACACATGCACTTTACATTTTGCCATCCTTAGGGTGACCCCAAATATGTTTTTCCATTCCTTTTTTGTTATTTTTAATAATTTATTTATGCATAGTCTACTATTTTTATGCTCAGTCCACTGTTCTTATTTGTTTTTACTTCCCTTATTCCTTTTGTATTGTATTGATTCATGCACCAATGGCCAGAACAAATTCCTTGTTTGTTGAGAAACCTACTTTCTTATTATGATTCCTACATATTAAGTATAAGTCCTATTTTCCTTCATCTGCGAAAACTGCACTTTTACTAATTCAAAACCTAACCCAAACTATACCTGTGCCCTAAACCTAACCCCTAAGACAAAAATAGCTTATTTCCTCAACGTCCAATGTACCCAGAAGGTTAGACATTCCTTGTTTCACAATCCTAGCAGGGATTTTTGGACACCATTAGGATTTAAAATATGTACGCATGTACAGACACGCACACACACACACACACACACACACACACACACTTGTATATGCACCGGACATTGGAAGCACAACTCTAAGTAGCCGAAGCCTTTTCAGTCATTTCTTTGCTATTCAGATGTATGATTCAAAAGTATGATTCAAATGCTAGTATTCAATCTATCAGCTTGTTAGCTACCTATCATGACTAAGACTGGCTAATTTGTAAAATAAGTAATTTGTTAACCAACCAAAACATTTAACATGTTTATCTGAAACTATAATCAGCTAATTTAGTAACTTCAACAGCCTTAAAAATCTACATGACAGTCAAGCTGACATATTTCAAATTGCCTAAAATGGCACTAAAGGTTTGACCTTGATATTCACGTTTTAGAAAACCGGCACGTCTACAGCAAATACATTCTGTAAAGTAGGGTTTCCACTTTGTTTTGCTCACATGTAGCTATCAACCCAATTATATTCTCTGACAAAAATTTCAGAAATACAGTAATGGTCCTTCTGTATTTTCTTCCCTGCCCGCCTGCCTGCCAGGCCTTTGTAACAGACTGTGTAGAAAGGCTGCCTCTCTCCCTTAGCTCATTCAGCATCACACCCTGCCCTTGTGCTGGACATCAAATGACCAGCCGACCCCCTGAGGAGCTCTCAAGTTTCTTCATTTCAGCAGCCGCTCTGCTCTCCCCCATGTCCCTCCCTGGTCAGCAGCCCCTCCGCTCGGCTTGCGGACAGCGAGAGGACATCTGCCTGTCTGAGGATAAGGGACAGACTGGCCCTCCGTCCGTCTGTCACAGGATCAGATTGGACCCACACGTCATCTCTTTCACTACTTGTTATTCACATGAAAATGTATCTGATATGGCCTTTTGTTTGTGCCTTGAGCCAGACTGGGCAGAAAAACCACGGAGGATATTTTAGCTACCTGCACCACAAACCTGCTGTTTCATATGGCAGGCATGGCTGAAACGTGGTTTAGGAGGTTAAAACTGATCTGTCACTTTAATAATATTGATACAAACAACAAACATTCTTACTTGTATAATATACAAGTAATTCACTATGCTGTGAATTTTAAACATTTCATTCATAATTTAAAAAAAAATCTGTGTAACCTATGTGGTACATCTAAACAAACACAGGACACACACACAACAAGTCTCTCATGTTTCTCTCCCTCTCCGTCCCCATCCCTATTTTGTAATGATTATCTCTATTTAATTACGAGCAGATTCTTTCTACATCTCATTCTGTCGATAAAAGCTGCTATGATCGATAGAAACATATTTGCATAAAAATCTATTTCAAAGCAACTGTGGGATCAAGATTGAGCTCCCTGGATCAGGATGCCTTTGGCCTTGTGATGTATTAAACCTGTTCACTAATATGTTTGCTTCCTTAACCATGGGTAGACTTTTTTTCTGCGGTTTTCACATCACATCCTTAAAGTGCAACCAAAAGTAGTTGAGGGCAAGGGGTGTTTTAGAAATAAATAAATAACATTCAATCACAAACCAACAATCCAACATGTAACATTCACATGCGTTCTGCAAGGTTCTAAATGACCTTAGGGATTCTTGATTTCTAACTGCTGAACAGTACACAGTGAATCACTGACGTTATTTCATCCAGATCACGCGATTGAATGTGATTATGCTTCGTTGCTTGTCGGGCGTTGGCCGTGGCGTAATGATACATGCTGTGTCTGACACCAGGGAGGAGGACAGCCTAGTGTAAGTGATCCTGCTGGAGACGCTGCTGGCCAGGAGCCATGGTCATGTAAGCAGCAGAGACAGAGAGACAGAGAGAGAGCGCGTGAGAGAAAGATCAGTCTGAAGAGGCTGCTGCCTGGCCGTGCTAGCTCTGCCTCCTGGCCTGAGCTGGAGGTGAAGGAGAGACTATCACAGTCTCCTTGTCAGCTGCAAGGGTAATTACTGCTGGCTGAAATTACTCAACATTTGTTTATTAGCTCCCCTGAGCACACTGTAAATAGATTGTCTGTTAGAGTCCGATCGCATTAAAACCCTGCAAGCTTCTCGTGGCCACGCAGCACAGCAAACCCCCCTTGCCTCCCGTAAGCCTGCCTGCTGCTCACTTATTGAACGGCTAGAAGCAAGCAGCCATGTTAAATGTGATTGTTTTCCATTAGCTACATCCTGTCTAATATCTCACTTGTGCGTTGCAATTACTGAATTCTGCCGCGCAGCAACAGCTTCATTAGCACACTGTATAATCCTAGGATACTAGCACGGCCAGGCAAACCTGGAGCTACTTTTTTCGTTTTTATTCATGAGCTTCGGGTGTTTTAATTCAATATTGATTTCCACACGCCCCCTGTGCTTCGTGCACGTGCGTGTGATTTCGCGCGTGCCCTCCCCACGTTTGCCATGCATATGTGTGTATGCAGTGATTGAAAAACTTGGGAAGACCAGGTTCGTGCCTGTATTCATTGTGTTGGAAGGTTCCTGTCAAAGATGACATTCTGAAACACTTGACCCACAAAAATGAATTTGGGGGCCCAGTGACAGTGGAGAGCAATTCATTCTCCTAAAATGTGAGGAGATAAAAAGCAGAGGCGTGTGCTAGCACTGTCAAAGTCAGAGCTGGCAATATAAAAAAAAAAGAGAGAAGGACTACATTAACGTCGTAAAATGTGAATGAAATTACAAGTGGAGCTACTGAGAGAAGTTCAACAATTATTCAAAAAATCTGAAAATGAATCAACAAACTACAAGGACTCAGTCAGGAACCGGAACGTTACCCAGGTGGAACCCTTCACCACAGAGATGTTTAGCTTTAGAATTCACTAAACAGGAACCCTTTGTAGGTCTGTGACAGGGAAAGCATGGCTCCCTAGAAACCAGAGTAATAACACCACTCCCCTTCTCTGCCTTCAATGTTCTGCTAATAAAAGCAACTGCTGAGATGACTGTGCGCAAATAAGAGCCGGGAGCCGCCGTACATACATCCTATCTCTCTGGAGCAACATTACACGCACCTAATGGGCACTCTTCACTTCATTACGAGATTAATTCTCCACATTCCTGAAGTGATTTCATCTGTAATGTGACAGTCTGGCTGCATGGCAAAGACAACTTGTTTGTATGCCCCCCTCCTCTCTGTCTCCTCCTCCTGTGTCCTCCTTCCTTTGGCCATATTGTTATTCGTACAGTGCCTCCGTTTCAGGTCTTGCAGGGAGGAGAAATCTGATAATAATGGATCTCCTTTGAGATAGAGGCCAGCAAAGCAGCTCTAAGCATTGCCAACAACGTACATCTGATCGGCAGACCAGATGGGCGCTTTACACCCAGGGTTGGTGAAACAAGCGGCAGTGCAAACATTAGATGTCATTTTGCATTTTTAAGTACATATCAGCTCCTACCACCAGCCTGATGTCAAAAGCACACGCACTCAGTGCCAACGGTCATGCAAAGTACATGCCTCAATTATGGATTTATTTTCTGAATGACATTTGAAAAAAAAGCACGTGAATTCCAAAATGAAATGAGGACAAATACGACACGTTACGTTGCCTTCGTAGGGTAAATGAGCACACCGAACGGCTGTTATTTAATTTCAGTTAATTAATTTGGCGTAATGAACATCCTAAAATATTCACCACCTCTTTGTAAGCTTTTAAAGTCTATTGAAATCCTATCAAATCCAAATATTTATCCCTATTAATTGGTCCCCATGACAAACTAATTTACATCTTTCGAGGTTGTGGTCCATGGTGGGGAGGGGATTGGTGTGTGTGTGTGTGGGTGTGTGTGTGTGTGTGTGTGGTGGGGGGGGGGGTTGGTTGGGGGGGATTGGTTGGGAGGGGTCGTCACTTGGCAAAGCTAGGCTCAAGTACTTCCTCTGCTTTTGCATGTCTTGCTCAAAGCTTTAGATTTGTTTTCTAATGAGGAGCATAGCTCTTCCTTGACCATGTGATCTGACAAAGACCCCTAATGGTCCTTGCTAGGCTAATAACAAGGGCCCAGATTATTTATTTTGGTCAGATCACGTGGGGAGGTAATGCTAAAGGTCCTAATTGTAACCCTCTTTAGTAGTGCTATATGCCATATTGAGCAAAATACACATTACTTTCCCAGTGCTGGCATCACATTAACTGAAATCAAATTCAAGGAAGAAATCTAAAACGTCTCCATCAGGATCTAACGTATAGCTTACTCTCTGTCTATAGCTTAAAATAGCATTACCGATAAAGAGGTTCTTGGAGTGAATCAAAGCAGTAGGAAATGAATGGGGGAGTATTGGAAATGCAAAAACTCCCCTCCTTTTTCAAAAGCCAATATCACAGGAGTGGGGGTGATGGGTGTTAGTCCTCTTTGCCGGTGGAGAATTTCATTCATCACAACAAGGCCCCTGAAAATACAACTGAAGTGCAAGATTCTGACATCTCTAAAGTAAAATGATAATTGCCCATAAAGACCAAGAAGGGGAAAGAGAGAGGAGATTTAAGATAAAGGGTGCATACTAAAGAGAACATTAGGATGTGGAAAGAGACGTTCAAGCCACAGAGACTAGCCACATAAATAGTCATGAAATGAGAACTCTCTGCCTTTTTTTCCAGAACTTTCTGCCTTGTATTGAAGTTGAAAAGTACTCTGGGAGAGGCCAACAGGCCAGACTAAATAATCCTTGACTTAACGTCCCATTCTGAATCCCATATTAGCTGCTGAGATTTTAATGTAAATATGCCATTACGCTGTCATTATGGTGATCAGACTACGTGGCGTACAGGTCAACCTAGCCACTGTTAATTCTGCAGGCAAAAGCTTTTTTTCCTCTCTCTTGAAAAGTTAATAACTTTCTATTAGTTAATGTAGCGTGACTAAAATTCAAATTAGACATAATTTATTTTAATATCTGTGACTAGCTTGCCTGACCATTTAGCAATGGTCTCCTGCTGAATACAAGATTCTAAATTGGGGTAATTTGCATTAGATGGTTGAGGCACGCCTTGTCTCACAGTTGTGCCGTTGTGAAGTCAAGGATGATTCATTTTGCTCCTTGAGGTGCAAGTGTTCAGAATTGAATAATGTCATTTGTCAGATGTAATCCTGTAGTATAACATGACTGAGAAAGTTACGTAAGTGTGTTAAATGGTGTTGCAAAGGCAACAAAACATGGGTTCTGTTTAAACTAGTAGGATATCTCAATCTTTCACAGACCAAATGTGTAACATAATGAAGTCCTGGTTATGGGTTAAGGTGGGAGGTAAAATTTCACTCCTACCAGGTCTTTCTTTCTCATGATCTCTTTCATCATCTTTCTAATAACCTCAGGTTGCTTTCCCAGCATTCCGTGCCCAATTCTGATGTCATGGAATCTGCATTAAACACCAAAAAGGCTGTTATGTGTGACACGTTTCATGGTGAGGACCTCTTTGACTTGTGTTGGCAAATTTTCTGCTAACATGTCAGTGGCTCATCACACACAGGGTTGCACCGACAATGGGCAAAAGGGATAGGAGAAGCCTAGCTGATTGGAAACATCTGGGCGACTGTAAGGAGCACTCCCCCGTCACGCAAAGCTTGCTGAGATTCGACAGTGCCCTCTGAAGTGACAGCTTTGACCTCAGCCAGTGTGCATGCGTGCAGCTGCCAGAAACAGGACTGCCTAGCTGAAAAACACTGGCTTGAGCTAGCCGCTCAAGGCACTGGATGGTACCATAGACAGCCACAAGCTTGATAGGACCATAGTCGGCAGGCATCATTTTAACAACAGCAAAAGCAAAACCGCTGTTGAAGGGAGCTTACTATGGATGTACTGAGCCAGTCTTTAAAAAAAACGAGCTCCTTCCAACCTACAGCTGTATCAAATCCAGAGACTGGTGGAGAAGACGTATCTGTGAGAAAACTTAAGTAATAGAAACCACACAGTCCCGTTTATATTTGACCACTATAAGCTAAAGCAATCCCAGAACATAACACATGCGCTTCAATACAAAAGCAATGCACTGCTGTTCTACAAATTGATTTTAAGTCACAATATAATGGGATTTTGCCACATAAAACAGCAACACTGTTTTGGAATGTTTATAATGTCTACATTTGTTAAATACTTAAGTCACCTACAGCATTGCTAAAACAAAATATCAGACAGCACACTTCTCATATTGTTCTATTTTGCATACATTGTTATACGTAAATATGCCATTATAGAGTTTAGCGCAACATCACTCTATAACCATATTAATATTAATGTTTATGGTAATGAACATTGTTTGATGGAGAACACTTATTCAGATTAGATTAATTACAGTAATGAATGCAAAAAATGATCAGATAATATGTTCTTGTGTCCTTGATATGCAATGAGGTGTATTAAACAGACTTTATGCAAAGATAGGTGTGTCTAAGCTGCATTAATCGTTGGCGGCATATATAGGTTAAAAGCAGACTAAGAAAAGATTGCTGAGAACCCACAATGCTATAGATTAAACCAAAACAGAGAGAAATGGGGTTCATTTGCATCAACCTCCTCTTTTGAGAAGAGCTCAACTGCTTACCATTATTCAAAGATATCTTTTAAATAAGGCCCAAATATGAGGGTGAAACCAATTTAACGAGTGGCCACCAAAGACGTTTGTCAAATGATCTATATTGAGATTTTTACTGCATAAGCCTCTTATCACAGCTGCTATAAAACACACATCATTCTGTTTCACCACTGAATTTTAGAGATAGAGAAATACAATAACTGTGACATGTTAAAGCTTGGCTTACTTGTTAATTACAGAATCATTTTAAATTGAACTTAAGGAACTTAATAAGTGCATATTTGGGTTGAGGAATGTGCCTAGCTCTGAAAAAGGAAAGTATCTTGGCTGATGCTTTTCACAAGAGATTGACTAAAGGTCTAGAATTCTAGGTCATTTTATTTAACTTCTAATCATGTTTTATTCCAGGTGGGTTCCTTCTTGGGTGACTTACAACTTTCATATCACTTAGTTTCGTGTATAGCATGAAAATGTGGTATTTTCTTTTCCTTTTGTATCACACGTCTCATTCTGCATTACCTTTAACCAAAACGTGCACCAAAGGCTGTTTTGTAAATTGAACAAGAGACAGTCATTATGACAATGAGGATAATAGCATCATGCGGAGACCTTTAATTATTTCAAAGAGAAGCAAATGAATGCACCTTTTTAATTGTGTATGGATAATCAATGCTCGTGAAACTGAAATAATACCACAAATAAAAGTAAGCTGAATAAGCACCTATGATTCAGATTATGGTATTGCTGGTAAAGCATTGTAATTTGTAATATCATTCATTTTACATAAATACATATGGTTTGTATGCTAAATCGTTTATTTATGCACAAACAAAAAGTATATCATATAATATATCTATGCCTTCCAAAGTGTCAGAAGTATAGCCATCCTTTCCTCAATCTACAGTAATGGACATCACGGTCAGTTTTTCAGTAATTACCATTGAATCTGAACGCACAGAGACATCATTCCTAGAGAGATGTGAACATACAGTACCATAGAAAGGGTCTATAACTGGAGAGTGCTTCATTTCATGATTAATTCTATTTAAAAACCATTTTCTCCAGTCCCCAATTACATTATTTCCAGTTGTACCTAAGGCCCTGTCTCATCGCAACTCCCAAAATATTCAGGAGAGTTGAATATTGCAGCAAGCCTTCTCCCTAGAAATCAACACAAAGTCATTCACCTTTTTCCACACTGCTTTTCCAACCAGGAAGTGAAATGGGTCAACAGATGTGAGGGAACAATCACTCACCTGACAACCTAAGTTAGCTTGGCCAGTTCCGAAGCGTCTTGAGCTAGTCACTAGAACTTGATTAGACTAAGAAATCCCTGCTGACAATGCCTCCCTTTCTCCAGGCAACACTGGCCAATTTGCATCACCCATGGGGCTTTCTAGACAGCCTGTAATTTTATTGCCACATAAGTCACCACCCCCTCCAGTAATGAACGGTGGAGCCATCTCAACTATTGTACCTCGATTAAGACTTTAATATCAGCAATTATTCCGAAGTCACATTAAACAAAAACAGTCTTTTACCTTTTTGACAGGCCTGCTTAACAGTACAAATTCAATTGAATTTAGCATGTTGAGTGGTTACATTGTGGGCCCATCTTGGATCACTGATTAAAAATCACAAAGGTTACCCATTGCAGATAGTTAATGAGAATAAAGCTAATTGGTACACTTTAAAAAACAATGCCCTTTCAAACATGTCATATGAATGTTGAAATCAGTAGCCAAATTCATAATATAGGTGATATTTGTTGTGCTTTTAAAGCAAAACTTGCTTAATTCGTCTTTCTTTAAAATGTTGATTATACCTCATAGCACTGAATGCAATTATGCATCGACTTTAGTACATGTATTTACACCTTCCCACGCCCCAAGCAGGAGGATAAGACATCCTCAGTCAAAACAGGCACATTTATTTAGGGTTTTGGTAAAAAATCACTATTGCCAGCAGTTATTAGTTAGTTCAGTCCACGACTTGCTCATCTAACCATGGTGAAAAATGGCATACGCTGGCTGATTCATCTTCTTCCACAGTGGAGAGACAAGAGGAACTCAGAGAAGAGCCAGTGGCTGCAAACTGAGATTTACCAAAGAAAACACTTATCAAAACTCTGTCTTCAAGCATTTACAACCAGACACTAGTGTGTCATATTTACCAAGCACACAAACTAACATAAAGAACTGTTAAAAAGACAAACAAAACATTCTGAATTGTAATACATGTACACACATTAACCTTCCTTTAATTCTGTCATATGGCTTTTGTTTTTCCTCTTCCTCCAGCCTTTATGTAAGGTGATGTTGTGATACAGAGTATCACAGTGTGTGCTCTCTGAGGTCTCTGTCTGTCTGTCAGAGAGGAGTGGAGTGAGCCACGGCAGAGCCCAGGGATGTAAAGGGGGCCATGCCTTTAAGATGACTGGGAGTTGTCGAGCTGGGTATTTATGCATTCAAGCTGCCCTCTACTGTTCACAGCCTCAATGACAAGACAAAGGGAAGCGAACAATGGAGAATTACGGACCTGTTGTGGTGACAGCGTTTTACACTAAGTCAGGCGGTTCCAACTGCCAACGCAACACGTCTTTGAATGGAATTTATTTGGGCAGATTTCCATAACACATTCTCAACGTGTTGTTCTACGTGTAATTTACAACATGTAACGATCAGCAACCTCGCCAGTTAGATTTTGGATTTGTTTGATGAATGAGAAAGACACATGACAGTGGACAATTAAAATCATGAATTCACACATGCAAAGCTTTTTGAAAGTACACCAAACAAAACATTAAATGTTATATAGTTCATAGATTTCAGAAAAATATACAAAACATCCCATCTTAAACAAACAGGACATTTTATTTTGACACATAAAAGGTACCTGGACAAAACCTTTTTTTTATGACTGGAAAGCATTGTATGGCAGTGTGTCTGTCAAACACCTCAAGGAGGATAGAGACCTTCGGATAAAAGGCCTGTTACTTATGTTGCTGATTGTACACCTGTGGATAAGGCTTTCAGTTGGTGATGTAGACAGCTTAGCTTCGGGCTAGCTATGTCAGCAGAATAAACATTTCACAGCAGACACGCCGACACTTCAGGAAATTCACATTTACGCTAAGGCACACTAGGTTCCAAAGCTTTAACAACAGGATATCCAAGACCTAACTACTTGTTTAGACAGCACAGTAACGTCTTTAATAAATCTAAACATGAATTTATTATTAACGTCTAACCTGTCCCCGTTTAAAACTCTGAACTTATTTACATTACATTTTTGAGAACAGAAACCCCTTATCTTGCTTGAGGTTCTCTTTTTATTCTTTAACACTAGCTTTGACCTTTTAAAATGATGCAAATGTATTTTTCTACCTGACAATTAGATTATTATTGTGCTGTTCCGAGGTGTGTGATCTGAATGATAATAAGCTCCAGGAATGCAATTGGTCCATATGCTAACTAGGGCAACACATTTCCCCTTCACATTAACATATCATCCCAATTCAGTTACCTGACACAATTGCAGAGATCAACACAGTTGATGTGTCAGCTACATGTATGTGTTGGCTTGGAAAATCTGCTGCACTCCAAGTCAAGTGGATGTTAATGCCCCACAGACCCGTCACTTCCATTTACCTCACAAAGAGAGAGCACTTTGTGCACTGGCTCCTCTTACCTCTCTTTAAAAGAGGAAATTGTGGAGGTTAACCTCCAAATATTATCTTTCCCTATTCTCTTTGTACACGGAACGGCCGTACATCTGCCAAGAATTTGGCGCAGTCCATATAGTCAAGACGCTGATAATCCCAACACTTCAAGAGCTGATAAGACAACCAATTTAGCATAATTATAAATTGGCTGGTATGTTAGGACGAGTTAGGATCTTCAGGCATTTAAAATACATAGGTAGATAGGTGATTTAAATCGTCCTAGCATTTTGTTTGCAATTAGCACACGTGGTAATAATTTAACCAAATTATTTTCAGAATGTGGCATTATAAACATAATTGGCTCTAGCAGTCAAAGCAACTGGTACATTTACAAAATCACACAACATGAATAGGGATGTGCGCTGGGCCGCATTAAAGAGACAAGGCAGACAAATCCTTTTCTGAAACAAATGCTGTTGACCAATGCTATTATTACCTCAACACTTAATTACTTTTTTTTGCTTTTTGGTTTAATTGCTTCAATAAAAATAATCTATAACGCATTTTTAATTACACTTTCCAAGTGACCTGTGTAAAGAGAATTTTATTACGCAGGCAAAATAATTAGCCTGTCACAGTCCAGTTAGGGGCTATTGTCTAGCTATCCTTTTCATTGCTATTCCTAGCATGGCCAACATACCAAAGTACTTATTTACTGCTCTCATAACTTTCTGAATGATAATACAATGTGGGCAGAAGAGCACATTTGGGATGTCTAATTTGTCCATTCAGAAAGACATGACAAGGACAAACTGCTGGAGAGAATCCTAAACAATACCATTAATATCTTTAAAGGACCTCGGTGACATTTCACAACATTTTTGTATTTGCTGTTTGCTGAAACATTACGATATAGATAACTTAATAATGAGTGTGTATGTGTATGTGTGTATGTGAGAAAGAGACAACGAGAGTGAGAGGAGAGAGAATGAGTGTGTGTGTGTGCCTTATTCCTTAAATGTATTGATTTTTGAGTATTTACTTCTCTTCTTACTTTATATTTTTAGAATTCATAAATTGATTTTAACAATGTTTCCCCCTACTGAACTAATTAATGTGACTAAGGCTCTGTCAGCTATTAACCAGGAATATGTGGCCAGATGAATTATGTTGTGCATTACACAAAATACTAATATATGTAAATAGATTAATTGTTAAGAAAATAAAGATTAGTCATTCCAAAATGTCAATGCCTACCAATGTAACCTTATGTGGTTTATAATTACTTCTAGTTCCGACTGGTTGATCATGCAATTAGAAAGCATCACATTTTACAATACATAACCCTTCTAAGTGATTTCAGGAGCTTGTTTTGTAATTGCGGCTTTTTAGGGCAGAATTTTATAATCCACGACCGCCATGATATCTCAAGCAAGGTTAAGTTCTTGCTTGGACTTAACCCTTTTATGACACAGAAAAGGCGCAGGATGTGTGACAGCACAATATAGTCAATGATATAACTGAAATGTTAATGATATAACAGCAGATATAGAATCAGTCTGAAAACCCTTGAGAAAAACAGCCCAATGAACATGCTCTCAGCTGGTTTTGGTCTGGACAGTATATGTTGTGAATGTGTCCTACATTTAACACACACCTAACAGCTCATTACCTCGGCGTCTTCGTCTCCACTCTCACCACTTTGGATTTTTTAGCGCAGACACACCAGGGCTATAACCTCAAGCCAGGTAAAAAGCACGTCGATTGAAAGATTAGACGTATCCATGCCTTGCCAAAGTTCCCTCTTTGACTCTGACAGGGAGAAACGTGGAGTGATTTCAAAGAGCTGAAGGTATAAAGGTACTAATAGTCATAGCTGTGGCAGTGTTGTGAATAATGTGCCCCCCCACCCCCCCACCCGCCCACTGAATGGCTTGGTGCTGCCTCTTTGTATGGGTGGCCTTGTCAGTCTTCATCAGCTCCCAGCAGCCATGGCCTCCCCACCGCCTCCCCACCACCTCCTCACTGTCAACCTACCGCCTCCCCACTACCTCCCCACTGCCTCCCCCCCGCGTCCCCATCACCTCCCCCCCAGCGTCCCCACCACCTCCCCACCTCCTCCTCACTGTCACCCCACTGCCTCCCCACTGCCTCCCCACTGCCTCCCCACCACCTCCCCACCACCTCCCCACTGCCTCCTCACTGTCACCCCACTACCTCCGCCCTGCCTCCCTACTACCTCCCCACTGCCTACCCACTACCTCCCCATTACATCCCCACTACCTCCCCACTGCCTCCCCACTACCTCCCCACCATCTCCCCATTACCTCCCCACTGCCTCCCCACTACCTCCCCACCATCTCCCCATTACCTCCCCACTGCCTCCCCACTACCTCCCCACCATCTCCCCATTACCTCCCCACTGCCTCCTCACTGTCACCCCACTACCTCCCCACTTCCTCCCCACAGCCTCCCCACCGCCTCCCCACCGCCTCCCCACCACCTCCCCACCACCTCCTCACTGTCACCCCACAGCCTCGCCACTGCCTCCCCACTACCTCCCCTGGCTCCTCAGGCTCCGCGCAGCCTATTCTCACTACAGTCTCTCACTGGAGCCTTTGAAGAACCGGATCCCTTGGAGGCACAGAGAAATATATCTACAACTAAACTCAGTCTGAGAAAAAAAACAAAAGATTGTAAGGTCTTTATTTGAGTATCGTTTGGCATTCAGTCAACAGCGCTCGTCGTCATCTGCGTATTCTGATGTAAATGGTGTGACTCAGACCATGTGACCCTATACTGTAAATGCATTGCTAGTGATGTATTACCAGAGAATTTTGTGTGGATGACAGACACCCCGATAAAGCCTGAGAAGAAGGTGGAACCTTGTCAGATCGAGATTGTCATATTTACTGCTCAGGCCACTGAAATACTCTCGGCGTTTCCAGGTGGAACTCTGACTCAGTATGTTAGAAGCTCAGACCAAGCCCTGTTCCTCCCTGTGTAGGGGCTGAATGAGGAGCAGTGTAACAGCCCTGGGACTGGACCAGGCTGTCTTCACGCTGGGCTGGAGGAGAGGTGCCCAAAGCATGGACAATTAGAGGGGTCTCCAGTGCCTCTTTGCTCTCGGTGTGCTTGGTGGGATGCACTGTGAGACACTGGGGGGTGGGAGGAAGGGGCTGAGGGGAGGGGGGGAGGGCGGCCCGGGCCCAGCCAGAGGCAAAGAGCAAGGGGAGGACTGCTCTCAATAATCCCCCTGCCCCGAGAGGCTGTCATAGCACTCACACCGCTTGAGGCTAGATGGAAATGGACCGAGGTCTTTCTGTAGATTTTACCTGTTAGAGAAGTTCATCTCGAGACTCACTTTGAAGAATACCTTGTTTCAAATACTGTGCCAGGATCAAAGTTGTCTGCTAAAATGTGCGGCCAATACATTTTGGTCAGATGTTTAATTCTGTGCCGTACACAGAATTAAACATGGTGCCTTGGTGGCTGCCTAAGAATTTATTATTATAAATATTTAATTATTTTAACTGCTTTGTTTCTGATCGCAAATTAAATTTTAATGCATATATCTAGAGTATTTAAGCTACACATTTGCTGATTGATATTTTAACAAGGTTAGGCTTGGCTAATTATAGTTAGCTAGCTAGCTGTCTTATGTCTTTGTTTGAAAAATGCATCTGGACAGAGTACCAGTTTTTTTGTTTCACTTGGCTGCCAGTTCCTTATCTTCAGAGATTTGTTTTTGTTTTTGAGGAGTTGCCTGAAGCGTGAGAGGAATTGGAGATAGAGGAATACAGCAGTGCTGTGGATGAGGACTCGTAGTGAGGACAACTGCCTACTATCCTGAACTTTGTATGGAGAGCTTTCTGAGGCTCAGAGATGCTCAGGCATCAACCAATAGGGTACCACACAGAAGGGAAGGGAGATCCATCATCTACCCTCCACTCAAGCTAACATCTGACTCTCCAATCCTAAGAGGATGCATGATTTAATGAGTTTGTCTCTGGAGGGTGACCTGTCATAACAGTGTTTTTTGTTCTTAAAGCGCTTTGACATTGAATTAAATTAGAACCATACCAAGGTTTTTGATTTTTAGGACATACATGTGATTGCATTCTTTTGGGTACCTATTGTACTTAGCATTTTATCTTTGACAGGATGAGGAGGAGTGGGGAATAATGAGACAATTGGAAGATAGGGATGTTTGACAGGCCATGATGATATGAGGCCATTTTGATATCAGGGCCAGATTAGAAAAGTTAGCCAGGATGCAAGGGGATCCAAAAATGCCATATTGATTACACAGAGACGTGTATCATTACCCACCCGAAAGCCAGCACCCTATGCAGGGCAATGTCCCCTTCACAAATAGGATTTCATCAATTGGATTTGATTGATTTAGACCAGAGGGAAGAAAGCCCCCTACTGGCCCTTCACTTCCATCAGCATTCGGTCTGCCATCCAGGGGCTGACCACGACCGACCCTTCTCAGCAATAAAGTCAAGCCAGCAGTGGGATACAAACAAAATATATGTTCCTTTTTTATTACAAAAGTCTTGGAGTCATTAGATTGCCTGTGCTGCATGATGAACAAAGCAAACAACAGCACATGTAGCAGCATCCAGCGCAGATTAAGGAAAGAGTAAAAGCAAGAAATATCACACCCATCTCTAAAATTGTGAAGTGGACATAAAATGAGCAATAAGCAATTTCCAGGCAGCCATTTTAAGCTTTGATTAGACTAGAACGTCTACTTGAAATTCCGCAGACCCCTTGCATAATCTATTGGCCAAGCACTATATGTAACATAGTGTCACCTTCCACAACTTAAAGTGAGACGTCCCATATGAATATGACCACAGTCAGAACTATTGCCCCTAATTAGCGCTACATGCCTAAGAATGAGAAGGAGAAACTTAGTGCAAATGGAGAAAGGTCTTCCAGTCTGCTGCCACGGGCTGTCTCAGTACCCTAATGTATTACCACCTGCAACCGCAATCACTGCAGGAAAATTTAAACGACATGATTCAGAGGAGACCCAGCGCAAAACTGCAGAAAAACACAGGCGAGGTGATTTAAAACATTGGCTGTAATGAAGCTGACCGCTGCCAGCTCTGATCTGAATGTGATGGGAGAAATTAGGGGTGGGGACAGGTCAAAGAAGAAGACAAAAAAAGGGCAGAGCAGCAAATGAAACGCGGAGAGGAGGAAGTCGGTCGACGGGGCTGTTGTTTACTTTGTGTCCTGTAAACAGCAGCCGGAGGGTTTTGTCTTGGTAAATATGAGATTATCAATGATTTGTGTCTTTGTTGGTTTTCTGGCTGCTAAGCGGCTACAACCCAGTTCCCACAGCTGGACAGAGATAAAGGTAGAATTAGCTCAGAGCTTTTCCAGGCTAAGGTATTGGTTCTATTCCCTTCGACCTCATACAGTGTGAGTGAATCACATGGACAACTAATATAGAATTGTTTTCCCCTGCCAAATGTAACTCTCTATAGACTTATTGCAAACCCTGTAGACTTATTGCAAAGAATTACAAACCCTTCTTTCCATTCTATAACGGCGTAACACACTCAACTCAATATCAGTTACACAAAATGATTAATGACTACAAAAGTACACTAAGCCAACACATCTACAGTAGAATTAGTTTACCTCAAATCAAACCCCCCCTTTTCGGAGGGAAATGAGAATCAGGCCCGCACTCGGAGACTGATGCCTGCTATCTGATCTCAGAGATTGTGATTGACAGCCACTGACCACCACTCAACTGGCCCTGGCTTCTCCACGCCGCTGAGCACGGCAGGCAGTGTGAAGGCTCGCTGAGATTCCCAATAAAATGGACATTACAGGGATAAACAACAGGCAGTCTAGCAGAGGTGAATGTAAGGCACGTAGCACTCTTCCATCACAATGCACTAGGCTTCACAGACTTCCCTCCGGCTCACAATTGCAGAATAGACTCAGAGTGAGGTAGAGCTTATTGAAAAACGTACACCTTAAATGATCCCCAATTCAGTCCAGGTGTACAGCTTGATCAAAAAGCTTGTGTAAGTTAGTATAACAACAATACACTGTGGATGCATTCATAATGTGGCAGTTTGGAAGGGTCCTCAAGCCATTCATACTGACACAGAAATCCACTCTCTGTCCATCCCCAGTGTTGACGGCTTTAACCCACAGCGATGCTTTAGAAGGCTAGGGTGTTTGTGGATTTGTCCTTGAAGATGTGAGTGTGTACCTAAAATAGCATTCAGACACTTAAAGAATTTTTATAATGCAGGTTACATAAGTGTCATCTTTATCTGGTAAACATTCCCACAAATGTTGAAAAAGAAAGGCTCTAGACCATTTACATGGCTAATTTTCACATCCATTAAAAAGATGAATGCTTTGATACTATTGCAGTGTTTATCGTCGTTCCCAGGGGATTCATTAAACTGAACACTCCCCTCACAACATAATCTATTGCTTAATTAAACTTCCCAAATATGAAATCTGAACCCACATATCAGGAGAGAAGTTATTGCTTTGTTGTTCCCTCATTTGCACAATATTTTAATGAACATGTTGCTAAGATATATTACCATTTGCATGTAAATAAAGCTCTTCCTCAAGCACTTATGCCTTTGATTTGGGTTACCATGGATCATAAGTCATCTTTTTTTTTCATGCTGAACGAATCTCCCAAGAATAAAATTTAGACTCATCGACTGCTTAGTAAATTTCACAGCTTCTAGCACTGAAGCACATCATTACAATGTGTGAAATTTTAATCAGAGATTTTGTGAAGAAACAACGATGGACTGACGACCATAATTAATGTCCTCTGTCATAGAGATTATGATGGCAAATTTGAATGTGCAAGTGTTTTAAAGAGCAAGGGGAAATGCATTAGCTAAATTACATAGCATGAAAGGGGGGAGAGCTAGCCATCATGGTTTTCTGTCACTTTATGTATGCGCTGATTTTCTTTGTTATAGGATGCCATTACTTTTCCTTTAATTGAACAACATTTTGTCAGGCATACTGAACTTCTCATTTGTCATGCATAAATTTCATGCATGGCTTGTTGACACATGTCACAATTAAAGTGGATTGGTAAAGTGTAGGACTGAAACAACGGCACATACAACATGTATATAATTACAGTAGGACAAATGCAGTAGGCTACACATATTTGATAGAGTACAAGCAAACTAATCAATCTATCAAGAACATTTCCTTAATGAATGAGTAGTGCAATCCAACTTTTTAAATTTGAACTACAAACAAAAGTTTAATGTATAGTTTTTATTTTATTACAATAACCCTAACCAAGCTAGATTTGTGTTGTGATGCTACTGTAGGACATTTGTTTTATAATGCTCAATAGCTCCTTAAAATGCTAATGTTATATTACGCTTTAATTTTCCGTAATCCAGCAATTTGTATCCAATCATATATTTTATACAACTTCCAATCAAGAGAGGTTGATACTTAGTGGAACTTTCTGTAGGGAACACAGAGACACCCAGAGAGACACACAGACACACAGACACCCAGAGAGACACAGAGACACACAGAGACACACTAATGTGCTCACTAATCACAGATGACAAACTGAGAACTTCCCCATTCGGCCCATCAATCAGTTTAAGTAAAACTTTGGCTAGAAATTTCCCCTCAATGCTTTTATTCAATATTCTGAGCTGCAATCTGAGTATTCCAACAGGTAAACTAAACACACATTAATCTAAAACTAAATCACTTTGAGGGCAAGCATTTATAGCATATTGCTAGTTTACAATATTACAGCACATTACAACAATATTTATAACGTGTGGACATTTATTACAGCAATCCTTTTCAGGTTGAGATCATAATGATGCTTAGAGTCCCACTGGGCGTATAGTGGCTGTCACCAGTGTGCCTGTATCCCCAGTGTCACACTATTACCTCCAGCTGATAGAACACTACTTTGGAATAGAAGCCGTGGTGAAAGGCTTCAAGTTAATAGTGTGCCATTTGGAATGCATTCAGTGTAACTGGTGCTGCAGACTGCAGAGAGAGGGAGTGGAGAAAGAAAGAGAGAGAGAGAGAGGGGGAGAGAGACCTGGGAATCTGAGGGCCTGGCAACATGCCCAACTGTTACTAGGGCCGTGCTCTCTCCTCTGTCACAAGCGTTTGTTTCACAAGCCTCCTAATCAATTGGAATGCGGCCCTCGGAATAGAACTTGGCACGGAGCTCTGTCCCTGCATTGTGGCTCCTACTCAAAGCTCGGAGAATACCACACGTCAGTCACGTTGCTTTGTAATTTCGCCACCTCACAACGCGTAGTGGAAATAAAACAAACTGTACATTGTGGCTTTGCTCCGTGACGGCAGGCCGGCTTGTTTGGTTATCTACGGTGAAGCGGGCATGTGCCCGTTGGTAATGAAATCACAGGCAACAGTCTGGCGAATAAAAGGGACCTGTGAGAACCTGTGTAAAACACTCCCCATGCGGATGAGCTCTGGAAACGGCACTTATTCTAATTTACTTCAGACAGCATTGAGTGGGATCACAGTGAAGCCACACTATCATTAGCCCTCTTGATATGCTATCTGGCTGGAGGATGCAAATTGCTGATTCTTCTCACAATGGCAGACAGTGATGAACACGAGATGAAGGACCCGGCTGGAACAAGAAGACTGATAGGCCATCGCCTCCGCAACAAGCGAGTGCATCAGCCTCTGTCTGCATGCTGGCATGTATTCTGGGACAAATTAAGGGCAGCTTGCCTCTCACCGTCTCTGTCTTGGCCTGCCAACAGATTCATCACAGCCTGGGTTAAACAGGAATAAAAACACATTAGTGTCATGTTAGGCTGATAAAGAGAGCTGCCTCAATTGCCCGTCCACAATGGTCAAAGTCTGGCCGGGGTATTGATTTGTGTTACATAAATCTTGTTTTCTGTCTGCAGTAGTGAATCAGGGATGACCCCGGGGCTGGCGTGTGAGCCGACACCGGCCATGCATTGCAATAGCCAGGTTCCATCTTGTCATCTCTCTGCCCGCATAGCTTCGCTAATTGCTGGCAATCGACACACAACGCGAAGAGGCCAGAAGGAAAAGGAGTGGGTCCCTACAGTTTTGTCACTAACAAGGACTTTGAACTCCTGTGGCCAAAAACAATCAACAATGGATGTGAATTAGTCAGCAGGAGCCTCTCCCAGTAACAACCTGGATTAATAGGCATGAAAGACTCCAGCATGGACTGCGCCAGATCAAATTAAGTGGATAGGATTTGACTCAGTAAACTTCTACAATTGCAAATCCCTCCTTTACACACCGAATGACACAATAGCACATTCACGTAGCCACTTATTTTGGAACGGCTCTACCACACAGTGTTCATGTGATTCATTTTATTGTCCGAATCAAAATGAAACAAAAAGAAAAATCTGTGGCCTCTGCCGTCTATTAAGAGAAAATGTGGCAGTGCTGAACTGCATCCAGGATGTTGGAATGGTTGACACTTGACTCAATGTCCTACTGACCTGAAATTGAACAAGATTGAAGTGCTTTGCCGAAGCACTGCCCCGTGAAACCAAACTATTATGGTCACTTCCAAAATCTCCGGCATAGTGAATTCATAAACAAAAATAGCTAGTAAATAAGGACCAATCAAAACACTTTTTCCCATTTCCTGTGCAAATTTTAAAGTTACAATAGGCTCCAGACGAGAGAGTCACAGCTCTCCCTGCACTGTGATTCACGTAGGTCACGTCAGCCAGGCTGAGGGGGCCTCCCCTATGCCAAATAATGTTTAATAATCATTCATAAGGACATAACATGTGAAATTAAATTCTTTAATCTTTTTGCAGTATATGAAATCCATTTGTTTGTGGCTTGGGAGATTACAACGGCAAAAAGTAATGAAAATATCTGCAGGTATCATCATCATTATTTATCTTTATGACATTCTGTCTCACTAAATGCAACAAAAATCCTTTGAGTACAGTGTTTGATTACATGCAATGATTTTGAAATAGCTTACTGTAGTTAATTTCCATGTACAAGTTTGCCATAATCACGTACTGTACGACTGAACACAATTATTTGATACAATTCCAAAACAAGCTAATGGGGTTCAGGTTATGTTACTTAAGATGATGCAGTCATTCCATTGAGAATAGTGTTTAAAGAAACTGAGTTAAATAACATTGTAAAAACCTTTCCTTAAGATACTTGCAGGAAATATGTACTAGCATTCAAATCCAATGCAGATCTAAAAACATATGTTCCTCTGTCTTATTGGTCACATCTGTCCATAATAACATGAATAAATGAACAAATCAATTCAATAGCTGCGGGTGTTGTTTCAGTGCACACTTGGGCATTATTATTAAAGCTTTAGAAGCCCTAAAAGTTCATAAGCAAAAGTGGTTAACATTAATCAGCGAGCCTGCTGAGTGGGTGTGTTATATGTGTGTGACATTTTTGCACTCCCCTTCACCCCCTTTAGTGGGGACAACAATGAACAGGGCAACAGAAAACATGTCGTCCACCACGAAGGACACAGTGCCCCCGTTTGGCCAATCACTGTAATTTTGGAAATCTCAGGCCTCTTTGGCAAGATGCCTCTTTTTCCTAGCTTCATAAAAGGCAGGCGAATGTTATGTGAGATATCATGTGTGAACTAGATTTACATCCCTGACTGTGTGTGCCAAATGTAATCATCAATAAATCTAAAAGACACAAATATGCGCCCTTCAAAGCGCTGCTGTGGTAGGTATATAAAACATTGACAGGAAATTATACCGATATCCTGTGCATGTTTTGGTTTTCTTGCAAGTGAAAAAAGACAGCCATCCAAAAAATCGACTGATTCGCTAATAAAAAGAATAAACCGCTAAAAATAAAAACCTGGAAAAAAAGATATGATCCACATGCACAGAAACCTTGTTTACATGTTAGTGAAAATTCTCTCTCAACAAGATAAACCATCCACCTGACAGGACACGTCTAGAATGACGTAATCTGTGTGTGATGTGAGGGTTTGGACAAGTCTTGACTGCTAAAGCAAAGCGTAGCGGTAATAGCATGCAACCTTGTCTTCTTTATGAAAGACAAATTAAAGTGCTTGTGATTGGTTGGTGAGTGTTCTTGCTCAGGTACTCATGTATGTAACATATGGGTCTATTTACAGAAACGGTCCCAGATATTACATTTCTTTAGATTCACAAGTACAGTAGAAAGTCTGCAGCCCCATACATTTTCCATGTTTTGTTATGTACTGTACATGTTATGTACTACTCCATTTCCACCATTTCCATGTTCCCATATCAGAGTATCATGCATTTAAATTAGGATTTTGTTTTCATTTCATCTAAAAACAATACTCCATATGTACAAAGGGGAATATTGGATATTTCTATTAAATTAAATGTTAAAAAATGATAATTGAAATATAATAATTGTATAAGCCTGAGTTGATAATTGTCTTCCCAAAATTTACAACTAGATTTTACACCTTTACAATATTTGACTATTGTTCTTTAAAAATTCTCCAAACTTTGTAAGGTTCCTTGGAGAGTGTCGATGTACAGCATAGTTCAAGTCATGCTGCAAATTGGATTTAGGTTGGGTCTGGTCCATTTTCTATTCCTTAGCCAACACTGTAGCTTCTGTACCTCTATCACTGTGATGATGAAAGTTGAACTTCACTCTTGGTTTCAGGTTTTTTGCATGTGGCTGCCAGATCTTTTCAAGGGGTTTTCTGTAGATATATTTAATAATTTTCTTTTCAGTGTAGACAATTGCCCCAGTCCCTGACAATAAGAAACATTTGTATATAACATGAAGCTTGTAATTCTGTCAAACTTGCATTTGGCCTCTTGGTAGCCTCTCTTGTCATACTCCTTCATGCTTGGCCATCTAGTTTTGATGGACAGCCTGATCTAACCAGGGTCTTGGTGGCACTTTACACCTTCCACTTGTAATAATAATCATCTTGACCATGGATATTCAAGTCCTTTGCAATCATTTCATACCCATCATTTGAAAGTATACCCTGCTCTTGTAAAGGGTCACACAGCAACAGGGCAGCATCCTCTAGCATTGCCCAGAAATCAACCTCAAATCCCAAGCCTAGACCCATTCTTCCCCGATTCACATTGTCACATTGCCAAGCACATGGACATCAGTAAAATGTGATGCGAACACTATCTAACCAAAACTACCAGGGCACAGCATAACCAAGCTCGGGAGGACCTTACTATCTAAGAATTCTGTTAACACAGCAGAGAGCAAATGAGCATACAGTGGCAACTAGGTTATTGTAAGATTTTTATTTTTCATTTTTCCCCTCAAAGATTTCAGTTTGTTTTTCAATTGAACTGTTCACATTATAGGTCACATTAAACATGGAAAACTTTTTGACATGATTTATCTTTGTCTCATTCTTTTAAATCACAAAAACCTGGCATTTAACAGGGGTGTGTAGACTTTTTACATCTTCTAAACAGAATATAGAACTGAATACAGTATCAACCCCAAAGTGCGGTATTTAGAAAGTTTAGTATTTGGTCCAATATTCTTTGCATGCAATTGGTAGAATTGTGCCAAGATGCATTGTATACATTATGGCTCAGTGTAGCCCCATGCTCTAGTAAAATACTGTTAGTGTCTACTTGGTTTGGCATGTACCCAGTGGCGTCATTAGGCCTGGGCTTCCGGGTCTAGACCACCTGCTATTTGGAATAGCCCTGGGCCTTTGATCTAATTCTAAAAAATGAAGATGAAGATGTCTGCTTTTTTTGCAAGCTGACTTTTCACAGCTGGAATGGTGTTAAGAAATGCACGCAACAAGAGCCGACGCTTTCATAGCGCCTGCTTTGTTTAAATTGTGCAGGGCTGTAACTTGCCCCACTCAGCCCTGGTCTGGGCCAAGCCTTGAGTGTCTTGTAAATCTAGAATCGCTCCACTGTGTAACTGTAACATAACCATTATTTATTATTTATTACTTTTATTAATCAATATCTTTTTTAAGTGAAAACTAACTGTCTTAGGTTTTACCGTAAAAGGAAAATTCTGATCTTCATTTTGACGGAGTGTTGCAAAAGTGATGCATTTTTATCTGCACCTCGTCAAAAGCTACACCACAGTAGGGTAGATAGGGATGAAGGTCACGTGTCGATGAAGCGCTGCTGGAAAAACTTGAGAAAGAGTAGCATTATTTTTGTAAGGATCTGTCATTTGAAAACAGTGGGCTAATTTCAGTTGCCAGTTCAAACCTTTCTGTCACTCAAACAGTGGGAAGCGTTGTTTGCTCTTAACAAAGGTATTGGCAAGTTGTGCTCCCTGTCTGTAACAGCAGGGAGAGGCCATGAGGCTGCAGTGAAGAGAGAGGTGAGGGAAGGGCCACAGTGACTGGTGCACAAAAGCAGCGGCCTGGATATAAGCGCCACACACTGCAAACAGAAAACCAAAATTCACTGGGGCAAACTAATTTTAATGTTTACTTTTTTTATTCCTGGCTACACCGCTACCAATATAATTATCAGGAGAACCATACGTTTTAATTAACAGTGTATATAAAAAGTCTACACACCCCTGTTAAAATGCCAGGTTCTTGTGATGTAAAAGAATGAGACAAAGATAAAATATGTCAGAACCTTTTCCACCTTTAATGTGACCTATAACGTGAACAATTAAATTGAAAAACAAACTGAAATGTTTGAGGGGGAAAAATAACCTGGTTGCGTAAGTGGGCACACCCTTAAATTAATACGTTGTCCACTCTTCTTTGCAAAAGCGTCACAAAACTGTCAGATTGCAAGGACATCTCCTGTGCACAGCCCTCATCAGATCACCCCACAGATGTTCAATTAGATTCAGGTCTGGGCTCTGGCTGGGCCATTCCAAAATGTTAATCTTCTTCTGGTGAAGCCATGCTTTTGTGGATTTGGATGTGTGCTTCTAGTCGTCGTCGTACTGAAAGGTGAATTTCCTCCTCATCTTCAGCTTTCCAATGGACGCCTGAAGGTTTTGTGCCAAAATTGCCTGGTATATGGAACTGTTCATAATTCCCTCCACCCTGACTAAGGCCCTGGTTCCAGCTGAAGAAAAACAGCCCCAAAGCATGATGCTGCCACCTCCATGCTCCACTGTGGGTATGGTGTTCTTTGGGTGATGTGCAATGTTGTTTTTGCGCCAAAAATACCCTTTGGAATTATGGTCAAAAAGTTAAAAAGGTTTAAATAACCAGGTTATTGTGAGTTTCTTTTTTGTTTTGTTTTTTACCCTTGAAGATTTCTGTTTGTTTTTCAATTGAATTGTTCACATTATAGGTCACATTAAAGGTGGAAAAAGTTCTGACATGAGTTATCTTTGTCTCATTCTTTTACATCACAAGAACATGGCATTTTAACAGGGGTGTATATATTTTTATATCCACTGTAAATACATGTGTTGTGCAGCTATTTGTTAAATTATCCCATATTGTTGGGACTGGGTGGGTTTTTAAAAATGAGTTCTATATTGGTTGTACTGTATATTGGTTAGGGGATGGAGGTGTTATCCTCATTTGTCAAAAAGAACACAAAGTAAGGAAATCCTCTTTTCTTTGCTGATATTTCATCATGAAGAGAAGATTAGAATGTGTTATTGTTTCTTTCCTTGTACGTGCCTGTGTAATAGAAAGAAAAAGGGAGAAAGAACCAGAGAGCAAAGTTGAAGAGCGAGATATAAAAAGCGGGGGATGGCCCCTGGGGGCCCCTGGACCAGTGTTCACCCTGCTGCCAGGCACACTGCACACACCAGAGACCTTATTTACCCAGCAGCCCCATCTAGGACCGGGCCCGGAGATCCTATTTACTCAGAGCAAACAGGTGCTAAGGGGATCTGGCCGACAGCAAAAGCAAATACCCAAGATCAAAACCAACCGTGGAAGAAGAGAGCAGTGCGCAGCCAAAGTCCTGGTCAAGCGCTAATGTTTACTCTTTGGTTTGGAGGGCTTTGGATGGACTCCGTTTGAAGAGCTCCCTTCAAATTGACTCAAACCCTTCCACCACTGGCCGCCAGCACTGCTAGCCACTCGTTATTCCTCATCTACCTGCAGTACCATGGACTTCTCCTGTCTTTTAAACCTGCCGCTGCCACTGGTCTCTGGGATCAGACATGGTGTCGGGGGAGCGAGATGAAGACAGGGGGGGGAAAAAAAAGGCTCAGCTAATGACTAGCTCTTATGCATCAGTGCACTTACTAATGAGCTTCCAGGGAGAGGCTGAAGGAGCCGGAGCGAAGGCTGAGTCGGGATGTGAGAGGCCTGGGCCATCACTTCCCCGCTGTGATCCCTGCCTTTCCACTCAGAGGGAGCCCGGGTTCCCAGCCACTAATGAGTGTTAGAGGGAGAGTCCAATCCCGCGTCCACCTGCCAGCCTTCAGAGCCCGGCCTGGTGCAAGACAGTGGGGGTCAGACGCATTCCTGAGCTCTTAATAATTTACATCATATTGATTTCCTTACTGTTAGACACTCACCTGCATGGGCTCCCTCCTTCACAAAAGAAGCACATTCCAACCAGAGAGAGGAATTATAACGCTACAAAAGAGATTGTGTTTCTCTGCCACAAGCTGCAAACTAGTTAAACGTAAATTAACTTTCTGTGCTAATGTGAGACTACTCCGCTCAATACAGTGGGGGTCTGTAGACTGGCATAGGTTGGCTGCACAGTTTTCTTTTGCTTATATCTAAGGCACTTAGAGCATTCTCTGGAATGTACCAAAGAAAGTGATTGTTCGGGTAAATACTGTATGTTTGCAATACAGGGTAAGGACTTGTTTTACTGTTTGTAATGTAAAACACAGAGCTCACCTATGTTCTTCTCATTTACATGCAGCTTACTTCCATAAATTCATTTTTCAGCTGACATTTTTTGAAAGGAAATTAAAAACAGTAAAGCTTTTCAACAACCAAAACAACTATCAAAGGTAAGAAAATGTTAAAACAAAAATAAATTATGCAGTTAGCATTCTGTTTAACCTCTCGTCAAAAACAGAAAGGAGGAAATTAGTATTCTCCCATTGTCAATATGCTGATCTGTATACTCAATCCTTTAAATATTCAACAACTTAGAACAGACTTCTGCTCACGCTGATTCATAATTCAAATGATATGAATGTTACATAGGTATGACGGCATTTCCCCCTCATCGGACCCATTCCATTACACTATTATCATAACCGGGCTTCAGAACAACTCTTTCCACCTCCCTGTATATTGGAAGGAAAATATCACTTCCTAATTTAGAATGTCTGCGTCTTGGTTTAGATGCATACCAAGACAGTGAGCACACAGACCTGATCAGTGTGGGCTATTATATTTCCACTAATATTTTTAGCGGTACCCTTAAGTGCCACCTAGATGAGACTGCCATTGTGGCCATAATGAGCTGGGGAGGGTTCCTCTCCTCAGCCTGGCCCATATGGCAGGCTTTAGCCCAGCTCTGCTCGCCTGACTACAGTATGGTAATCTGACACTGTCACGCATGGCCGGTGCAGCACTGCTTCATATGACCAGTCACACAGGTCTGTCTGCCTGTCCCACAGAGGTCACCAAAGTAGCATCTGTCTGAGAACCTCTGAAACAAGTTGTTTTCCTCTGCTTGAGAATGGATAATTAGCACAGGCTGGGACAAATAATACAATTATGCTACGTGTGATGAGTAACATATCAAGTTCAGTTTCTAGATATTTGTGTTTGAACTGAGGGCCAACCGGGATTTTGATGCACAGAACAACAACCCCCCAATTCATTGTTTAATTTATTGTTCAACATTTATTGTTTAACATCCACCTACTTAAAAAAAACATTTAAACCAACTCTTTAAGAAAAGTCTTAACTAATATCTACCTTTGGAGGTTATTTCAAACAGTTCGAGTCATATAATGGTCAATCCTGCCCCCTGCTGTTATAAAATATATCACGTTGTCTGAGTCAGTTCTGTGGTCAGTCAATTACATTTCTCTAGCCTAGCGGCATATGTTAAAAAGCAGAGCTATAAGTAAAGAAACGGACAAAGACATGAAATAATAGGAAAATATAATACTTTATTACTCCCAAACAAATCTGCAGGCCTGAGAAAGTCAAACTGCTTTTACAGCTGACATCATAAAGGGCACATAGAAATTGAACAAACAAAAGACAACTGGTATGGAAGGTCCACGACAAAAGGAGATACAGTGATGCTTACAGTAGGGACATATAACACTACCAGTCCTTCCACTTTAAGGTTTTCCATTGTCTTTCACCTAAATGTTCAAAGTGAATTTGTATCATTGTTTCCATAGCTGTGAAACTATTTAGGCAAATGTGACTGAAGTTCACAATATGTTATCTAACTGTATGTATTAAACCAAGCTTAATTTAAGTTATAAATAAAGCCATTAGCTTAAAAAAGCATATTCCAGGTGATACGAACCATTAGTAGAGTCCAATGCATGCCATTCATAAAAATGAAACAATTTCTGCAACAGTCTTTTCAAACTGCTTTTACCCGACAGCCAAAACCTCCCTGTGCTGAAATAATTACCTCCAATCTGCTTTCGGCTTCATTGGGTTTCAGTAGTAATTTTGGATGCACAATGTCCTGTTTTAAGGGCAAATTGCCCAGCCATGACTGTAATTGTTTATGAGGCTGTAAATTGCTTTGCAGTGGCTGAAACGAATAGCCGTTGCACATGGAAATTCGTCCTGTGGGCTATTTTCCCTACAACCACAATTTTTCCTATTTAAACTGAACTAGTTCTATTTCCTATTCAACCATCCACACAGTAGTTACATAGCCTGCCTCTTTCCATGCGCTTCTCCCAGAGTGTTTACAGCCTGTCAGTCTTCAACACATTGCACCCAAATGGCTTTACTGGTCCAGTCCCTGTCTGAAACCCATATGGATTGTGTTCACTTCACAAGTCAGTGAATAATCAATAGTGTGAAGAACTCTGCTTACATCTCTGCAAATTCACATTTCCCATGAATGCCTACAAAAGCCATGAGTTCAACGTCCCATCACTTTGCCTAACAGCCCTTGGAATTGTTCAAGACATTGAATAACATGCTCATTGTTGAAAATTCATCATTAGAGTATAAGGTCACCTCACGCAGTTGTTGATGAGGCTGTCAAACTGCTCAGAAGCACCTGCAGAAACATACGACACAACCAAAGGCCTTCTGTAAGAAGGAATTCTGGTGTTCTTTCACAAACAAACAGCTTCAGATCCGTTTTGATACAGAACACATGCCAAGGCAACTGTTAAGACTCTAATACAGTGGAGACAGTGTCCCGTTGCGGCAGAATGTGATTGACAGAAGCGTTCTTTCCCGCTGTATAAAGTCCAGCTCAATTGTATACTTTTCCACAGTCTATTGATTTCTCCAATCAACAATTAGCAAGTTAGTTAAGCTATGTCTGGAGTACAAATCCAGAACCCCTATGATTCTGACCTTTTGTATAATCTTGAAACATAATCCAGATCTTCAACTAACAATCGGTATCGTTTTCTATTTTTGATGATCAGCTAGTCACTTTCCTTAGGACAAATACGTCAACAATTCCAAGTCAATATAACACTTTGTCATTAAATGTAATGAAACGTATTTAAAAACATTCCTTCAAGCCACTACGCAAGAAAATCAAAACCGATGAATCACTTGCATTATGGCGTGTAGGGGAGTTTCTACTGATTTGCCTTTTACAAATGGTTTGCCTGATTTATTCATACAGTGCCCTTTGAGATGCGTGTAATTGATGGCAATTCGTAGATATAAGGTGACAATTGCTTTTATTACTGTGTAATGTTATATGATTCATACCATGGTGGGATTCAGTCCATCTCATCAAAATAATTGTAAATGTACATGATGTTAATTTCCTCAAGAGGGCAGTATACAGCTTTTCATAAATCATTAAATACAACATGATAGGCTACCTTACAGTATCTTAAAGCCTAGTTAGAGTACATGACAAAAAAAGTTTCTTCATCCAGTCCATCTGTGCTGAACACATGCTGTTGTAGTGGCAAAACTTACATCTGTTCTTGATGCCACTTATTAGTGTCCCGGGGGTGGTTCCAACACATAGAGTCCAAACAAAAGGGAGGAATCCAAATATAAATCTTTGTCTCTTTTTCAACAGTAAAAACATGTCTCATACGAGTCTAAAGGAGTCTAAAGTTCTGAGGGTGCATGCATCCGGTTTCCGTGTGGCTGTTTGGTTGAATACTGCTCATGCTCACCACTATCTCACCTGTAAGGTATATAGAATCAGTATCCCAGCTTATCAAAGGGGGTGGGTCTGACACGTGCCAAATTAGAAGACATGTTTGGGGATATAAGGAGGAAAATAAGTATAATAATAAGTATAATGCCAAACATAATAAATTGCTCCTACATTTATTAAGGAAGCATGTGGCAAATACAATTTGATTTGTCTTACCAGCCATTCTGGCCAGGAAGTAATAGATGTCTCGGAAGCAGCTAAGTAGATCTGAATATGCTTATCAATTAAAATGTATTCCAATTAACCCCAATATCATAAATAGCATATATACTGACACACAATCGGTATACTATGGACCTTACAGTATAACTTGACCGTAGGACAAATGATGCAGCAATGCATATTCAAAAATGAACTCACTGAAGGAGTGTGAGGAAATATTGTAAGATAGCAATTAGAAATGGTTCTCTAAGGCAGTAGCTATATTTTAATAACGATAGCAGTTTTAATTACAATCTCTGCGCTGGGAGTGAGAGGATATGAAGCAGCTAAAATTAAAACAATAACGGGCTGTCAAATGAGCTGTTCCTAACAACCGGGATCAAAATAAAGGCTTTGCACATTTAATAAAATGATCTTTTGCCTGGTCTTGAAATATGAGTCATTCATTAATTCTGAAGCTCATTTTCATTTAATAAGGGTAACTGGTGAATTTTATTGCATCAAATGATCGTTTCTTGTCATTCCTGAACACCTTGAATGATGCTTGGCATCAGACCTTTCGGTGACTGATGCCATGCTGAGTTCTGCGTAAATCAGGGCAATTTACAGCGCCAGAAAACTCAAAGACACTTACTGTGGACAAGCCACATTACTGCATCATAATAGCCCTCACCTGGTCAGATTTTACAAAACATTCTCAATTACTATCAGATAAATTATTTGAGGTAATTTATCTGACATTCTTCCTCAGGTAAAGCAGATTATTCTATGTGTCTGTAAAATTAACTATTTTCTGCTAAATATATTCTACTAAAATGTGAAAAAGATGTAATTACATTTTAGCTGAATGTGAACTGAAAATGTGAATTGGCCTAAGGAAAGAGACCGAAGGAAATATGGCTGCTTGATTGAACCATTACATGACTTGAGTGTGCAGATTTGGGTGGGCAGAAGGGCTTTTTGTGTCTAGTCCTCTAGAGGAGCTCCTCTGTGCAGACAGCCGAGCCACAAAGAGGTGTGGGCTGTACCAAGCACATGGAGCCAGAGGAAAGGGGCGAGGCCCTGCCTGCTGAATGCAGCGGATGCCCCTTACATGTGGCCAAGACACAAAGAGATCTGGATGATGTAACAGGATAAGCTGTCACCCGGTATTGCGTTTTATTGTATCGAACTGTATTAACAAGCTACATGTCAATTCTGCCAGCAGCTGAATTTGCCAAGAGTCCAAATGACATGAAAATGGTACACATTACAGTGATCTGGAAGTCATCCCAGGCTTCCAAATTTAAAGGCCAGATGTGAAGCCTGGCTGATTGGCTATGAAGACATCACAGGTTTAGAATTAAAGAAAGTCAATTTACATTGAGAAAAAGCCGACAGGGATCCGTTGGGGCACGGAAGTTGCCATGGAAACGTCTGATCACACAGACCGGATGGATCTCGCAGCAATGAGGTTCTCACTCCATTGGGACCTGTCATCAGTTTGACAACAGTGGTAATGAACGGTCTCCATTCTAAACTTACCAAGAGGACACTAACAGTTTGAAGCTATTCCATTTCCTGTGACAGCCATATCAAGAAAAATAAAGAAAATAAAGCAAGAGAACAGCCATATCGTTAATCTGCAATTCTAATTTTCAGATGTTTTGATAATGTCTCTTAGGTTTTGTGTATAACATGATGACATATTCACGTGAACGTGTCTGTGTAGCAGTGACATTAAGTAAATCCCCCATGGATATTCAAATAGTAATCCTTTTGATCTGCTGTGTTCTAATGCTACTGCAGATACAGTAGCACCCTCCGTTCCCAAGGATCCCTGCAAAGGGTTAAAGGGAAATCACAACCAAATCCTCCCTCCACCTGCAGAACTTCCTCCCCAGGGCCTTACCAACTAGCCACCTGGTCCAGAATCATGTCCTCATTCATGGATTATCCACTGGCTAACCCACAGACTAAACACACTGTGCTTTGAAAAGACCGCAAAATGCTCTCTGTATAGAAAACCTGTGTTTTGTGCTCTAACAAAGACTAACCCTGTGGTGTGTATTATCTTTCCCCATTGTATATCTTAAACACTGCTTTATTTCTGCATAAAAGTCAGGTATAACAAAAATGAAAGCCAATGTCACCCTGCCCCTCCCTCAAGGTGGAGATCCAATGTCTTCCTGAGCCTCCTCCAGCCATCAAATAGTCCCCCCCACACAGGGAGAAGCACCCTATGCCCTGTATGTTGGTCTAGTATTTAAGGGGTTTCATATAGTTATTGCACCCAGCGTATTTTCCATATAAAACACACCCTGCTCCCACTCTTCTCTGATGATGTGCCCTTTCATCTTCTCTTTGTCTCCTCTTGTAATGGTTTTCGGGCAACGTTTTCAATGTACAAAACATTTTAATTATTTATGATGGAAAATTGGTACTTTTGAAAAAAAAAAAAGCTCAAGGATGACATATTTAGCGTTGAAAATGGCAAAGCTATGGTTCTGAATGATCAAAACTCCAGTGTTGTTGAAGACATAGGATGTCGTTTCCTTTGGAGAAATAGGGGAACTTGTAGCTGTATCAGTTTTAAAGTAAATTCTCATACTAGATGGGTTCATATCTGTGCCCAGATAACGTGAAATAAGGACCACAAAAAAACAGCCATGCTGATGTCCTACCTAGGTATTTTTATCTCAATTACTAAACTGTGTTATTATATACTTCATTCACTAAATAACTGGCCATTCTATTCATATACAAACATTTTAAAGGCTTTTAAAGGCTTACTTGAAGTTTGGTCAATAATTATTGCAATGGAATTCAATGTACTATCCCCCAAGCATTCAAGTTGCTCGTCTGTTTTCTAAGTGATGTGCATAGTTCCCGGTTTCGAGTTCTGGATGGACGCCACCGGCTCACTAATACAGTTACGCTGTGTTAGACTGGAGATGGTAGAAGAAATAGATGACACGTAGCTTTGAGATGAGCCTGCGGTCCCAGCTTGGGCGGTGATAATAGACAACGCCAGCGGTGCACTGGGGGCCATTGCCCTATTTGTGGGTGACATCAGGGTGAATTATCACTCCTAGCCTGCAATGTGCCTGGCCTGCCCTGTGTACGCATCTATACACACGGGGCCCTGCAGCACGTCCCTGGAGATGGAGGAGCCGGAGACACACACAATAGTGCCACAGTTATCAGCCTGCAAATGAATGGAAAAAAATAAGAGTGGAAGCGAGGTCTCAGAGCAAGCTGTGGACTGTGCAGTATAATTGGGAGGTTTTACCACAGCACACATTATCTTAAGGCCGTGGTGATGGATCATTTATGGCACCTACTCCAACTCCACTAGGCTGTGACGATCAATGAGCTTATTGTTTTCTGTTTTCAACCCGGACGACCAGCCCCCCAAAAGCCAATTCCACACAGTTTGGCACTTTGTAATCACAACTGATAAGTGTATAACTTCCAAATGTGTGCCCAGGCATCAACTGCTCGGAGATTAGAGAAGGTTGTTAACGTTATATTGCGACCGGGCAGAGGTGAGGGCTCCCATTCATTCTGTTTTCGGCTTTTGTTTTCTCATTCACGGCAGATGGTTTTGGCTGCGTGCGGATGCAGGGTATAAGTGCAGCACTCTATTTTGTGTTTTGTGCCACGGATTATTCTCCGAGATGGGACAGTAATGGTTTATATGGACAATGAGTAAGCTCTCTGCTGTGATGTCTTACCAGGGTGGCCCTAATCAGTAGGAATGTGTGTGCTGGACAGAGACAGAGAGATGGGGGGGGGGGGGGGTGAGAGAGTGAGGAAGAGGGCCAGGAAGAGAGAGACAGAGTGACAGAAAGAGGGACAGACAGAGAGAGGAAGACAGAGAGAGACAGGTGGAGAGAGACAGAGATGAGACAGAGGAGCAGAGTGGCAGGCCTTGCACTGCAAGGGACAGAGTTATGCAGTCCTTGCCTGGCTGCCTGTGTGTGTGAACGCCTGCCTGCCTGGCTGCCTGTGTGACCGCCTGCCTGCCGTGAGACCTGGATTAGGCTCTGGCTGCTGTTTTCAAATTGCTCTAAATTCCCAGAGATTAAGGGGAAAATGAATGAACAGTGAAAGTCTATCACGCTGGAAAATGCTGATTTTAAAATAGCCATGCGATATCCAGAAAATCTGAAAAACCAATAAGCAGTGTGCATAGTGTCTCATGTTACATTGCAAGGACATTATCAATAAAGCTCACTGCATACATAGCTAAAACATGATATTAATCAAACGTACAACAAGCAGGAACAGCACTGGGCTACAGTTGATTTTATTATCCAATGAGTGAATTGCATAGGTTGCTATTAAGGTTTTTGGACATTGAGGCTTTCAATATCTTTAACTGAATAATGCTGGCAATCATATTCCAATGCGGCTTTCTAGTACAGGCTGTGAGTGGGGATTTTAATGTCATTCTTAATGTCAGACTACTCCAGACTGTGCACAGTAAACTGAATGGGAAGAATAGGCCACGGCATTCGATCCCTGTCGAGGACTGGACGAGATCCAGGGGAAATGTGTGCAGCATTACTCAAGGGAGATGCTTCATGTCATTTAGCTCACTCAAAGTATCTGTCTCAGAACCCAGGGGCACTGGAGGGTTTCGGACTCTCCCCTACTCCACTCGGTCTACACAAATGACCGCAACCCCGAAGATGCAGCGGTCCAAATGCTCAAATTCGCCAATGACACCACTCGGGTCGGTCTCATCTCCACCGGCAACGACATGTCCAGCGCAGCAGTTAGTTTGACTGCCTGGTGGACTTTTGCAGGAGCAATAAACACAGTTGTAACCGTAAAAACAATGATTATATTCAGGACACCCAATGCATGCATAGATGAATCCTCTCAATAAACTGTATATTTACTGTATCTCCGAGTTATAGGATATTTATTAATTAATACATTTTATCTATAGTGTACATTCTGAGTGTTGAAATTGTTGAAATTGTTGAAATTGTTAAATTGTTTGTTATTGTTTGTATCCTGCTGTATGCTCTGTTTCTGCAGATTGCAGCTAAATGTTAAGTCCCCGTTTAGCATTGCAGGCAGTTTAAAACCTGGTAGCACACTGTTACTCTCCAAAAACTAAGCCAAGACAATAGCTTATCCCTTGTCTTAGCAGAAGTATTTACTTCTCATCAGAACTTCAGAAACCACTGCTAGCATAGGTGCCCTGATGGCTGCAATCCATGAGCCGCTACATACGCTAGCTCTAGCAGAGTCAGCTAGTTTTATTTCCAGTCTTTCACACTCAAGACTTCGGCTGCTGTGAGACGAGAGGCCAGATTGGAGCATCTGTAATGTCCATACCCAGGGGGCACAGAGGCCTCAGCGGGAGACGGTTTGCCTTGTGTGGAACATTGAAATTAGGTCAGAAAATATCACCCCTCACCCATCCAACCATCCTTTGCTGTAAACACTCAGCATATTTTATTACATAAATCAAACACACATTCGTGACTAAGATGTATCTAATAGTCAGATCTCTGGCACCAGCTACAGTAACATGCATTTGATGGATATCGCACTCTCCCAAGAACGTATCAATTTTAACATACTAAATTCACCTTTTATTGTACAACCATATGGAGGACATTAAAAAGCAGGGTTTTCCCATTAAACATAAGCTGATTCTGGGTGAACCAGCTTGGTTCATATCTACAGAGTCCCAGTGTGACTGGGGCAACTGCACAATAAGTAATGGGCCTCACAACTCCCTTAATGGGAGTGTGATTGAATAAAAGCTCACAGATAAAGCTCTAGCATGCGTTTCCTGTAAGCCACACCAACAGCTCTGCTAAGCCACAGTGACCACCATGCCTCACAGATATCACAGCACATCAGCTGATTGCTAAAATACATTCAGATTTACTTAACTATGGTTCCATCCCGAAAAGCCAAAACATTGTTAAAGTTGAAGAGAAATATTTTCACTGATTCAATGAAAATGTCTGCAACCACAAGCTTTACAGTAAACAGTTTTTTTTTCTCCTGCACATTCAACATAACATCTTAGTGTATGCTTTGGCATATAGGTACCCACACAAGATAGTACAGTTCTTGTTTGTGATATATTCTGCAGTTACTTATACAAATAGTAGAAGATATTAGAAAGAGATTAAGATGTTCTTCTAAAAATAAATCGCAGGAAGACAGAGTATTATGCAAGACTTTTCTTTCCACAAATAAAGGCTTATACTGAAACAAAACTGCAAAGAGGGGACTGTTGGAGAACACATGTTAGGGCCCTCTATTGAAGATATTCTTGTGTTTGTAGCTCATGCCTTCACTCAACCTGTTTTCTCAATGGAGCAGATGGGTGGTGAGATTCATACTGAAATAAAGGGACAGATGTTGTTGGAAAGTAAGAAGGGCTTTTCATTCATTCTGCACACAACTGCATTTTTTACACAGAGATTAGAGCTGTCAATTGGGCATTTGTGGTATTCATGAGGTTCAATGTATGACCCACTGAGTACATTTCATTTGTTTTGAGACAAAGATCTGAAGAATACACATTCAAAACATTCAACAGAGCTAAAAATAAAAAGGGAAGTCTAGCTGTCTCAAACACGCCCATGTGCCATCACTGAAACTTCAGCACCATGGACAAGTCCACGTGCGCTATTACAGCATATGGTGCTCACAAGCTGTTACTGAATGCTCTCATGCTATCATTTCGAAACGGTAAATCTCAAGCTGTATAGTAACGATATACCAAATACGTTGGACGAAGTATATCCTTCATTAACCTATGGATTAATTCGTACTTACTACTAAACTCAGATTTAAGTATTTTCATAAAATGGCTAATACACATAAACGTTATATACACTGCATAGTCTATATTAAAAAACAAGAGCCTAAAACATTCATAGCGCACCTATTACCAGGGTCTGCAAAACGACATTAAAAAAGACTATACAGGTCGAGACAACATGACTAATTGGGAAGTTTCTCAGCTATACGAATGAACCTTACCCGATGTGGCAGTGCTGTGCACCAAGCCCCTAAGGGGTAACGTCACTCCCCCTGGCATATCAGCCCCTGTCCTCTATTCTCGTCCACTACATCGCCACAGAGAACGTCAAGATCGCATCCATCTTCAGCTAGAAATGGTTTACAAACTATATCTGACGCAAGCAAAAATCCTCCCCGATTCCGTGCGTATAGGCAAGGAGTCATACAAATGCTCCGGTATGCATGCTGGCTGATATTCGAGTAAATTTGGGAAAGGTCATTTAAAAGTGGAAAGTGCGTGCGCGGAGAATGATTTGTGGACAAAGGAAATACCGTCAATAGGAAGCAACAACAGCAACTTCGGGATCGCATTGCGAACGCGCCTTTGCTCAGGAACACGGAGTAATCATGCCTGTACGAAGAGGTCACGTTGCACCACAAAATACATTTCTTGGAATAATAATACGGAAATTCGAGGGACAGAGTAAGTATACCGTCCTTGTATAATCGTTGTAATCAAATAGTTATTTTTTGTAATTGTGGCGTTTGTGTTTTTAGTCCTTTTATGAAAGTGGTAGAGTTAGAATAAAGTTGCGTTTTAAAAGCAGTTTTATTTAGAGTCAACATTCAGTTCAAAGTGGTTTGCTTGTTTAAAGAATACGTTGTCAATAATGTACTCTGTTATGCTCCGGTCCAAGTCAATAGCTGTACTCAAAGAAACAAGTGCTGTGACAAATTCTCAACAGTAATTGAAAATGATACCACATTAATATTAACAAAATCAAATACCGGACTGTGTTTGGCTACACAAACCTCCATTATGAATGGATTACCTATAGACTACAAACAGATTAGTTCTATAGCATTGTGAATTGTTTTTGTTTCCTTGCAGATAGGAAATTTCTTATAGCCAATGCCCGGGTGCAGAACTGTGCAATCATCTACTGTAATGACGGCTTCTGTGAGATGACCGGCTACTCCAGACCGGACGTCATGCAGAAACCTTGCACCTGTGACTTCCTCCACGGCGAGCACACTAGCACACACGCCGTCAGCCAGGTGGCACAAGCTCTGATGGGCTCAGAGGAGCGCAAGGTGGAAATCACATATCATCGCAAAGATGGTGAGTTAGCAAACAGGGCCGCTGTAAGAGGTGGTTCTGAACAATAGGTGTGACATGAGGCCACCGAGAAGCCATAAACTACAGTCTCACCACATCCACCTGAGCGTTTTAGGGTGGCAGTCCTGAGCTTTACCCAATATGACGTAGTGTGGCCCAACTGTCTTGGTCATGACTGGGCCTATTTATTAAATAATTGATTAACCCTGGGCCTGGTTTGGACTCAATATGAATAATAATCAGTGCATGCCTGTAGGACTGGCACCTGATCTCTCCCACCACTACTCCCCCTAAAGAGGCTTCTGGGTGCAGGAAGACACTGCACTATGTATTGCACTGGGGTGCTGAAGCAGATTGGCATAACAGTTATTAACTAGTTTTCTACCCTTTTCCCTGACTGAAAAGTTAGATTACCCAAATGAATCATTTGTTGAGATGACAAAAACATTCCCTATTCGATTCCTGCCATTTTCTTTTCATGTGACTTGTGTGCACCTGTGACTGACAATTATAGGGTAGAGTCTAAATGTAGGATAGCCAATATACCATATATTAGATGAATACATTGGTAATATAACCAGGTTGTTTATAATGGTAATACACGACCGGTGCCAAGGATATTAGAGCGATAGACATCTGAGGTAAAATATAATCATTTTTTTTATGGATCTAATCACAGAATTACTTATATTCTACAACATGTATTTAGTTAGTATGATTTAGTTAGTATGACTCTCACGTTTTATTCACTCACAAAATAAGTTGGACATTCAAACAGTGCGCAGGGTACCTGCGAGTAAATACATGGAAAGAGACACCAGGGAAAAAATTCAATACAGTTGTGGCTGGCACTGAATTGACTCGTCCACTGCTGTATGTGCATGTCTTTGTCTCTGCCACTTTGGCAATATTTTTGTACTCTTGTCCAATTACATGAGAGTTTGTTGGCTATATACTGATCAAATTATCATGAATTTGGTTGTTTTCATGCAACTGACATGAAACAATGATTTAATAATGATGATAACAACAATAAGAAAAATACTGTAGTGGTAAGATACTAGATACTAAAGGCCGATTACACAGCAAAGTGTTTACTATAAATAGAAACATAAATTATGTTAGAACAGAATAATAATAATAATAATAATAGCATTATTTATGATATAGTAAAAATAATAACAACAACAATAAATACAGTGCATACATATTTACACAATTATATGTGCATCTGTTTGTATGGTATGAGACTATACAGTATGCTTTTCTACTGTCCCCAGTGACCCCAACGATAGGTGAATGAACAGCACCTGGCTGGGGTATGAATGGTACTTGATAATGTGGCAGGTTTTCATCAGGCATTTATTTGTATAAATGTCCTTCTGTAGATGGGTGGTGGCGCCGCCCCAGTGATTCGTTGTGCTGGTTTCATCACCCACTGAAGGACTTTGTCATTGTGTGTAGACATGTTCCCATAGCAGGCTGTGATGCCAATCAGGATGCTTTCAATGTTGTTGCATTGATAAATGCAGAGGACCCTGGGTGGTAAGCCAAAGTTCTTTGGTTGCTGGTGAACAGAGTAACTGTTTGTACTCTCTTAATAACAGTGGTGGCATTTATGATCATTTACATGTCCTCGGTTATATGGACACTGAGGAACTTAAAACTGTTATATACTGCAGCATTGCTTCACGAGTTTGGATGCTGGTCAATGAATAACCATCACGAGTGTGTGTTCTTCTTGTGGTGTATTGCGGTTATGTGGAAATGGCATTCTCTGTAGATCTGTTGTGGTGCTAGGCGACTTGCGATTTATGTGGGCCATGACAATCTCCTTAAAGCACCATATAATGACAAGATGAGTGTGATGGGGTACAAGTCATTAGGACATGTCACCTTGGTTTTCTGGGTTACTGAGAAAATCTTTGTTTGCTTGAAACAAATGGAACTACAGCCTGGGACAGGGACAGGTTGAAAAGGTTCATAATGACACCAGTCTGCTGGTTGGCACACACAGTTAAGACACAACCTGGAATGCCATCTGGACCGCCGGCTTTGTGAGTATTCCCTCTTTTGACGATGTCCCCGTATCAGCCTCATAGAGTGGGAGCACCCAATCATCCTTAGCAGCAGGTGCTTGCCGGTTGGCTGTTGCCTGCCTTGAAGCAAGCATCGAATGCATTGCCAGCCTGGGGGGGGGGGGGGGGGGGGCATCGGTTAGTCACATGCACCTGGGTTAGGTTTAAAGCCCTGCATTTTGTGGTTGCTTGAGGCAGCCGGAGCTCATGGAATCAACCAAACATAAGGGCCCCCAATCACACAGTAGAACCTCTCAACTGAAGCCAGGAATCTGAATCCTGGCAGAATATCACCAGGGCCTGCGGTTCCCACCGGGGTGGATGGGTACGATGTCAGACATTGTCTCGTCATGCTCTAATGACTCTTTATGGCGATTGGGCACTAGCAGGCTCAATTGTGGTTATTGGATGGAGAATGAGTGTCCTCCGAGTTCGTAGGTTACAGCAAATACTTCCCAGTTGAGCGAGGAGTGATGGAAAGATATGCATTAGAGATATGCATTAGAGGATGCAAAGTCACATTTAATAAGTTAGAATTGACTAATGCATCATAGGTCACACCTCTCATGTAGCGCACCGTCTTCTACAGAATGCACCCCTCCTTGCTGATTATCCCTAACTTAATAACATGATAGCTGAGCTTCTGGGAGCAGGGTGCCTAGAGCCGGTCCTGAATTTGTTTGCCAAATAGCACCCTATTCACTTTGTATTCTCTTTGTGCCCTCTTTGCACATCTGACCTGAGCCCTGTGGGTTATAGTGGGTTCGAAATTACAAAGACCAAAACACATTTTATCCCTAAAAGATATTTTACTGAACACTTTTTTACAGAAGCTCTCGGTAAGTTATCTTGACTGAACTTCAGGCATTCCAGAGTCCGAGCAAAGTATTTCACTAGTCTTTTTACCTCTATACCAGATAAGCATGTTCCTTATATGAGGATAAGAGTCCATAGCAGATCCAATCCCTGGTTTAATTCTAAAATATCTGATGTAATCATAAAATAAATGTGGTGTGGGCAAATGCTAGAAAAACAATTCCTAGCTTGGACTGGCAGACTTTTAAAACATTGAGAAAGCTATGTATAAAACACATTTGAAAAGCAAATGTAGACTAATATATAAATATGTCTACCTGTAATGGATGTTCTTCCAAATTCTGGAAAACAGTAAAAACCCTGAAGAGCAGTGCTGCCACCACACAGCCACAGATAACTTTGGATTCTTCAAAGTAGCCATCCTTTGCTTTGATGATAGCTTTGCACATTGTTTTCATTCTCTCAAACTACAATATTACATTTATTTTGATTAAGATCTGTTATTTTTGATATTTTCACTATTATTCTACAATGTGGAAAAGAGAACTAAAGAAATACTCTTGAATGAGTATGTGTGTGCAAACCTTTCACTGGTACTGTAGATGTATACCCACTGCCTAGCAAAAGTATTCAAACCCCTGAGCACTTCTCTCTGTTCTGTTGGATATTTGACAGTCAAAAGCTATTATTTAAAGGTGACACTGGCATTATAATATTTAGACAAATATTTGTAATGAAAAAACACAAATATGTTGCTTGCATAAGTATTCAAACACTTTGTTGTGGAAGCTTCCGGTTTCCCTAATGATCTTACTTTTAGCCCTGACCTCTGAACTGTTGAAGTTTACTTTCTGGATTAAAAACACACTGAACACACAAAAAAACAAGGATCAATGGTCATGCTGTTAAGTTGAAGGATAATTAAGACAAAAGAACTCAGAGATAATACAAATGAATAGATTACACAAAGGGTACAAGTGTTCGGATAACCCAGTGAGCACAGTAATAATCTGGGAGCTGCATAACACCACCCGGGGACTGCCTAGAAAAAGCTGTCCCTCAAAACCTAGCACTAAAACAATAAGGAGAGTTGTGAAAGAAGCCACAGATGGGGCCAAGAATCAATTTGAAGGAGCTACAGAATTTAGTGGCTAGTAGTGAAATATTAGTGCAGCAATCAACCATAACAAGGGCTCTGCAAAATATTTTTGAGACAAAGATAAAGCTTTTTGGCAAAAACCCAAAATGCTATGTGTGGCAGGGATCTAACACTGCCAATGCGTCAATGAACACTATCCCTACAGTGAAGTATGGTGGTGGCAGCATCATGCTGTGCGGACGCTTCCCATCAGCAGGAGCTATGCAAATTGTAAAAATTAAAAGCAAGAATGGTTGAAGCGAAATACAGAGAAATACTGCAAGAGAACCTGCAGTCTGCAAAAAACTAAAGCTAGGGAAAACATTATTTCAAAATTGCAGTCTACTACTGTTGTTCAACCAACCTGAACAAACTGAAGCAAATTGTCCAAGAATGGGTTAAAATGTATAGGGGTTGCTAGCAACATATTTCAGTTTTTTTATTTTCCTTACAAACATTTCCCACATAACTAAAAATGTGACAATACAATACAAATCTTACAATAATGGATTTTGATAGTCAGTGTTTTTAAATAAAATATAAAACAGAATTAAATTTTAGGTTATGGCTTTATAGTTATTCAGTAAATGTGAAAATTAATCAGGGGTTTGGAATGCACTGTATATATTCTACTTTTGGAAAATATTATTTGAAGCCGTTTTCTCGCAAGAAAATCTTTAATCATAAACTTTTGCTTCATAAAGATATATACAACCCTGTTACCAAAAAAGTGCATAAAATTTATTTAAAAACAGATTGTAATGATGTGCAAATCATTTATCCCTATAATTAATAGAAAATAGTAGAAAATAATTTGGAAAAATACATGACCATTTTGAATTTGATGCCAGCGGCAGCAGTTTAAAAAATTTGGGACAGGGGCATATTTACCATTGTGTTGCATTACCTCTTTTAACAATACTTTGTAAGCATTTGAAAACTGAGGAGACCAACTGCGGTAGTTTTGAAAGTGAAATGTTTTCCAATTCTTGCTTGATATAGGATTTCAGCTGCTCAACAGTTCAGGGTCTCCTTTGTCGTATATGCACCAAATGTTTTCAATGGGTGACAGTTCTGGATTGCAGGCAGGCTAGTTTAGCACCCGGACTCGGAGCCATGCTGCTGTAATATGTCCAGAATGTGGTTTGGCATGGTCTTGCTGAAATAAGCAAGGCCTGCCCTGAAAAAGACATAATCTGGACGGCAGCATATGTTGTTTCAAAACCTGTATATATTGTTCAGCATTAATGGTGCCTTCACAGATGTGCAAGTCACCCATGCCATGTACACTAATGCACCCCCATACCATCACGGATACTGGCTTTTGAACTCTGCGCTGATAACAAGCCGGATGGTTCCTCTCTTCTTTAGCCCGGAGGACACGCCGTCCATGATTCCCAAAAATAATTTCATCCATCCATCCCTCCATCGTTTCCGCTTATCCGGGGCCGGGTCGCGGGGGCAGCAGTCTAAGCAGAGATGCCCAGACTTCCCTCTCCCTAGACACTTCCTCTAGCTCTTCCGGGGGGACACCGAGGCGTTCCCAGGCCAGCCGGGAGACATAGTCCCTCCAGCGTGTCCTAGGTCTTCCCCGGGGTCTCCTCCCGGTGGGACAGGCCCGGAACACCTTCCCGGGAAGGCGTTCAGGTGGCACCTGGAACAGATGCCCAAGCATCTTCAGCTGACCCCTCTCGATGTGGAGGAGCAGCGGCTCTACTCTGAGCTCCTCCCGGGTGACAGAGCTTTTCACCCTATCTCTAAGGGATTGCCCAGCCACCCTGCGGAGAAAGCTCATTTCAGCCGCCTGACCCACAGCTCATGACCATAGGTGAGAGTAGGAACATAGATTGACCGGTAAATCGAGAGCTTCGCCTTGCGACTCAGCTCTTTCTTCACCACGACAGACCGATACATCAACCACATTACTGCAGAAGCTGCACAGATCCGTCTGTCAATCACCCGTTCCATCCTACCCTCGCTCGTGAACAAGACCCCTAGATACTTAAACTCCTCCACCTGAGGCAGGCACTCTCCACCAACCTGAAGTGGGCAAGCCACCCTTTTCTGACTTAGGACCATGTAGAGGGTATAGAGCTGGTCCAGTGTTCCACGGCCCGGACGAAAACCACACTGTTCCTCCATAATCCGAGGTTCTCCTCTCCAGTACCCTGGCATAGACGTTCCCGGGGAGGCTGAGAAGTGTGATCCCCCTGTAGTTGGAGGCACTGTCCCCGACCGCCACGCGATGTTGCACAGGCGTGTCAACCAAGACAGCCCCACAACATCCAGAGACTTGAGGTACTCAGGGCGGATCTCATCCACCCCCGGTGCCTTGCCACAGAGGAGTTTCTTGACTACCTCTGTGACTTCAGCCCGGGTGATGGACGAGTCCACCTCTGAGCCCTCATCCTCTGCTTCCTCAATGGAAGACGTGACGGCGGGATTGAGGAGATCCTCGAAGTACTCCTTCCACCGCCCGACGACATCCCCAGTTGAGGTCAACAGCTGCCCACCGCCACTGTAAACAGCGTTGGTTTCCCTCTCTTGATGCGCCGGACGGTTTTTCGGGAATGGTTTGAGGAACATGATGAAGAGTTCAAGATGTTGTCCTTGCCTCCAAATTCCCCAGATCAAAATCCGATTAAGCATCTGTGGGATGTGCTGGACCAACAATTCCGATCCATGGCAGATCAACCTCGCAACTTACAAGACTTGAAGCATTTGCTGCTAATGTCTTGGTGCCAGATACCACAGGACACCTTCAGGGTCTTATAGAGTCCATGCCTCGGAAGGTCGGTGCTGTTTTGGCGGCACACGGTGGACCAACAGCATATTAGGCAGGTGGTCAATATGATTTGGCTGATCAGTGTATATTATAGACTGGCAATGGCACAACGGTCATTTGTCCAGTCTCTTGGTTCAACTGTGTACATGCAGGAAAGAAAGCATATCTACTCCGACATGATCAGAGGGGCTTGGGCAGGTGCCAATGAACTATTGGAAGTAGTGTTTCTCTCTGACAGTCAGAGGCAAAGTGCTGATTCAGTTCACCTTAGTCTAGTTCACAGTATGCTGCACTCACCTGCCTGACACAGAGGCTGTTCCACATGGTTTTAATGAGGACACAAATAGCTTACAGCAAATCAATGTACAGTCTTGTTAAAATGAATCAATGAATGTCTGCATCACTGGCATACCATCAATTCACAATAATCATACAAACTGAATTTTTTCAAACTACAGTTGTTGACTGACTGAATGAACAGACTAGGAAAAACTTGAATCATTAGCAAACAGATATACAGATCTATAATGGGGTTACATTAGGTCTCAGACTCACTGTACGATGTGAGACGTCACTGTTCCGGCATATTTTCAAGTTGAAGATTTACTTCAAAAGCAGATGTTGTTATTCCGAGGATTTCCGTTTGACTGTTCTCTTGAGGACATCCAGTCATCTTTTGGTTCCATTTCACTGGTTTCCAGATGGATGGAGTGGTTTGTAGCTGAACTACACATTATTCGAAGCGTATTCAGTCCTTTGTGAAGTTGCAGGGAATTAAAATGATGTTGCTGGCCAGTTACAAAAATGATCAAATATGATACAATTTTACTAAATTCTGGGAATAATATATGACAACATGTAGTATTTCTGTATTCCAGCTGTGTTATTGCAATGAATTGTTAAAATGTTAACCTTTACTTCTCAAGCGATAATCTGTCATGAACAGATTCTGCATGTGAACGGTGAGAATCTGACAAGACTCATGGAAAAGTTAGTCGATTACAGGCAACAGTATTTTCAAGTTTTGGATTTTTGTCATTGATTATTTTTCCAGATCAGGATTGGTAGAGAGCAGTTCTTCAACTGGACAAGTAGTATTGTATAGTTTTGCGTTGATCGTGGTTATTACAGAATGGGGGCAGAATGGGAATAAAAGCAATTCAGTCCATTCAAACAATAATTAAACTCGTACTCTGGCCCTTCATACTGTGCCTCGAGATGTTACTCTTGATACTCAGGAGTCTAGAGTGAGCCGCAGAGCTCATGAATAAAGATGTCAGGGATGACATTGCAGTGACTGGGAGTGAGCAGCTTACAGCGTTAATGCATTACGGCCCTATGGAAGGGTTCAAGTCACAGGCTTCTAGTGGGAACACAAATGCAAGATTCATAACATCCTCAAGAGCAATGCAGGTTAATTTTCAGCTCTATAAATGCAGGTTAATTTTCAGCTCTATCAATGCAGGTACATTTTCAGCTCTATTAAATGCTAGTTAATTTTCTCCAATGAAAATCTCATGAGGCCTTATTTGTTGTCTCCTCCTTTGAACCACGCCCACAAATGATGCACTGTTCCCCGGACCAATCATTGTAGATTTGGAAGACACGTGTCATTATTATTACTCAGTTTTATTACAATTCTGCAAGTTGTGTCTAAGGATCATTTTGTTTTTGGTACTTATCTGAAAATGATGTGTTTAGAGACCATTATCCATAAATACAGAACATTACATTTCATGCAGGTTGGTTGATGTGGGCAGAAGAAGTGTTTTGAATGATGGGAAATTATGACTTATGGGTCCTTAAGGAAAATCTTTTTGTTCCTACTAGAAGAGTTACCTACTTACCAGATCACTTCAGGTCAAATGTGGTGAGGGATGTGACCTTGTATTTTTGCATTTTTAATCACTTTAGCAGAAAACAACACACATAGATTTCCCAACGCTAGAAAAACATATGTGGTAACCAATGGAGAGAGTTTAGTACACATCTGGAGGATAGGAAGCCATTCATTATGTTCAGCATAGGCGAGTTAAGCACAGGAAGTAGCTCCTTCTAAAATTTAGTTGAAACAGGATCCAGTAGATTTGAAGTTTTAAAAATTCAAATGGACCAATTGATCTGATGTCTTGGCAATTTTAAGACAAGTGAGTTTTGTAAAAATATGGATATTTCTGGAGTAGTCTCTAATCGGCTTTCTAATGATAATTACATTTTTGTAGAAGTTCATTACTTTATCGTTGCTAAAGTTATAGCCAGCTGTGGAATGCTGCTTTTTAGTTAACTTTCCAAGGACATTTTCCTTAGTTTCTGTTCTCTTTCAATCAGGTTGGAAATGGTGGTTGATCTAGCAGCAGTGAGAGCTGTACATCCCTGTACAGTATTATGTTTCCAGGCTACCTCCAATTTGGTAGAGCATATTTCTGTTACCGATTTTGTGGAAGCTTGCCATAGGGCTCTGCTGTTTTCTGTGAACCAAGGATTTTTTTCTTGTTAAGGAATAGTTAGTATTTTAAAGGTAGGGTTTTATCTAGTATATTATGTAGGATGCCATTTTACAGTGGTGTTGCCATGGAAATTGATCCACAGTCCCAATCTGGCAAGACAATCATACAAGTCAGTGGTGTTAAAAAGGTGCTCTCTTCCTTTTCCTGTAACTCACCTTTACTGTTAACAGAAGAGTAAAGCATCTCTGGTTCTGAGAACCACCAGTACTTTGCATTGTGAATTGCTATCAAATGAATTCTAGTCATGCAATTAAAAATATATAATGGGTAGATGGAAAATGAGATTTTCAAATGGGTGTTCAAAGTTTGGGGGATCTTGAAATGTACTTTCAGTTTGTGACATCATCATCAGCAACAGACCACTGGCTCTTTGCCCTGTAAAAAGCTAAAGGTGAGCTGCTTATGCTGTTAAATGAAAGCAGAAGGACAATGCAGACCAAAGTCTGATACATTTGATCGTCCGATAAACCAAAACCTTTGCCACAAGGACATTAGACCTTTGTGTTAAACACTGAATGATTGTGAGGGGAGATACAGCATATCCCATCCACAATGTCTTCTCCCTCATTGAAGATTCCTAACCAATGAGATAAAGGCCGTCTGGTGGGCTTTGTTAAGACGATCCTATTCCGAGGGGTGTAATAATACTTTGTAACTGAATGAGTATGAACAAAGGGAAGCTGACACCAAGCAGAGTGCTGAAGTTAAATGGATAATGAGAACATAACAGTCTCAGCTTAGCTAGCCATTCTGCTGAGGTTTCGAGGGCATGTGTTCCGCGTAGGTGCAGGGTTTCAAAAGGTGACTCTCCTCTGAGGATGGCCGTCACACCAGAATACAGGGCGATGGGTGGTGGGCTACTGCAGAAGACATGGATGGCTGTGCTCTAAAAGAGGTCCATGAATATTTTATTGATCCAAGCCTCTTTGGTTTGTCAGAAAACACATTCAGGGTTTTTCCTTCGTGGAGGACAGCCATTTATTAAAGGGAAGTTGGTCAATCAGAGCAATTAAATAAAAACATATCAATTAAGTAGATTTCTTCAACATTTGCCTGGTCTATTCTCCAATGATAGAAATCCTGTTCTAGACTGGCGTTCTGTAATTATCATCTGACAAAAAGCTAATCAACACTGAATTGGTGGCAGATGGAGTATTGGGCAGCACATCAAGGACACATGCTTCGTCTAGTCGCCATATTCACATTAGAATTAATATCTCCATCTCATGGGGACTTTGAATCCAGTCCAAAGGCCACCAAACCATCTGTTTCATCTTCCAATTACTTTTTGCCAGTTGATTAGCCATTTCAATCGAGTTGGATGTAAAATACTTTACCTGTATCAGGTGGTCAGATAACTAGCAAAACACACGGTAAGATGCACTAGAATCAGTGTTTATCATTGATGACTGATTAAAGATGAAGATACTGATTAAAGACGAATGTAGGCCATGTTGACTAGCTTATAGCAGTCTAACCAAGGCGAGACATGGCCAAGGGACTCCAAACAAAGGCTGAGTATGCCTTTCCTTCCCTTAAAAGTTCCCGTCTTGATTGGCTATGCCCCAGTGCGGTTGTGTATGTCTCAACAACACAGCCTTGCAACAACCACGTCATATTGTATTAGCAAGATAAAGCCTCGGAGAGGCTTATATTCAGCATACTCCATCTGTAAATGTCTGTTTTCACTCTAAACGTTGTGATCACAAAATGGATATCAGCGTTTATATTCTTTGATATTACAATGCTTCTACCTCATTGCAAATGCCAACAAGCCAATTGGACATTTAGATGGGTCTGCCGAATGAAAAATGTCAGTTTATAGCAATTTTACTTTCATTATAATATCGGATAAACACCCAACATAGTGAGAGTAAGCACTAACAATCATCTACTTTAAAAACAGATGGACCTGTTCTATATGTCCTAACCTCACCCTTTCAGACATACTTGTACCGAGAAGCACTTCAAGACTAACAGCACCACACAGCTGTAGACCTTTGGCAATAATGTCTCAATTAGCAGCAAGGTTTTGAATAATTGATGGTGGAAATATAATCTAATGAAATGTCCATCCAGAAATAGGAACTGATCTCAATGCAGGAACGGATCTCTATTAATTCACACTGGCATACTACCTCTGCTTACCTGAATAACAAGACATTTGACCTTGTGCACCCATTGGTGAAGTAATGTATTTTGTATCCATAATTGAACGACGTTAAAAGAAATTATAGTTTACAAAGCCAAGATGATGTACTGTCATCATAATATGGTAACATAATTCAGATATCTGTAGCCTATATAAATGAAGACTTTGTTTATTTTTGTCACATTTAATATAGAGAAGTTATTTTCCCTGTCAGCGTGCCCCTTTTCAGATAAATGCTTCTTTTTCATGACAGATGCATTATGCTTTAAGGCCCAAATCTCTGAGATCTGCATTCTTATGTGGCCTGGAATCTGACATTCAATAGGACGAAAGGTAAAGAGACAAAAATTGTATTTGACCTTCTCCGAGTGGGAGTCTAAAGACAGTGATTATGCTGTGGGCTAACAGAGCTCCTTAGGGGGTAAGGGGGCTGCAAGATCTCACATTGTGACATTTTAAGTGAAATTTGAACCCATCAACTGGAATTGGTGATGGATTGACAACCACCAGTAGAAACACTAATGTACACTATCAGTCCTTTGTAGTCTGCTGGACCTGCCACTTTCAATTATCTTAATTGGCTTGTAAATGATCTCTTAGAGGGGTGTATGTAACTGTGTTACATTAGTGTACCCTGTCACAAAACATGGCAAACTGTTTTGCCATGGAAGATTAGCAATTGTTTCTTGTTGAACAAGTTCAGTTCAATGTTTAAGTTGGTTACCCTGTTTGGTGCCATGTACCTTAAACAGCTTGTGACATTATTGTTTAGGAATATGTAACACCTGTCAAACCATAAGTCAAACGCACCACAACATGCTTTCACTGAATTCTCCAGTGCTTTTAGAGTGATTTAGCACCAAACAGAGAGACGACATGTATGTACTACTCTACAGCATGGCCAAGTTGCACAGTGATGTGAGTAGTCTGATTTAATGTGTACTTGCTGGAGGAATGACATGGGGAATTCTCTATTCAATCAGCACACCAGGGTCTGTCTGCCATAACAACCCTACCTAATGATTATGAAAAGGTGTGAATATTCTCACTGGCCTCCTGATTTTTAGCCAAAATTAGGACCTGATATTCCTGTTTTAATCTTGGTGTGTTTGTGCCACTTGTTACTTTGTGTGTGCTTGCATATACATATTGTATTCTACAGTTAAACCATCTTTCAATTTCTATACGTGTGTGTATACACACACACACACACACACACATATATATATATATATATATAATACTATGATTATGTTGTATATGCACCCAGTGTCCTGTCCTGTTTACACATATTTTGTTATTTTCTGTATATTTCTTAAACACTTGTATCTGATAAGATTTAGTTTTGTTGCATAAACAGTACCAGTCAAAAGCTTAGACACACTTGAATGGGTAAGTGTCCAAACCTTTGACTGGTACTGTATATCTTATTTTTGAGCCAGTTTTGCAGCTTGATGGACAGATTTACATAATTTGACTTGATTAATTATACTGTAGATTGCAAGCTAATTAATGTTTTTATTTGAAAAAGTACTTTAGAAAAAGTATCAGATTTTGTTTAAGTTAGTTGTCAGTTTACATTTTTGGAAAACATGTTGAGGAGTTGCCTGAAGTGTAGGAGATCAAGGAATACAGCACAGCTGGGAACAAAGATTTGTAGTGAGGACAAATGCCCACTATCCTCAACTTTGTCTGGAGAGTTTCAGCTGGCCAAAACTGCTGATGGTTCAACCAAACAGTTTCCACACAAATGGGAAGGGAGAGACAAATGGGAAGGGAGAAGTCCAGCGGCAATAAGACCGGGTTATTCCAATTTGTCAGCAGACTCCATCACTATCATTTACAATTTTCTGAACACCTTCCTCTGCTTAAGATTTTTTTTATTAAATGTACTATAGATGTTTAATACAGTATTAGATTATTATTATGTGGTGCTAGTAGTGGTGGTGGTAGATGTATCAGTAGTAGCTTATTTAGATTGTAATAATCAGAAGCTATGCTGATTCTGCTATTTCACACAGTGGAAGAAGTTGGCAGTTATATACCTGTATAGAGGTGACATTCAGTGGGAAACAGACAGGAGGAGGAGGGACCCCCATAGCTAACCCTTTTAGCAGGGTATTGTTTTCCCATCTGGTAAGGTAAATTAATTCCCAAACATGGTTCCGCTGAATTTGTCGTTCTAGTTCCCTTTTGGGTCCACTTATGTCCTGTCTTTCCTGCCACAGACTGTCCTTACATGCTAGCTATTTAATTGCAACATTGCGTGTACCACTAACACTTACAGGATCTGTGTAAACACTAAGTATTGTATTGCTGAGAAAGATATATGAATATGGGAGATTGTATCAGATAATTGCAGGGAAATCTCAAAAGCAATACATAAAAAATGATGCAGGTTTAATGCATGTGAACCTTCCTTTTTATGGATCAACAAAATGCATTGATAATGAGCCGTACTGATGTGTTGGTGGTTTGCAAATAGTAGGACTTTCAATGTATCATTAAAAAAAAGAAAATTCTGTGAAAACCTTGACAATTTGTCAGGTACCACCAGCTGGTATTGGACAAAACCTGTATTCTGGGCAATTTTCCCATAACGCTGTGCAGACACAGTATGCTGTCAGTACCATGATGACCTCATAACAGAGAGTGTAGAACTAAAATGCAACCGTATTTTAGTATTAAACTTATATGGTTCATCCATTTGTAGGTGTTAATTGCACCCACATTGGTTGTGGTGGCAGTGTTTGAATACCTATCAATAAGAAACCATCAACAACGTTTGTAGTTATTTTTATTTATTTTATTAGTTTTAGTTATCAATGATTTAATGTTTGAAATGAATAAATTGCACATTTTATTTCTGACTTTGACATAATGAATTTTTTGTTGATCATTGGCAAGCTGGGTTAGCTGTCTAACACATCAGTCCAAAACTCCAATAGGTAATGGGATGAGATCCGGTAACTGCGAAGATCATTGCATATGATTCACATAATTCTCATCAAATCACTGCGAAGATCATTGCATATGATTCACATAATTCTCATCAAATCACTGCGAAGATCATTGCACATGATTCACATAATTCTCATCAAATCACTGTGAAGATCATTGCATATGATTCACATAATTCTCATCAAATCACTGCGAAGATCATTGCATATGATTCACATCACTTTCATCAAATCATTCAGTGACACATCAGGCTCCTGGAAGAAACCCAGTAACAAACCCTCTTTCAATGTCATTTAGATTGTTTTCTCTTGCCATCTTGATCCAAAATCGAGGTCAACTAGGCCTGATCATCATTTTAATGCATGCCACAGAGCATGATAGAATGGTAATTGCTTAATTGTATCAAAAGTACACCTGTATCGAAGCGTTATGTTTCTCCACTAATTTATTCAAGTTTTTCCTATAATTTGTCACCAGTCTGTATATCCACATACATGTACATGTACATATAGACAGCATACATATACACACAGACACACACAACTACATTGTATGTATTATAAAAAAATGAATAAGTCTAACCTTGAGACACAGTATCTTAAAGCATTGCTTATAACCAATTTACGACTTCAGAAACAAAATACCTTTGTGTTGAATGGTTGTTCAACTGAGGCTTCTGATGCACTGGGGCATCTTATTACAGTCTGTCAAGTAGAGGATTTTTATATTCACATTAGTCAAACAGCCAGCCGACTGCTAATGAATATGACTGGCAGTATTGGTGTGAGATCCAGCTCTGAGGAGATTACTATAATACTGGTAATACATCCTCTGCGTGTCTGCCCATAGATGTAGAGACAGACATATATTTGCATAGGGACGAACTGGCATCTTTTGATCTTTCTTGCTTATTGCTTATTATTGCATATCAGGTGTTCCTTCTAGAAGGACAGCAGATATGCTGCTTGTTACAGGAGAACAGCTATATGAAAGACTCCGGGTTCGTCTGATAAAATGATTTCTGACTGGCAGTGGTGTGGCCACTCTGAAGCACTCTGAATTAGTCTGAATCTGCTTTTTACAATTGGATAATAATGTTGTTTGATAGCATTATAATGCAGTGTGATGGGCAAGTATGGCTTGGCCCATCACAACTAATCAAGTTATGACAATTATTTGTAGTCCATCTGCATTTTTCTGTCGGACCCAAATATCTGAAACAGCCAAAGTAGCAAATGCATCCAACAAGTTTTATGTCATCGCATGCTAGCAATATGGAATCAAATATTATAGTTTGTATTATAAGCTGCTTTAATGCATATTTTTTGTTATTTAGCCAATGCTAGTATCCAGAGTAAATAATTCTGGTATACCGTCTTGCTCAGCAACAGATTTATCAATTTACTGGCTTGGAGATTTGATCTAGCAAGCTTTCAGAGACTTGTTGGCTGCTTTTACATGAAATGAATTGCAAATAATATAGTGTCATTTTGCAGTTGTTGCAATGATGCCGGGCCTTAATCACAAATTGGATATCACAAAATTGGGGACAAATACAGGGTACAATTACAGCTGAAAGCAGTATTTCCAGGTTTCAGCAGTGTACCCATTGTGTAACCAGCAAGGCAAATAAGACCTTTCTCTATAATTAGCTTCTCTACTTCCTTAGCCCACTTTCCCAAAACATCACAAAAAAAACTATGAAAAGTTTTTCAACAATATGTTTCCCATGTATTTTTCTAAATGTTCAATGACCTTCCACAATTAAAAATTCAGAACCGTTGGTCAAATACCCATAAAACATTGTATGTAGCAGTGCCCACTTATTGCATACAAATGCAATATTTTCCAGTGGCATACCTAAAACAATTTGACCACTATGAACCAATGAGCTTGAACAAATGCCTTTTTCCATAAAACAGTACCACCTCTACACCAAACAAAGCCACACTTGCTAGATTTATATAGCTGAGCATGTGCACAATATTTCTCCAGTCTGTTAAAAGTTTTGGGAGATGAATGGGTGGGGGGCAAAATCTAATTTTGCGTAGGGCCATAAAAAGGCTAGAGCCGGCCCTGGTGAGGGGCATGAGCTTTGGAAAATGTCTTACATATGGCTGGTAATAAGAACACCATGCGGCCAACTGTCAGGGGATTGCATGGGACAGTGTTGACCAATGCCATTTCATATTCTGGCAAGATTCCCCATGCTGTGCCTTACCATCTCATATTTGCACTTCAATTTTCCAAGGAGGAAAACCAAAGAATTATAATAATCAACGCTAAGAAAAACATAAGGTCTAACAGGTACTCTGCTGAAGTAATGTAAAAAAAAGAAAAAAAAAAAGAAAACAATGATTCAACTATGTTTAAAACTGAGTAAATACCTAGTGTTTTCACAAAGTTATACCAGATCTAATTCTGCTGAAATGGCTCCAACCTTTTTGGAGGAAGAATCTGTCTATCTACTCTATTCACCATATGGTCGACTACTTTTGATCAGGACCCATTCCATATTGTTTTTTACCAAAGTCCTATTGGCCAAGGAGAAAGTAATGTCCTACATAGTGAATAGGGTCCTATTTAAAACGTAGCCTGTCTTGTGCCCATGAAAAGGATTGTAAGGACTGTAGCGTTTGTATTATAGAAGCATCTGAATTCATACAGGTAGAATAGAGCATAAATAGCAACTGCCAGTGAATTAGGCTACAATACAATAGTACATGGAAAACATTTCATGCAACATTTAAACAAAGATAAATATTCTCGGTGGAAAATAAGTGTTCTAACACAAATATTTTTGTCCTTAAATAACTGAAATGTCACGCAAGCCTATATACAGCCTCTAAAATATCAAAGAAAAAGTGTTATTTGTCAAGTGCACTGAATAACGTGTCATTCTGAACAATGAAATTCAACAAAACTGAAAAGAGTACTAACAGATTGTGAATTATCCCAGCAACGCTAGAGACACTAAATCAAAACACTAACAATCTGCCAGTTGGTGTGCATTCCATGTTATCGGCGACACTAGTGATAACAATAACATGTAATAAGGGCAGAATAGGCTGACAACAACATTAAAACCATTAAGATTGCTCCTCCTTTTACCACAAAATGAGTTACAACACATTAGCTAAAGCACTACTTAATTACTAACAGTAACGATGATACAGTGAAATGTGTTTAGGTTCCTTAGGGTCCTCCAACCTATTAAGAACTGGTACAATATGTTGGGTTGAATGTTCTGTTTTCGTGTTTATTTCAATGGAAGCACAAGCCTCTCAGACACTGTGTGTGTATGTATGTGTGTTTTTGTATATATTGTAGCATTTCGCAGGCAGTGTCTCTAACCTGCAACCTTCAGCGCCCCAACCAGGCGCACAACCCACTGCTCCAAATAGGGATATCCCCTTTGGAGCTGAGAATAGTGGCCTTACCAAGGTCGCTACACTACCCCCACCAAACGGGTGAGCATGCCCTCACGCTTCACCATACCAAGTCCATCACAGAGACACACCTCTCTGATGGCCACCAGGCCAATCCCACTTCTGAAACCAATGTAGTGTTCGGCAGGCAGTGTCTCAGGCGCATTTCCCACTATCGGAGAACAAGTCCGATTGTGGCTCCACCTCGCAACTTACAGGACTGCTAATGTCTTGGTGCCGAGTCCATGCCTCGGCGGGTCAGCGCTGTTCTGGAAGCACACGGAGGACCAAAAGCATATTAGGCAGGTGGTCATAATGTTTTGGCTCACCAGTGTACACTACTGCGCAAAAGGGTAAGACATCTATATGTTGATCTACAGACAATATTTTGGGGTAGCAAATATTTATTTGTAGAAAAAGTATATTTTACAAATTAAATACCAGAAATGTTCAGTGCTTAGCAGATGATTTTCTGGCAGCCTATGGGGTATCACAAGTGATTTACTTGTTCTTTATAGTCCACATCAGTGGTTCCCCCAACAGTGCATTTTCATTGTAGCTCCAGCCAAACACAGCTGATTCAACTGGTCCAACTAATTATCAGGCTCTCATTTAGTTTGGTGTGCTTGTCCAGGGCTATTACAAAACGTGTGCTGTTGGGGGTTCTCAAGGATAGGACTTAGACTTGGGAACCACTGGTCTATGTATATACTTTGAATAATAAGCTAATAATATAGCCTAATTTATTCAATAGGCATAGCCTACGACATGAGGCCTATTTTAATTGGTAAGTGCCTAAACGGTCACCTTACCATGTTTTTTTTTTTATTTGCCATAGGCTTCATTGAAGGCATGCATGCTGATGTTTTAATATTTAAAACAACAAATGATCAACACACACAGTCAAATAATTGATGTGTTCCATTTAAACTATCACTTTAAACAAAAATGGAGCAAATCTGGAGCGACAGTGTTTTTTCCCTGCGAGCGAGGAATGATTTTTAGTCCTGAAGCAGTGCCTGTTTGTATTGCTGCGTGAATGCTTCCGGCATCAGCGTCGCACCAACACCCCCAAGAGAAGACGCTGAAAGGCGCCGGAACCTTCCCCCTCCCTCACCCAACTGGCTCTCACCAGGACCTTGTCAGGGAGGGGCAAAAAATACCCCAGCTAAGGGTGAAGGGAGAGCATGAGCAGAGGCAGAAGGAAAAAGTGTGCGACGACAAAACCACGCATCCTTGATGCTGGTCTGCCCCAGGGACCCAGGAGACAAATTGTGAAAAAGACAGCCAGGAAACAGGGGGTGCAGAGGCCATCTGAGTTCCAGCTGCCCGCACCAACTCCTCCAAAAGCACCACTGTGTGGCCGCCCCTGCCCTCTTCTGGAGAGTAGTTTGTCTTGTGGTTCTGAGCTATTCCCCAGTTCCTCCTCTGTCGCTGACAATAAAATGCCCCCAAGGACCTTTAACACGTGTAATATGTCTGTTCCCTGTGTCTCCCCCCTTTACAGTATGCATGTAAGGCTCTGTCACTTACATAAAATAAGCTCTTCTTCAAAAGTTCAATAATTTCCTTATCGAAAATTCCTTCAGCATTTGGAGGGATAGGACGTTGAAGGTGGTGTCCGGAAGCCTATTAACATGGTTTAAAAATCCATTAAGATTTACTACTGATGAAGCAAGTTCTCTCACGGTTAAATCTATCCATTCATTAGATCAACTCACAATTTAGCCATACCAGTCTTTATAAGACTGTAAAGTTCAATGCAGAACCCTATGAACCCTGACCAAGAGGAGTATTCTATAAAGGGCATATGGACTCATGTGCCCATTTGATTTGTACACTGAAGCCTTTTAGTAAGAATCTTACCCTCTACACGATCTAATTATTACAAAAGAGCCTTCCTTCTCAGGTACAAAAGCAGTCATTCACAAAATAATGGATTAGAAGACTTTCAAGTGAGACTTTAAAGGGGCTTTCTAACTTTGTAGTGACTAAATATTCCATACCACACCTAATGAGAGTAGCAATGTTAACAACAGTATCCTGGCTAATTTTCCAATCTAGCCATCATACCATAATAGCCACCTAATCATCCCCAGCTTCCATTTGGTTCATCATCCATATCTCCCCGTAACTCTAATAGATCGTATAGTGTTACAGGTATTAAATATTATGCAATCATTAAAGTATGCATGTTGCTCTGAATATAGAATGTCAGCTTATTGGCTGAAATGTAAATTGTAATGTATCTGCTTCTAGAAATGATTATTTGTCTTCCAGGGTCGGACTTCCAGTGCTACACTCACATAATCCCCGTGAAGAACGAGGAAGGCATAGTGATGTTATTCATTCTCAACTTTGATTACGTCCTTGAGGAAAAAAGCAACGACTCCACAGAGAAGCTGAATCACACATCCCCGGAAAGAACAGATTTCCGTAAGTATCCTGATTCCTGCTCTATGCATTGTGTGTGTAGGCTGTTAGCTTGCAATATTACCTTTGCTGGAAGTTATTTTATTTTATTTTATTTTTGACAGGTTTAAACAAACAGCAGTGAAATGACCATGGTCTCAAATTTGAGGCATCAACTCCACCTCTCTGGAATAGGACAGTATTTGATATTAGAAAAGGAATTTTAGTTCAAATATGTCATAAAACAAGAGTGGAAAAATAAAATGTGTCCTTTATATGCCACTTGAACCAAGGAAAACAGTAAAAATAGCGTACAACAGCATAAAACAAAGTGTGGAAGTCCTGAATTATATGGGGTTTCTTATTTTCTTATATTCTTATTTGAGACTTTCAAATGAAGTTTCCCACATATTACAAATGGTTACATTTTACTATTTTCTGTGTAATTTTAACTTCAGAAAATTGTCAACTGATTATTAACTCCCACCTGATCAAGAATTTTTTTTCGTCAGTCTTCTGAAAAAGTATTGAATTAACATCTCTGAAGCATAATCTCCATGGCTAGTTCAGACATCAAGTCTTGGGTTGGATCCCATTTGACTCCAGGACAGCCTGAATTATTCAGGGCATGGATTCTACAAGGTTTTTGAAACGTTCCACAGGGATCTTGCTCCATGTCGACATGATGGCATTAAAGAGTTGCTGCAAATTGGACGGTGGTCCAGAGATGCTCTGTTGGTTGGAGGTCTGGGGACTGCATGGGCCTCTTACGTAAATTCAACCAGGATTTGTCAGAACAGGCAGTGTTCTCCCACTTCTGAATTGTGCAGTGTTCATGATCATGTGCCTTCAGGAGCTTCTTCGAACTCTCTTATCAACAAGCATTCTCTGGCCACAGAAAACCTTAAACATTGCCATGTGAGAAAAAGCCACAGAGGTCTTTCACAATTGCTTAGGTCACCCATTCTGCCCATTCTTACGTTCAATCAAACAGTAACTGAATGCCTCAATGCCTGTCTGCCGGCTTCCTATAGCAAGGAATCGCCACATGAATGACAGTAGGATCCATTTTGGATGGGTGGTGTACCTAATACACTGGCCACTGAGTTATGCTAAAACTATGGTTTGAAATGAATTATTTGGAATAATTTGATTTATCAATTGCTTTATATTTTGTTTAAATGTTTTGAATACAGAAGACATGTCCGGAGGCATTACATACAGCATGGACTGTTGTAAAACGAAACAAAATTTCAAAGTTCAGAGACCTGTTTTACATAGTTACAAAATGTAATTTTAGCAATAAACAATCCAGCCCTGTAAACACTTGTTGTACAATACATTTTAAAAATGAAATGCCTTTTATGGTATCTGGTGGAGATTATATAAATCTGTTTTGTTGTAAAATATGAATAAATCAAAATATTATGATGTGGAATTTCTTAACTATCAGTCTAGACAGATCATAGGGAGCCCTGACTGGCCACAAATAGAGCTGTCTTCTTTCGAGTTCCCAAAGATACCCTCTTCTTCAATAGAAGGGCAATTACATAAGTTGATGCAACTAATTGTGATTATTCATGCTCAGCCTCATCTACATCTGTGAGAGCCTAATTAAGCAAGTCAGAAAGATTCAACCCAAATTTCGAAGCCTAACATCTGAAAGACATATCAGTAGATTGTGTCGGGGGGGGTGTTCACAGGGAGACTGAATTGAAATACCAACCTAGTAGATAATGGTCTGTTTTCCAACTATTAGGGGCTACTTAGTATAGGGTGACAGGACCTTTGGCTTCCGACCAGCTCTTGCATAGCCTTAATGCCATTAGGCTATTGACCTAGATTTGATTCCATAATTTATTTGGCCTCTGTCATTGTCGGAAAATGCCCATTTCTGCTCTGTTTTATTTAAGCTGTGCTTATTTTTAGATAGGTCAGAGATAACAGAGCAACTGGGGGCTGTGTTTTTAGTGCAGTAATATTCCATTTTTGTGTATGTATTCTATAACTAATAATAAACAATCATTTAACTGTTCTAATTACATTGGTAACCAGTTTATAATAGCAATAAGGCACCTCAGGATTTGTGATATTTGGCCAATATTTGGTGAATATATTTTTCACCTCTGTATTGTGCATAACAAATTACCTTAGCCATGGTATATTGGCCATATACCACCACACCCTATACTTTATTGCAAAAATATATAACTTGTATAAAACTATACAAATGAATGAACAAAGCCTATCAAGATGTTATCCGACTTCATGAGAAATAATTAATTGGAATAGGCAAGCAAGCAATATAAATTAATTAGTTGGCTACAAGCATGGATCTAAGAATTGAATGGCAGGCAAATAGATTTACTTCCCACTGTACAATATGGATTACATTATACAATGCATCATTTCAAATCACAAGATAGTGCAGAAACTAACAGGGCATTATTAATGTAGGCATTATCAGAGAGAGAGAGGGGTCATGGCCAGGAAGGACCAGGCCTCTGGCAGTCTCTGCGGAGGGGGAGAGAAAGAGACCAAGTGGAGTTTCAGCAGAAGAGGACAGCAACAAAAGCGAGAAACTATACAATGTAGTATAACATAACATTTTTAAGCTTTTTGGATGTAAAAGCTGGGTTGTTGACCAATGGCTCAGATCTGATACCAGACCTACAAATAATGCTATTACAATAGCACCACTGCTCCTGAGAGGTGTGAATAGGGGTTGGTAAGAATTCCTGAGCCAATATACTTGATACAGTGTTGAGAGTCTGTCCTAATATCCTTCCAGTTTGGAATGCAAATTGTATCAGACAGGAGTGTGAGAAAACAATCTGGACGGCCAGGACTGTAGACTCACTAGATATCTCCAGACCAAGAGTTCCAGTCCTTGGCTTCACTTGAGGGTGTCGTGAACCGTGAAAGCTTTTCCATTCTGAAGGCATATCCTAAGTAACACCTCTGGAAGCTAGCTGGAGGAATGCTCCCTTCTTGGTAAACGCAACGCAGCTGAACAAACAGAACACCACAGTATCAGAGTTCAATATTTCAAGAAATAATAACATTGTCTATACAATTGGTGTTCCGATGTGTTTTTATCAGTCAGTCAGATGATTAGTTATATTAGTTATATGAATAAATAAAAATGTCCCTTGCATATAGTTATATGTTTCCATAAAAAAAAGAAAATTTTAATTTTTTTGTAATCTAACAACTGAATGACTTCGGCCAAGCCGTCAATGAAAGGAAGAATTCAAGAATGAAGTGTATTAGAACACCAGAGGTGAAGTTTCTACAGCCATCTTGTGAGAAACCGGCAGTGACAGTTCTGGCACATGCATCTGCCTACATGAGAGTTGGCCATACACACTATGCATGAGCCAAATAAGTCTTATTTGTGTCTGAACAGTAACCATTTTTCAAGCACTATGAACAACAAAGAAAGTACATCCACCAATGTAACAAATCTATCACTAATTACATGACATACCTATTGAGTTAAAAAGGAAGAAAATTATGAATACATAATTGGAGCGGTGCATCTATACTATCAAGCAGGATTTGATGTCCTGATACACAGGCTTTGATAAAATACAAGGAACTCAAATATTTTCGTTAATATGAAGAGCCATGACTATGGGTAAAATTAACTAACATATTTAAACATTATGGACCATACGCATATAGATATGCTTTCAGCCATAAACCTGAGACATGTAGCGCAATTGATAAAATATAGTGGCTATAATAGGCAGAAGCATTGGCCCTATATGCATAAAAGATGTCCCCATCATGAAAGCACAACAGACTATTCACAGTCCCCAGCATTTATACAACACTCACACATAATGACAGCACAATCCATTCTTTAAGCACAGTAAGGGTCACATACAGATGAAATACACGGCATCTTGTTTCTCTGTGCCAAGCGCCATGCAATATTATAAAGGCCATAAGATAATATGCCCTCACACACATCAATGACTTGTTATACGTAACGCATGACTACAATAGTTCCCATTGTACATACATGATTATACTTACTACTACATTATTAAAACAGTCTTGAATGTATTTAAAGTACACATATGTTACATAAATGCAGATGCTTGGTGTCTCAGAGTTCATTGAGATGTTCTGCTATGTTTTATCGGAACATAACACTAGAATGTCCATTAAATTTGTCTGGTTGCATTACATTAAGGTTTTTCACACCTTCATGTAAAGCAACCATACAAAGTAGCCAAATTCCCTAACTATGAACCAATCAGAATTCCACTCCTTCCCCTTCCTGATAAAAGCAGAAAATGGCATGCTTCTATTGACAATGTGAACAGCACTGGGGTACATTTATATCACCGCATAAACAATCTTCATGCGTAGGGATACACATTTATCACATAAGGTCGTTACCATTTACTGCAAATCTGTGTATAACCTGTAAGACTGATCACGACAGAGGAAACCATTAGCTGTAATCCATTGAAGTATATAGTCAGTCAGTGGGTTTGGAACCCCCTAACATTTTTCTTCATGAACCGCCGCTGTGTCAGGCGGTGTGAATGTCAACAAGACATCTCTGCTTGCACCTGATTGGAGGCACTGAGCATCCCTCATTGAACAAGGCAGAGTCATCCGCTCGGTTCGGCGTGAACGTTGAACAATGCCTTGCACCCAAGGCGGTGGGTGTTGTGTAGGTGCCTGTGTGTGTGTGTGTGTGTGTGTGTGTGTGTCCAGGCGTACGTGCTAGCGCTTGCTTTGCTTGTGTGTGCGTGTGTGTGTGTGTGTACGTACGTACGTGTTCTTAACACCACTAATCAGAGTTGATTGCTTCCATACTAGAGGTCTTCAGAGAGGTGAACAAACAAACAACCGAAGAAAGGGACAGATCAGCATGTGGTGTGACAGATCAGCAGCCTCATCACCACAGGAACACTTAAGACCAGTGCTGCATCCATTTTAAGGACACAAATGCACAGGCCTGCTGTTACTGGCTTCAACACAAATACGCTTTCCTTGCAAAGTAATGTTTAGGGCAATGGAGGACTAATTATGATCCTACGCATATGGTCTCCTGGTATTATAGAAACCAGTAAAATACTATGGGCAAGGGAGAGACTAACATTCCATCACAGAGTCTGCATATGGAATTCCCTGCTCAGCTTTCTTTTCCACAAGATGTCACCGATATCTGGGCGAATAAAACAGTTACATATTAGCAGGAAACAGGATACATAATACCATAGCAAAATGAATAGTAATGCTGTGCTATTTGTGGGGAAATGGCATTGGTATAGATTCACATACAATAAAATATTTTCTTTTAACTCAGGATTAATTTGTCAGCTAGCCTCACTGGGTACTGAAGAGCTTTCCTCTCATTAGGCCTTCCGTTTAGCACCATTTCATTCTAATTTCATACAATGGATTAATAGCTGCTGTATGAAATGGAAAATGAGTGTGTTTAGAGTAAATGACCCCTAAAAGGCTTAATGGTAAAAAGCTGAGGGACAGTTGCATTCTCTCTCCATTTCCTTAATGGAAATGAACACTGGAGCAGTGGGCCTGAATCTAAAAGCATTTTTTAAATTCAATTGCTCATCTTCTTGCTTCTGAAATATTTAGCTCATTTGACATTTGACTACAAAACACAGAAATGGTGTTCTACACAAACACTCTGAAAAGATTGCATTTTGACATACTGTTAAGCATGAGTAATACACTAGAACAGGCATATTAATCCACTAATTCAAAAGGCTCAGAAAGGATCAAGTGCTCTCTGCCCCACCATTCACAAATCAACCGCTTCTATCTGCACGTGGCCATTCATGCAAAGCCATACCAGTGGAATGAAAACAAAGCATGTGTCAGAAAACGTGAAGCGAGCGGCCATGTCTGGTGAGGCTGGGTTTAGAGCAGCTTGGTCTCATTTGCAAACAGATTAAACCGGTGAGAGGACGAAAGCAGCAATGAGTCCATTTTATCTTATCATGATGATCTGCATGATCCATGATATATTAACCAGCACTACACACATGACGATACACTAGGCTACTACTGAAAGAAAAATAATACTATATATGCTATATAGGACTGACATTCTGGTTGGAGGATTTCAGATGTCATACTTATTTGATCTTGATTCCAGGAAGCTTCCAACCAGGATTTTTGGAAGATCAGAGCATTTTAGGAGAGTTAGCCAAGCTCGGACCTTCAGGAAACAAGTTCACGTGAAACAAGCAGAACTCAAGGAGACTTTCCACCTCACTGGCATCTCATGTGATTGGTAACTGAGACACTGAGGCGTGGGTCCTTATATTCATGAAGGGCTAAATTGCAGACCTCCTGTATTAGGGGCTAGTTCAAAGGCCTGTCCAGGAGCCCTGTTGAGCATGATGGCTCCACTGTGTGTTGTTGTGAGTTGTTGTAACATCAGTGCAATGTGGCCAGGGAATGGAAACAGATGGCTGTGACCTGATGTAAAGAGGGTGCTGAGCGACGGCTGCCTCACATGTTTGAGTGAGCCTGGGGCTCACTTTCACCCTTTCCTCTATTGTTAATGAGCCCAAACTACCGTTCCTTCCTGGGGGGAGTGGGGGGGTTGTGTCAGGATGTGCTTGTGTGTCTTCTGTGTCCTATGACATTACAGGACACATGTGACACATACAAGAGTCAACACACCTGCTCCCTCTTTTCTGCCAAGAGGAGATTCAGTTTCTGTGAAGTGTTTCCACTTATAAAATACCTTTGAACACGGTACAGTACATTGTTATATCAGTGCACCAGTAGATAGTCTCCATTTGTTAGAGTTGAATTAATTAACCATTGAACAGGAAATAACAATGTCCGTATACATTTAACAGGCATAACTGGGGTACACACTCTAGTCACTGAGGGGTAATGGGCCGAGCAAGGTGATTCAGTCACGTACCATTGTATTGTCCTTGGATTAGAGGTCAATTCCCCAGCTTCCTTTTCCTTTGTTTGATCATGAACACGTAAGGTAATCCAATTATAGATTTCCACACAGAGTAACGAAAGTGCACCTTCCAGTTTAAAGAACAGTAACAGGATTTGCATTCATTGGGAATATGATTCTACTGCTTTCTGCTTTACAGTAAATCTGACATTTTAGGCTGTATATTCAAATGCATAAATTCTTGTTTACATGCAGGAGTGAACATTAAACATTCTGTTGTTTAGGAAAAGGCAGATTCTTCCGCTTCCGCCAGGCTGCCTTGAGCCTGGTATCCAACAAACAGTCTCTTCCACAAGACGACCCAGATGCAGTCACGGTGGACTGTCCCTCGCCCAATCAGAACAAGGGCTCTGTGTCTCCGACCGATTTCCAGTCCTCCCCCACCAAGGAAAAGTGCAGTCCCACGGAGGGCAACGACACGCGGGCTCTCATCGGCTCCAGCCACCAATCGTCCCTGGCCAGTGTGCGTGGACACGAACCCCTGGACCATTCCTCTCCCAAGCAGCACCCGTGGGACAGGCTGTACCAAATGGAGGGCCACCAGTCAACCACCTGCCTTGCACACACCATTTCCAGAGGCAGCCTCAGTGAGGGCAGCATGAGGCGAGCCTCTTCCGTCCATGACATAGAGGGCTTTAGCAACTCCAAGAACATGTTCAGGGACCGACACGCAAGTGAAGGTAAAGTAGGCTGATGAAATGTCTTATGAGGGCCTTGTGGTCCCTAGATTTAGAGCGACAACTGAGCTGTTGTTATCTTTTGGACTTGATATGTAATCCTGGCTCAAGATTTGTTTATTGCAACGTAGACCCATGACAGCATTGTCTGCATCCACAGCTTTATGTCTATCTTCTCTGTTCCTCTCACCGCTCTGATGCTGCTTTTAGACAATGGTCGCTATATCAGAGGTAACCGTGTGACCCATGACCGTGTTCTCGTCCTGCACAAATCCGTTTGAAGCAGAGGTTCTCAACTCGTAGGGAGGTTTAGAATGGGAAGGAAAAATTAAGGTTTGGGAGAAACAAAAAAACACTCCAGTCAAATTAAAACAACTAATGCAAGGTAGAACACCTACATAATGATCTGATTTTATATTACCGGGCTACCTGCAGTAGCATCACCATTTAACAGATGTTGTGGTCTCGAAGTGAGCGTGCCAACATTCTTCATCAAGAACATGAAACATAGAATTATAGACAATGAGCTTGTCGGGGGTTTTGTCCAATATATTTGCTGAGTGGGGAGGCAGTCTAAGGAGCTCTTCCATAGCACCCAGCTAACCATCATAGTCTAGTTGGTGGTTAGCACTAACGGGGACGCAAGCTGACCAGTGGCTGGGAAACCCAATGGCTGATGCAAATTGTCAAGCATCGTCAGCAGGGATTTCCGGTTCACATCGGGCCGACAAAACTAATTGAGGTCATCAGGTGAATGAGTGTGCCCTCGTGTAGACACACTTGACTTCCTAGTTGAAAGAGCAGTGTGGTGAAAAAGCAGAACAGCTTGGTGCTTAAGCTGAAAGCTTACTGCAATCTTGAAGTCCAACAAATTGAAATAAGAAAGGGCAATTGACACAACTGGATTAGATGTAATTGGTGAAGGGAGAAAAATAAAATAAAAAGGCTCCAGCTTATTTTAACGTAGCATACACCTTTCCAGTTAGGCCTTGCATGTACAGTAGGAATCGTAAATTGCTGAAACTAATGTTGGCACGCGGCTAAGAAAAGTTAAGGAAAACAATCTGTTTGGGTCCTGAGGAAAAAACAGTTGAGAACCACTGGTTTACAGCATGTATCCTCAATCAAGCCAATTGATCACAAAGAATGATGAATATTCTCCCTGAAAATGAAATCTCATTGAAGTGCTGAACTTTTGATTAATAAACATCTCCTGAATGAACGTCTGCTGTCTCCACTGAAGGCGAATACAGTCATTCCCACCCAACACCTGCATGAAAAAAACACTTTTGCTTTCTTGAAAAAATTACTGGTCAGTTACCTGTCTGTTTCCCATTAGTTCCCATTTTCACCAATACCAATCATCATTGATGTGATGTTTAATTCACTGCAACAGATTTTACATTTGCCCACTTGCCTTACATTCTCTTGACTTAAGTACTGCTGTGCGCAATCAAGTATTATCACCTCTTTGTAGTTAATTTGTTTTATTTTGTATTCTAGGTCCGTTAAATCATCTTAAGTCCAGTTTGCTGGGTTCCACCTCTGAATCCAACATCAACAAATACAGTACCATCAACAAGATTCCGCTGATTGCACTAAACTTCACAGAGCGGAGTAATGACAATAAGGCGCAATCTCCCCCATCATCAGAAAACACTATCATAGCACCCAAGGTCAAGGACAGAACGCATAATGTTACTGAGAAAGTCACACAGGTAAGGCAATTGACTTTTCTGGAAAGCAAGTTTCTCCATTGTGGGGCTACCTAGAGTTCTGCATCATCGTAACCTGGGTTCTTAACCTGTTAATTGTTTGACAGCCATGCCGAGTATTCCCGCAAAGAGCGGTCAAAATAGGCTTAGCACTGGCCAGGATGAATGGGTAGTTTGTCTACCAGAGTTACCTTGTCGAATCACCCTTGTCGTGTCATACCTTGTGGTATGTTGGGCACCTACAATATTGGTTGTTGGCTACAGAATGCGCTCTCCTCTGAGCATGTACATAGGGACAAGTACTTCCTGGATGAGCGACCACTTTGATAAGAAGCAAACTGGCTTGGCAAGGTGTGAATCAGAACATGTCGCAATCTGCAACTTTCCCAAGCCTGCTGAGGATGCGTCAAAACCATAATTGTGAATTGGAACAATTGGGAGTTTGAGAAAAACAAAAAGCACTTTTATATATAATTTTTTTATAACTATATAAATAACCTATTTTTATATTGTTTTTTGAAGGACATGTTCATAGTTATATGATTAATTGCAAGTGTTCACTAATAGCTGCCTTTTCATCCTAGGAAATGTGTTTAGCTCCTTACAGGCTGTGTGATATTGGTACTATTGCAATGAAATGACATGACAATGAATTGGAGAAACAAGCTCTTCAATGAATGTTAGCCATTCTGGTGTGATGTGTGCTCACAGCAGTGTAGCAGTCTAGTATGTAGTAGACCCTTCTCCCGCTCGTTCCCACGACAACTAAACACTGTCCAATGACTATCCTCTCATTAACGTCAGTGTCAAAGCGCAGCACAGGCTGTAGGGCAGAAGACCAAGCCCTTCAACATAAACCCAGACCTCCTTTGACAGGCGAAAATAGAGCACTCCTGACAATGACAATGTATAGAAGGGACATTCCGTTCTCACTCACAAATACAGCCATCCACATACTGAACTCTCCATTTCTGGGCCAGGGTACCAGAGTGCCTTGAATTTGCCATTCAAGTGTTTTTTCAATGATACATTGCCTGTCGGGATGTATGGAAGCACCCATAAGTCATCTTATAGATGTGCTGAGGCAACATAAAACAAAGGCCCCTGCCCTAGTCTCTCCTGTGCTATTTATCAGCAGATAGACGGTCTCCCTTTGTACATAGTCAAGGCTCATTAACATCCAGAGCAGAGGAAATCAACTTTCTCATTGGCTTTTCGAATACAGCATTGTTTAAATAGCCATAATTAGACATAGAATCAGAGGCCAACAATGAAAGACCAAAATATTCTTTACCAGCTTTTGAAATATGGACAGTGTCTGTTGTATATAAAGGGAGATCGCATAAGCTAGACTGGGTTATTCAATGTCTGTCCCTGGGACGCTGGCTGGTGCTTTCTATACAGACCACTAAGGAAACAGTGAGCACCACTATCACAAGACAGGCTGCAAAATCAAAAATGTGTTTAAATTATTTTGTTAAAACCTCATGCCAAAGGTTAATCATTCAGATTTTATGCTGACACTAAACGTTTTTTGTTTATGTTTTATGCTTTTCCGCTCTGTATATCAAAGCCGTCAAAACTCCGGACAAACATCAGATTTTGAAGGGAGTTTTGCTGAGCTTATGTTATACACCCATACCATGCAATCAATACAGTATATTAATATATTACCTCTTTCTACCCGGGAGTGATGTTGAGGAACACATCTGACACTGTAAATTACATTATTCACATCCACAGACAGAGGCAATCTTCTTGTCTGTCAAATAAAAGAGAGGACTTGTCCTGAAAGAGTTTGAATGTACAGCACTTACTCTCACACTTACTCTCAGGCTAGTTGAATCATAGCAGCTGTCAAGTGCTTGTGCCAGGTACTTTACTTGTATGTCTCTGGCAAAGGCCAGCTACAGAGAAAAAAAAAAGTAAAACAGAAGCCCACTAGAATACATCCATGTGAAAAACGGTGCAGTATGTTAGAAAAATGAACTTTGTATGATCAAATGTGATTCCAACTGTAGGACAGACACAGAGTTCATTAGTATTTGTTTTGCACAAAGGACAAGTGGCAAAAAAAAATGTATGTCAACCCCTGGCCTCTCGCTCTCTCACTACAGGTGCTGTCATTGGGTGCTGATGTCCTTCCAGAGTACAAGCTCCAGACTCCCCGCATGGACAGGTTCACCATCCTCCACTACAGTCCATTCAAAGCTATGTGGGACTGGCTGATCCTGCTTCTGGTCATCTACACAGCCATCCTCACTCCATACTCCGCTGCTTTCCTACTCAATGACCGTGAGGAGCAAATGAGGAGAGAGTGTGGCTACTCCTGCAATCCCCTCAACGTGGTAGACTTCTTGGTGGACATCATGTTCATTGTGGACATTGTTATCAACTTCCGGACCACTTACGTGAACCTGAACGAAGAAGTGGTCAGCCAGCCAGCAAAGATCGCCATTCACTATTTCAAAGGCTGGTTCCTTATAGACATGGTGGCTGCAATCCCTTTTGACCTGCTTATCTTCGGTTCAGGATCAGATGAGGTAAGTCAGTGTTTTTCCGCTCTTCGGGAGGTTTATTGCATATCAGTTCAGCAGTGCTTCCACTCTTTTCACATTTATTAAGCTCAGTCTCACACCGGGGGCCACTACTTTAAGCTTGATATTTTTCTGTCTCGACTCTGAAAGGATTACTGTATTAAATTGCATGTTGTATTTTTTTTTTCTTTCTTTTTTTTTCTGAATGGCTGTCATTTTAAAATCCATTTACATGGATTAATGGCTTACAAATGGCAATCAATGATGCATTTAAATGAGGAGCGATCCGGCAGAGCCAGCAGTGCTGTGTGCACAGCTTACATGCAGACGTGAAAGGCCCATTGGCAGGCAGGCCAGCTTGTTTGTCTGTTTGTTTATGAGGGAATATCCCTTCAGGGTCTGGAGCCACTTCAGTGCTTTATCATGCTTTGTTGGCAAACCACAACCTGAGAGAGATAGACAGATCCTGATTATAAAGCATAATCACGTAGTCCACTGCTTCTGCTGAGTCAGAGGAAAGATTGACAACAAACCACAACGAAAATGGCTACAGTGTTTACTTTTACTATCATAATTTTGTTTTTTACTCAAATTATTGGCCATTATTATGCTTCATTGATAAAGAACAGAAAGACAAACAAGAGAGAGTGTTCTTGAATAGCCAGGGGTCAGAATCAAACCCATGCGTCTGTGACATATTCTGCAGCTGTTCAAACCACTGAGCCACTTGTGTCTGGATTTGGTTTGAATCTGAAGTCATTCAAAGTTCAAGGTAACTGCAATGTCTTCAACGGCAGCAAGGTTTAAAAAAATAAATAATAGAATACCCCATTCAAAATGCACGTTTTATGTATGTGTTAAATAAAATTGACACTGCACTACGCCAATGAAACAGGTTGTTTAGCAGAAGTACAGGCTGTGTGTAAGGGTAATTGGTGGCAATTTATATCAGTATACTTGTAGACCAACCACAACCAGGCCTAGGGAGCTATGTTATTACAACAGGCAGTCAGCCTAGTGGTAAGAGAAATTGACAAGGAATCGAAGGGTTACTTGATTGAATCCCACAGGAGACAAGGATGTTCTGTCTTTGACCAAGAATGTGAAAACCAATAGCTTTATGTTGCTCTGGATAAGAGCATCGTACATGTGAAAATAATGTCGTTCTTACTTCAGCAAGACGGTTAACCCTAATTGCTCCTTTGGGTCTTTCTGCATAAGAGCACCTGATAATGACTGAAACGTAAAAATGTGTTAATGGATCACGTATTTGCCCTTCCAAAGCGCTGTTGGTGTCCAAGATGATAATTATCAGGGAGCTTTATAACCAAGCCAGGAGGCTCCTGCTCTGTGTTTAAGGTCTCTGCCATGCTTCAACTGATTATAGCCTGTTCGCACACAGAATCCACTATACATAGCAAAGTAGTACTTTTATTCCACTAGACCATGCATTCCTAAAGCAAATCAGTAATATTGTTCTTCTGTAGACTTCAGAGTCGGCACATATGTTAATGTTTATTGTTACTTTAAAAAGTATATTTTGCAAGCTCTGATAAAAACAAGAAACCAGGCAAGCCTAGTTCAGCCGGCCCGCAATAGAAAGTGTTGGCATATTGAGATTCAAACCCGGGTCGCCCACATGAAAGGCTGTGTCGTTAACCACTACCCCACAGAGCAGCACATTTGCTGGGTGTCAGTATAGCCTCTTCTCTCTATCCTGAACAAATCCTCTTTTTCCACTGGCCATATTAATAGTTAATTGGCCATTCATGAATGACATTGATACAGTTAAACTAACTAACGTTTCTTACTAAGTTTACCTCCACCACAAATGTATTGCGTTTGCCACTGGCCATTTTAACAGTGTATTAGCAAGTAATAAGCTTTACCGGTATCTACTAACTTACTGGAATTGTCATAAGAATTGAGCTATTACTTTTTTTCTTTCATTCGTGAATGACATTTATGCAAAAACCATCAATAAAGGGGACGATAACTAACTTTTTCATCAAGTGAAAAGATGAACGAATCATGGAATCTACCGGAAATAATTAATAAATGATGTTGCTCTCAATAGATTTGAACTTAGGCCTTCCACATGAGAGGCACTGTCTTTAAACACTACGCCACGGCATCACATGTTCCAGCAGTCGCTAGACTCCATTGAGGATTGTGTTACACTGACTATTAAGTTTTACCTCCACCATAGCGTCTATGAACTGGATTGCTTTTGCCACTGGCCGTTTTAACAGCTAATTAGCCAGTAATAGGCTTACTAGTATCTACTAACTCCCTAGGAATAATCATAACAATTGAGCAATTGCTAGCGAGACTGAAGATCAATCAATCAAATGTATTTATAAAGCCCTTTTTACATCAGTGGTTGTCCCAAAGTGCTTTTACAAAACACCCGGCCTTAAACCCCAAGGAGCAAACAACAGTAGTGTTGAATTTCAGTGGCTAGGAAAAACTCCCTAAGAAGGCCGAAATTTAGGAAGAAACCTAAGGCTCAGGCTCAGAGGGGTGACCAGTCCTCTTCTGGCTGTGCCGGGTGAACATATGAAGAGTACAAATTGTAATACTTAATAAATGCATGTGGACTGAGTTAAACTTAGTCCAGGTCAGAAACATCACCAGATGGACAAGGACAACACGGGGGAGGGGGGAGGGGTCAGCACAGTGGCAGCTGAAATTGTCAGGTATTGTCTTGATCTGCAACACAACCAGGAGGACTTTGGACAGGGACAGCAACGGGTCTTTCAAGCCTGGTACTAAAATGGCAGGAGACAGGGAACATTTTGAAAATGCATTCCATAGATCTACAGGGATTTATAGGAGAAGGAGAACTGACCCTACTCCCCCAGCACAATTATATAGCAGCGTAAGACCTTGTGGCTGAAACAGGGGGGTCCAGTGACACAGTGGCCCTATCCGGGGGAGGCCCCAGACAGGGCCCAACAGGCAGGAAATCAATCCACCCACATTGCCTAGAATCTACCAATTTGTTTAGAAATTCTAGGTACAATTAAAAGGCCAGCATCTTGCTATCTAAGGTTACGTGTACGTATGTATGGCTGGATTCTTTCAGCAAGGTAAGTAGGAACCAGTCCATGTATTGATTTATAGGTTAACAATAAAGCCATAAAATCAGCCCTAACCCTAACAGGCATCCAGTGTAAAGAGGCTAGTACTGGAGTAATGTGTTCAATTTTTTGGGTTCTAGTTAGGGTTCTAGCAGCACTAATTGAAGTTTATTTATGTATTTATCAGGGTAACTGGAAAGAAGAGTATTGCAGTAATTTAATCTAGAAGTAACAAAAGCATGGATTCGTTTTTCTGCATCAGTTTTTTATAGAAAGTTTCAGATTTTTGCAATGTTTCGAAGATGAAAATAAGCAACCCTTGAGAGATATTTTATATGTTCATCAAAAGAGAGGTCAGGGTCAAGGTTAACGCTGAGGTTTCTTACAGTTTTTTGGGATTTGACCATGCAGCCATCAAGGTTCACAGTGAGATCTGCCAACAAAGCTCTTTGTTTCTTGGGTCCTAAAACTAGCATTTCTGTTTTAGGACCCATTCTCTGTCATCCACTTCCTAATATTTGAAACGCATCCAAAGTAGCTAATTTTGTGGCTTCTCCATGCTTCATTGAAATATATAACTGTGTCATCAGCATAACAGTGAAAATTGACATGGTGATTCTGGATTACATCACCCAGAGGCAGCATATATAGTGAGAACAATAATGGGCCCAGAACTGAGCCTTGAGGAACACCAAAAACATACCTTTGATTTGTCCGAGGATATGCCATTCACACATAAGAACTTTTAGATAAATAAGATTTAAAGCAGGCTAAAACATGTCCACATAGCTCAATATGGGTTTCTAGTCTCTCGAAGAGAAGGGAGTGATCAATAGTGTCAAAAGCAGCACTAAGATCAAGAAGCAACAGGACGGACGCGGAACCTTTGTCTGAGGCCATTAGAAGGTAATTTGTTACCTTCACGAGTACAGTCTCAGTACTATGATGGGGTCTGAAACCAGACTGGAGTATTTCGTTAATGTTATTTGTCTTCAGGAAGGAATTCAGTTGTTGGGAAACACATTTTTCTATGATTTTTGAGAGGAACTGGAGGTTCGATATTGGCCTATAATTGTTTAATATGTCTGGATCCATATTAGATTTTTTTTAGAAGAGGCTTAAGTTCCACAATTTTTAGTGAGTTTGGTACACATCCCGAAGAAAAGGGAGCAATTTATTATGTTCAACATTGGCTGACCTAGCACAGGACATAGCCCCTTAAGTAATTTTGTTGGAATCGGGTCTTGCTCACAATTTGTGGGTTTAGAACTCATTACATATTTAGTGAATGTGTCGAGCGATATGGGATCAAAAAATTCAAGTGTCCCCATTGATATCTAGTCAGGGAGGTTCAAGACATTCTCAGGACAACTGAGATTTTGGGGACTATAACTAGTCAGTTATTTGTTTTCTTATATTGATGATCTTTTCATCAAAGTAGTTCATGCATTCATTACAGCTAAAGTGAAGACCCACTTTACTTGTTGGGTGTTGCTTTTTTGTTAACTTTGCAACTGTATCGAAGAAAAAATTTGGATTGTTTTTGTTCACCTCTATCATGTTGGAGAAATAAGCTGATCGCGCAGATGTGAGTGATTTTCGGTATTGTAGTGGACTGTCTATCCAGGCTAGTCTGAATACTTTCAACTTTTTGGTATTATTTTATAGTACGGCTTTTGAAACACATTGTTTGTGGAGCAAGTGGATTTCTTGTTTTAATGGTAAATGTAATAAAACAGTGATCCGATATTCCAGGATTTTGAGTGGAAATTATTAGATCTACAATTCTATCTATTCAAATCTATTTCTCGTGACAGGACTAAATCTAATGTATGATTGTGGCAGTGAATTGGACCTGAGACATGTTGGATAAAACCCATTGAGTCAATTATGGCTTCAAAGGCTTTTTGAAGAGGGTCATTAGACTTTTCCATATGAATATTGAAATCGGCAAATATTTTAATACAATCTGCCATGACAGGTTAGACAAGAATTCTGGAAACTCATTGAGGAACAATTGTCTATGTAAAACAATTTATCAGCCTGGTTAACTTTCATGAGTAAAACAAAAAAATTTAAACAAGTGATGTGTTTAAGAGTAAATTAATGTTTACTGTCATATTAGCAACACCCCCTCTGTTTTGGGACACACAGGGGATATGATCACTAGTATAGCCAGAAGGAGAGGCCTCATTTAGGGTAGTAAATTAATTCATTAGGCTTTAGCCCTGTTTCACACAAACCAATAACATCTAGTTTATGATCATAGATTAATTAATTTATTGCAAGGGATCTAACATTAAGGAGTCCCATTTTGAGATGTGAGGTGATCATTTTTATTTGTGACAGAGGTGGTGGAAGTATTTATCTGAATAAGGTTTCTATTGTTAGCACTACCTGGCTTAACTTTTCTCAGCCTGGAACGAGTCACAGTGGCAATAGGTAACACTGTACTGACTACTCTGGCTATGCTATCGACAGACTCTATGCTAGCAGACACAACGTTTCTACACCGGGACTCCCCGGTGTAGAAATGTTGGGTAAAACGGCAACCGACAGAAATATTGTGTTGGTAAACTCTTAAAGTAGAATTTAACCAATTAGTTTATATAGAGTAAATTTGAAAAAGTTTGGCAGGTAGTAAGGAGGTAACAGCAAGCAGCGTACAGCAGGTCAACAATCCCGCAATGCACCAAAAAAAAAAGAACTTTTCCATGCCAGAAACTTTTCTGTCGCCATTTAACCGTATACAGTTTTAGTTAAGGCTTAATATAACGTAACTACTGTATGTTAAGCCAGCAAATGTGTTTGTATATCCTGACCCAAAATGCATGCATGGATGCATACTTCAGAAATCCACCAGAAACAGTCGCAATATAACCGTAAACTGTTTTATTTCAGGCTTACTATAATGCAGATACTAACGGTTTTAGCCAGCAAAGTTTTCATCTATACGGAATAATTCATAATGCCTACTTTGCTTCGCCTGCCAGGAAATACAAACTCAGGACTTATAGTTCACAAGTCTGCTTCTCTAACCACTACGCTATTTAACAAGAGGTAGTCAGTCTGTCAGTCACTAACTCAGTAAGAGACATTCGCTCTTCTTAGCCGGCTCCGCTTATGCGATCCGGCAAAAATACATATACTTACATTTTTGCTCTTTAACGTAAAGTCAGATGTTACCACGAGCAGCATCGCAAGTTAAGGATTGAGTAGAATGGAGCACTTGGCCACCGTCACACAGTGGTTCCCAATGGGCACTGGTTTGTTATGGCATGTGGTAGCCAGAGGACCAAAACAACTTAGGCACTGTGTCAACGCTCTCACTTGTTGCTCACTTTGACCCACTTTGGTGTTTACTTTGCGCATCTATATATTGCTGAATCTACCTTTCATCTATTTTATTTGTCTTTATTTTATATTTAAGAACTTCCTGTTTATTGATTGCTTATTTACATGATTTTGAAGTTGGATTTAGTATCAAGCTTGTACTCAGTGGGAATAGCTTGAAAGAATGTTGTGTGTTTTGGCCAGACTTGTTCCCCCCTAAGAGTTATTAAATTGGGCAGCTTGAGAGAGCATGTTATTATGGAGTAAATTTTCTATCGGGACTGAGGACTGTACAAACAGTATTTGCCCTATGTGGAGTTGGATCAAAGAGTTAATTAGGGGCAGTCAGGGATATGTTCTGGAAATAGGCACTACAAAGAAACATACAGTATTACATGCTATGGAAACCATGTATCAAACCATGTCCAGTCTCAAACCTTTTCCTTCAAAAAGTATTTACCTGTTTTACATATACAATAGAATGGCCCTATAGTCAGGTTTCATCGCAGCTTCAACTTTGAAGTCTCAGGCCTTTCAACCAACAATCCCACAGCCATAAACCTTAGCTAGGCTTAGCTAGACATACCAGTCCTTGTCAGTTTTATTTGAGCCTCTGAAAATAACAAACAACAGCTACTATCCACACTTTCCTTGGACATATTACAATCGTCAGGTAAATAAATGATATCCCCATAGGACACAATTCTAATCCCCATAGAGCCAATGTTGATGAGACAGAGCGAGCAGCACCTTCCTGGAACTCATTCACTGTGTTAACTCCTATCCAGAATTCAATGAAGCAGGATTTATCTCCCGGCTGCTCTGTCTTAATTTGACCTTGACCAGAGAGCCATTACATGGAAAGTTGCCAAGATTAAGTCTCTAAATTATACTGCTGAGTGTAGAGAACACCCATTACTGTTGTTGATTAAGTGAATTGGAATTGTATTTATCTTTATAACAGAAGAGTAAAGAATTATTTTTAGGTAAAACATAAGACAGACTCAGTTGGTGATGTGAATGTAGCTTTGTGATATAGATATACCATAAATCAGTACAAACATAAAAACATATCTTTCCATTTTGTGGGAAGTGAACATTTAGAACATGTCTTTGTTATAACTGAAATGGTTGTTAAACATGTACCACCTCTTGTGTCTTTAGACCACAACTCTGATTGGCCTGTTGAAGACAGCGCGACTGCTGCGATTGGTGCGCGTGGCCCGGAAACTGGACCGTTACTCTGAATATGGAGCAGCCGTTCTCATGCTACTCATGTGCATCTTTGCACTCATCGCTCACTGGCTTGCCTGCATATGGTACGCCATCGGCAATGTGGAGAAGCCTTACCTGGAACACAAGATTGGTTGGCTGGATAATCTGGGCGTGTCTATTGGCAAGAGGTATAACTACAGTGACCCCAGCTCGGGGCCCTCCATCAAGGACAAATATGTCACAGCACTTTACTTCACGTTCAGCAGTCTGACCAGTGTGGGCTTTGGAAACGTCTCCCCGAATACCAACTCTGAAAAAATCTTCTCCATTTGTGTCATGCTGATTGGCTGTGAGTCCACTACTACTGCTCGGAATGATGCGTTCATGTTGCCGAGCTTAACTGTGTTAATAGATACACTTTACTTTGACTTAACTCTGCTTTTACCTCTGTCTCGGCGTTGTGCAGCACTCATGTATGCCAGCATCTTTGGTAACGTCTCAGCCATCATCCAGCGTCTGTATTCAGGAACGGCCCGATACCACACCCAGATGCTCCGGGTTAGAGAGTTCATCCGATTCCACCAGATTCCGAACCCGCTAAAGCAGCGTCTGGAGGAGTACTTCCAACACTCCTGGACCTACACCAATGGCATTGACATGAACACGGTAAGCAGAAGGAGCTAGTCGACACAGCATCCCAACATAGTTCAAACCTTTCACTTGGCAACTTGATCCTCGTGCAAAATCCTTAAAACATTTATCTTTGTACTTTTGTGCTTTTCAAATGGAATAACATCTACTCTGGTAAGAGCAGGAGGTACATATATTGTGAATGTTTGAATGTTGAACATTTCAATGAGAAGAATTGCTTGAGATTTTTGGCTTTCAGAACATAATTGGCTCTTGAGACATTTTATTGTAGCGCATCTTGAGTAGACAATCAGCAACAGCATAAACTGTCATCATCACGGTCATCACCATTCCTTTCTTTTCCATCGCTGAGTGAAGTGTCTGAGTTTTCATGCCAACTCCTGTGTTCTGTGTGCCAATGTTGAGCTTCCACATGCATGCCAGATTGTAATTACAAGAGAGCTTTGAGCTGAGGCCATGGGCATATGTCACAGATGGGCTTGCATGTGGCTGCATGCATTTGCTTTTGAACAATTCAGTACTGTGTCTTCCTTAAGTACTGACAACTTATATTTGTGCATAGCATTTACATTTAAATCACTGAAACACTTCATAATCATAATGATTTACATGTTGGTAAATAGAAGAACTGTTTAGCCCAGGTTCCTTTCCTATATATGGTAGAGGTAAGTATATCCTGTTATATTCTTTATATTTTTATTGCTGGTAGCATACTATTCCGCTCAAATAAACCACTTGAAGATACTGTTACATTTATAAAGACAACATTCAGTAGATAGACAACTTGATTGCGTGACTCCAAAAGGTAAATTCACAGTTTATGCACACTATAATTGTTTAATTTCTCCATACATCCTATAGGTGTTAAAAGGCTTCCCTGAGTGTCTGCAGGCAGATATTTGCCTCCATCTCAACCAGGCTCTGTTGGAGAGCTGCAAGGCATTTCACGGTGCCACTAAGGGCTGTCTGAGAGCCCTGGCCATGCGCTTCCAGACCACACACGCCCCACCAGGGGACACCTTGGTTCACTGTGGTGACGTCCTCACTGCACTTTACTTCCTGTCTCGTGGCTCCATAGAGATCCTGAAGGATGACATTGTGGTGGCCATTCTGGGTAAATTCCATTATAAAAAAGACCAAGCCAACAGTAAACATGTTGTCACCTCCAAATGATGCATTACATAAAGCTATACAAAGTACAGCCTCGGAAGAGTGCAGTTGAACACTGACACAAGTTACATTATTGGTTTGAAAAACGTTAACATCAAACGTTTCTAGTTAAAAAATAATCATCATCATCAACATCATCATCATGAAGGGCATCTGACTTGGTACATCAGTGGTTCGCAAACCTTTTTGAGGTTCAGAGTACTTTTATGATAGCAAATCACAATACAAGAAACAAAGGTCAGTTCTGACTAAGAATTCAATATGCTAATTGGATGCACTTTGCATCCTGAAACACCTTTTATTTATATTTTGGGTCAGCAGGGTAGCCTGGTGATCCAAAGCATTTGTCCAATAAACAAAAGGTTGTTGGTTCCAATCCCCAAGCCGATACGTTAGAAAAACCCTGTCATTCTGTCCTTGAGAAAGACAGTTAACCCTAATTGCTCTCAGGTCGTTGCTGTAAAAAAAATTATTTGCTTACAGTACATGTGTATGACATGGCTAACTTGAATATCAGTTGGTCAATTGTGGCCATTTAGTTTTTGGTATTAATCTAAAATCAATTGATCTTTCGTTGCAAGAGCAGTAGCATTTTTCAATATAATAATTTAAATAATGGAAATCTTTCATGACATACAATACCTGATAGATTTTGGGAGTAATGGGCAAATAGAGATATGACTGAAGGTGTTTGTTGTGAAACACCATCGGGATACACACTGTATCATGATTAAGGTTAGGATTGGTTGACAATTAAGTTCTTATGCACATACTATAACTGTATGGAAACCTAACAGCTACAGTAGGGCCAATCCTGCATCAACCTCTAAACCCAACACGTTTTGCACTTGTGGATATATGAGAGGATTTGACAGGTGTAAGCCATCAGTTAATTGCTCCATCTTGCACTCTGATAGGCTAGGTGTAAAATTCACAATATTACAAATAAAATCACCTGAGAAATCTACAAGTGAATAGGCTTTAGAGCTTAGGGTTCATTTTGGGATTGGGCCCCAATAGAGCAAATTGGTTGCTAATGTAGGTAACTACATACTGTTTTCTTGTTGCATTTTGGCACACCCTAACTTCTTACCTGATTCTCTGGTAACCTGCCAAGTCAGTTATCCTAATCTACCACATTCACTTTCCAAACCCGCCAAGTTAATTCTACTAACCTCAAGCACTGATTCTCCAAACTAGCCACATGAGTTCCCCTAACCAGTCTTACCAGGCTAATGAAAATGAAGCAAGAAGTAACCACACAAAACAGCATAAATTAGCAACCAATTTTCCCAATTAGCTGTTCTGTTTCCTATCCTAACCCTCCACCTTCCTATCCTAACCCTAACCCATGTCAAACAGGGTGAGGGGTGTGACCTAGTAAAGTTAACATTTTCAATATATTTTCATAGAGCCCCCATCTGACCAATCATTTTGAATGCCATGGTATAACCATGTTAGGTCCTATTTTTTAAAATCTAAATAGGATCTAAATGATCCATGGTATAGCCATTGTAAAATAAATCCCATGTGTTAACTTAGCAGAAATTACAAATTAAGTGCTAAGACTTCAGTATGTTAAGACACACATTGCTGCTTTCTGTGAGGACAGACAGTACTGAAAGAAATCAACCAAGTGGAGAACTGTGGTTAGTGAGGCGTTGACATAACAATGGTTTCAGGGGCATTTACTCTGACATGAACATTGATTAATATTTAAATGAGTTTCCCTTGGGTTTATACATACATGGTTGGAGAATTAAAGGTGTATATTTTCAGGTTTACTTAATGGGTTCATTTGAATTATTGATTTGAATGACTCCATCCCAGCCAGTGTAGGCTTTCATGCTCATGTGATATTTGCCAATCTGTAGAGAGAAATGTAAACTCGGGCTAAGACAGACAGTGCCACCTCCCAGAGGAATGATGGATGGATATTCAAACACTTATCCACTCCAGCAGTTCTGCAGTGGGACTTCTTTTCCAAATCTGACAACTGACTGCAACAGTATGTTCTGTCTGGTGCAGAATATTAACATGCTTCTCATCAGCGTGAACACCAAAACGCCTATACCAGTTGTCTCATTTAAGTCAAAAATACCTGCTCACATTTAGACTAAATAGTAACTACAGAAGTGAAGTAGGCTTCCATTCTTAGAGTCTTGTAAGATATAGCATTTATATTATTCATCTGACGGAACAGAGGCTCTGACATTACTATTAAGTGGCTCTGTGTGAGACTGTTGGGAAACTTCAAAGAGCAAAGTGAAATGACTGTCATTGCATAGCGCCACTGCTGTAGAAGTGAGAGAACACACAACTGAGGCTTATAAGCATATGAAGCCTTAAAGGAATAGTTCATGCAATATAAGTTTTTTACTTAGTGGTCAGGTAGACAAAACTAAAGCGTGGATTGCAGTTTAACATTGTCTAAAGACTGATTGCTGGTTAAGCATTCCCCACAATTTTTAAAAATTTGGATGAGAAATAGGATTTGCTTGTTGTTGTTATATTATCAATGTAAACATTTATAAGCATAATTTGCTTAGTATTCCAGATAATATTAGTTGGTAGTTATTAAAATGGCATGTTCATTAAAAGTAATAAAAAATGGGTTAGAGTAATATCCCACCTGGAGCCAGCAACAAACTGTTGCAGACTAAGCCTAGATTAAACTGAGAGTGCAATGCATCATTTATCAAATGAGAGCCCTGATAATTAGGTCTGAACTAGGCTAAAGCTGCTGCGTCAGACACAGTATAACAATACTGGAATAATAAAATCTCAAAGAAATGTGACAATAGCACATTTGTATATCACAGAAATCCATTTGTATGCTTAACTCTCAAGGCAGAGAGAGAGTATCAATGGAGAAACTGCATGAATTGCTTGCATTTTCAAAACGGGCTCCCCCATTGTCCCAAGAGGAATGGTTTTGACCGCTAACGTAGCAAACTCATTTTGCATGTCTCGTGTTCCCCCGGGCAAGCACGGTTTGCTCATTCATGAACATTTGATTGGTTCTAAAGATATCAACCTGGAACACTGCAGCATGCTAAATAAACTCCCCAAATGCTTCAATGTACATTACTATCCATATAACTAGATCATAGAATTGGAAGATTCACTGTTGCAATTTAGATAATGCATTGATATAGCCAGCTAGCTTGCTGAAATGTTAATAGAGAAAGAATTGGCTGTTTGAGCAAGACAGTATGCATGTCCAAATATCAACTACAACTGGATTCCGACAGTTGTTTTGATCCTCTGAAGCAAGGCCATCATTTATTAGCAACTAGTGTAAGTCTTCAGAAATAGAACAATAAGCATTTGCAGGCTAGGATGAAACCACATAAAAATTGGGGAGTTACAGGCCACTGTTAGGTGCTATAATTGGGTGCTTTTGAGAAACAGAAATTGTGTATTGTTTGTAGTAGGCTAGTGTTCTGTTGTAATTTGATGTTCCATTCCTTTTATCCAAAGCCATGACATGAGGACTGTGCCTGGGTCTGCACTGTGCTCCACAATGTTGTAGTTATGTGCTAGGGAGGTGTCTGGTCCCTGCTGAGGTGGAACACTGAGGCTGGAGGCCACTTTCATAGGTCACTTTATGCCACACTGCAGCCTAACCTATTGCATCTCATTCACACAAAATGTGACACAGGGGTTGACATTTAATAGCACCTTGCACCACTGAAAGGCAGCTTAAGATGCCCTTTAAACAAAAAGTCCTCTTTGGAGACCCGACAAGCTGAGGTCTCTAGTTTAAGTTTGGAAGCTTATTATATACAGTAAATGAAAATAGAAGAAATGCATTTAATTTAGTCATTTAATTTGCACTATGTATCATTTAGTGAAACAACTAATAATAATAATAATTATTATAATAATACTAAATTAGAACTGGAAGACCTGGGTCTATAGATGGACAGTTGTGCTGAAAGGTTTGCATACCCTGACAGAAATTGTGAGATTTTGGCATTGATTTTGAAAATATGACTGATCATGCAAAAGGATAGTGATCATATGAAGCCATTTATTATCACATAGTTGTCTGGCTACTTTTTAAATCATTATGATAACAGAAATCACCCAAATGGCCCTGATCAAAAGTTTAAATACCCTTGAATGTTTGGCCTTGTTACAGACACACAAGGTGACACACACAGGTGAAAATGGCAATTAAAGTTGAATTTCCCACACCTGTGGCTTTATAAATTGCAATTAGTATCTGTGTATAAATAGTCATGCCCAGTCTTCAGACATGCCCAGTCTTCTCCACACTAGCCCAGTCCATTCATCCATTCATCCACACGAAAACCGACAACCACACAGCAATTCTCCTGATCTTCTGAGACAATTTGATCATACTTAATTCATACTTAAAACTAGCTTTCCTGATGTCTGGTAAGTCCCCATAATAATTCTCTCTAAGAATGTAACCTCAGCTACTCTCTATATCTCCCTCTACTCACCAGGAAAGAATGACATCTTCGGAGAAATGATCCATCTGTACGCCAAGCCTGGGAAGTCCAACGCGGACGTCAGAGCCCTAAGCTATTGTGACCTGCATACCATACAGAGAGAAGATCTGTTAGAGGTGCTTGACATGTACCCAGAGTTTGCTGACTTCTTCCTGACAAATCTTGAGCTGACATTCAACCTCAGAGACGAGAATAGCAAGGTAGCTTACATTTTGATCAAACATCAGATGATGAACATGTACTTAAGCCTGGTTCTCTGTCAAATGTTTGGTCAATAAACACGCAGTGTTCTCTAACAAAATCGCAATGAAATAACAGACTAAATCTGATTTGCAATGTGAAATAATTAATAATGAATCCTGTATGACTAGTATATCATGTATCCAACGACAAGAAAATGTAATGATTAACAATGCGTTATTATGCGTTACGTTAATGTATTATGTGTTCAAGCTATGAGAGTACACATATATTCATTTACATTGACCTGGTATCTATTCTTTGTGTGGACATGGAAAACACGATACAATAAATAAGTTACGTGGTGGATTTAGTTTGATGTTGCCATAGCAAATTATATAATATTCATGGTATTGCATTACATATGCGAGGTCGGCCTAGTTTCAGTGATTGTGCGTTCTGCTGTTTCCATCCACGCAGGCTGCATATTCTCATGCCAGTGATTCTGATCCGGAGGAAGATGTTAAGTGCACAAAGACCAGAAGAAGGATCTCCTTCACATCACATCCAATGACTAAAGGTGGGTCTTATATCAATACTCTGCACCAGCACCTCCTACTCAGCTCTTGTTTTTAGTTCTTCCACTGAGAAGCTTCGAGTCACAGAGGAGTTCTATGCATCCCTTTCTGAAGGACTAATGGAACAGCTCAGTGTGATAGATTGACTTGAGTTGATTACAATTCCACAGGCGGAAGTAACAAGGAAATGGACACCTCTGGGAGGGAGAGGGACACCTACTCGTGCCTAAAGAGAACTTCAGTTGACCTGAAACCCTCGGGGAAGGAAGAGCAGAGGTCCCTGGGGTCGGCGTTCCAGGGGTGTCCCTCAGTGAAAGGCTCTTCACTGGGGCTCAACTCCAATCACACCGGAGATGTTCAGGCTAGAGACAGTGTGGAGAGAACTCCCTCCTATGATGTCAACATTGGTGAGCAGAAATACCATACACCTGCTGGTTTTCACACATAAAGTGGCGCACCATAGGAACTGAACATCCACAAGGGTTTGTTCATTATCATTTAAAAAAAGTAACAATGCACTCGAGTCATCTTTATTTTGGGATGTCAATGTAATAGATCAGCTTAATCTTTGCATATAATAGAAAAGGCATTGATCAAAACATTTAGCATTATCAATTCTTCCCACTCTCTACCTGAAATCAGTCATTTAAATTAATAAAGAAAAAATTAAATATATATATATATATGTACAGCGCTGGAAAAAATTAAGAGACCACAGCAAAATAATCAGTTTTTCTGCTTTTACTATTCATAGGTATGTGTTTGATTTTTGGTTTTGTTTTATTCTATAAACTACTGAAAACATTACACCCAAATTACAAATAAAAATATTGTAGAGAACAACAACTGGTCCAAATAACTAAAAAATATGCATTGTTTTCAGACCTGAAATAATGCAAAGAAAACAAAATCATATTCATTTTTCAACAACAAAATACTAATGTTTGATCTTAGGAAGAGTTCAGAAATCAATGTTTGGTGGAATAACCATGATTTTTAAATCATAGCTTTCATGCGTCTTGGCATGCTCTGTACCAGTCTGTCACATTGCTTCTGGGTAGTAAATTGGCTTTGTTTGATGGCTTGTGACCATCCATCTTCCTCTTTCCAGAAAATTCCAGAAATTTTCAATCGGGTTCAGGTCTGGAGACTGGGCTGGCCATGACAGGGACTTGATCTGGTGGTCCTCCATCCACACCTTGATTGACCTGCCTGTGTGGTATGGAACATTGTCCTGCTGGAAAAAACAATTCTCAGAGTTGGGGAACATTGTCAGAGCAAAAGGAAACAGGTGTTCTTTCAGGATAACCTTGTATTTAGCTTGATTCATGCATCCTTCACAAAGACAAATCTGCCCAATTCCATTCTTGCTGAAGCATCCCCAGATCATCACCGATCCTACACCAAATTTCACAGTGCGAGACATTGTGGCTTGTGGGCCTCTCCAGGTCTCCGTCTAACCATTAGACGACCAGGTGTTGGGCAAAGCTGAAAATTTGACAGACAACTTGACCTTAATCCATTCCTCTATGGTCCAATCCTTATGGTCTTTTGCTGACTTCAGCCTGGCTCTTCTTTGCTTCTCATTGATGAAGGGCTTTTTCTAGCTCTGCACGTCTTCAGCCCTGCCCCTAGGAGCCTATTTCGAACAGTCCTTGCCGTGCACTTCACCCTAGCTGCTGTTTGGCATTTTTTTGTAGACCACTTGATGTTATCCTACGGTTGTTGAGTGACATACAAATGAGTTGACGGTCATCTCAGTCAGTGGACAGTCGTTTTCGCCCTCTGCCAGTCTGTAGCTTTGTTGTTCCCAAAGTCTGTTGCTTGACCTTGTTCTTATGAACTGCCATCTTTGAAATTCTCAGGATGGAAGCAACCTGACGCTCACTGTATTCCTCTACCAGTAAAGCCAGAATTGAACCGTACTTTTCCTCACCCAAAGCTTTTCTTTTCAACTTTTTTGTCATGCTGAATAGTTACCTTTGAGGTACAACTTGCACTGTTTTTGCCATCCAGCTGGTCCTATTGCAGTGGTTTTTATACTTTTCCTCATTTAATTTGATTTGCTTCAGGTTATCACCTTATCAGTATCTCATTAAGTAAAATTAGGTGTGTCTGTGTTGGAATTTAACAGACACTGGAATGGAATGGCTGCCATACAAGTAGAGATGCTGATTTAAAAAAATTTGGAGTGGTCTCTTAATTTATTCCAGAGCTGTATATATTCACCGATCAGCCATAACATTATGACCACTAACAGGTGAAGTGAATAACACTGACAATCTCGTTATCATGGCACCTGTCAGTGGGTGGGATATTTTAGCAACTGAACATTCTGTCCTCAAAGTTGATGTGTTAGAAGCAGGGAAAATGGGCAAGCATTAGGATCTGTGCAACAATGACAAAGGACAAATTGTGATGGCTAGACGACTGGGTCAGAGCATCTCCAAATCTATAGCCATTGTGGGGTGTTCCCGGTCTGCAGTGGTCAGTACCTCCTAAAAGTGGTCCAAGGAAGGAAAAGTGGTGAACCGGTGACTGGTGTCATGGGTGGCCAAGGCTCATTGATTCATGTGGGGAGCGAAGGCTGGCTCGTGTAGTCTGATCCAACAGACGAGCTACTGCAGCTCAAATAGATGAAAAGGTTAATGCTAGTACTGATACTGAAAGGTGTCAGAACAGACAGTGCATCGCAGTTTATTGTGAATGGGGCTGTGTAGCCGCAGACCAGTCAGGGTGCCCATTCTGACCCCTGCCCACTGCCGAAAGCACCTAGAATAGGCACGTGAGCATCAGAACTGGACCACGGAGCAATGGAAGAAGGTGGCCTGGTCTTATGAATGACGTTTTCTTTTACATCACGTGGAAGGCCGGATGCGTGTCTGATCCATGGAGGCCCCACCTCGCAACTTACAGGACTTAAAGGATCTGCTGCTAACGTCTAGTGGAGATCATGCCTCAACGGGTAAAAAAAATATATATATAGTGGAAAGGTTTCTAACCCTAACCCTAATAAAAAAAAATCCGTAATATAGAAGTGTTGACGTGAAAAGTGCTCTAATCAGCTGATTAACTCCCTGAGCCTGCAATTTTTCATTCTGGTTCAGTACACACAACCACAATCAAGGGGAAGACTGTTGACTTGACAGTTGTCCAGGAAACACTCATTGACACCCTCCACGAGGAGGGTAAGATACAGAAGGTCATTGCTGAAAGGGCTGGCTGTTCGCAGAGTGCTGTATCAGAGCGTATTCATGGAAAGTTGACAGGAAGGGAAAAGCGTGGTAGGAAAAGGTGCACAAGAAACAGGGATGACCACAGCCTTGAGAGAATTGTCAAGCAAAGCCGATACAAGAACTTGGGAGGAGCTTCACAAGGAGTGGACTAAGGCTGGAGTCAGTGCATCAAGAGCCACCACACACAGATGTGTCCAGGAAATGGGCTACAACTGTCACATTCCTCCAGTAGTGTCAAGCCACTCCTGAACCAGAGATAACGTCAGAAGCGTCTTACTGGGCAAAGGAGAAAAATAACTGGACCATTGCTCAATGGTCCAAAGTCCTCTCTTCAGATGGAAATCAAGGTCCCAGAGTGTGGAGGAAGAGTGGAGAGGCACAGAATCCAAGTTGCTTGAAGTCTCATTTCCACAGTCAGAGATGATTTGGTGTGGCATGTCTTCTGCTGGTGTTGGTCCACTGCATTTTATCAAATCCAGAGTCAATGCAGCCATCTGAGATTTTAGAGCACTTCATGCTCTAAAATCTGTTGACAATCTTTATGGAGATGCTTATTTCCTTTTCCAGCAAGACTTGGCACATGTTAACTGGTTTGCTGCCCATGGTATTACTGTGATTGACTGGCCAGCCAACTCACCTGACCTGAATCCCACAGAGAATATATGGGGTATTGTCAAAAGGAAAATGAGATGCACCAGACCCAACCACACAAACGAGCTGATGGCCGCTATCAAAGCAACCTGGGCTTCCATAACACCTCAGCAGTGCCACAGGCTGATTGCCTCCATGCCACACCGCATTGATGTAGTAATTTGTGCAAAAGGAGCCCCAACCAATTAGAGTGCATACATTAACATACTTAGGAAACCCTTGCAGTTTTTTTTTTGTTAATTAGCTGATTAGAGCTCTTCTTGGGTCCACATTTCTGTATAATAAATTTGTTCTAATATTTTGAGGTACTGGATTGTTGATTTCCATGGGCTGTAAGCCATAATCATCAAGATTGAAACAAAAAAGTATTGAAATGTTTCACTTTGTGTAATTAATCTAGAATATATGAAGGTGTCACTTTTTGATTTGAATTCCAGTTCAAATCAAAAAGTTTGTATACCGTGGAAGAAATTGTGACATTTTGGCATTGATTTTGAAAATATGACTGATCATGCATAACATTTTCTTTTCTTGAAGGATTGCGATCAAATTAAACCATTCATTATCACTTAGTTTTTGGCTCTTTTTTAAATCAGAATGATAACAGAAATCACCCAAATGGCCCTGATCAAAAGTTTACATTCCCTTGAATGTTTGGTCTTGTTACAGACACACAAGGTGACACACACAGGTGAAAATGGCAATTAAAGGTGAATTTCCCACACCTGTGGCTTTTTAAATTGCAATTAGTGTCTGTGTATGAATTGTCAATGAGTTTGTTAGCTCTCACATGGATGCACTGAGCATGCTAGATACTAAGCCATGTGGAGAAGAAAATAACCGTCAAAAGACCTGCGTAACAAGGTGTTTATAAAGATGGAAAAGGAAATAAAAATATATCCAAAGTCTTGCAAATGCCAGTCAGCACTTATTAAGAAGTGGAAAATTTGGGGATCTCTTGATACCAAGCCAAGGTCAGGTAGACCAAGAAAGATTTCCGCCAAAATTGCCAGAAGAATTGTTTGGGATACAAAGAAAAACCCACAGGTAACCTCAGGAGAAATGTAGGCTGCTCTGGAAAAATATGGTGTAGTTGTTTCAAGAAGCACAATTTGACGATACTTGAACAAAAATTAGCTGCATGGTCAAGTTGCCAGAAAGAAGCATTTACTGCGTAAATGCTACAAAAAAGCCCAGTTACAATATGCCGACAACACCTTGCCCGACAAGGCCTATAGTAAACAGAATACCATCCCCATGGTGAAGCATGGTGGTGCCTTACTGATGTATTGGGGGGGGGGGCTCTAAAGGCATGGGTAATCTTGTGAAAATTGACAGCAAAATGAATACTGCATGTTATCAGAATACACTCACCTAAAGGATTATTAGGAACACCATACTAATACTGTGTTTGACCCCCTTTCGCCTTCAGAACTGCCTTAATTCTACATGGCATTGATTCAACAAGGTGCTGAAAGCATTCTTTAGAAATGTTGGCCCATATTGATAAGATAGCATCTTGCATTTGATGGAGATTTGTGGGATGCACATCCAGGGCACGACGCTCCCGTTCCACCACATCCCAAAGATGCTCTATTAGGTTGAGATCTGGTGACTGTGGGGGCCATTTCAGTACAGTGAACTCATTGTCATGTTCAAGAAACCAATTTGAAATGATTCAAGCTTTGTGACATGGTGCATTATCCTGCTGGAAGTAGCCATCAGAGGATGGGTACATGGTGGTCATAAAGGGATGGACATGGTCAGAAACAATGCTCAGGTAGGCCGTGGCATTTAAACGATGCCCAATTTGCACTAAGGGGCCTAAAGTGTGCCAAGAAAACATCCCGCACACCATTACACCACCACCACCAGCCTGCACAGTGGTAACAAGGCATGATGGATCCATGTTCTCATTCTGTTTACGCTAAATTCTGACTCTACCATCTGAATGTCTCAACAGAAATCGAGACTCATCAGACCAGGCAACATTCTTCCACTGTCCAATTTTGGTGAGCTCGTGCAAATTGTAGCCTCTTTTTCCTATTTGTAGTGGAGATGAGTGGTACCCGGTGGGGTCTTCTGCTGTTGTAGCCCATCCGCCTCAAGGTTGTGCGTGTTGTGGCTTCACAAATGCTTTGCTGCATACCTCGGTTGTAACGAGTGGTTATTTCAATCAAAGTTGCTCTTCTATCAGCTTGAATCAGTCTGCCCATTCTCCTCTGACCTCTAGCATCAACAAGGCATTTTCGCCCACAGGACTGCCGCATACTGGATGTTTTTCCCTTTTCACACCATTCTTTGTAAACCCTAGAAATGGTTGTGCGTGAAAATCACAGTAACTGAGCAGATTGTGAAATACTCAGACCGGCCCGTCTGGCACCAACAACCATGCCACGCTCAAAATTGCTTAGATCACCTTTCTTTCCCATTCTGACATTCAGTTTGGAGTTCAGGAGATTGTCTTGACCAGGACCACACCCCTAAATGCATTGAAGCAACTGCCATGTGATTGGTTGATTAGATAATTGCATTAATGAGAAATTAAACAGGTGTTCCTAATAATCCTTTAGGTGAGTGTATATTGGCAGACTATTTGCATTCTTCTGCACGAACGCTGCACATGGGATGCTCTTGGACTTTCCAGCACGACAATGACCCTAAAAACAAGGCCAAGTTGACCCTCCAGTGGTTACAGCAGAAAAATGTGAAGGTTCTGGAGTGGCCATCACAGTCTCCTGACCTTAATACCATCAAGCCACTCTGGGGAGATCTCAAATTTGCGGTTCATGCAAGAAGACCAAAGACTTTGCATGACCTGGAGGCAATTTTGCCAAGACGAATTGGCAGCCATACCACCTGCAAGAATTCAGGGCCTCATAAACAACTATTACAAAAGACTGCACGCTGTCATTGATGCTAAAGGGCAATACATAATATTAAGAACTAAGTGTATGCAGACTTTTTTTTTGCCATGTTTTGTTTTATGGTTGTGCCATTCTGTTATGACCTACAGTTGAATGTGAATCCCATAAGAAATAAAAGATTTGTTTTGCCTGCTCACTCATGTTTTTTTTTACAAATAGTACATACGTTACCAATTCTCCAAGGGCATGCAAACTTTTGAGCACAACTATGTGTGTATATATATATATATACACACATATATATAATATCATATATATTGAGAACCACTGACTTAAATCGGTCTCTAGTTAATGATTTGGTTTCAAACCACCTCTACAGGTTGTATTCTCTGGGCCACGCACTGTTAAGGTCATATATTGGAACCCTGTGTTATCCTTAAAGGGATGGGTTTATTATAGTGGGGAGATAAACAGGCCACCTCTGTAAACATACCTTTTAAGAGGATCAAAGAACGCCATCCACCCCCATCAGTGTCTTGTCACAAGCATACTGTCACGACAGGCTAGGTCTCTGATTGGGTCATTGTCTAAGATGCAGCACCCAGAAAAAACAGGCGTTATGCACCTGCGTTTGAGGCTAGGAGCAAAAACAAACCAGAGATACAAAAATAATATTACCCTGTCAATCAAACCCATCCCAGCGTAAATCCCCAAGAAAAGCCGTGTGTGAAGAGTACCGTTCCTTGAAATGAGTACCAAGACAAATCTCTGTGGAGCAGCTTCTTTCACCAGCTTATGTCACAGGCAGCGCAGCCTTTCTTTTTAGAGGCTCTAGGAAAAGCTGCTGCACTCCTCAGATGCCCGCCCTCCAAATGTGCACAGTATGTCCTAGTTAGTTCTTGTCCCAGGAGTTTAATACCGTATAAAAATATGCCCTGAGATGTGTGCATACGACTGTCTGTAGGAGAACAGCATCTGATGTTCCATGGTTCTTTAAGAGAGAATTGAATCCCTCTCTATCTAGTGCACTGCACTGGACCAGAGCCCTATCATTGAGGGCACCATTTCACCAGCGCACTTATTCCCCATATACTGTGTAGACTGTAGGGAATAGGTTTCCGTTTGGAACGCACTCTGCGTTGCTGACTAAATGTCATACATAAGATGCGCAATGATGACAGTTCCAATAGTGCCAAGGGGCTCAGATTGGTCTTTGTCTGGTATAGCCTAATGTTTACAATAGAGACGAGCAAACGGTGAATGTGTATGTATCAGTCGGTGTCCCAGAGGCTGCTGCTGTAGCAGATAAAAGTGATGGAAGTTTCGCCTGAGCCTGTCAGTTGTTTCACTTTACAAAAGCTCTTACCCAGACCAGCGTTAATCAGTATACACAGCACGCAATAAGCAGGGTGTCTGGCAGAGATAATCACCAAGGGTTAACCCTCATGACCCACTACAACATATAAAGCAACTGTCTTCTGTAACACTAGCTAGGCTAATAAATTACACAGGGAACAGCACACAACAGCCTTACAACAGATGATAAATAGTGTTCTATTTCAGTGGTTAGATGGATGGTGGGTAGGTTGGTTGGTTTAGTGATTACCAGGCATGTGCTCTGACCCACATGTGAGCATATAAAGGATGTGTGTTTCCCCTTCCTGTGACAGATCTGTGCAACGACAAATGGACCTGCGAGAAGCCCAGAGACCACCTGGATGAGTCAGCACATTTGCAAGACCTGAGGGGTGAGGACGACAACGCGAGTGAAATCACATACGGAGAGGTGGAGCAGCGCTTAGATCAGCTCCAAGAACACTTAAATAGGTAGGCAAGTGTGGAAATCTGGATTCAAGCCAGCAACATTGTAAAGATCAAGTCAGTCATGGGAAATATTTTAATCTCACGTTTTTTATAGATTCATCAGGACAACATCAGTTCTATTAAAAGCTCAAAGTAGTTACGGTTGCATTTTGTAAATGTTCTATAAATACACCTCATGACTGAAGTCCTCTGTGTATACCAAATTGACAAGTCACCCAGAATGGGTCTGAAACAGAGCCTGGAGGGAAGCGATAGCAAAAAGCCACACAGCAAATGTCAGCGCACACTCTCTAGCAAATACAAACAAATTAAATCCATTTGAAAATCGACATCACATTACGTATGTAAATGGGCTACATGTTCGATTAAACATTGGAACTACCATTACTTCCTGAGGCAGTCGACTGGTCTAGAGGAGAGATAACGCCACACCTGCAGCCAGCAGGCTGCCAAGAGCACACAGACACACAGCAGGTGGTATTTTTAGCCAGAATTATCACAGAGAAATCTGAGACATCACACTGGAGGGCTCCTCCTGTATCTGCATGCTCCCATTTTTCTATCTTCAAAAAAGACACATTATGCAGTGTTGCAGTGCACTCTATCTGACCCTCGGTTTCACCCATTCGTAAGCAGCTACTGTTTGTGTGGTTTTAAAGGTGTGTCTCTCCCATTTAAGCTCCATTTCAGTGCTAGCCTAATGACCAGTCTGAGGCGGGAGAGCAGTGCTAAAATAACACACCATGGTCTCCTTAACACACCCATGGTCACTACATTAAACTCAACCAAACAAGCTTCTGTTTTGTAATTTCAATGGCAGAGAATGTGTACTGTCACTGTGTGTTTGCTCAGATCCTTTGCTCTTGGTCTGCTGAAAAACTGATGAATGCATTATCAATGCCAGTTTATTCATTAATGCCCATTGAGCATGAGCACTCTATAAATAAAATATTTTATATATTTATATAAATTATATTTATTATATTTATATTATTATATTCATAATTTCAAATTGGCAGGTGGCTGCTAAGGGCAATGAAAACAATTAATCAGCATGATCATAGATAACGATATCTATAGCCGCAGTAGGGTATCCATGCACTATTACTACTGGATAGGTAATGTCTCTGGAACCCCACCTTTTCTGAATATTCATTATGACTGGGACTAGTAGAGAGAGAGGGCTGATAAAATAATTGTTGCCAAGCCTTTTGATTTCATTGACAACCATACTATGTCACAACAGACCACAAGCTCCCCCTAGTGCTGGAATGGGCCACACAACATCTGTACAGTAAAAACTATGCGTGAAAGCCTAGAGACCTGCTTGTTGATTTGTGTTGAACTCATCTTCTCTTAGCCTCCAGTCCCGTTAACAATGAGTAGTGGTTCATTTTCTGCCCTCCATCTGTGTTTGCAGACTGGAGTCCCAGATGACATCAGATATTCAGACCATCCTGCAGCTCTTGCAGAGGCAGTCTACCCTGGGACCTCCAGCCTACAGCGCTGTGACTGCTAGCTCAGACTATCAAAGGCCTGCTGTTAGGGTCCAGCCAATAGCAGCTTTGACCACCAGCCAGTGCTTCAGCCACTCTTTACAAGTATGTACTGAGATGTTGATTTCGACAGAACAAACAAACAATGGAAATCAAGGAGTAAGTTTTTTTAACAAGAGAATGGATATCATATCTGAAAAGTGATGACCAACTCAGAGTTCTGAGCTACTTCCTAATGGTCGAAACACATTCTTACATTGAAATGTGTCTGTATGTGTGTTTGCTGTGATTTATTTTACGTTATCAGAGTCCTGAACTCAACTTGGAGAAGAGCCATCAGGAATCCAAAGACTTGTTGTCAGGTTTGGCTCACAATGACTCGCCCATAGAGGACAGCCTTACAGTACTGCTTGTACAGAGACAAAGACAAACATACAAGAAACCCACAGGGCATCAGCATTCTGAATCGCTCCATCTTTCAATTGAGGACAGCGCTCCACCATTAGACCCGTCCTCTCCCGACAACACCGGACTCCACAGGCCAGTCTCTGACCCAGGACCTCCAAGGCAATAGAGCTAGATCTCTTCCTTCTGTTTGCCTGTCTTCTCTGAAGTGTGACTCAGGGTTTCATTGACTAATTATTGCATTGCAATATGTGAACAATCTGGTAGTTTTCCTCCTAAAACGATCTGCATTTTTAATGATGTACAGTATCTCACAAAGGTGAGTACACCCCTCACATTTTTGTTAATATTTGATTATACCTTTTCATGTGACAACACAGAAGAAATTATACTTTGCTACAATGTAAAGTAGTGAGTGTACAGCTTGTATATCAATGGAAATTTGCTATCCCCTTAAAATAACTCAACACACAGCCATTAATGTCTAAACTGCTGGCAACAAAAGTGAGTACACCCCTAGGTGAACATTTCCAAATTGGTGCCAATTAGCCATTTTCCCTCCCTGGTGTCTCGTTAGTGTTACAAGGTCTCAGGTGTGAATGGGGAGCAGGTGTGTTAAATTTGGTGTCATCGCTCTCACACTCACTCATACTGGTCCTGGAAGTTCAACATGACACCTCATGGCAAAGAAAAATATTTTTGCTCTACATAAAGATGGCCTAGGCTATAAGAAGATTGCCAAGACCCTGAAACTGAGCTGCAGCACGGTGGCTAAAACCATACAGTGGTTTAACAGGACAGGTTCCACTCAGAACAGGCATCGCCATGTCAACCAAAGAAGTTGAGTGCACGTGCTCAGCATCATATCCAGAGGATATTTTGGGGAAATAGACATATGAGTGCTGCCAGCATTGCTGCAGAGGTTGAAGGGGTGGGGGGTCAGCCTGTCAGTGCTCAGACCATATGCCGCACACTGCATCAAATTGGTATGCATGGCTGTTGTCCCAGAAGGAAGCCTATTTTAAAGATGATGCACAAGAAAGCCCTCAAACAGTTTGCTGAAGACAAGCAGACTAAGGACATGGATTACTGGAACCATGTCCTGTGGTCTGATGAGACCAAGATAAACATATTTGGTTCAGATGATGTCAAGCGTGTGTGGCGTACAAAGACAAGTGTGTCTTGCCTACAGTCAAGCATGGTGGTGGGAATGTCATGGTCTGGGGCTGCATGAGTGCTGCCGGCACTGGGGAGCTACAATTCATTGAGGGAACCATGAATGCCAAAATGTACTGTGACATCCTGAAGCAGAGTATGATCCCCTCCCTTCGGAGACTGGGCCGCAGGGCAATATTCCAACATGATAACGACCCCAAACACACCTCCAAGACGACCACTGCCTTGCTAAAGAAGCTGACAAAATATTGACACTTTGGGCCCAATTTGGACATTTTCACTTATGGGTGTACTCACTTTTGTTGCCGGCAGTTTAGACATTTATGGTTTTGTGTTGTGTCATTTTGATGGGACAGCAAATGTACACTGTTATACAAGCTGTACACTCACTACTTTACATTGTAGCAAAGTGTCCTTTCTTCAGTGCTGTCACATGAAAAGATATAATCAAATATTTACAAAAATGTGAGGGGTGTACTCACTTTTGTGAGATACTGTACATGAGCACCCCTTGATGTTCCACTGCCAGCAACACAGACACCATACGTGCTTGTCCAGGTAGTTGGGTGAATGTGCATGACTGGGAGTGTTTTCTTTGCATGGTAGCTTTGATTCATACCTCTGACAAGCAAGTGTGATGTTGGCATGTTTTACAAGGCAGTACATTGGTTTTCATCTTAGTATATATTTTTTTGCACTGCTTATTTAAACCAAAAGTAGAATATGATATACAGTACTGTATGATAACGATATTATCCATATAATACAACAGACTTTAATTTAGATTAAACGTTATTTTACTACATTATTATGCATCTGTGGTATTTCATGTCATGTTATCTTATTAATAGGCCCAAAAGATAGACAGGGTATTGTGCCTAAAACTCCATCCAAATATCAAATCAGTATTTTTATGTAGCCTACACACTTCTCAAAAGCAATTCAATCATGTTGTTTTCCAATGTATTCGGTTCTCATAGTTTATCCACATGAATATAACATAGGAAAGACTTACAGAGTTCATTATTGAAGGATGGGGATTCAAATGTCATATGATAGCATGTCCTAAAACTACAGCAGCAATAAAATGAAAACTAAAACATTTTTATTTTTTCTCCTGAGATTTGTCCACCATATCTTTTTTGTGGGGAAATCCCTTTTTGCGCTAGACTTTGAATACTCAACAATGCAATTGCTTTGTCTCATGAAAGCATATAGGATCCATTATATGACCAGTGTTGCACAAGATGATACATGTAGTTATGTTTTATACAGTATGAATACCTAGGTTTCCTTTTAGATTTATGTATGACCTTTGGAAAGGGTATTAACTCTTAATCAGATTTGGATTATACGCAGGATCTCCATTACTGAACTATGATGCTGTAATCAGGGGGTTTAAAGAATCCTAAGTAGCAAACTATTTGGAATAGAGTTAAACTCTATAATTCATCGGAGTGTATACATATTTGCCCCAAGCCTTGCAATTCTATGCGACCATACTTAGGAGTATGGTGAAACAAGAAACATGAAATTATTAAACCATGGAACTGATATGCCAGTAGATAGATTACTAAAAATGTTTTAACAGAGTTTAAACACACAAGTTCTCTAAAACTAAGGACCTCAATTACATATTTTTGAAATGGATCTACAATTCATATTTAGAAGCAATGCTTTATTAATAGAAGTTCATTCTCAACTGTAAAGAAAAACGGTCAAGTGATATGGTTAAAATCAAAAGTCAGAACTCACAACCAGTTCCAAAACTGCTATGATCATAAACCCTATGTTACCTAAACAAAAGGCAAAGGGTATTGTGTGCCCAGTTGACAACTGGGGTACTGCCTCTTGCAATAGACTATTATTTTGCTATACATAACAAAGAATAGCTATAAGTAGTTTGATTTAGGTGAATTGAGAACAAAGTCAATTTTCACCTACCTTGTTTGTGGTACTTAGACTTTTTAATAAAATGTTGCAAGGAAAACAAGACATATGGTGGATAGGGTGCAAATACAAATTAGAATGGTTATTTATGAAATAAGTATTCCTGATAAGTTTCATCTTGCTGTACATTGATTCTGCTACTTAACTTGTCCACGCTACAGGGCTGAAAGTGGATATTTCACCTTTAATGCAAAATGTATTGTTTTACATAAATGTGCCTGTTTATAATATTAACTATGTGAATTAATTCAAGTCTGTGGTAAATAGGGTTACATGATAAATTGATTGATTGTATTATTCTAGTGTCATTCCTCCTCGTGATGCCCAGCCCCCTTAAGACCATATTTGCTACAGTGGAATAATAGACATGTCCATCATGTTTCTGCAAGAATGTAACAAAATTTAGGACATTTTGAAAAACGTTCAATTAGGGATGCACCAATCCAATACCGGCTCCCAGAATTTGGACAAAATACAGGAATCGCGGTGACGAGTCCTTGTATTGACCTGATGAACCACAGCCGGCAGTAACACGTGAGTGGTTGGCACTGACAGGCAGACCAGAAACCTGCGGGGTATGCATTGAGAACTCAACAAAAACCACAATAATGTCTGCAGTCTAGAATTACTTTACACTTGAAACAGCTTCGAGTAAAACTGGTAGTTGCAAAAGTCAACTTTTGGCAAACTATTTTCAGCATACTATGGTTTGAGACATACTAACCTTCTCGCATACGAATCTGGCATACTATATAGCCAAGGGCTGATCTCTCAAATTGCATACTTGCATACTATATAGTGCGAGAAGTTTAATATGTCTCAAACCATAGTACATTAAAAATAGTATGCCAAAATGTCCCGGATGTTCTACTATTTCTGGTGGATTTTCGGTGTACGCATCCGTGCATGCTTTTTGGGGTAATATAGACCAAAGCCCAAAGCCCCGTGCACAGTAAAAGAGGAGGGGTTTCTCGTTTTTTCATTTGACGGAAAAGTCAGTTCAACACAATGATTAATGGTGTCTCTCTAAATATTCAAAGTTGGCGTGATGTTGCGTGAAAAAATCATCTAATGTTGAGACAGAATTTTATGATGAGGTAGTATGTCCCAAACGGCCCCAATACTGGCATACTAGCTTACTATACACTATGTAACAGTACGTACCTCGCCATCATCCGCAAAGTACGTACTTGTAGGTCATAGTATGTAGTATATGATTTGAGATTCAACCAAGCACTGCTCCCGTCCTGTGCTCATTTACATTAGAAAAGAAAAGTAATATAGTAGGCCAGTGGTGTAAGCGTACACATTTGTAAGAAAAATTTAAATCATGGTACAGTTTCTCACAAAAGTAAAATAAATGGTTAAGTTGGGTTATTTCTAAGAATTGGTTTCCAATGTATTTATTATTTGGTTAGAAATGTTTTACAGAAAAATTTAATTGAAGACTGGATGAAATATATTAATGTGCAAAATGTGTGTGTTGTGTGTGGGTGGGTGTGTGTGTGCACCCAGGTGTGTCTCCCCAGGTGTGGCAGGTAAGACTCATACTTGCCCAAATTCCCAGGCCAACATAGTACAGCCTGGGTTGGCTTTGACTAAAACACCAATTGGGATTCATCATTCAAAGTCCATGTCATGGTTTCATGTATAATTTCCTTTCAAGTGCACATTTCTAGTACTGAAAAAGCCATTTGGAAAAACAAGAAAAGGAACCAGGCAAGCTTAGTTCAGCTGGCCCACATTTAAAAGGGATAAAGGTTGTTGTCCCTGGCTGGTTTTGAGCCACGGTTTTCTATGCAGACTGTGTCTTTAACTAGTGTACTCTTGTACAAAGATTACTGTAGATGGCTAGCTAATAGCTATACAGTGCCTATAATGAAAACAATGACTACAAATCATCTCCAAATGTAACTTTTACCCCAGCCATTACATTATTTGCTAAAATAATGTAGGCAACATAATGTTTGTTAACGGAACTAAAGTGTACCTTTGTTCAAAGTTTACTGTAGATGGTCGTCCATACAATACCAGTTGAATAGCTAACCACTATGCAATGTGAACAACGATACAATCGAAAGCAAATCGCATACTACATACAAGTACATATTTCACGAATGATGGTGAAGTACGTACTGTTTTGTATATAGTGAGCTACTTCAAAAGTCCAACCAGAAATAGTCGCAATATAACCATAAACAGTTTTATTTTAGGCTTACTGTAATATGGCTACTGAATGTCATAGCCAGCCAAGTTTTTGTCTATCCTGAAAAAATCCTAATTCGTAATTTATGTCTGATGTGAGACTCAAACACATGTCGCTTGTATGAAAGGACGTGTCACTAACCACTACGTTATATAACAAGGGGTAGTTAGCCAGACAGAGGCCCAATCCCAATTTCCCCCCTAAACCCTAAGCCCTGAACCCTCACAGACTTAACTGACCTCACCTGGTAAGTGATTGAGTGCAAGAGGCTGCAAGGACTCTAAATGCTATAAATCAGGGGTGTCAAACCGGTTCCACGGAGGGCCATGTGTCTGCAGGTCTTTGGGTTTTCCTTTAAATTGCTTCCCAGGTCAGACCTGAACAACCAGGTGGGGGTAGAAATTAACCAATTAGTGAACTAATTAATCAATCAGGTACAAGGTGAGAGCGAAAACCTGCAGACACTCGGCCCTCCATGGAACCGGTTTGACACCTGTGCTATAAATAGTTATGGGACAGCACTTTGCGACTTTATCATGTTACCTTGACGATGCTGAAACATGATGAACACTATTGGAGGTTTGGGACTTTTTATTTTATGTTTTTTACTTTCTTCGCAGCCTAGGCACTTAACAAACCGACTGCCTGATTTATATGTCTTGCAGGCTCTTCCCCTACAGCAGTGGTTCCCAACTCCGGTCCTCGAGTACCCCCAACAGCACACATTTTTGTTGTAGCCCTGGACAAGCACACCCAATTCAACTCAGTGAGAGCCTGATAATTAGTTGACAAGTTGAATCAGCTGTGCTTGGCTGGGGCTACAATGAATATGTGTACTGTTGGGGGTACTTGAGGGCCGTAGTTGGAAACCACTGCCCTACAGAGTGGACAAGAGGTATTTGTCAATAACAATCTATATTTGTCAATAATCACTGTACTATTTTTGGTCAAAACAGCATTGTAAAGCAAAAACTAAAATAAATAGTTGAATATACTAGGTGTGTAATAAGTTAATTACAGACCTCTGATTTCATGTTTTCTATTTGCCATCTTAAATCCTTGTTAATGTAGTGCAGTTTACCATTCTTCTTCCCTTACATGGGGCGTTTGCCAGGATTTTTCTCTGGCATCCGGACTTCCTCTGGTAACCCCGTGTTTCACATCACAACGCTATGAACTGTGGGCAATTCCCTCAGGCAAAGTCTGCAGAAATACGAAAAGGGTGCATACAGGGCTCAAAATGTCGGCGAGAGAGCCCTTGCGCACTTGACGATTTGACAGTGGGACAGCCCTAAGCTCTCACAGACTTAGTGAGAACGTGCTTCAAAGTCTGTGAGTCTGTGAGTGTGGACATTGGGATTGGGCCAGACAATCAGTCAGTCAGTCAGTCAGTCAGCCACTCACTCACTGTGCTCATCCACTGTTCTGACGCAAATTGGCCTGCAAGCGCGCTGCCTTGCCCCAGATTGCTGCTTGTGGGCGTAACCGCTATTTGTGTTTGTTTCTCGGCAGGGGATGGCTGTGTTGAAATCCCCTCATTGACATCCCGACAATTTTATTTATTTGACATGAAACCAACCAAAATAATTTCTCTCACTCATAGGCAAAATAAAAACATGTTATAATGAGCACTATGCTAACAGGCAACGCATTTCTGTGGTGGTGCCACATAGAACAAACAACTCTATACTAAATATACACAGAACATTTAGCAACATAGTGCTAACTTATAAAACTGACCTGAGACATCAACAATCTCTTCCACCATCCTCCAAGCATTATAGACCGAAATAGTCAACACATCATAATCCCCATAAAACATTGCGTCAAAATGCTAAACTGGCTAGTTTGCGTTTCGTTTCGCATTTTCCCCATTCATTTTTTCCATAAGGGATTTTAGAATCGCTTGAAATAAGTTCTGTTCCGAGTACACTCACATCACCTCGCCGTTTTGATAACCATTTAAATCTCGTCAGAACAAGGTGATGAATGTTAACATATTTGCTTAAATTACCCCTGTACATGCTAATTAGTAGCATATAGCATACCTAACATAAGACTACAATTCTCTGATGTAAATTTATCTACGTAATTTCTAACCTTTGCTAATGTTAACCAGATCATTCCAAAATCCTTGTGCAAATTACTTATTCCCGGCACACAACTTGAAGGGCAGGTGTTTGCTGCAGTAACTTTAAAGACAAAACCATTGAAGTTGAATGTTACAAAAGAAGATGGAATCTCCAGATTAACGGGATAATGGAGAAAACGGATGAAAATCCAAGAAAAGACATCACTCTTCTCACAGAAATTGCACCAAACTTGCAACAAAAAATGTATTTAATTCTGGACACTTCACCGCATTGGGAGAAAACAGGACCACAGATGATAATCCAATACACCATGCGCAGCAATCGTGATTAATTACAGTGTGAGCTCTTGCTCTTGATAGAGCAAAGAGAAAAACATACATCATATTTTTGTTGACTACAAAAACAATGTCAGGTTAAAAACACTATAAAAGCTCTCTATGTTAATTACACAGAGACTAAAGTCCCTAAACTAAGTCCCTAAATTGATTGCTCAACAACTCCACAATTTTTACAAAAGTTTGTACTCGTCCTGTTTCTCACTATACGAAGAGAAGATCCCTCAAGTTTATGTCAAATTCAAATAAGTGGGTGAGGCTTATTTGCAAATAGAAAAATTAGATACTGCAATTAATAACCTAAGGCTTAATAAATCACCAGGCCCAGATGGCCTCATGTTTAATTTTTACTAGTTTTTTTGGAAAGAAAGTAAACTAATATTCTCTTTTGTTGAATGCATCGAAAAATGTATGCTTCTACCAACAATGAAACAAGGAATAATCATTCTATTACCCAAACCAACCAAATATTCTCGTTATACATATAATTTAAGACCTCTAACTCTTCGGAATAATGATTACAATAATGATATATGTATGCAAATCGATTAGGGACCAGTATTTCCCACATTGTCAGTGAAACACAATCTGGATTACTAATAGGGCGTTCCATCCACAATAATATTAGACTACTATTAGATGTTATTGAATATCAGAATCAGATTAATTCACCAGGTATGTGTACACACAAGGAATTTGACTCTGGATTATACAGGCTCATGATGTGCTTACTCAAAAAAAAACTTAAACAAAGGACACTCAACAAGAGTCACCGACTGCAATATACAGTACACATAAATTCACATAATAAACCAATTATTACAGATATTATTATTTACATAATGACGGTGGATGTCATCTATATATATCTAGTGTAATGGAGCAGAGTGCAAACGATGCTGAAATGAATAAATAAGTACTTTTTGTGCAGATGTAATGTACATGAGGTAGGTGGACATGATAAATACAGTATATATACAGTATGAACCGCACTGAATTACAGGATGACAAAAAAAAAAGTAGTAGACAGGTTGATGTTAGGGTCAGTGTTACTGGGTTGTTATACAGGGATTGTTATATGGGGATCTATGTGAAGATGATGGATTTATATTATTTTTAGATCTCCATAAAGCCTTTGATAATGTAGAACATTACTTTATCTTCAGGTCTTTATACTGTACCTTGGTTTTTGTCAATCTTTTATTCAGATTAGGCAAATGTTGTACTCTGACCAGTTGTTCGATCTCTTCTCCAATTTTATTTATTATTGCAACTGAAATGTTAGCTATTTTAGTTAAAAATACTTTGAAATAGTAAGTATTTCTGTCAGATCTGTAGTGATCAGTCAGCTGGCTGATGACACAACTCTTTCTTCAAAACAAGGACCAAATACCTATTGCACTTAAAGTCATAGATACTTTTTCAAGAGCCTCAGGCCTTAAGCTCAATATGAATAAATGTGAACTTATTGCTATACAGTGGGGAGAACAAGTATTTGATCATAGGTACACTTCAACTGTGAGAGGCGGAATCTAAAACAAAAATCCATAAAATCACATTGTATGATTTTTAAATGATTAATTTGCATTTTATTGCATGACATAAGTATTTGATCACCTACCAACCAGTAAGAATTCCGTCTCTCACAGACCTGTTCGTTTTTCTTTAAGAAGCCCTCCTGTTTTCCACACTACTTGTATTAACTGCACCTGTTTGAACTCGTTACCTGTATAAAAGACACCTGTCCACACACTCAATCAAACAGACTACAACCTCTCCACAATGGCCAAGACCAGAGAGCTGTGTTAGCACACCAGGGATAAAATTGTAGACCTGCACAAGGCTGAGATGGGCTACAGGACAATAGGCAAGCAGCTTGGTGAGAAGGCAACAACTGTTGGCGCAATTATTAGAAAATGGAAGACGTTCAAGATGACTGTCAATTTCCCTCGGTCTGGGGCTCCATGCATGAGGAAGGTGAGGGATCAGCCCTGAACCACACGGCAGGACCTGGTCAATGACCTGAAGAGAGCTGGGACCGCAGCCTCAAAGAAAACCATTAGTAACACACTATGCCGTCACGGATTAAAATCCTGCAGCGCACGCAAGGTCCACTTGCTCAAGCCAGCATATGTCCAGGCCCATCTGAAGTTTTCCAATGACCATCTGGGTGATCCAGAGGAGGAATGGGAGAAGGTCATGTGGTCTGATGAGACAAAAATAGAGCTTTTTGGTCTAAACTCAACTCGCTATGTTTGGAGGAAGAAGAAGGTACAACCCCAAAAACACCATCCCAACCGTGAAGCATGGAGGTGGAAACATCATTCTTTGGAGATGCTTTTCTGTATTGAGGGGAGGATGCATGGGGCCATGTATCGCAAGATCTTGGCCAACAACCTCCTTCCCTCAGTAAGAGCATTGAAGATGGGTCGTGGTTGGGTCTTCCAGCATGATAACGACCCGAAACACACAGCCAGGGCAACTAAGGAGTGGCTCCGTAAGAAGCATATCAAGGTCCTAGCCAGTCTCTAGACCTGAACCCAATAGAAAATCTTTTGGAGGAAGCTGAAAGTCCGTATTGCCCAGCGACAGCCCCGAACCCTGAAGGATCTGGAGAAGGTCTGTATGGAGGAGTGGGCCAAAATTTCTGCTGCAGTGTGTGCAAACCTGGTCAAGAACTACAAGAATGTATGATCTCTGTAATTGCAAGCAAAGCTTTCTGTACCAAATATTCAGTTCTGCTTTTCTGATGTATCAAATACTTGTCATGCATCATCATCATCATCATCTTCTTCCGCTTATCCGGGGCCAGGTCACGGGGGCAGCAGTCTAAGCAGAGATGCCCAGACTTCCCTCTCCCCAGACACTTCCTCCAGCTCTTCCGAGGGGACACCGAGGCTTTCCCAGGCCAGCCGGGAGACATAGTCCCTCCAGCGTGTCCAAGGTCTTCCCCAGAGTCTCCTCCCGGTGGGACAGGCCCGGGAACACCTTCCCGGGAAGGCGTTCAGGAGGCATCCGGAACAGATGCCCAAGCCACCTCAGCTGACCCCTCTCGATGTGGAGGAGCAGCGGCTCTACTCTGAGCTCCTCCCGGGTGACCGAGGTTCTCACCCTATCTCTAAGGGATCGCCCAGCCACCCTGCAGAGAAAGCTCATTTCGGCCGCCTGTATCCGGGATCTTGTCCTTTCGGTCATGACCCAAAGCTCATGACCATAGGTGAGAGTAGGAACGTAGATTGACCGGTAAATCGACAGCTTCGCCTTGCGGCTCAGCTCTTTCTTCACCACCACAGACCGATACATCGACCGCATTACTGCAGAAGCTGCACCGATCCGTCTGTCAATCTCCCGTTCCATCCTTCCCTCACTTGTGAACAAGACCCCTAGATACTTAAACTCCTCCACTTGAGGCAAGAACTCTCCACCAACCTGAAGTGGGCAAGCCACCCTTTTTCCGAATTAGGACCATGGCCTCAGATTTGGAGGTACTGATTTTCATCCCAACCGCTTCACACTCGGCTGCAAACCGTCCCAGTGCATGTTGAAGGTCCTGGTTTGAAGGGGCCAACACGACAACATCATCCGCAAAGAGCAGAGACGAAATCGTGTGGTCCCCAAACCAGACACCCTCCGGCCCCTGGCTGCACCTAGAAATTCTGTCCATAAAAATTATGAACAGAACCGGCGACAAAGGGCAGCGCTGCCGGAGTCCAACATGCACTGGGAACATGTCTGACTTACTGCCAGCAATGCAAACCAAGCTCCTGCTTTGGTCGTACAGGGACCTGACAGCCCTTAGCAAAGGACCCAGGACCCCATACACCCGAAGCACCCTCCACAGGATGCCGCGAGGGACACAGTCGAATGCCTTCTCCAAATCCACAAAACACATGTAGATTGGTTGGGCAAACTCCCATGAACCCTCCATCACCCTGTAGAGGGTATAGAGCTGGTCCAGTGTTCCACGGCCCGGACATTTTATGTCATACAATAAAATGCAAATGAATTACTTAAAAATCATGCAATGTGATTTTCTGGATTTTGGTTTTAGATTCCGTCACTCACAATTGAAGAGTATCTATGATAAAAATTACAGACTTCTACATTCTTTGTAAGTGGGAAACACTGCCGATTTTCAGGTTATCAAATACTTGTTCTCCCCACTGTACACAACCAACCCTTTAATTTAATATATGGCATTCCAGTCAAATATTTAGGGATTACAGTTTTGAATAGCTTACTCCAGATGGATATTGTTCTGTTTGGTAGGGTGGTCCTAACAAAAATGTAAAGTTTGTCCAGATTAGTCTACCCTGCACTATCCCTACCAATTCAGTCTAAACATATAAAAAACAGACCAAATCAACTTCGATTTTATTTGGTTAAATAGAAGTCACTATATTAGAAAAGGAGATGTTATTAGATCCTAGAAGGTTCGGGGACTTAATGCTATGGACTTTGATTGTATGAATGCAATGCTTATAACTAAATGCCCGCAGTCATTCTTGGTTAATAGAGATGCGTTGTGGTTTGTTTTTCCCTAAAAAATCTCTTTTATTTGAAGATTTGTATGTTAAACATTTGGTTTGTTAAATATTTACTAGATGAACGGGGCAACATTCTTGATTATGAAAACTTGACACAATGTCATCCTAAACAATACTACACAGTTAGAAATGTCCTTCCACCTGCTCTCATTGTCATGATAAAGGGAGCATTACAGTATTCATTTTAAAACATGGCTACCCTCCTTATACTTTGGGGATAAGCTTCTGTCAGATGTTAGATGTAATAACAAATATATTAGATGCATTATTTCCAAATAATATTTTCCAGATCAGCTGAAAATTAACTATATCTGTGAGAAGTTTGATGTTGACTTTTCTAGAAAAATAAGAACAAAAATGTGAGTATAGCCTCTTGCCTCTATTCTGAACAAATCCTTTTCTGCCACTGGCCGTTTTAATAGTTAATTGGCCATGAATGACATTGATACAGTTAAACTGACTAACATTTCTTACTGAATTTACCTCCCCCACAAATAACGGATATGTATTGCATTTGCCACTGGCCGTTTTAACAGCATAATACCCAGTAATAGGCTTTACCAGTATCTACTAACTTACTGGAATAGTCATAGAGTCTGCCAAAGCTATTTCATTTCATGGCATAATAAAAAAAATATATATATAGCAAAACAACATACTTTTTAAAAATACAATTTATACAATAACTATCAATAAAGGCGACGATAACTAACTTTTTCATCTAGTGAAAAGACGAGAGAATCGTGGAATCTACCAGAAATTATTAATACATGTTGTTGCTCTCAATAGATTCAAACTAAGGTCTTCCACATGAGAATAACTATCTTTAACCATACGCAAAGGCATTACACGTTTCAGTCGCTAGACTCCATTGAGGATTGTGTTAAACTGACTAACGTTTCTTGTTAAGTTTAGCTCCACCACAAATAGCGTCTATGAACTGTATTGATTTTGCCACTGGCTGTTTTAACAGCTTTGTTAGCCAGTAATAGGCTTACTAGTATCTATAACTTCCTAGGAATAACATATAGGTAAAGATGTTGTAGATATACAGGTGCTGGTCATAAAATTAGAATATCATCAAAAAGTTGATTTATTTCAGTAATTCCATTCAAAAAGTGAAACTTGTATATTATATTAATTCATTACACGCAGACTGATATATTTCAATTTTATTTCTTTTAATTATGATGATTATAACCGACAACTAATGAAAATCCCAAATTCAGTATCTCAGAAAATTTTAATATTACTTTAGACCAATACAAAAAAGGAATTTTTAGAAATGTTGGCCAACTGAAAAGTATGAACATGAAAAGTATCAGCATGTACAGCACTCAATACTTAGTTAGGGCTCCTTTTGCTTGAATTACTGCAGCAATGCGGCGTGGCATGGAGTCGATCAGTCTGTGGCACTGCTCAGGTTTTATGAGAGCCCAGGTTGCTCTGATAGTGGCCTTCAGCTCTTCTGCATTGTTGGGTCTGGCGTATCGCATCTTCCTCTTCACAATACCCCATAGATTTTCTGTAGGGTTAAGGTCAGGCGAGTTTGCTGGCCAATTAATAACAGGGATACCATGGTCCTTAAACCAGGTACTGGTAGCTTTGGCACTGTGTGCAGGTGCCAAGTCCTGTTGGAAAATGAAATCTGCATCTCCATAAAGTTGGTCAGCAGCAGGAAGCATGAAGTGCTCTAAAACTTCCTGGTAGATGGCTGCGTTGACCTTGGACCTCAAAAAACACAGTGGACCAACACCAGCAGATGACATGGCAACCCAAACCACCACTGACTGCGGAAACTTTACCATGGACTTCAAGCAACGTGGATTCTGTGCCTCCCCTCTCATCCTCCAGACTCTGGGACCTTTATTTCCAAAGGAAATGCAAAATTTACTTTCATCAGAGAACATAACTCAGCAGCAGTCCAGTCCTTTTTGTCTTTAGCCCAGACAAGACGCTTCTGACGCTGTGTCTTGTTCAAGAGTGGCTTGACACAAGGAATGCGACAGCTGAAACCCATGTCTTCCATACGTCTGTGTGTGGTGGTTCTTGAAGCACTGACTCCAGCTGCAGTCCACTCTTTGTGAATCTCCCCCACATTTTTGAATGGGTTTTGTTTCACAATCCTCTCCGGGGTGCGGTTATCCCTATTGCTTGTACACTTTTTTCTACCACATCTTTTCCTTCCCCTCGCCTCTCTATTAATGTGCTTGGACACAGAGCCCTGTAAACAGCCAGCCTCTTTAGCAATGACCTTTTGTTTCTTGCTCTCCTTGCAAGGTGCAAGGTGTCAATGGTCGTCTTTTGGACCGCTGTCAAGTCAGCAGTCTTCCCCATGATTGTGTTGCCTACAGAACTAGACTGAGAGACCATTTAAAGGCCTTTGCAGGTGTTTTGGGTTAATTAGCTGATTAGAGTGTGGCACCAGGTGTCTTCAATATTGAACCTTTTCACAATATTCAAATTTTCTGAGATACTGAATTTGGGGTTTTCATTTGTTGTCAGTTATAATCATCAAAATTAAAAGAAATAAACACTTGAAATATATCAGTCTGTGTGGAATGAATGTATACATTATACAAGTTTCACTTTCTGAAAGGAATTACTGAAATAAATCAACTTTTTGATGATATTCAAATTTTATGACCAGCACCTGTTTTGATATATAGAGATTATTTTGTGTTTATTATATACATATCTTAATTATTATTTTTTATCTGCTGGTGTTGTGCTGATGCTATATATGTCTCATATATATGTAGAGCCGTTTATGTTTGTACATTGCACTTTGATTTAAAAGAAACAGTAACAAAAGTATGTGTACCCACCATTACACAACTTCTACCAATCATCTTAAAACGTTACAAATAGTCTATATATATTCTATAGCTTATGCAACAATGCTGTTGGATAAAGATTTTTTTTCTAGCAATGGTAGCCTTTAGCAACAGAGGGAATTAGGCGCGTAACTCGAGGTGAGCGATCAGTAAAATATGAGCGAGGTGTGAATCAGTTAGTTTTACAACATTGACCCCTATTGGTAGGTTATGACAGTGCTTCCTAGATTCCGCAGAGGAGAAACAAAACCGAAAGTCATTGCGTACTGAAAATAACATCTCTGCTGACTCATTGTAAATTGAAGACCTCACGTTTATAGTTGATCTTTACTGTGTTCTCGATTGCAGGGCTGTAGCTACTGTGGACTGAAGCAACCGGGTATTTTTTATTTATTCAATCAAATTGATCGATGGCCTCAGAAAACGATAAGATCAATCTGATAAAGGACTTCACACCAAGGCTGCGGAAACTTATTGAAGTCGAATTGGTTCTGGACCACCTTGACTTTATAGGCAAAGAACAAAAAGACTTAATACGAACCAAGGCAAAAACGCAAAGTAATCTAAAGGCGGTTGATTTACTTATTGAAACAATCATCTACAGGCAACATCCAGACGGTTGGTTCAGGGAGTTTGTGGATGCACTGTCTGCTGGGGGTTGTAAACATGCAGCTATCTACGTAGATTGTCCTCCAAGTCCCTCGGTGGAGGCAGAGAATGATTACTGCGTCAGACTAATTGAACTTCTGTCCCCAAGTCTTTTGCGCATGAAGACTACTGAGGTTTGCCATGCCTGTTTTGCTGAAGAAATCCTCTCCAGGGAAGATCTTGAAATTGTAAGTAATTAACTCGTTTTTCCGTAGATTCTTTCTGCAAAAGATAGTAAATGGTTATGAGTAGAATTTGGTTCGGTCCACATGAGATCTACAGAAAGGGTCTGCTGATTTTAACAGTATGTACGTATAACAACGTTAATCCATTGGCAAACATGATATACGCTTAAATTTACTTTAATTATGTAATACATCTCTGGACCAGATGAGGGCAGACTAATGCAACTAACTGAAACAGATATTAATACGATATGGGCCGATCCCATTCTTTTTATTTTCTAGGTATTGGCTGAATGTCAAAACAAAGGAAATATAAGTGGAGCTCGTGAACTTCTCAAGAGAATCGTCAGATTTCCACCAGGGTGGTTCTCCACCTTCTTGAATGTGTTAAAAAAAACGGAACACCTTGACCTGTTTAAAGAATTAACAGGGGACACGCCTGATGATTTCCTGATAGGTAAGCACTCATAGATTGCCCTTGATTTTTCCCATATATTTCAATGCTACCCTTAACCATTCTCCTTTGAAATGATACAGATGTTGTGAGGAATATCCCTGTCCCTATAACACCATATAATGATATATACTGATGGTCTTCAGTTATAAAACGTTTTGCTGATTTCTTGTTGTGGGTTTAGTGGGGGGTGTTAGTGAACAGCCAGGTGTACCAATTGATGTTAATGGAGCTCCAGAGGAGCAGCCAGTTGGAACAGCAGAGAACTCTCTTCTGCCAGAACAAGAGGCACTGGACAGTGTGACTAGCACGAATCTGGAGGCAACTTCAGAGACTGACTTGGAAAGCGCAGGTGCAATATATACAACTCCTTTTAATGACATACTGTACAGCATGTATCCCAATAGTAAAAGCCAAGATGGCCTGGGTACCAGTCAGTTAGGGCCATCAAACCATGATGAGGTGTAAGAGGAAGTGACATGGCGGCACAGACATACTGGTACCCAGGCTGGTCAATGTTGTAATACTGGATGAAAAATGTTTTTAAACACATGAAGCAGTAGGAGTTCATGCAATATTTGTATTTAAAACTCTGTCTGTCTATATAAAGGCAAAGCCATTTATCTCAAAATAACACTTTATGCCAGGCTGTTTTAACTCATGAAAAGGGTGTGCTTTTAATGTCTAATTGAGTACTATTTCATATTTTAGACCTATATAATGGCAAAGAAGCTGAAGCGGGGAATGGGGAACTTGGAAATAGCTTGGGTGTCCCAATGTCAGGTAATTAACTTTGCTGTTCTCTTATATATTCAGCATTTTATTTTTTACATCTAGTCCAATCTTTGCAATATATGTGTATAATGCATCTGAGATCAACATAATGTAGTTGAATATTATTTAACATGCACAGTAGAGGCTCTGTTTAAAACAAGGCCCAGGGGTCCTGTGGAGGGCAATGCATTTGGACAGCACCATCCAGGTTAGGGACGTTGGTTATAAAATATAGTTGCCTTGCCTAGCAACTCCTGGCAGCTTGGGTGACTGTGAGCTTAAGGTAGTAAGGATTCCTGTCCAGACTTTTTCTGTCTGATTTAGTGAGCAGTGTGATAAGAACCAGAACAGCATTAAATGTGCTACAGAGCACATATAATATATCTTGACAATGACTCCCCTGAGTTCATTGGGAGTTGCGGGAAAGAATCAGGAAATCGTAATTAGACAAATACATTAGTCCTCCTGAACCCTTCATTTTACATTACATTACTTTACAATTAATTCCACAGACGTTTTCATCCAGAGCAATTTATGAGAGTGCATACATTTTCATACTGTATTTGTACTAGAAACCTAAGGGAATTGAACCAACAACCCAGGCATTTCAAGCCAATAATCTACCAACTGGGCCATAAGATATCCTCTCTGTTTAAAGTGCAAAACTTCATATCAAAAAACACACATGAAGGGAAGATCAAAGACATGCTACCCTCTTCAGTCTGGAGCTCTGGATTAAGTTAGCAGGACTTGTATCGTGTATGTTAGCATCCATCTTGAAACCATAATAGTGGAATATGTCAAACAGATTTGGGAAGAGTGAGGAAGCGCTGGAAAAATGTACCGTGAGAGTTGAAGGAACAGTTTTCAAAGCTGGCTTCAAATTGAGGCCAAATGTGCAATGAAATCCCACACACTATTCTTTTTATACATTTACCTTAGGTTAAAAGGAATCTGCTTTTTTTCAAAGTGCTGTGATGTCAGTCTTGTATTTCATCATGTCCCCGTAACATTCTTTGAAATCCCTTTTCATTGTTTTATGGATGTAAGTTGATCTCTGTCAGGACGATCAACTCAAAGCTCAAACTGAAAAAAACATTTTGGTATTTAATATCAAATTAATGTAATAATTATACAATATAGAATACAATTACAATAAGCACGTACAGCAATATTCTGTGGGGTGAAAGGAACATTCTCTTTTTTTTCAGATTTCAAGGAGTTCATAGTTTCAGTGTGAAGAAAATTAAGCTTGAATGAGTTCCTCGAGTCTGTCCTATTTGGCTCAGAGAATATGTTCCATGTGTGTCATGCCCAACCACACAAGACGGAGCACAGCCAAAGCCAAATTGCAACCACATGTTAGTTAGACTCCATATAAGGGCTTAGGAAGACTTGCATGGTTATGATTCACTTTAAAAAGTGCTTACTTCCTCAACTTAAAAATATACTCCTTATACAGTTTTGTAAATATAAGCTCAAATAGCGTTTCATTTGGTTTTAATCTTCACATTTCTTTTGTAATATGACCTGCAATCATCTCTGTGTACAGAGGTGAGTATTCGTTTTTTCAGGAAGCTTCTGCTATTTTGTTCAAGGCAGAGGATTCAGAGTATTCAGTATGGCCCCTGCTAAATAACTGAAAGGCCCTGAGTTCATATACACTTTCTCAAGCTCACCCTTAAAATCAATGAGTATTATGGAACATGTCATTTTAAAAGCCCCACTACTTAGTTCACCTGCCTGATTGGTTAACTGGGAATCATTTTTATTTTCTTAATGTCATCCAATTGATATGATTGCAGTAAATCTACCAGAAGGGGTCTATGACATCATGATGATTATAATGTAGAGTGATGAGTCACGGGAAGTCAATGTGATGCGTGAGGTATGCTAAATAGTGGACACAGCCAGGTGAACCCTGACATACCTGAAGGCTGACAGCTCCCGTCATTTGAACCAGCCCCTGATGACTCCACCAACCATCCATCTGTTGTATCACCCAGATTTCTAGTTACTCTCAATCTTCTTTCACCCTGCTATCAAGATTTTGAGTCACCATATACAGCTAAATGTCAGATGGCGTATATTTAACTACTCTAGAGTTACAGCAGAGTGCCTGATGTGTACAGATTCTATACATCTGTGGTTATCCGGCATTTCCACAAACCAGAGGCTTGTGAAGTCATTGGGAGTACTTCACAATTGCATTTCTGCTTTCCCAATCATGCAGAATACCAGTTTTGGCTTCTAGATTGCACAGTGGTTCAAAGCTCTTTTTCATAGCACCGAGCTGGCCACCACAATTGGTTAAAATATTATCTGTGCTGCTAGCTTATACGTGTCTGGAAAGCTTCATGTGACATGTAAATTAGCTAGCATTACCTAGGAAGTGGAGAAGCGTCGTCAGCAGGAATTTCCTTATCTCATCATACTTTAGAGACTTAGTTCAGGTGACTTGGGTGCCTGTAAAAAGGTCACTGAAATCATCAGATGAGCCAGAGTACCCTCACGCGCACTGACACACAAGACCTCCTGGGCAGAAGTGTGGAAAAAAGCCGAATGGCTTGGATATGAGGAAATTAGGAAAGCTTGTGGGCGTCTTTTACTCTCTCGAATCCACTGGGAGCTGTGGTTGTATGTTATGACAGGGCTGTAGATACAGTTATATATGATATATGTGGGGAGTGGTAATAAAGAGTTTAAAAATGTTTTATATTTAAAAAAACAGACAGATTGGGATCTAATTGACATGGGATTAACCACGGCCAATGGAGGATGTTCTGTGTTCTGGGAATTGCATGGCCAGAAGAGCACATAGTTCATTGTATCTACGTGTTTGCTTTTGAGTTTACATAGTTCAATTCAATAGTGCTCCTTCAGGCAAGACAGACAGTGTCTGAGTAGGGAGATTAAAAAGCTTTCCATGTTTATATGATTTTGTTTTAACAGCAGGTTTTGGAAGTACACATCAACCCCCCCCCCCCCCCCGCCCCAGCCCACCATACAATGACAAACTTGTTGGGAACGTTGTGGAACCATTGGCCCTAATTGTAGGTTGCTGACGTGGACAATAGTAGTGGTGTAATCTTCTCTCCTTTGCAATATTTTACAGACTGCACCACTGTGGCTGAAGGCCCTGAAAAAGATGACATTGTTCTTCGAGATTATCAGATGGCTGTGGCCAAGCCCGCCTTGGAAGGAAAAAACATCATCATATGCCTCCCAACAGGAAGTGGTAAAACCAGAGTTGCCGTCTATATTACTAAAGAACATCTGGACAACAGGAGGAGAGAGGGCCGACAAGGGAAAGTGGTTATCTTAGTTAACAAGGTACTCCAGTTCCTGATCACATCGTATGTATGTGTGCATTGTAGCATGTGTTTCACAACTAGCGTAGCACATTACATTACTGTGGTTCATACAGTCTGTCTCACTTAATACCCAATAATTGTAGTTCCTTGCAAAAGTATTCAGTCCCTTGACCAATTCTCTCATATTAAATGCTACATAGAAATGTTGTGGGGAAAACAGTGCCATAACCAGGACACAGTTACTTTCCTCTGCCTCTGCCTGTGAACCACTAAAGTATTAACATTTTAGAAAACTGTTGAAGGATTGTCTGTAAATCTGATGGAAAATGAAGACCAAAGAACATTTTACAGACGTAAGAGATACAGGAAAACAAGTGTATTGATTAGGAAAAGGGTACAGAATAACATTTGGATAGTGGAGAAATGGTATACCAGTCAACCATAACCAGATCTCTACAATACAATACTCTGAACTGTATAGATGGGTGGCAAGAAAGAAGCTGTTACTCAAACATATAATCTCTAATCATGTATGGAGTCATGAGAGTGGAAGCAGATCTGATTAGACCAAGAAAGCTTTTTGGCCAAAACACTGTCACTGTCCAGGCCTCAAGACACACCATCCTTACAGTTACGTTTCATAGTCGTAGCATCATGCTGTGGGGATGCTTCTCATCAGCAGGGACTGGGAATCTTGTTCAAATGTAAGGAAGAAAGGATGGAGTAACTTGAACTCAGAACAGAATACAATTATTAATGTTAAAACAAAACCTCAACCCAACAAGCTAAAGTACTGTACATTCCCTACTCTCCCTCACAGGAGAATGCATAGTCTAGGCTGTGCATATTGTAGGCTGCAGCTAGCTAAATTAACGTAAACCTAACCTGAGCAGGCAGCTTCCTCTAAAAAGGCAGCATGGATGCAGTGGTGATTTGCAACACAAGCTCAGTCTTGTCGTAGCGACTTACAACCAGGTTATCATTACTTTTTAGAGTCACATTTTCCCAAACTTTGGACATCTGTCTTTTTCTTGCTGGGATCATGCAAGACATCCCTCAGTGTTCGCAACCTTTTTTTTTAATAGAAGCCTTGAGGCAGTAAACTGTAATCAATTATTTCTTTCTAATCAAATTGCTCAAGTTCGTCGATTTGTCTTGATTGCCCTAAAACATAAAGTGTCAATGTGCCATTTGTAATTTATTAATATGAGAGAACTGCTCAGGGGTTTGAACACTTTTGCAAGACACGTAATATTACATAAATGCACTACTTTACAAAATTTAAGTTTGGTCCAAACATTCATGCTCTTTTTCTCGAACAGAAAGGGTATTACAGTAAACTAAACGTTAAAATTGGAAGAACACGTAGTAAAAGGGTGGTGTAAACGCTCTACGAGGGGAAACCCTGTAGAGCAAGTAACACAGTAGCTAGAAAAAAACTCCCTAACAGGGTCGAAACAGGAAGAAACCTAGAGAGGAACCAGGCTCTTAAGGGTGGCCAGTCCTCTTCTGGTGGTGAAAATGTGTTTTTAAAGTGTGTACAAATTCTAAAAATGAATAATTGCATGTGGGCAACAATCTAAGTCAGCCGCATGACTAGGTGGACAAGGATAGGGACAATCAGGTGGGATCAGTGGAATCATCAGGTATCGTCAACTACTTGATCTGCAACACAACCAGGAGGACTTTGTACAGGGACAGCTACGAGGCCTCTGGGCCTGGTAGTCCTAAGACGTGGTCCAAGGCCTGATGTCCTCCTAAATTTATATGGAACAGGACACAAGGATAGTTAGACACCTTACTCGCTTACTCCCCTGGCACAATAATAATCACTTTTTCATAATTCAAATGTTATTTTAAGTTGTTTTTCCAATTCATGTTTTAGTTTACTATAATAACATTGGTCCCATGTAAAGTAACAAAAAAAGTTGTAAATACTGCTTTGATATTAAGTTACATTTCTATTTTAGCATAAAAAAAAGGTCACAAAATGAACCATTTATATAATATTATTCCAGCATTTGGTATTTTGGAGGAAGAAATATATTTGTATATTACCCTTATGTCAAAACATTCATAAGAGAGCGCTTAGCTAAACACAACAAATATTATTTGAAATATGTTGTTGCCAGGACTGTAACTGTGACTGTGATTCATCTCTAGCTAGTCTTTCCCAGTTATTTAGGCTGGAGGCCAGCGTACATTCTTGAATTGTTCTTTTTCATAATGCTATGTTATCTTTTAGGTGCCCCTGGTGGAGCAGCACTACTCTACTGAGTTCTGGAAGTTTCTGAAACACAAATACAAAGTGGAGAGGGTCAGCGGGGACTCTCAACTAAAAATATCATTCACTGAGATCGTCCAGAAAAATGATATCATTATTTGTACAGCCCAGATTCTGGAGAATTACTTAGAAAGGGCTCATAGTGGAGATGACGATGGGATTAAACTTTCAGGTTTGACATGTACATTACTTGAATTTAGTTGCTTATGTTAGGCATTTTATTAGACAGGAAAGTGGGGGAAAAGTGGTGAGAGTTTTACATAAAAGAGCATACGTAAGACTCACTGGACCACCCTAGGCCACAAAGGTAGCTAACTTAATGGCAAGTAGCTATATCTACAGGTAGCTAGCTAAACCTGCAAATCTTCTGCTGTGTTTTATCTCAGCCAATACGTCCCCTTGGTCCAATGTGCATTTGCTTCCTTCCCACAGCTGTGGACGTTTTTTGGGTTTGGATTTGGAAAGGAAAGTAAACAGCAGGACTTGGTGTGTTTCCTCTGAGAATTAATCTGACAGGTTCTTGTCAGTCAGTTGCTTCCAGCTCTCCTGCTTGCTCTTGCTGGCACTCGCCAGTCCAAGGTGGAATATCCCTCAGTGTAACATATGCTGTTTGTTGAAACGCCTGAGAAGGCTAGTTTTTTTCTGCTTCTTTCCAGGCCACACGTCTGTTCAAGCCATCAGTGTGTGGATGATCAAATTCACATGAGAGCCTCTTGTCATTACATCAGACGGAATGTTGGACTCCAGACGACCTATACCCCATCTGGGGATGGGATTTGTAGCACTCCTGTTTAAAGTTCTATTTGTGAATGTTCATACCTCATCACACATCTCTCATTGCTGTGAAATGTACATTTAAAACCTTTTTGAGAAAATGGCCTCTAGTGACACTGCAGTCATGCAGTGTGGTTAAAACAGCATTGTCAAATTCCAGACGAACTAGTGGTTAGTGTGGGAGGGATCCGATATAGAGGAAGGTGTCATTTGTGGATGTCGTTAAGCTGCTTATATGTTTTCAGCATGGAGCAGAAAATAAAACAGATGTTGGATATAGGTAGAAGGGGCTTGGATAAAACTGTTGTTCCTAGAAATCTAACAGCAGTGTAACCACACCCACACTACACTGTAATGGGTAACATCCTACTTTGGACAAGACACTCTGTTCAGGATTTTATACTGTCCCTACAGATCAGATGGAATTCTGAATGAGTAATATCAGACTTGTTTATGATTGGAAAAAAGCTTCCTCCAGTGTTACCATACAAAAGATGTTATATTAAACCAATATGTATTTCATGTTCTTTTTGTTGACTGCCAATAATCATATGGGTGTTTTTACTTCTTATTTATGTTATGTAGATTTATCACTGATTGTGATTGATGAGTGCCACCACACACAGAAGGGGGGAGTGTACAACAACATAATGATCCGCTATCTGAAGCAGAAGCATAAGAACGTCAAGTTAAAGAAAGACCAGAAGGAGACAGTAGCCATCCCACAGATTCTGGGTTTGACTGCCTCACCTGGCGTCGGGGGAGCAAAGAAAATGGAAAAAGCTGAGGAGCACATTCTTCGAGTAAATAGTTTGTCTTTCTCTTACTGAAGACAGAACCTCATGCCTTCTATTCTTTTCTTCCCACTGTTCATTCAATACTTTTCTCCCTTTCGGTCAAGCCCTATGCCCCTACCTCACATAGTTAGTACTCCGCTCAAAGCTCAACCCATGCTCAGCCAAGCTGTTTCCAATGTTCCACATGGCCCCCGGCCTCCAGGCAGCAATAAACTTTACCAGGCATCTCATGCTTGAACCACAGAGGGAAATATTGGGAAGAGATTCATTGCTTAACCCTTTACTTGTCACACTGGTGAAACAGTTGTTATTGTGTGTTTTATTTTAACACTAATATACAGTGTGATTGATTACCTGAACACTACTTAAGTATTGCATTGCCATTGTTTGTTACGGAGGTATATATTCCATATCCAACTTAATTTTTATCTTTTGTAGATCTGTGCAAATTTGGATGCATATAAAATCATGACGGGAGACCTTGGGGAAAATAAAAAAGAGCCACACAAAAACATTGCCACGGCTGAAGCGAGGAAAGAGGTATTTTTTTTCTCGTAGGGCGAGAAACTGCCTTGCTGATGTATTCAGTTGACCATTACTCTCAAATCTCTGAATTTCTGGTACATTAATTGATTTATTTTGAAACAATTTATCTCAAAATGAATTGAAGGAAGGTGAAATTGGTTTTATTTTAGGAGATATTTTAGTATAAGAAAATATAACCTGAAATATGTTGCTTGCATAAATATTCAAACCCTATATACTGTGGATGTTCCCAGTTCACACCGATGAAAGAAATTGCACTAACCAGGACAATGTTTTGATTATGAACCCCACTGTTGATGGATAACCGGGCAGGCTGTGAATCTAGAAAATAAATACCCAAGAGCATTCTGCAGATGTAACAGTAATACAAATACATGTATTTGGAAAGTGTTTTGATTTTCCAGTGAGCAGTTTTTCTTAAAAATATTTCCCAACAATACTTGATTTTGAGCTTTAGTGTTTTGAAATAAAATATCAAACAGAATGAAATTCCAATGTACATTTGTAATTCAGCAACATGTGAGAATTGGTCCGGGAACATTTGATAATTTTAGGAGATATTTCCATCACTTCATGTTTATAGTACTGGTCTTTCTCTGACCATTGAACCGAAATGAAGCATGTGAATATAAAACATACCAAGTAACACAACAGAAAGCACAGGAGATTTCCCACCCCTGGAGGCAGGAGTCTATTTTAATGTACTTAAACATTTTTGTGATTGTCTCCTCAGGATCCCTTCGGTGATGTTATTAAAGGTATCATGAATGCCATCCACACCCATGCTGAACTGAACCCTACCTGTGATGTAGGCACCCAGAACTATGAGCAGTGGGTGGTCCAAAAAGAGCAAAATGGTGAGAGAAGACATTATCACGATCCATGAGACTTACGAGTTACTAAAAAGACCTACTACAAAACCTAAATCTAAATAATCTCAAACAAAATTCATACCAAGTGTTACATTAAATAAACAGAGACCTTGTTTTGACCCTAATGGACATTCCTAAGAAATGGTTTGTTATCCTACAGCTGCTAAAGAGGAGAACCAGAAGGTGAGAGTTTGTGCTGAGCATCTGAGGCAGTACAACGAGGCCCTGTACCAGAACAACACCATCCGCATGTGTGATGCCTTCAGCTTCCTAGAGAAATACTTTGACGAGGAGCTGAAGAAGAAAGTGGCCCCAGAGGGCGAAGAGACCATCATAAAGACCGACACAGAGAAATTCCTCTTCACACTCTTCAAAGGTAGCTCAATGGGCGAGTGTGCTGCCCTACCAAGCAAAAAGGCAGTGGAAATTAGAAAAAAGGATAGAAAGCTTTTTTTTTATTGCCCAGCTAAATGAATTTTAGGCAGTTAATTTGAGATGTAGGGATTTGTTGTTTCAGTATGTGCTTTTATTTTTTAAATATTGACCCTGAACTCTGACATAGCCTTTGACAATAAAATAGCAGCTACTGCCTTCTTCCTTGGCCTGCTATACAGTTGTGCTCAAAAGTCTGCATGCCCTTGGAGAATTGGTAATATATGTACCATTTGTAAAGAAAACATGAGTGAGCAGGCAAAACACTTGTCTTTTATTTCTTATGGGATTCACATTCAACTGTAGGTCATAACAGAATGGCACAATCATAAAACAAAACATGGCAACAAAGAAATTGTTTTACTGACCCCTGTTCCAAAGTCTGCATACCCTCAGTTCTTAATATTGTATATTGCCCCCTTTAGCATCAATGACAGCGTGCATTATTTTGTAATAGTTGTCTATGAGGCCCCAAATTCTTGCAGGTGGTATAGCTGCCCATTCGTCTAGGCAAAATGCCTCCAGGTCATGCAAAGTCTTTGGTTGTCTCGTGGCTTGATGATATTAAGGTCAGAAGACTGTGATGGGCATTCCAGAAGCTTCGCCTTTTTCTACTGTAACCACTGGAGGGTCAACTTGGCCTTGTGCTTAGGGTCACTGTCGTCCTGGAAAGTCCAAGAGTATCCCATGTGCAGCTTTTGTGCAGAAGAATGCAAATTGTCCGCCAATATTTTCTGATAACATGCTGCATTCATTTTGCCATTAATTTTCACAAGATTCCCCGTGCCTTTAGAGCTCACACACCCCCAAAACATCAGTGAGCCACCACCATGCTTCACAGTGGGGAAGGTATTCTTCAGTGTAGGCCTTGTTGACCCCTCTCCAAACGTAGCGCTTGTGGTTGTGACCATACAGCTCTATTTTGGTCCCATCACTCCTAATTACAATGTGCCAGAAGCTGTGAGGCGTGTCAAGCAAGGTGTGGTCAGGCATATTGTAACCAGGCTTTTTTGCGGCATTGGCACAGTAAAGGCTTCTTTCTGGCAACTCGAGCATGCAGCTCATTTTTGTTCAAGTATCGTCATATTGTGCTCCTTGAAACAACCACACCATCTTTTTCCAGAGCAGCCTGTATTTCTCCTGAGGTTACCTGTGGGTTTTTCTTTGTATCCCGAATAATTCTTATGGCAGTTTTGGCTGAAATCTTTCTAGGTCTACCTGACCTTGGCTTGGTATCGAGATCCCAGAATTTTCCACTTCTTAATAAGTGATTGAACAGTACTGACTGGCATTTGCAAGGCTTTAGATATGTTTTTATATCCTTTTCCATCTTTATAAAGTTCCATTACCTTGTTACGCAGGTCATTTGACTGTTCTTTTCTGTTCCCCATGGCTCAGTATCTAGCCTGCTCAGTGCATCCATGTGAGAACTAACAAACTCATTGACTAATTATACACAGACCCTAATTGCAATTTAAAAGGCCACAGGTGTGGGAAAATCATGTTTGCCATTTTCACCTATGTGTGTCTCCTTGTGTGTCTGTAACAATGCCAAACATTCAAGGGTATGTAAACTTTGGATCAGGGCCATTTTGGTGATTTCTGTTATCATTCTGATTTAAAAACAAACAACTATGTGATAATAAATGGCTTCATGTGATCACTATCCTTAAATAAAAGGTTTTTTTTTCTTTCATATTTTCAAAATCAGTGCCAAAGTTTCACAGTTTCTGCCAGGGCATGCAAACTTATGAACACAACTGTTGTATGTAACAAATGATGCAGCATAATCAAAGCAAATAGCAGTATTTAGTTCAGTATATTTCTAAATATTTTAAAAATCTTGGTTTTTATTTGCAGTTGAAATTGCATTTCTTGTGTTTCTTCAGTAAGAGATCAATTGTAGTTACTTGAAGATGTAACTAAGTTGGCTCGTCATTCAAATGACATTCCAAAGTAAAAGCCAGTGCCTGTAGCAAAGGAACTTTAGGTACAAATGTACTTTAGTTACTGCCTTTTTCCTTGGTTTCACAGTAACTTCATTCGGTTACTGCTATGATGACCCCCCCATTTTCTCCAAAAAATGTAGACGCAGGAAACTTTTCCATATGATAAAGCATGTATTTAATGTAACAAAAATTGCATTCACAAATTTTTTACCAAATTGTCTTGGTTGGTAGGGCAGTTTTTGGGCAGTTTTCTGGACACAGAATTAGCCCAGTCCTGGACTGAAATGGAACATTTTTGAATACATACCACTGACAGAGCTTTATGGTCCAGTGCTATGCCTATGCTGCACTAGGTTTCTATTAGCTTTAGTGCATAATAACATTGGCCTTCTTGAATTTCAGACCTTTCATCACTTAGTAACGGTTTGGCATTTTTCCCTTATTTTATTGCAGATAACAAAGTGAAACTGCAGGAGCTGGCAAAGAATCCTCAGTATGAAAATAACAGCCTCTTTAAACTGAGAACCAAAATCCTCCAGGAATTTACATCTAGAGAAAAAGCAAGAGGAATAATCTTTACCAAAACCCGTCGCAGTGCCATTGCATTAGCTCAGTGGGTTCAGGAGAACCCCAAGTTCCAGGAGGTTGGAGTCAAAGCTTGCCATGTGATCGGAGGAGGAGACCAAAGTGTGGTGAAACCAATGACTGCTGTGAGTAAACAACTTCCCAAACAAGTCTGCTTATTTCTCTTTATTTAACCAACAATGAGTAAAAAATAAAATAATCCCCTGCTGATTTTGTACGTTTGCCCACTGACAAAGAAATAATCAATTTATAACTTTATATTATTTATACTATCAATTTATAAAATTTTTGACATGTGTTTTTGTTGTTGTTATTCTGTCTCTCACTGTTCAAATAAACCTACCATTAATCAGTGGGCAAACATACAAAATCAGCAGGGGATCAAATACTTTTTTCCCTCACTGTAGATTATATCAAAGCTACTTTGAAAACATTTACTGTATGAAAGTAGTATATCGGGATGTTATACCTTTGTTTGACTACTACTGTGTAAAGTTGAGATTCATTAGCTACATTGTATTCAATAAATACTTTCTAACCCCAAAAATGTTTTATCAGGCAGAGCAAAGGGATGTTTTGAACAAGTTTCGTATTGCAGAGGTCAACTTGCTAATTGCGACGACAGTGGCTGAAGAAGGTCTGGATATAGCCGAGTGTAACTTTGTTATAAGATATTGTCTTGTGACAAACGAGATCGCAATGATTCAGGTAAAACTTTGCCAAAAACATCTTGTCAGTAGCCACTGTGCCATTAATAATGTGTGTCACATTCTGCATTGTCAGGATACCTTTAGAACTTGTTTTATTAAAAGCATGTTCACTCTGAATGTCTTCTAGGCCAGAGGCAGAGGAAGAGCTGAGGACAGTAGTTACACTTTAGTTGCTGGGGAGGGCTCTGGAGTTGCTGAGCGAGAGAGTGTCAACGAATATCGTGAAAAGATGATGAGCAAAGCCATTGAAAAAGTCAAGAAACTAAATCAAGAGGAATATGAGAACCGAGTAAGTCGAAATCCCAGATTGAGGTTATGTTGAACAGGTTCCTGCTACAGTTTTAGTACAATAAGAGCAAGTAGAATTTTACTGCTCTTTGGTTTGGTTTTTGGTAGAATTATTTTCAGTGGATTCTACCTAGAACCCAGTAACTAAGTGATTCCAAGCACGCTGTCATTCTAGAAAGGTCTTACATAGAACCCTATGTGTATGGTTCTTTAATTAAACCCTTTATTAGTTAAGGGTCCTTCCTAGAACCCTCTATGTAAGGTGCCGCAAAGAAAACCCTTTAACAATGAAGGGTTCTTCCTAGAACTTTCTGTGAGGGTTCTACCAATTCTTACACCAAAATGGTTCTACCTACAACCATAAACATTACGTTTGTAAGCTGTAGCATACTACAATTTGCTTTTTGGTATTTAAAATAATGTGATTTTTGGAAGTTTAAAAAAATCAGTTTTGGTAAGAATTTTGAATTTATTTACATTATTCAAAAGTTCCAAAAAAAAAAATTGGTACAGTTTCAAATCACATACTATCTGACCACAGTTATACCCCATGTTATTTAAAAACAATAAAAAAATAGTTACAATTCTTGAAAAACTAAACATACTAACTAAACAAATATACATACTGTTCAATATTCAAAAATAAATATAATCAACTACTGTCTACTATGTAATACCAACTACTGTCTGGGCAGACCTTAATCATTTTTTTCAGGTAAAGTGAAAAGATTTAAGTTTAATTAAAAACACAAGCAAAAATAAATAAATAAACCAAAACCATGGTGTACTCCTACGTTGTATCCCTGAATTGGTTCTGAAGCCTGAGAGGGGGAACCCTATAGCACTGGTGAGTCAAAAAATCTGACTGTGAGGTAATTTCCACCACTGTTGCAACACTTTTCATTCTTCAATGATTCCAACACAGTTTTTGATTTACAAATGTTTTACCTTCATGACACTGCAGACTTTTTCTTGTATGTCCACACAACATATCTCATATGTCCCTGATTTACATGGGGCAAAAGATAACCTTCCCATTTTGCTGACATTTAATGAAGTGTTTCTTCCTTTTTAAGAGAAGTGATGTGCATCAGATACTCAAGATATGTTGTCCTCTATTCAGTTGCAAAATGTTCTCCAACAAAGTAAATTCCATTAAAGTGCAGACAATATCGCTTATTGTTGATGTGGAGAGCCGTGTATGTTCCTCTTAGCATATTTCATTGCATGTTCCAAAATCTTGCTAAATGCACTTCATGTTCTAGTTGTTAGTTTAGCAATGCCTGAAAAACCTCTCTGAGGACACTGGTCTTGTCTATGCTAAATAAGTTCAAGGTGTGATTGACTCCCTAGTAAATACGTATACATATATAATACAGGTGCTGGTCATAAAATTAGAATATCATTAAAAAGTTGATTTATTTCAGTAATTGCTTTCAGAAAGTGAAACTTGTATAATGTATTCATTCATTCCACACAGACTGATATATTTCAAGTGTTTATTTCTTTTAATTTTGATGATTATAACTGACAACTAATGAAAACCCCAAATTCATTAACTCAGAAAATTCGATTATTGTGAAAAGGTTCAATATTGAAGACACCTGGTGCCACACTCTAATCAACTAATTAATCCAAAACACCTGCAAAGGCCTTTAAATGGTCTCTCAGTCTAGTTCTGTAGGCAACACAATCATGGGGAAGACTGCTGACTTGACAGCAGTCCAAAAGACGACCATTGACACCTTGCACAAGGAGAGCAAGACACAAAAGGTCATAGCTAAAGAGGCTAGCTGTTCACAGAGCTCTGTGTCCAAGCACATTAATAGAGAGGCGAAGGGAAGGAAAAGATGTGGTAGAAAAAAGTTTACGAGCAATAGGAATAAGCGCACCCTGGAGAGGATTGTGAAACAAAACCCATTCAAAAATGTGGGGGAGATTCACAAAGAGTGGACTGAAGCTGGAGTCAGTGCTTCAAGAAGCACCACGCACAGATGTATGCAAGACATGGGTTTCAGCTCTCATAACACCTGAGCAGTGCCACATGATCGACTGATCGACTCCATGCCACACCGCATTGCTGCAGTAATTCAGGCAAAAGGAGCCCCAACTAAGTATTGAGTGCTGTACATGCTCATACTTTTCATGTTCATACTTTTCAGTTGGCCAACATTTCTAAAAATCATTTTTTTGTATTGGTCATAAGAAATATTCAAAGTTTCTGAGATACTGAATTTGGGATTTTCATTAGTTGTCAGTTATAATCATCACAATTAAAATAAATAAACTTTTGAAATATATCAGTCTGTGTATAATGAATGAATATGATATACAAGTTTCACTTTTTGAATGGAATTACTGAAATAAATTAACTTTTTGATGATATTCTAATTTTATGACCAGCACCTGTATATACACTCACCTAAAGGATTATTACGAACACCTGTTCAATTTCTCATTAATGCAATTATCTAATCAACCAATCACATGGCAGTTGCATCAATGCATTTAGGGGTGTGGTCCTGGTCAAGACAATCTCCAGAACTCCAAACTGAATGTCAGAATGGGAAAGAAAGGTGATTTAAGCAATTTTGAGCGTGGCATGGTTGTTGGTGCCAGACGGGCCGGTCTGAGTATTTCACAATCTGCTCAGTTACTGTGATTTTCACGCACAACCATTTCTAGGGTTTACAAAGAATGGTGTGAAAAGGGAAAAACATCCAGTATGCGGCAGTCCTGTGGGCGAAAATGCCTTGTTGATGCTAGAGGTCAGAGGAGAATGGGCAGACTGATTCAAGCTGATAGAAGAGCAACTTTGACTGAAATAACCACTCGTTACAACCGAGGTATGCAGCAAAGCATTTGTGAAGCCACAACACGCACAACCTTGAGGCGGATGGGCTACAACAGCCGAAGACCCCACCGGGTACCACTCATCTCCACTACAAATAGGAAAAATAGGCTACAATTTGCACAAGCTCACCAAAATTGGACAGTGGAAGAATGTTGCCTGGTCTGATGAGTCTCGATTTCTGTTGAGACATTCAGATGGTAGAGTCAGAATTTGGCGTAAACAGAATGAGAACATGGATCCATCATGCCTTGTTACCACTGTGCAGGCTGGTGGTGGTGGTGTAATGGTGTGGGGGATGTTTTCTTGGCACACTTAAGGCCCCTTAGTGCCAATTGGGCATCGTTTAAATGCCACGGCCTACCTGAGCATTGTTTCTGACCATGTCCATCCCTTTATGACCACCATGTACCCATCCTCTGATGGCTACAAATTGGTTTCTTGAACATGACAATGAGTTCACTGTACTGAAATGGCCCCCACAGTCAGCAGATCTCAACACAATAGAGCATCTTTGGGATGTGGTGGAACAGGAGCTTTGTGCCGTGGATGTGCATCCCACAAATCTCCATCAACTGCAAGATGCTATCCTATCAATATGGGCCAACATTTCTTAAGAATGCTTTCAGCACCTTCTTGAATGAATGCCACGTAGAATTAAGGCAGTTCTGAAGGCGAAAGGGGGTCAAACACAGTATTAGTATGGTGTTCCTAATAATCCTTTAGGTGAGTGTATGTATATTATGTTCTGTTTTTTGTTTTTTTTACTAGATTAAGGAATACCAGATTCAGGCAATCATGGAGGAAAGAGTACGAACAACCAAGAAGAAGCAGAAAGGACTGAAAAAAGAAAGCCCTTCCAAAGTAAAGTTCAGCTGCAGAGGTTGCAACAAGCCTGTCTGTTCGGGGGAAGATATTGAAATCATTGAAAACATGCACAGAGTCAACGTGAAACCCCAATTTAGGTATGTTCTGTAGCAGCCTTAGTAACTCATCCTGTGCCATGTTGTAGCGTAATATACACTACCCAGTTTTGGTCAAGTGTGTCTGGCTATACCATTAGAAAAAACTAAAATATATACCCATTGTAAAAATGTGGCATGTTTTTCTTGAGTTGGCATTCTGGCCCTCTACAACACATTAACTTAATATTTTAAACAGTTTCTAAATGCTCACTTGCAGGGAAATTTTCATCCAAAGAGAAAACACTACACTTGCTGAAAGACTGCTGGACTACGACACCAATGGTTTCATAGCATGCAAAGACTGTGGACAGGTAGGCCGACACCATGTCCTTATTATATAAAGAGAGAAAGATAAGGATTAGCTTACCTATTAAGTAGCCTATCCTGCCCTTTTGCTATGTAATAATTCAGTAGATCAGATATTCTTGTTTAGGTTCGACATCACCTCTAAAGATTGACGCATGTTACCAGTACATATTTACAAAATCGCTGCTGCAATGTTTTGGTGCTCATGTGGAAGGGCGTAATAATACCAGACCTGTTGAAAGACGCGTCTCAGCTTTCTCAGTTGACATGTCTGACTCTTGCCTTTTGATAACTGCTTTGGATTACAGGTGTTGTTAAGGCCAGACACCACAGTTAAAAATTTTGATTTTGCATCCATCTGTCAATTTTCAGAGCATAACGTTAGCTAGTCCATTCATGTCTACATCCTTTGTAGATCTGGTGTTTTCTGTTGAAAGATGCATCATCCCTATTTTTGGAAAGTACATTCTAATTGCATTAGCCTATTTCTATCGGTCATTTTCTCAAAATGACATGTTTTCAATGGAGATACATTCACAATATTCCACACACAGGTTCTTAGGTCTTATAGCCAGACTTTTACTGAGCCTTTTTTGAATATCTTGTGTCATTTAGATTTTACATTTTATCTGTAAATATAGGGAAATATAATTTAATGAAATAACAATATTTTGATAAACTGATCGATAAAGGTCTGACCATTGGGTGTCTAATCACAACAGAAAAACAAAAAACATTCTAGTTTTAAGTAATGTGTTGAAAAACGTATTCTCGTGATATGCAAATTAGTGAATATTTAAGGACGTTTAGCCTTATTTGCATATTTTAATAGTTAAATAAATAAAACTTGTAATACAAAAATATCTTGTATTTCTGAATACTTGCAACTTGTAAAGTTTCAGTCTGATATGAGTAAAGGAAAAACATTTACCTATTAAAGTGTGGTGTCTGGCCTTAATTGTTCAAATACAGACATTTTCAAATAACCAGTTTTTCATGCTCAGTTCTCTTGCCCGAGGCGATATGACCAACATTAATATCAACCCCTGAAGAGCAATTCAAAAATCAATATACAGCTCCGGAAAAAATTAAGAGACCACTGCACCTTTTTATTTCCTTTCCAAAAAAGTTGAAAAGGAAGGTTTTATCAAAATAAATTCCAGAGCTGTATATTGTATCTACTGTAAGTACATGTTACAATGCTGACACTGACTGGTTGATTTCTTCTTACAGAGATGGGGTTCTCTGATGCTCTATCGTAGTATTGAGTGTCCTTGTCTTGATGTTAAAAACCTTCTGGTGACGTATGACGAGAAGAAGAAGAACATCAAGAAATGGAATGAGCTGACCATCCAGTTTCCTGCCTTCGACTATGCTGAATATGCGCGAAATATGGCCGAAAGCTCTGAGGATGAAGAGTCAATGTAATAACATATAACCTACAATAATAACCTACAAGAATTTACAAGAATTGCTAGGGAATGCCCAAGCTCATCCTTTATATTCTAATTATAAAGAAAGAACATAAACAATTTCTTAGAAATCAAATGATCCAACTCATTGACTGCAGTGTAATAAACATGCCTTGTCATGTCTAGTCTTGGGGAGCTATGTCTGAAAGTTTAATAAGTTGTTGATAGGAAATAGTATGAATGTTAAACAATTGTAAAAGTCATTATTGTATTCAAATGATTCCTTATGACCAGCAACACAAGTTTAATTAAATGAATAACCTTGTATTAAACAATATACAATTCCCTCCAGAATTATTGTTATGTTAGGTAAATATCAATAAAAAAAGTCTGTGATTGTGATTATCAGCCTGACAGCTTGGTCTTACACTCAAAATATAACATGAATGTAACCTTTAAATTAAGTGAAAAGTGTATAACAAAAAAGTAATCAAGAAAGAATAATTGTATTTAAAAACATGAAAGGATGACAGTTGTAGATTTGCAGAAGGTGACATCTGGGGGTCGCAAAGTCTCCTAAACTACAATTAGACCCCACCACAATGCAAGTTATTTGAAAAAGTTGCCCAAATAAAGCCTCAGCTGTCACCCAACCACAATCAAATGTGCCTGGAGTTTGTCAAATATAATTGGAACCAGGTTCTAAGTCTGATGGGACCAAATGTAGATTGTCAACAAACACCAGAAATGGGTTTGGTGTAAAGAGACATGTTGATGCAGAAAATAAGATAAACCCCACTGTGAATTAAGGTGGTGGATCTGCAATGTGGTGAGCCTCTTTTACTTCCAAAGGCCCTGGTAAACGTTGTTAGGATACACAGACACCATCAAGTACCAGGATATTTTGAGTCAAAACCTGTCTGGCCCTGCCAGGATGATGTCTAAAAATGACCACAAACTGCGGATTGTGGAGCACTTCAACAACAACTCCAACGCATGTGGGAGGGTATCCAAGCCATCACAGGCTACCGGCCAAAGAACCCCACCCTGACAGCCAGCGACGTCTCCTTCACCGATGAGTTACACAGGTTCTACGTCCGCTCCAACAGGGACAGCAAAGAGGCAGCCATTAAAGCTGAACCCCTCCCCCCAGACTTTCCACCGCAGATGTGCTGTCAGCACTGAGCAGGGTGAATGCAAAAAAGGCTGCTGGTCCTGATGGTGTCCCCCGGCGTGTGCTCAGAGCATGTGCTGGGCAGCTGGCCAAGGTCTTTACTGACACTTTTCAGACTAGCCTGGATAGACAGTACACTACAATGCCGAAAATCACTCACATTTGCTTGATCAGCTTATTTCTACAACCTGATTGAGGTCAACAAAAACAATCCAAAATGTAATCTTCGATACAGTTGCAAAGTTAACAAAAAAGCAACGCTCAACAAGTGACGTGGGTCTTCACTTTAGCTGTAATGAATACTTGAACTACTTTGATGAAAAGATCATCACCATTAGAAAACAAATAACTGACTCCTCCTTAAATAGTTATGGTCCTCAAAAGCTCAGTTGTCCTGAGAATGTCCTGAACCTCCCTGACCAGGTGTCAATGGGGACACTTGAATGTTTTTATACCGTATCGCTCGACACATTCACTAAATTTGTAATGTGTTCTAAACCCACAAACGGTCAGCTTGACCCATTTCCAACAAAATTACTTAAAGAGCTATTTCCTGTGCAGGTCAGCCAATGTTGAACATAATAAATTGCTCCCTTTCCTCCGGATGTGTACCAAACTCACTAAAAATAGCAGATATTAATCCTCTTCTAAAGATATCGAATCTGGATCCCAATATATTAAACAATTATAGGCCAATATCGAACCTCCTGTTTCTCTGAAAAATCTTCCTGAAGACATAACATTTATGAAATGCTCCAGTCCGGTTTCAGACCCCATCATAGTACTGAGACTGCACTCGTGAAGGTAACAAATTACCTTCTAATGGCCTCAGACAAAGGTTCCTCCGATCTGTTGCTTCTTGATCTTAGTGCTGCTTTTGACACTATTGATCACTCCCTTCTCTTAGAGAGACTGGAAACCCATATTGTGCTACGTGGACATGTTCTAGCCTGATTTAAATCTTATTAATCTGAAAGATATCAGTTTGTTAGTGTGGATGGCATATCCTCTGACAAGTCAAAGGTATGTTTTGGTGTTCCTCAAGGCTCGGTTCTGGGCGCATTATTGTTCTCACTATATATGCAGCCTCTGGGTGATGTAATCCGTAATCACAATGTCAACTTTCATTGTTATGCTGATGACACAGTTATATATTTCAATGAAGCATGGAGAAGCCCCTAAATTAGCTTCTTTGGAAGCATGCGTTTCGGATATAAGGAAGTGGATGGCAGAGAACTTCTTGCTTTTAAACTCAAGAATAGAAATGTTCATTTTAGGACCCAAGAAACAAAGAGCGTTGTTAGCAGATCTCACTGTGAACCTCGACGGCTGCATGGTCGTATCCCAAAAAACTGTAAGAAACCTCAGCGTTACCCTTGACCCTGAACTTTTCTTTTGATGAACATATAAAATATGTCTCAAGAGTTGCTTATTTTCATCTTTTAAACATTGCAAAATTCTGAAATGATTTATCAAAAACAGATGCACAAAAACGAATCCATGGTTTTGTCACTTCTCGACTAGATTACTGCAATGCTCTACTTTCCGGTTACCCTGACGAATCAATAAATACACTTCAATTAGTGCTGCACACGGCTGCTAGAATCCTAACATGAACAAAAAAATTGGAACACATTACTCCAGTACTAGCCTCTTTACACTGGCTGCCTGTTACTTACTTCGCTGAAATGATCCAGCCATACATACCTACACGTAACCTTAGATAGCAAGACACAGGCCTTTTAATTGTACCTAGAATTTATAAACAAATTGGTTGATGCTTGGCGATGTGGGTTGATTGATTTCCTGCCTATTTGGGCCCTGTCCAGGGCCTCCCCCAGATAGGGCCACTGTGTCACTGGACCCCTCTGTTTCAGCCCCAAGTTCTTATGCTGCTATATTATTGTGCTGGGGGAGTAGGGTCAGTTCTCCTTCTCAACTATAAATCCTTGTTGATATGAGGAATGCATTTTCTGAATTTTCCCAGTCTCCTCCCGTTTTTTAACTTGAGGGCATGAGGTCCTGGCCCACACCTGCGGAGTACCTGGCTTGAAAGACCTGTTGCTGTTCCTGTTCAAAGTCCTTCTGGTTGTGTTGCAGATCATGCAGATACCTGATGATTTCAGCTGACACCTCCTCCCTCCCCTGTGTTGTCCCTTTCCTTGTCCATCTGGTCATGCTTCCGACCTGGACTAAGTTTAAATAGACTCTAGACTCAGCCCACATGCATTTATTAATTATTACAATTGTAATCTTATTATGTTCACCCGGCACAGCCAGAAGAGGACTGGTCACCCCTCTGAGCCTGGGTCCTCTCTAGGTTTCTTCCTAAATGTTGGCATTCTTAGGGAGTTTTTCCTAGCCACTGAAATTCAACACTACTCTGTTGTTTGCTCCTTGGGGTTTAAGGCCGGGTGTTTTGTAAAAGCACTTTGTGACAACTGCTGACGTAAAAAGGGCTTTATAAATGTGAGAATGCTATTCGTAAACATTAGGTCTGCATGCAACAAGATCATCCCCTCTAGGCTGGTCAACAAACTCCATGACCTGGGGATCTGTACACACTTTCAACAACATCGTCAAGTTCACAGACAACACCACGGTGGTCGGCCTGATCTGTGACAATGACGAATCAGCCTGCAAGGAGGAGGTCAAGTGCCTGGTGGCATGGTGACAACAACCTGGCCCTCAATGCAAAAAAGACCAAGGAGCTCATTGTGTATTACAGGAAGTCTAAAAGCTGCTGTCATGCCCCAGTCCTCATCGATAGCACTAAGGTGGAGTGTGTGTCCAGCTTCAAATTCCTGGGTGTCCACATCTCAGAGGATCTCTACTGGACCCTCAACCCTGGTCAGAAAGGCACTGCAGCACCTGTACTTTTTGAGGAGGCTGGAGAAGCCCTGCCTGCCTTTCCAGTTTCTTGTGAAACTGAACTGCACAATCGAGAGCATTCTGACGAACTGTGCCACAGTGTGGTTTGGCTAATGCTCCGTTGCCGACCGGAAGGCCCTACAATGGGTGATGAAAACCGCCCAGCACATCACCGGTGCCCAGCTTCCAGCAATCACAGACCTCCAGGGCAAGCAGTGTATGCATAGGGCATGCGGCACCCTTCACACCCATTCCACAAACTGTTTAACCTCCTAGCATCAGGCGGGCAGTACAGGTCTTTTCATTCCTGCACCAGCAGGCTCAGGATCAGTTTCTTTCCATCTACTGTAACCCTGCTGAACTCTGTGACCCATCATTATCCATACCCACCCACCCACTGACCGCTTAGTACTGCCTCTCAGGGACCTTGTTGCACTACTCCCTTGTACTACTGGACTCTGACACTGCCTTGCAAAGGCATTTGCACTTCTGGTTAGTTAGTTAGTCTGACTGACTACCCCTTGTTAAATAGTGTAGTGGTTAGAGACGCGGGCTCCGGAACAACAGGTCCCGCGTTCGCCTCCCATAATTGTCTGAACGCATAATGCCTTGAGGTTCAGGACAGAAAAAACTTCACTGGCTTCAGCTTTACGTAGCTATGTAATAAGAAGCCTAAAATAAAACGGTTCTGGTTTAGGTTTTGTTCAGGATAAACAAACACATTGCTGGCTTCATGTTTCTCTCGTCTTTTCACTTGACAAAAAGTCAGTTATTGTTAGTGATGGCCATTCAAGGCTTCATTACCGTTCTTCTAGCAGCCGGATATTATGCCAGCAGTGCTAACTCAGATTTTATTTTTCAAAATAAAAGCCATCATTGAACTATATAAATTAATATACATGGAACAAAATGCAACACTTTTGTTTTTGCCCCCATTTATTATGAGCTGAACTCAAGACTTTCTCTATGTACATAAAAGGCCTATTTCTCTCAAATATTGTCTAAAATCTGTCTAAATCTGTGTTAGCGAGCACTTTTCTCCTTTGCCGAGATAATACATCCACCTCACAGGTGTGGCATATCAAGATGCTGATTAGACAGCATGATTATAGCACAGGTGTGCCTTAGGCTGGCCACAATAAAAGGCCTCGTCTTGGTCTGGGTCTCCAGGGTTTGGGTCTTGGTCTGCGTCTCAGTCTCCAGTGTTGCGGTCTTGGTCTCCTCTGTGTAACGAAACCGATTCTTATAGGCTAGCTAGTCCCTTTGCGCACCTGTAGTACTAAGGTCTGTAGGTCTAAGGTCTCGGTCTTAGTCTTATTTATTTTTTTGTTCAAAATGGTATTGGTCTGGGTCTCCAGGATTGTGGTCTTGACTCCATCTCTGATTGTAACAGCTGGGCACGGCTGTGTCTTGTAGTTCTAGTTAGTTTGTTTCTATGTTATGTTTCAATCCCCTGTGTTCATTGATTTCAACTGTGTCTAGTTTAGTCCTGTAGTCTGTGTCTCATTTGTCGCTCATCATGCTCAAATTTTGTTTCCACAGTTCTCTGCTTTTCTTGTTGGTCATTGCTTCATATTCCGAATCGCTAGAGCCTTGATGTTAAGTATTTGATTAAAGAACCTTTTAGTTACCTCTGTGCTTGTGTCCTGCTTCTAGATGTGACAGTAATCTCCTCATACTTGCTTTAGACACTCGTGTTACTATCCCCCACCACCCTAAACCACTGGGCTAGCTAACACTATTCCAGTCATGTTAGGTAAGAGAAGGACAGGAGAAGACAAGTCGTGTCAATGTTTAAAAGTCAGGATTCTACACAGTGCCCTTATAAATTTCCATTTTGAAAGCCGGTGGTTTGGATGATGTGTGACACAGATCTGCACATAAATGAACACAATTTTCTGGCACCCTTTTTGGCTCAATGGCACCAAATTTACAATAATTTGCCAAACATTGCGGAATGCATCTTTAAAGGTTAGATTCATTTACTTTTTTGGGTTGTAAGATCAAGCTGATGAACAAAACTGAATCATCCATCTTTTTTCATTACATTACCCACAGTAACTGAGTGTTTTTCCAAGACTTCACAAAAAACAACAAATTCACAATTAATCATACCTAAGTAAAAAAAAAAAAATATATAAATATATCTCACAAATACCGATTAGATAGAATAACTACTGTAGTTGTGCAAACATTTTTCATTATCTTTTTCTTCCAATCGTGCTTGTATCTTTTATCATACGCATGAGTTAGTTTGAAGCCACTGTTATTTTTTTCTAGTTGTAACAATGAAATTAGACAAGATGATAATAAAATCCTATATACACCTTCTATCCCTTGGGATCTTCTGGTGATTATATGGTCCCTGTGGTACTTTGTCATCGCAGTGCACCTGTCACCGAACATGCTCACGTTCGATATGACGAAGAGGACGGGTAGAGTTTCCCGCTTCAAGGTTGCTGGAAAATACAAAAATAAAATGCATTACAAATCAAATAAAAATAATTCAGTAAATGCTATTATCCCATATGTGACCTGTTAAATTGTGAAGTAACTATTTAGATGTGTAGTTCACGTAAGCTTGGGAAAAGCGATGGACTATTGCCTTAACTTTCTTAATATTTTTCCTAATTGTGTTTTTTATATTTTCAAATTTTTTATTATTTTGTATATTTGGACTTGCTTATATTGTTTCGATTAAGTGTAATCCCATATGTTTAGATTTCGTTAAATTTCTGTCATATCTTGAGTAAATTGTATAAGGACACAAACTGAGAAGGTAATCTCTGGTTATAATTCTCTTACTATTTCCTCGTTGGTACACAGTGGAATAATGAAGCTGATGTAATAACATTTGTACTGTATCGCCCAGATATACTGTCTCCATATACTACTTTCTTACTGATAATAAAAACCTTGATACTATATTTTACTGGTCGATCTAAGACTTGCGCCCCATGTAGAAAGTCACTTCCTAAATCTTCACAAACTCGTCACCCTTGAAAGTTATGTGGGCTGCTGACTTCGACAGTCATCCTTGTGATTGGAAAGAATTTCCAGGTCTTTACGGATGCGTCCAGGAGTGTAATGGTAAAAAGGAAGCCAAGTGCCACTTTCATCGAGGGAGTTATTACATTCTTTCTTTTTTGCTGTTGAAGTTAAGTTATAATCAAGGGTCTAGACCTATTCGTGCATTATGTTCTTTTTTTGACGTCCAAAAAGTGAAGTCGACTGTCACACGGCGTCAGCAACCTTAACGACTCCTCAGGTTGAGAGCTACATGTCCATTCGCCGGTGAATGACGATACAATCATCCGTGCTACTATGGTCAGTAAAACTTATGCACATTACGAAAGTATAAAAATGCAACTGCTTCAGAATGTATGTAATAAGTAGACTGGTTATTATGCGTTGGTTTTTAAATTCAGGCAACATGAAAACTTACAAAGAATAGTCAGAATGTCATTGAGCTCTCTTAAACTAGCCTGTAAGTATAATTCTCAAAGAACCTTTCAATTATGTCACCCTCACCTTTAACAGGGCTGCAGCAAGGTGATTTGGGCGGTTATAGGGGCGGCTGTCGTCATCGCGTTAATAACTGTCCCCATGGCAATATATCTGAAAAGTAAGTTGGTTTATCGTATTATTCGTAAATTATTTTAACATGTAATCTTATGAGAAGTTTTATTTCCGTCTATATAAACAGTTTGGACACCCATGCATCCACTGGCCAGTGACCTGTGTTCATTTGCTGACCAAAGACAGTTTCAATACATTATTATACAACTTCCCAAAGTTCAGTTTAGTCATTCAAAATAAATAGACCTACCATCTTAAAATACTTTATTATTATAATAAATGTATTCACTGAAATATCTATGTTGGCATTCACTGGAATTTTTATACAATTAAATCCAGAGTTGAGATGGGTTATTGATGGGTTATTGTATTCGTAAATGTTAACACTTTGAATTCACTTCACTTAATGCAGCTCATCTAGTCTATTTGGCGCCACCATGTGCTACTGTTGTAATCGTGGTTTACCATCATGAATGATTTTCTAAATATATTTACAGTAATTCTCTGTAATAATATGTAGTGATAGTTTTTGTGACAAAAACACATTTTTGCCGGGATTGATTCTAGTGAAAAGCATCTGTAGCTGAACATTTTCGTCTTTCAGGACAGGACGGACTCCCAAAGCGGCCTTTTACCCTTGAAGATTATTTCAATGACACTATTAGGTATAAAATATATAATTTGCGATGGATATCAGGTATTTCATTATTTTATTATTTTATTTGCTTCTAAAAGAGTATTCAAGCATTTCTTGTAATAATTTGTTTTGTTAATTCTGATGTTGCCCTGTCCTAACTTATGACTTACCTCATTTCTGTCTTGTTCTTCTGTAGATTATGAATATCTGCATAAAACAAGACAAGGCAACATTATGCTTCACAATGCTGAAACAGGCAATTTCGTTGAGTATATCAGCAACAAAACATTTGTAAGATACATTTAATGCAAATACAATTTGATCACCTACTACACCAATCTATAATGCATTGACATTTAATATTTTTCATTTCTATGTTCGAAGGAACAAGTACATGCCACAGACTACATCATTTCTGCTGATCGGAAATATATCTGCTTTGAGAGCAACTACTCCAAGGTATTATATTGAATATGTTTATGCTTTGATGGAGTGTCTTTCTCCATTAAATAACTCATTACTTAATCACTGTGTAATGTTTTAACAGCAATGGCGACATTCATATACTGCCTCTTACTCCATCTATGACTATGACACTTCGTAAGTACATCACTGTTTTCCTAGTAATGAAAGTGTCTTTTGTTATTAAGGAATAGCCAGGTTCAACTCACAATTGCCATCTTTTGTACCCCAGAACCTTTATAAATCCTGTGAACATTCCACAACTCGTACAATATTTTTCCTGGGCGCCAACAGGAAATAAACTGGTAAGGAATAAAAAAATTACAAAAGTTTGATCTACAGATTACTCAATATTACATATTGTCTTAGTTTCGACAGTGTGCTGGTTTCCTTTTTCCCCCAGTGTTCCTATTTTGATACTAGTCTTGAGAAATGCTAAATTTGGTAAAAAACGGTCTTTAAAGAGCACAAACGCTATCTTTTAAAATGCTGTCACAGCTATCCATGGCCAATAGCAAAGTACAACAGATCAAACACATCTGCCTACTAGAAACAGCTGTACTAAGCCAATTTTTCAAATGCTTTTCGGCACCCTAAAAATAGAGGTGATTATGTACCAGTCCTGGATTTCAGAGCAAACAAAAACCAAACAGTACAGTCCATTGTACCTGACTGGGAGTTCTCTGACACCCCTGGCAGGAGTATGACAAGAGGAAAGGCTTGATTTAGTTTTTGTCAACATATTGCAACATTCACCAGCTTAAACTGTTGGCCCCAAAATAATCTCTCTATCTCATCCCCATGGCGACTATGGGCGTTGGTCCTAAGAGATAAACATGTAAAACCCAGTGGCGTTGGTTACACCTACCAAACATATTGCAGAGTAGGATGCCAGGACATGAAATCACTGCAGAGGAAGTCCCAGTAGACAGAGTAAAGAGAATGGTATGCTGAAATGTACTTGATTGCTGATCTCTCTGGCAGGCATACGTATGGAATTACAACGTTTATTTGAAACTCAATGCCACTGCTGAAGCCATTCAAGTGACCCACAATGGGAAGGAGAACAAGGTCCTTAATGGGGTCCCTGACTGGGTGTATGAGGGTGAGTACTGAGAAGCATTGACCAATGAGAGGGGTGATGTGGGTTTCATCATGCAAGGCTTTTGAGTAACTTGATTTCTCCATACTCTTTCAGAGGAGGTTTTCTCATCGAATGAGGCAATATGGTGGTCACCAACTGGAAAGTTTCTGGCCTATGCTGAGTTTAATGACACAGAGGTCCATGCCATTGAGTACTCTTTGTATGGATATGGACAATACCCAAAGACAATGGTTGTCCCGTACCCTAAGGTGAGAAGTTGTAATGTAACTTTTGAAAGCTTGGTGTGAATGTCTAGAATGAACAAGACAGGTAGAAGCTGATAATTTAAGTTACATACATTATTGGGATTGTACAGTATTCACAATATGTTGAAATGTATGCTGTTATGGAAATTTGCTGAACTACTGTTACAGCTATGTACGCATGTGCCAACAGGCTGGAAAATTACTAGGTGCCACCCTGCTCTGTTATGTTAGGTCAAGTTCACAATGTACCCTACTTAAGCTATTAGGCACAGTGAGTTGTGGTATATAGTCAGTATAACACAGCTAAGGGCTGTTCTTAGGCACGATACAGTACAGGGTGCCTGGACACACCCCATGTCCGTAGTATATTTCCATTTCTACAAACTCTTATTATAACTCAAGATAGAGTCAAAATTATTTTGTTTATCAACCCCACAGTAATATGACTCATACCATGGCTTTCTGCCAATCAGCTTAGTGGGTTCAAACCCTGTAGTGTATAACTGTACAATACATAATGCATGTGCATTTTGGTCATGTTTGTTATCTCCTATCCAGGCTGGCTCAACTAATCCTAAAGCCAAGTTGTTTGTAGTGGACACAACAAATCCCTCCAAACGGACCCAGGTGGTGGTGCCAGACTCCATCGGGGCTGGGTACAGTACACTTGAATATACATTGATAGCGATGGACGTATAGCCCAGCTGTAGCCATTCACATGTTAAAAGCGTGGTTACATTTGTGTGGTTTGTCCCCAGAGATCACTTTTTGGGTTCTGTCACATGGGTGACGGATGAACGCATTGCTGTTCAGTGGACCAAGAGAAAGCAGAACCATGTCGTCTTACAGATCTATGACTTTGATGGAAACAAGTGGAATGAGAAGCAGGTACTTGTCATCTCACCTTAGACTCTGTTTCTGCGCTGCTTGTTTGACTGAGCACCCAGTAAACAGGACATCATGTCTTTTAAAACTTAAGCGTCAGGAATGATACAAGCTTTAACTGCATAGGCTAAATAATTTTTTTCTTGATGAATGTACTGAAAGGAGTGTTTTTTTTATTATCTTTTAGCATTTTGAACAAATAAGCAAGACTGGTTGGGTTGGCCAAGTAAGTTCACATACTGTGTTATTCAAGTCCAGTGAAAACTAGTTTGTTATAAATGATTATGTTTTATAATAATCCATTATTTCCATTTTCCAGTATACTCCCCTCCAACCAATGTTTGCTGAGGATAATATCAGTTTTTACAAAGTGATGAGTGATGCATATGGTTATAAACAACTTCACTATGTGAAAGATGTAAGTATTTTAACTTTAAAATGATGCTGGTCTTTAAGGTCCATGGCTGGGATTCATTCAATGTGCAGATCTGAAGGTTTTCATCTAGTCTAAATGTTAGAGAAAGCAATACTACAATACTTATGAAAATAAATGTGTGTTGTTCTAAAGGGCAAGGCCACAGCCATTACGAAAGGCAGGTGGGAGGTCATTTACATTTCAAAACTAACCAAAGACACCATGTAAGTACATATGCATATGATGTGGGGGTGTAAGAACTCATAGAAAACCATTATTGTATATCGTGTGCTGCTTCTTCAGAATGCTTCGACACTGCCTCTTGTTATTCACAGATATTATGTAAGTAATGAGTACCAAGGAAGGCCTGGCCAGAGAAATGTATACAAGTAAGACATTTATTTCACTTACTTTAATTACAAAAGCAATCACTAGGCCCACACAGTTTTAATGTGTTTCTCTTAAGAACGCAATAGATATTTCACTTAAATTTCACTTTTCCCTGACCATCTCCGGATGAGTGAGGAAGAAGCTTTTTACACATATCTATGCATTTATTTTGTGTACCCATTTTTGTCTTCTCCTGTACATTTCCCCAGTCAATATTTTAAAATTGGTAAAACATCAAGTTCAGGTTCATTTATTTATATAGCACATTTAAACAGCCACTAGACAGACCAAAGTGCTTTACAGAACAAGCATATAAAAAATAAAAGTAGCAAAACAACCCATAAACATATAGAGAACATCTAAGATTAACTTTAAAACAAAGACACAAATGTAAAATAGTAAAAACAGCCCAAGAAAAATCATCAATATGCTAAAGAGTATGTTTTAACCAAAGACTTAAAAGCAGAGAGGTTTGGAGCCGTTCTGATCTCTGGAGGCAGGGTGTTCCACAGACGAGGCCCTGCCACTGCAAAAGCACACTCCCATCTATGCTTTAGTCTGACACGAGGGACTACCAGCAGCGCCTGCAAAAACATCCATCCAGCATCTGCATGCAACCCTATCAATCTCATTCAGTTTTATAGGGATTTGTATTTTGGTGTCTTCATACAGTCCTTTTTGTAAGTAGCAGTCATAAATGCGTTATTTCTTCTAAACCCACACAATTGGTAACTGTAATTCAAACAGACTGGTTCTGATTAAATTATGATTTCATGGTGAAAACAAATATATGATTGCTCAAGAGGTTCACATACTTCAAGGCAGCACTGTATGTCGAAATAATCTTCTTAAATAGAGTTGGCTCATCACAACCCTAGGCTTCTATTCCTCCATTTTATTTACAGTTTATTTCAAGAGTAGACATCCTCCAGTAATACTTCATCCGTTAACTACTCAAGAAAATCTCAGTTATTGTACAATGACCTAAACAATGACCCTCAAAATCTCATCTAATTACTAACACCTCTTATTGAGTAAACTGCTTGAAGTTTGAAAAACCCAGTTGTCTGAAACGATAACAAAATGGCCTGACTCAAGTAGTATTGTTCCCCAGCTGGGTCTTGGAGGGAAAATGAAAATATCCTTTCTAAATGAAAATATGAATCACTGTTAAATGATTTACTCTACCCTTTATACTTTACTGTCACCTAAATATATTGTTCTCAAGTGCTTTAATTCTAGTTTATTGTGATAGACCTGAACATGCTAATGTTGAATGTTGACTGCTCTCCTTAGTAAGATGTATATCTTAAAACTATTAAACATTATCCCTATTCAAGACTACCCTCTCAAAACGAAAGTAGGTACAGAAATTACTTTACTGAGATTACTTTACTTCATCCTCCTAAACTGATACATTTACTCTGATAAATGAATTTTTTGTGTCCCTTTTCCTGCCCTACGGCACCCCGCAAATGTCCTTGTCCTGTCTTTCTCTATGATGAAGGAAGAACATCCTAGTTGTTATACCATTCCATCAATGAAATAAATTTTATATAAAATCAATCTTTATACAATCTTATATAAACTGATGGGGATCTATTCTAATGCTTGTTTAGTCTACTTTTCACATTTGTCACATTTATCAAGTTTCTGGCCTAATGTATCGATCTAATGTTTTAATTTGTTGTTGGGCTGAACTCGTTAAACGTTAAGGTAATGATCTAGATATCCACGGTTAACACATTTCATTCTCCTGCTGTGTATGCATACACGCATACACCTAGATGACTCTCACACCATCTCTCTCTGCATCTTGATGATGTTGCTCCAGAGAGTTTGAAAGCTTTTGTTGACGGGTTCTTGCTTGCCTGCACTAGACTTGAGATATAACCCATCTGGTGTTTCTAAGTCGCCTGTAGTTTACAAAATGCTCACACTGACTTAGGGTCTATGCCACTGTTAGTAGGTTTAGCCCTAAAAATGACCCTCCTCTGGGGCTTGTTTCTAAAAGACAGTAATCACGGCTTATTACTAGTTTTATCATATACTGAAGTGTGCTACGTATTTTCAAATATCATTGCATAATATGACAATTCTATCCATTGAGAAAAACTTACTACGGTCAATGTCATCAAAATGCATCTAAAACATTCCTGTCTAAGGAAAACAGCGTTATGACTGAATACGATTAACCCCATATTTCATTCTTTATCGCCCCATTATGCTCATTCGTGTTTCAAAACCTGCTGTCTTTTAGAAAAAGGTATTCCAGATTGATCAACACTGTTGAGCTTGGACCACAGTTGTTGTCTTCAAGTTATCCGTGGGCCTCTCACAGTTTGGACAGAGTTGAAAATGATTTGTTTTTAACTAAGTATATCGGGCTCTATTTAATGTTTTAGTTTTTTGTCTCTTCCTGTTTGTTCCGGAATAGAATCAACAATTTTATGTCAGGGTCTGCAACACAGAGCACGCCTGCGAACTGGGCTGCATTCATTATAGATAACATACTGTACAAGTGCTACCTACAACAAATAACATGGCTGTGTTCATTATTAACAATGTTCTACAAGACTATACAACTGTCTGTCCTTCTTTAATACGGAGATCTGTTTGTTCTAACAGAAATATTATAGTCAATATGGACAAATCGTGTACACACAAAACATTCTGTATATAGTTTTATGTTTTTTTTACCAGATTGTGTTACTGAGAATACAAAACTCCTATCACCTACTAGTGGTTATATGCCAATATAACCACCTTCTCCTTGGAAATAACATCTGTCTAAATACTCCAGTCATGCACTGCCAAAGTTGTAGTCCTTTAGATTACGGAAACATGTTGACATCATGTACATTAAACAATATGCCTGATAATAGGAACATCACTGAAATACATCCCATGGCTCTGTCAACCATGACTACACACCAATTCACTTGCACCACTGTTGGAACAACATGGAGGCTTTACCAAATGAAACAAAACATTCTTTCAGTTCTTGCTCATCCTTCAATACATATTTCGTCGAGTGTGTTTAGCGCACAAATCCCATTCACCATCTCCTTCTGGTTAATTATGTGAAATCTCTCAGACATGATACAAACAACCTAAGGATCCCCAAGGTGTTATGGCCCTTTAAGAACAGCTGTCATTACCAAACTGTAGCATGACCCACCACTCTATTTAGCTACACAATGTAAGCCTTTGACCATGTGTGATTTGTGTTACATTAAATGTAAAACTATGCTGTTATATTCAGTCTGATTACATAGAATACATCTTTGAGTGATATTGGAGACATCGTGTCACCTGTGTTTTAACTTGATTGAACAACAACCAATCTCTAAGAGTAGATCCACACATGGGCATCAATTCCTTATTCCATTATCATTCTGAATAAAAAATACAGGAAGAAAGTGAGTTCAATTGCTTCCATGAATGTGTCCTTCAGACAGAGGCATACACTCATATTAACCTGTGTTTGTTTGTCAGGGTTACGATCGGAAGCAGCCACTCGGCTCCTCAGTGCCTCACCTGTGACCTGTATAAGGACAGGTGTCAGTACAACTCAGCCTACTTCAGCTACAATGCCTCCTATTACCGCCTGGACTGCTATGGTTTGTTGCCTCATTCCCCTTTTACACCCTGAGCACTAACCCATCCATAATCAATGCTCAAACACAACTGTCCTGTGGAGTGATTGGGAATTGTCCCATGTAGTACACTATTCTTTATTTGGACCATTAGTTGTGCACATCAAGCTACCATTTGGGACGTTTCCACAGTCTCAGCTCTGATCTAAGCCAATACCTGTGGTGATAGTAAAAAACCCAGCTTGTATGACACATGCACTCTGTGTTATATGATACATGGTCTGTGTTATATGATACATGGTCTGTGTTATATGATACATGGTCTGTGTTGTATGATACATGGTCTGTGATGTATGATCCATGCACTTTGTTATATGATACATGTACTGTGTTATATGATACATGGTCTGTGTTGTATGATACATGCACTGTGTTATAGGATACATGGTCTGTGTTATATGATACATGCATAGTGTTGTATGATACATGGTCTGTGATGTATGATCCATGCACTTTGTTATATGATACATGCACTGTGTTATATGATACATGGTCTGTGTTGTTTGATACATGCACTGTGTTATAGGATACATGGTCTGTGTTATATGATACATGCACTGTGTTATATGATACATGGTCTGTGTTGTATGATACATGCACTGTGTTATATCATACATGATCTGTGTTATATGATATATGCACTGTGTGATTATAATACATACCTCAGTGTTGTATGATACATGCACTCTGTGTTGTATGATACATGTACTGTGTGTTATATGATACATGTACTCTGTGTTATATGATACATGTACTCTGTGTTATATGATACATGCACTCTGTGTTTTATGATACATGTACTCTGTGTTGTATGATACATGTACTGTGTGTTATATGATACACGTATTCTGTGTTATATGATACATATAATCTGTGTTGTGTGATACATGTACTCTGTGTTATATGATACATGTACTCTGTGTTGTATGATACATGGTCTCTGTGTTGTATGATACATGGTCTCTGTGTTGCATGGTACATGCTCTCTGTGTTGTATGATACGTGGTCTCTGTGTTGTATGACACGTGGTCTCTGTGTTGTATGATACATGGTCTCTGTGTTGTATGGTACATGCTCTCTGTGTTGTATGATACATGGTCTCTGTGTCGTATGGTACATGGTCTCTGTGTTGTATGATACATGGTCTCTGTGTTGTATGGTACATGCTCTCTGTGTTGTATGATACGTGGTCTCTGTGTTGTATGATACGTGGTCTCTGTGTTGTATGATACGTGGTCTCTGTGTTGTATGATACGTGGTCTCTGTGTTGTATGATACGTGGTCTCTGTGTTGTATGATACGTGGTCTCTGTGTTGTATGGTACATGGTCTCTGTGTTGTATGATACATGTACTCTGTGTTGTATGATACATGTACTCTGTGTTGTATGATACATGTACTCTGTGTTGTAGGATACATGTACGCTGTGTTGTATGATACATGCTCTCTGTGTGTTTCTTGTTTCTCAACAGGACCCGGAACACCTTTGTTCACCCTTAGGGATAATAGAGGGGCAGGTAAAGGTATGTAAATAGTTTTATGAAGCTACTCTCTGTGACTGAGTAATACAAAAGCTCATGAATGTTTAATTGAGGAAAGTCCGAGTAACTTCCAGCTGACAGGTGTTTTATTTCAGAGCTCCTGGTTCTTCGTGACAACAGAGACCTTGAAGACATGCTTAAAGACTTCCTAATGCCAACTATGCAGTTAGGTACACTGAAGGTAGCAGGATTTGGTAAGACAAAGAGCTTTAAAGTTAATGGACCTATTGAAATGATGCTAAATCAAACACATTTCTAATGGACTCATATTTCACTATCTTCTGCCCACAGATCTTTGGTATCAGATGATGTTACCCCCCAAATTCCAAAAAAACAAAAAGTACCCTCTTCTAATTGACGTGTGAGTGTTTAGACTTACGTGTCTTCAAACAGATTAGCAGATAGCCGATCAGTCCTTTCACCATTACCTCTTCAGTGTGTCCATGTCCGGGACATTCATTTTCCATTGGAGTTGTGTTTAGTTGGTATACTGATTTCCCCTACAGATATGGTGGCCCCGGCAGTCAGAAGGCAGATTATCGTTACCGATTGAACTGGGGCACATACCTCTCCAGTACAGAGGGAATCATAGTGGCCAGTTTTGATGGAAGGGGAAGCGGTTATCAAGGTGACAAAATAATGCATTCCATCTACCAACGTCTTGGAACCTTTGAGGTGGAAGATCAAATAACAGCTGTTAGGTAAAGTGCCTGTTTACTGCAGAGAGCTTAGTTTGTCAAGTATATCTTTTTAAAACTATGTTACATACAGTATACAAGATGTAATAATAAGGTAGACATTTTTTGTGTAATTAATCCCAATTGGGGAAAGGCTATCTGTTGTTCTTAAAAAAAATGTAATGAGTCTCATACATTGTATTTGCTCCTATTATATTTTTTATTCCAATGAGATTAACAAGATGTTTTTTTTTTATCACTAGGAAATTCATCGACATGGGATTCATAGACAAGGAACGAATAGCAATATGGGGTTGGGTAAGTTGGCCATTTTCCTACAGTTTGTTAACAGTTGTTAACTTGAACAGATGTGGTTTAAAATAATGTATTTTTCAGTCATATGGTGGCTATGTTACATCAATGGCTTTGGGCTCTGGCAGTGGACTCTTCAAGTGTGGAATAGCCGTTGCCCCAGTATGTAAGTGGGAATATTACGGTACGTATCTTGGCATATAATGGTGCAACAATTAATCACGCAAAATGCATGTTTGTTTAATCGGTTGTGGTTTGTTTCACCTTTTACTAACCGAATATTCCTTCTACAGACTCAGTGTATACTGAACGCTACATGAGTAAACCAAAGGAGAACGAGGAGTCATACACGGTAAATACATTTGAAAACACTGTCCCACTTCATCTGGATAGTCATTTCTTGAAACTTCTGTATCTTAACTGTAGCTCTGGCTACATAAAAACAACTTTGTATTCAACAGAATTCCACAGTGACGAATAGAGCAAAGAATTTCAAATCAGTGGACTATCTGCTAGTTCATGGGACTGCTGACGGTATGTGTTTTTTTAATCAGCTGTCAGTTATCAGTTGTTTTCTTAATCAGTTTGTCAGGGAAATTATACATGGTGATCAATGACTGATCTCTACACTGTTGTATTCTTGTCATGTATAGAAGACAGTACCCAGTATAGTCATTAATAGGTATACTCTCCTGGCCATTCAACAGATGACTAATGGTAGTCCCATTTGACAACTGCATACACTTCCTTGTTCAATCAGGTGTGACAAATAGCTTGTTTTTCCTGCAGACAATGTTCACTTCCAGCAATCTGCACAGATCTCCAAAGCCCTGGTTGACCAGCAAGTGGACTTTGAGGCAATGGTAAATATTGGTTTGGGGAGGTGGGATTTCCTGAGAAGTCCTGATGGGGATGACAAATGGCACTTGGGCATGAGGAGTGAATCACTCTTCAATGATTCTGAACCACAGTTTTCCTAAAGCCCTTCATTGATTGTCCCAGGGCTGTTTGAGGACGTCAGGTGAAATTACTTGACATTAAGCAACTTTCATTAACACATTTTACAGACTATAAGGCATTTTGAAGTGATTCATTGAGAGGTTTGGATTTAACCTATCTTACAAGTATCTATGATATAATGGTATGATATGACCTACGAATGCCGCACATGCTACATGTATGTGAGTCTGTGGCTGGCCCTGTGAGCAAAGCCTGGAGCAAACGCTAATGTACACCTAATAACTTACCTAGAGTAGTAATCGTTGTGTCTTTCTGTTTTTATTTTAGTGGTACACTGACAAAGATCATGGTCTTCAAGGATCTGCCTACCATCATGTTTACACACACATGAGCCACTTCCTACAGAAATGTCTTGTCAAACCCAAATAGACTGTATAACCCCTTCAATGTATTATCATATATATATATATATATATATATATATATATATATATATATATATATATAGTATGTTTCACATTTCGAAAACAAATTTCTATAATTTTGTAGATGTAATGGGGTTTCCATAACGTTGCAGTCATTTAAAAAAAACAAAAAAAAACATTATATGCTGTAATAAAAAGGTTTGCTGCTTGTTTGACTTTTGGTTTATGATATGAAATAATTGTGCTAATCAAAGAAAAATGTGACCTTTGAATTGACCACTGTGTACTCAAATTAATTGCATGTTAGTATAATGGCGTTTTATATTGATTTATTCAGTAATATTGGTTAAACGTGTTATTGCACTGAATGTTTTTTTTTTATTTTTTTACATTGCACATGAATTGTAATTCAACTGTAACCATTGCATATATCTGGTTTGTAAATGTTGACAGATACTGTTACTTGTCCCTAAATGTATTTAAAAGAGAAAACATTTAAAGATGTATGAAGTAAAAACAGCCAGTTCTTTAATTTATTATCTATCTTGCATGTTTTGAACAGTACCGTATCATCAAAAAAGAGAACCGATATGTATGTACTATATACAGTTTGAGACACAATTTCCATAATTTAGGCTCTGTACGCCACCACAATGGATTTGAAATAAAACAACCAAGATGCAATTGATGTGCTGACTTTCAGCTTTAATTCAAGGGGTGGAACAAAAATATTTTATGAAACATTTAGGAATTGAAACCATTTTCATACAGAGTCCCCACATTTCAGTGGCTCAAATGTAATTGGACAAATTAACACAATCATGAATAAAATGTTCATTTTAAATAATTTGTTGAGAACCATTCACAGGCAAAAAAGGCTGCTTGAAGTCTGGAACGCATGCACATCACCAAATGTTGGGTTTCCTCCTTTGTGATGCTTTGCCAGGCCTTTACTGCAGCCATCTTCAGTTGTTGTTTGTTTGTGGGTATTTCTGCCTTAAGTTTTGTCTTCAGCAAGTGAAATGCATGCTTGATCGGGTTGAGATCAGGTGATCCACTTCTTTGCCTTAAATAAACTCATGGGTTGCTTTCACAGTATGTTTTGAGTCATTGTCCATCTGTAATGTGAAGTGCCATCCCATCAACTTTGCTGAATTTGGCTTAATCTGAGCAAACAATATATCTCTATACTCTTCAGAATTCATTTGGATGTTTTTGTCTTCTGTCACATCATCAATAAACACTAGTGACCTTGTGTCATTGGAAGCCATGCATGCCTGTGTTTTACACATGATGTGGTATGCTTTGGATCATGAGCCGTTCCATGCCTTCTTCATACTTTTTTCTTCCCATCATTCTGATACAGGTTGATCTTAGTTTTATCTGTTCAAAGAATGCTGTTCCAGAACTGGGCTGGCTTTTTTTTTTAATGTAATCTGGCCTTTCTAGAAGCTTATGAATGGTTTGCACATTGTGGTGGAAACCATTCATTCCTTTGTAATTGCTCTTGAGAAGTCTTCTCTTTACAGTAGACTTGGATAATGATATGCCTACCTCCTGGAGAGTGTTCTTCACTTGGCTGGATGTTGTGAAGGTTTTTTTTTTTTACCATGGAAATGATATTATGATCATTTACCACTGCTGTCTTCTGTGGACATATCCAGGGCTTTTTGTGTTGCTGATATCACCCGTGTTTAGTTTTTTATCAGAATGTACTAAACTGTTAATTTGGCCACTCCTAATGTTCCTTCTATCTCTCTGATGGATTTCTTTTTGCAGACTAAGGATGGCCTGTTTCACTTGAATTGAGAGCTCCTTTGACCGCATGTTGTGGGTTCACAGCAACAGCTTCCAAATGAAAAGGCCACACCTTGAATCAACTCCAGATCATTTACCTGCTTAACTGATGAAGCTGTCCATGAAACAGCTTTTGAGTCAATTGTCCAATTACTTTTGGTCCCTTATAAAAGAGGGGGTTACATATTAAAGAGCTGTAATTCTTAAATGCTTCTTCCAATTTTGATACCCTCAAATTAAAGCTGAGAGACTGCACTTTAAGCTCATATTCATTATTTAACTGTAAATTGAATATATTTTGGTAAACAGACAAAATAACAAAACTTTTGTCAGTGTATTATATACTGTATCTATATAGTATACATTACATTATAGAGCTATTTGGCCATGCACACCTATGGACGGTTTGGCCTTTTGGTCAAAAACCTGGTTCGCTTTGCCATGAGGCTGACACTTGGCTGCAAGTGGATCGTCCAGCAAGAGAGAAACCTCAGATACACTTCAACATCCACAAAGAAATCCAAAATGTACTATAAAATAATTATTTAATTGCCATTCCAGTGTCTGGAGTTCAACCACTGAAAACATTTGAAGGTTTTCTGGTGGGCAGTCCATGAGTGCAAAAAAAGTAAATAAAAGATTTGCAATATTCAGTATGGAGTCAGTCTAAGATCCTACACCATCTGTTCTCATAAAAAATACATATACCTTTACAGTTACTGAGTACTAAAAAAACGACTAACAAGCACAATAATATAAGTCATTATAACTGTAGTAATGGAACAGACAGTGTTTATTTTAAGTATATAAAAAGTTTTATTTTGACACACTATTGCAAATTGGTACAAACTGTGCCATGTGTCATAAGATTATTGCTAATATAAAATAAAACATAACTGAAATACATTATTTGTGTTTTGATCAAATTGGAATTAGATATTTCTTTGAAGACCATTAGAAATAAATGCTAAAAGGGTATTTATTCCACCAATACAGAACCTGCAGGGCAAAACAGGTTATCTGAGCACAGATGGTATATGTTTGCATATATGATTAAATTATTTGGACAGGATGAAATCATTGATTTTCGACACCTGTGACTTTTTCCTCCGGACGTTTCCACATCTTCCTTCAAACAAAGATGTACTGCATTTGTATCCAGTGAATTGAGTCGAGTTCTGACTAATGGTTTGAGAGGAGTAAACGTGCAGTTGCGTCTGTAAGGAGGGTGCCACCTGAGCATACAGTCACCCTGCTCAACTATTTAAAGGCTGGCTAGACCAAGAAAGGACCATGTCCATGAAACAGCTCCAGGGAGCCAGAGAGACAGGAGAAGCCAGAGGAGATCTACAAACACAGCAGGAAGCCAGGCACACGCTCCCCCTTTCTGATCACCGTTCAAAAGAGAGAACACAGGTAAGCATCCCCAAAGATCAGATATTCCATTCCAACCGATGACCTTATCCTACAGGAAGTTTTTACATCAAATTTAGAATGACACTATTTTCTATTGTATTACTGTTTGACTGAAATTCTGACCAATTTCTACTGTTCTTCACTGCTTATATCCAGGAAGTAAAAAGATGAAAGGCACCCATTCTTTCGTTGGTCTTCTGCTCTTGATCATCGTACAGAACAGCTGGCAGATACCACAGGAGGACACAGAGGACAATTCCAGGTAAGAGCCCCAGTCTCAGAGCAACTTTTGAGCACCATTCACGTTGTGGCTCGTCTCTCTGTGGATCTTGCAAACTGTAACTGTTGAATTGTCTGTTTGTTTGCAGCTTATTGATAGAGGACTCTATGTTCAGCGAGCCAAGGGAGCTTTCAAACATGAAGAGGCATTCAGAGGGAACATTCTCTAATGATTACAGTAAATATCTTGAGTCAAGACGAGCACAAGACTTTGTTCAGTGGCTGATGAACTCCAAGAGAAGTGGGTGAGTGTTTCTTCTTTCCATTGGTACTTATTTAACTTCAGAAAGCAGCAGATCATCTTCCAAACTGAATCTCTGAATGTAGAAGTTGTGAAAAGAGATATGATTAGTGTATTTTTACTGAGTGATAATTAAATATATTCTTAAAACTGTACAACTGTATATTTTCCCTGTTTGTTGGTCATTTTATATGCTGTAAATTTAAGTTTATAGTGGTTTGAACAAGTTTTCATTTGCGGCTCTGTATTACGGTCATGTTTCTTAAGCTTACCACAGCATCTTAAAGCAAAGTGAAGCAGTCAGGTTAGTGAGCGCTTTTTCCTTAAAATATAATTTACAGGTATCAACACTTTAACATCTGTCTGTGTGTTTTCAGTGGCCCCATCAAACGCCATGCGGAGGGTACCTACACTAGCGACGTGAGTTCCTACCTACAGGACCAGGCAGCCAAGGAGTTTGTGTCCTGGTTGAAAAACGGCAGAGGCAGACGAGAATAGGGCTGCTCTACTCAGACACAGTCCTTGGGTCTCACCACCTTCCAATCTAGAGAGAATGCAACTCGTCCAGAATCACCCCGTTGTTCCATTTCATGATTTTGTCTCGTCCATCCTCTGTTCATGCTAATAAATCCCCTAACCAGAAATAAATGTCGCGTGTCAATTTATCGTGTTGTTTGGTCAGCAGACAAAATTCTGACAATAAGGCATTATCTCCATTCTTAACTGACATCAGAGGCAACATTATTTAGTTGATAAAAAGAAGACTAGGTTCATAAAACATTGTTTTTGTCCTATCATTTAATAATAACGGGTGCAAACTTGGAGAGAAACATTTAAATAAACCATTAGTCTTGCTGTAGCAAAAGACATTCAAATATCCAAAGAGTAATTTATTTATATTAAATATTAATAATAATAATGAGACAGGAAAACATGAACATAAATGGAAATACTATATTAAGGTTAAGTGCAAATAAAATCATTTTGTTTATGATAAATATATTATAATATATATAATTTAACTTCAAAAACACTATGTTGACATAGAGACAATGTGTTCACGGATGTGGAACCTAAATCAATCAGCCTTAAGGCCAGCCATCTCCCAAAGGTAAAAAAAAAAACACAGAGGGATTTCAATCAGGTAATAGAATAATGTGATGTGTCACATCTGCTAATTTAGCGTCATAACACGTTTCCCCATGTAGCACTGACAGCAAGGACACTTGAGGAAACCACACCAAACCATGTCAATCAAAACCCTGGCAGGGATCAGTGATCAATCAGGCAGCACTGCACAGGTCCTATTAGAACGGAAATAAACTAGACACATGAGCCAGATATGTCATGCTATATCTCTCTGAGCTGTCAGGCAGACCATCAAACCATCTGTTGATTACAAAAAAAATTCAACCTGCCCACTCAATTCTATTTATACCCCAAATCTCTAAGGGTCATACTGGGCATTTGAGAGTAATAATTCTGGTGTCCTTTGTTGTTATATGAATAAAAACTAAGTAACAATGCCTGTGTTTCTTTGCAGTATGTTAATTGAGCATAAATCCATCATATTAAATCCAGGCAAATTGTTTAACATTTTTCTTCAACTTAAGCTTACAAAACTGGTGTCAAACCTGATCCTGTACGCTCTGATGTGACTTGATCTAAGGTATATGTCTGACCAGTCAACTTGAACTCAAAGTAGACCCTCTCCACCTTTATTCACAGATGTGCACAGGCCATGGTTTTCTCGTGAAGGTCAAGACCGTACAGTGAATCGAAAAACTCACAACATTTGTATAATAGATTTGTGTCTCAAGAGTTGTTTAAACTAAATAAGACAATCCTAATAGCATACAATGATCTTGAAGGGTAAAGCATGTTCAAGTACATTTATTAAGTTTGAAGTTTACATTTTCACAGTTATGTACATATACAAGATACATAATAAGCAGCATAACTTCAGTTGAAATGACCAATAACAAGGAAAATCGCTTTGCAGTACAATACTATTTCCTTACACTGTACTGCTTCAGAGATAACTGCCACAAACAAAACTGAGTGACCATTTAAGAACATTAATTCAGAGCTAAGTAATAACTTCTAACAAGAAGGAGTAGAGTAGAAATATTCAACAAGAGATGTTAAAATATTGTGCAGTCTGATTAAGCAACAGTCATAATGGATGAAAATAGGCTTAGCAAATTATATTTGAACATATTCATTGTTGTTATAGTACAAAGAAAATATATACTGAAGTATTATAATCTTTAGAACAATATAAGAGTATATACTATACATTTTCCCTCTCTAGAAAAAGTGCTATTGCAATTGTTTCAGTTAACCATGGAATGTATGTTCCCCTTTATCAGACACTTTGGAGTATTATTTTAGCTTCATATTTAGTTATTGATTTGACAATCATTTTGGGGCACACAAAATGGCACCATGACAAAAATAAATAAATAAATGTCATACAATCAAATAATTTATTCTCCATGTGGAAGCTAGCTGAATTGCAACAACAGTTTGCATTCAAATCAACTCTCTCAAATCCCCCACTTCCCACTCACGCTAGTGTTTTACTTTCACTTTTGAGTGACTAAATTAAAAAGCAGTATAAAAATGACTTTTTAAAAGATGTTTCATAGCGATTTAGATGGCACAATGATTTTCTACACTTTTTGGTGCTTGTTTTCTCACATTTACAGAAACTGAGTGAACTGTGTAGAATTGTAGTAACAAGAAAATTACAGGTTTTGCTTTCTCCAGTCTGCCATTGATCGTCAATGCCCTTGGGTAGGACATCATGTCTCTTAGTGATGTGGATGGAAAAAAGGAGGGCTGCAGCTTTTCCATCTGGCAACAGAAGCTGGTCCTGGCATTTTTATTCACCCAAAATTATTTCTTTGGGTAAATAAATTCTGTGAACAACAATAATTGTTTTACTGTTACTGTAGATGTATTACAAACATTTTCTGATATTGCAATTCAAAACATTCTACATATTGCTCCTCTGAGTAAGTCTTTTAACTAACAAAATGGTAAAAGCAGTTTTGTACTATGTACCAATTTATAACCATAAATAATAAATACAAACATTTTAATTTCCATACCAGTAGTAAAACAATTCAACAACATTCCAAGTTTACAGAATTCAAGCAGATTCTGTGTGCAGTATTTAAAAATATGAATTAAAGCTGCATGCATACGGTACACGTTACCTACATATTAATTCATTCTAAATATGTATTTGTGTTCATAAGGCTCTATTAAATCTGTGTCAAAGTTAAGCTCTGAGATGCAATATGAACATCATTTATGAATTCTGGTTTAGTAGACTATGTGTAATTGTAAATTCACTCTCTGGAAAGTTTGCCATAAAATGTATATCACACACCGGCAATGATATTCAGTAGTACAGAAAAACTACAGCCAATAGCAGTATCGTACAAACTTTTTCATTCAATAGTTTACCTAGTTGGATGATTTATCAGGTTCTGTGATATGATACCGGAAAAAATACAAAAACATACAAAATCCACATACATTTAAAAACAAACAAACACAGCTGTAAAATTGTATGAATCCTCCACAAAAACATTCTGTTGCATTTACATAGAGTCAAACTAACCACTCCAATGTTTCGCTGGTTTTTAATAACATTTACAAACACAAACAAAATTAAAGAAAAATATGTTTGCATTTCTTTATTTTTCTTGACAAAGATGTTTTTTGGACACATTAACTAAAAATACTGTTTTACACTTTTAAATACATAGATATACAAGACTAAACATGAAATAATATCATACTCTGGCATACAATATTGAGTTGTTTGTAACACAGTGAAGAAGGGAAACGTTATAGAGTAGATTCCCTGTCAAAGCAGCCCTTCTGCATTTTCCTCCTCTTTGTTTCCTTCCACTCTTGGATAAGCTGTGGGAAACAAGGGCTGTTAATGGATTCACGTATACTGCTTGAGAACTGACCAGATGACTATCAGTTGTCTCGATTAACACTCTAATTACCAACCAAGTGTTTGGAATCCTAACTGCTGATTGGCTGAATGTCATGGTATATAACAGGTATGACATTGCATAACTGCTTCATAATAGCTAATATGCATTGTGTCTAAGCCACTCTCCAGTTGCTATTCTATGTAGTGCTCCTTGCTGAACCACCTCCTTCACAGACACTGGCTGTGGCTTGTAGTAGAAGGATAATTGGCATGCTATCAGAGCGTGATGGATATAGAAGCATCATGCAGACACGGCTCTTAAATGCCTTTCACATCCTTGCGGCCTCAGTTTAAACAAAGCGCATACTTACTCTTCACTGCCAGTCATATACTAGGCTTCTATTCCAAGCAGTGAAAAGGTAGTGGACTTAGCATCCCTAATGTTTATCTTTTCTTTGCATTTGTAGTCATCCCAAACTTCCAAACAGCTATCCTCTTCAATGGTTCATGAAGACCCCGAATATGAAGAACGTGAGGGCAATGACAGTTTGTAGAATACAAATTAAATAGTTTACTGAATGGGACATTTTCCAGTCCTCATACTGTACCTCGCAAAGATAACCATCATTTACACTTACCTTTGAAGGATTCAGCATCTAAGTGGATATAAGGGAGCTTTTGACAAATGAAATAGAAAAAGAAATACAGTCAAGAAACATGACAACTCATTAACTCTAAAATGAACAATAAACACTTTCTACAGTAAATTTAGAAAAATAAAATCAACAGTTTGGTTTATGAAAGCATATATATATATATATATATATATATATGTATCCTGACAATCCCCTATATTGGCATAAATCTTGATAAATATTAGGCCTGTTATATATTCAATGCATTCCTGAATAAACATGTTTGTTTAACTGGCTATAATAATCATTCACAACATGGAAACGCAACATGGAAAGTCTTAACTTATTCACACATGTTCATTTAGTCACAATTCAAATGTGTTGATTTTGCATACAAATAACTGAGGCAATTAAATACCTTTTTGAGTCTAGCTCTTTTCTAGAATTGTCAGAGTTGACATTCCACATGTTTCCAAAAGAGCCTTTCGACATTTCATCAGTGATGTTGAGTGCTGATTCACCCCTAAGAAAAAAAACAGAATCATGTACAATATCAAACAATAATCTTTTAACTATTTTATTACCACTGACATGTGAAAACTTGATTGAGGTTAGTGTCATTCAATTCATATTTTTTTCACACACAACTGCTGGTTGCTTACTTTTGATATCCCTCTAATGGCACTTGCACAACTCCGTCTTCCTCTCCCAAAATGCTTTGCTCCTCCTCCATTGCAACAAGAAAATCAACAGAAATCTGTTACACTGGTGATACCTAGTACTGAGTGTGACTACATGGTTAAACACAAGTTACAAAAGTGAAGTAAACAATACTGATATACTGTTTTGTGTATCACTGTTGGCAAACCAAAGGTCTAAACCATCTTGGGTTATTTTCATACTTCTTCTTCAGCATCCTCCAGTTTTTTCTTCTTACTCTCCGGCATGAGATCGTCCAGCCAGCTCATCTCTCTCTTGCTGAAGAAGCAATCCATCAGCTTCCTAATAAACACCAGGGCTAACACCTGTATGGGACAAAACAACACTAAATTACCATACAGACAGAATCATCAGCATCAGTAATTTATTTTCTATTTTGCATCAAGGCACCTAGGCTTCAACAATATAACCTAAGACAACAGTATCTTTGTCTAACCACAAACGGCAAAATAAACCCTGACAGTCTAAGCCAGTTGGGTATATGTCGCATTCAGATGAATCTAGAGTAACAGACAAGAAGGAGACAGATGTCTGCTAACCATCATGGGAAAGACGATGGCATAGTTGGAGGTCTTGATGACCCAGAGCAGAACCAGGCAGCTGAGCTGGATGATGGTGAACAGATGGACCTTCCTCAGAGGAACGTGTCTCAGGTAGATGAAGTCAGGCTGGTGCTTGGCTGGCATCCCAAACAGTCTCAGACGGTCAAAGAACTGAGCAGAACAAAGGGTTACATGGTGACCTCAGAAGCATTGGATTAAAGCCAACTGCATGCAGAGATGAGTGTCCACTTTTTCATTTGGTATTTAAGCGTAGGTGCGGTAGGCACTAGCCCTACATGCCTGTGGTGATCACTGAGAGTGAGGTCTACAGAACCTGGATGGGAGTCTGTTCAATGATCTCTTACCTGGATTCCTCTGAGGGAAGATGCTCCCATGTACAGAAATACTCCATACAACACAGGCATGGGAATGTACTAAAGGGACAAGAGCAGTTATATTATGAATCTGTAATAGTCTACAAGCATCAATACAGACAGGACATGGTCCAACAAAACATACTGGAAAGCCGTTCTGGTGTTTCTTGGGCATTCAAAGGTGTCTAATTGTCCTAAGCATTATACTGTTTAACACTAACACTGTGTAATACTGTTGAACACCAACACAATATAACAACAACACTGCTTAACAATCCATAGCCCTGCAAATCACTGCATTGCAGAACACTGTAAAACGCAAACACTGCATAAAACTGCATACCACGCATAACATTGTATAACACTTAATAGCACTACATATTACAAACACTATGTAATGCTGCATAACACTGTCTAACGCTGTTTACCACAGCACAACACGATCTGCCACTGCATAAAACCGAATGACAGTTAAAAAAAGAAGTACACACCCTGGAATGTTTTTGGTAGGCGTCACTACCTGTGTAACCATCTGTTTCCTATTGTTTTCAGAACAGTTTTGATGGCTGACAGAACAAGAGACAATAACTGACAACATGATTTACGCAATTGTACATTACTCTCACATTCCCACACCCCTTTTGGCTGAAATAATGTAACTGTCTCGAACATCGACTGGGAGGAATGTTGGCCAACACTTCTCAACAGTACTGCTTCAACTTTGTAGTGTTCAATGGCTATGACTCTGCAATTCCATAACCCTCCATTTCTTCTTTTGGAGCCATTCTGCTGTAGCTTTGCTTGTGAGTTTTGGAAAATGTTCCTGTTGCAAGGTCCATGTTTGGTACGGCTTAATATTTTTGACAGATGGCCTCACATTCTCCTTAAGAATGGCACAATGTCGATTTCATGATTCACATAATGAGGGCAAGTTGACCAGGCCCCGCGGCAGCAAAGCAGCCCCAAACCACAATGTCACCGCCTCCATGCTTTAGGTCGGTATATCCTTTTTCTGTTCAAAGCAGTGTATATTTTTAACTGCCAAACCACACCGTTGACTCATTTGTCTGGAGAACACTGATCCAGTAGTTTTGGTCTTTAACCAGGTGTTGTCTGGCAAAAGATGTGTCTTGATATTCTTTTTGAGAACAGTCATCCTCCCTAACTGCCCAGTTTGTGCAGTCTCTTTCTGAGTGTTGACTCATGCACTTTGAAACTGATTGTGGCAAAAGAGGCCTGTACATCCCTTGATCATGAGTTCTATGAGAATCTTTTGGTGAGCTCTTGAACTGAATTTAGTGAGATGACCTGTCCTATGTAGATAGCGGTATGGACTTTTCTCCATTTGTAAATGATCCGTTGGAGATTAGAATGATGTACTTTAAACTGCTTTGAAATTCTGTAGCTTTGTAACCCCTCCAGACTCTATATTATTTCTTCTGGGGGCCTCTGATAGGTCTTTTGAAATTGGCATGATGTACTGCATGACATATTATCAGACATCCATAGAGTTAAGACAAAACCAGTCCCGCTTTCTAATCTTTATGGAAGGCTAAAGTTGGGAGGGTTATAACCTTTCTGTATAAGAAAACTGCATTTCATTAAATTACACAAAGGTTAAGTAAGTTTTTTGTGTGATGCATGTGGTTTATCAATGCATGTGGTTTGAATTTAGCTTTAAATATCAATGTGTCCATATATGGAAAAAGAAAACGTTTTCCGAAATGTTCCAGGAGGTGTACTTACTTTTTCAAATGACTGTAACACTTCATAACACCAACAGCGGAACCGTGTAACACCGTCTAACTGTGTAAAATACTCTCCAACACTGAATAACTCAAACCCTGCCTAACACTGTCTAACACTACACAACACTGTTTAACACTATCTAACACTGTGTAACAGTGTGCCAGGAAAAGCTTTTGGGCAGTCCAGAGCCAACACAATATGTCCTCACAGAAGGTATCTGACCTTGAGCACCGAGGTCATGAAGACAGAGCAGCCCATTAGGAGGAAGATCATGAGGCCGGTGAAGCGCTGCTCGCGGATGCCCAGGAACTTGGCCTGTTCCCCGGGGGCCGAGCACTCAGACTCCAGCTTTAGGCTGTTGACGTGGGAGATGGAGAGCACAGTGGCAGCCACAAACCAGGGCAGGCCCATGACGGAGCACACCCCCAGCATGACGCCCACCACAAACAGGTCCAGATGGTACCCACAGCCTTTCTGCAGGGAGGGAGAACCCGTTCAGTGCTACTGAGAACGGGAGGTTGGAAGCTTTGATAAAACGCACTTCGGAAGTGAACTTAAGACATGCGCACGACAACCAGTGACAAACTCGCACCTTTTCATAATTGACTACACAAAATGCGGCCATTCGGGTAATAGTGAACAAACCCTCCCCCGTTAAATCAGCCTGGAGTACCTTAAGCTTGTGCTCTTTCCTGTTGATGATGACAGCGGTGATCTGTTGGTCCATGAAGATCAGGATAGTGCAGAGCAGAGCAGGGACCACTGCCGCAATTGCGGTCCACCAAGGGTTGCCACCTAACGGGCTGATCAACCAACCGCGGTCGTCTCTAGTCGGCTGCAGGGATTAGGATAATTCTGTTTAGCATGGCAAGGCGGAGGATTTTGAGTGAACACCTATCATCGTCTCACAGCACTCTGTTATGACGCTCACCTTGAACACACTGGGGACTTGTAGTTTTGGAGATGGTACCCCTAAGGCATAGTCCACCAGCACCATGGTGAGAATGGTGATGAACACTGCAAAATCACTGATGACAGCTCTCAACTAAGACAGAGAAGGCCGGGAGTCAAATCCAGATGCAGAACAATATCCCAGAGAAGGCCGGGAGTCAAGTGTCTGCTCTTAGGGATCTATCTATGTATCTCGGCGATATTGTTCGGCATCTGGGGGTCCCCAAAAAAAGTACGTCCTAGAATTCTCAGAGAACTTAAACACTAACGTAGATGTGGATTTGTCTGTTAACCGGGGTTGGGCAAAGTAAGGCCAATTCAACACACCTCTTAGTAGGTTTTATTATAAAATAAAGTAAAATATTTATGGAGAGGGTAGAAAGAAACGACTCCCGCCTACCCTAAAATGTCAAATTAGTTTGAAAATGTATAGAAATTATTATGGAACTACTAACATTCTCTTAATTGCACTTTAATGGCACGTAAATAGATTTTTGACAAGCAAATCGTACAGTATTAAACAAAAAGGTTTGCCCAACCCTGCTGTAAACCATATTAATCGTACACTATTCACATTGACCACTAGATGGCTCTATTGCACCATATAACTCAACCCATGTTCGTTCAAGCAGTACAAAGATAACGACTGTACGTTCTCAACGACATATGATAGATACAACCAAAGTGGGTTTACAGTAGGGCCTGGCTTTGCCTTACCTTGGTAGGGAAGTAGCGGCTGAACTTGAACTCTTTGAGGAAAGCCGACATGAAGACGGTAGAGAAGAACAGGACCACAGACCAGAAGAGAACATCTGGAATGTATGGTCCGTGAGGGCCACAGGCGCTGCCCACAAACTCCCCTCGTTTCTCTATGCAGTCCTGCAACAACAGATGGAGCTACATGATCTGCCCTATTACCAATGGAATTAGTAACACATGACAACCGATCATACAGGGCACTGTAATACATTAATGGAACCCTTGTTCACATCAATTTAAATGAACACAAAATTTGCTTTAATGATGACCCAGAGTAATTCCGCCCACATGTCCTAAATCTCCTGCACTTTGCTGACTCCACGCCGCTTTGTGGGAAACAACTGAAATATGTTCTCCATTTACAAAAATCTCACAAGAACTGAATCAGAACTGTTATTCTGATTCCGTTTGAGCCTTTCCACACATTCCACCGATATAACTACATGCTCTCAAACAGTACAGCACCTTGACCTCCAGCGCCTCCCAGTAGATCTCAGAAGCAGTAACGTTATTCTGCTCCCAGTACTGTAGTGTGGCATTGCTGGGATCCGGAGGCTCAACACAGGAACACCTATGGAAACGACAGAACACTTCAAACACAAATTCAGCCATCAATGTCAATTCACAGTGTCATTCAGATGATCCCAGATTCAGGGTGAAAAGGATGACACTTTGGATGAGGTGAATGCACACGTACGAGTACTGGGTGAGTTTGTCAAGGTTGTTGTTCATGTTGATGGGGTAGTGCTCCCCCAGGTGGATGAGCTTCTCCAGGGCCTCGTAGATGAAGATGATGCAGATGAGCGAAGCAAAGGCCTCCTCGGTGAAGCGTGTGATGTAACAGACCAGGGAGCTGGCGTCCGTGGCCACCAGGAGAAGACAGAGGAATGCTGTCCACAGCCCTATACAGGTCCTCAGAGAGAGGTAGGATAACCCGTTCTCCCTGAGCAGACAGAAACAAAGCTTGTATTGTTTATTTATTCAAGACGTTGCACTGAAGTCAGAATACCTCTGTTATAATGGAGACCTGGCAGAGGAGGAATCGAGATTAAAAACACAGAGAGAGACTGTACGAAACCAACAGCAGTGTAGAAATGTCCCTTTCGCCACAGTCCGGCTGCCTCACACCGGGCTTGATCCAGGGATCCTTTGATCATACACATTGACTGCCCTCCTTGACAATGTACCAAACATTTTAGACATGCAAAAGGTACCATTTGTATAGCTTAATAACATATATACAGTGTCTCATAGAAGTGAGTACACCCCTCACATTTCTGCAAATATTTGATTATATCTTTTCATGTGAGAACACTTAAGAAATGACACTTTGCTACAATGTAAAGTGGTAAGTGTACAGCTTGTACAATAGTGTATATTTGTTGTCACCTCAAAATTACACAACACACAGCCATTAATGTCTAAACTGCTGGCAACAGAAGTGAGTACACCCCTAAGTGAAAATGTCCAGATTGGCCCCAATAAGCCATTTTCCCTCCCCGGTGTCATGTGACTCGTTAGTGTTACAAGATCTCAGGTGTGAATGGGGAGCAGGTGTGTTAAATTTGGTGTTACTGCTCTCACACTCACTCATACTGGTCACGGGAAGTTCAACATGGCACCTAATGGCAAAGAACTCTCTGAGGATCTGAAAAAAATTATTGTTGCTCTACATAAAGATGACCAAGGCTATAAGAAGATTGACAAGATCCTGAAACTGAGCTGCAGCACGGTGGCGAAGACCATACAGTGGTTTAACAGGACAGGTTCCACTCAGAACAGGCATCGCCATGTCAACCAAAAAAGTTGAGTGCACGTGCTCAGCGTCATATCCAGAGGATATTTTGGGGAAATAGACGTATGAGTGCTGCCAGCATTGCTGCAGAGGTTGAAGGGGTGGGGGGTCAGTCTGTCAGTGTTCAGACCATATGCCGCACACTGCATCAAATTGGTCTTCATGGCTGTCGTCTCCCCGAAAGAAGCCTATTCTAAAGATGATGCACAAGAAAGCCTGCAAACAGTTTGTTGAAGACAAGCAGACTAAGGACATGGATTACTGGAACCATGTCCTGTGGTCTGATGAGACCAAGATAAACTGATTTGGTTCAGATGATGTCAAGCGTGTGTGGCGACAACCAGGTGAGGAGTACAAAGACAAGTGTGTCTTGCCTACAGTCTACCCTGGTGGTGGGAGTGTCATGGTCTGGGACTGCATGAGTGCTGCCGGCACTGGGGAGCTACAGTTCATTGAGGGAACCAGGAACGCCAACATGTACTGTGACATACTGAAGCAGAGCATGATCCCCTTCCTTCAGAGACTGGGCCACAGAGCAGTATTCCAACATGTAAATGACCCCAAACACAACTCCAAGATGAGCACTGCCTTGCTAAAAAAAGCTGGGGGTAAAGGTGATGGACTGGCCAAGCATGTCTCCAGACCTAAAGCCTGTGCGGCATTCTCAAACGGAAGGTGGAGCGCAAGGTTTCTAACATCCACCAGCTCTGTGATGTCGTCATGGAGGAGAGGAAGAGGACTACAATGGCAACCTGTGAAGCTCTGGTGAACTCCATGCCCAAGAGGGTTAAGGCAGTGCTGGAAAATAATGGTGGCCACACAAAATATTGACACTTTGGGCCCACATTTTTAATTAGGGGTGTACTCACTATTTTTGCCAGCGGTTTAGACATTAATGGCTGTGTGTTGAGTTAGCAAATTTACACTGTTATACAAGCTGTACACTCACTACTTTACATTGTAGAAAAGTGTCATTTCTTCAGTGTTGTCACATGAAAATATATAATCAAATATTAGCAAAAATATGAGGGGTGTACTCACTTCTGTGAGATAATGTATATACACAGTGTTATGCCAAATGTTGGACACACCTACTCATTCAAGGGTATTTCTGCATGAGCTGGAGGCGAACGCAATTCCCAACCAACAACTTCAAATGAGTTTAACACCCGACCTACTGTACCACAAGGAGTTGCTACATCACAAGTCAAGGCCACTCTGTCTGACATTCAGAGATGTTTCGCCGAATGACTCTGAAGTTAAATGGGAAGTGAGATTATAGAACATTCTTAACGCCATAACCCGGTAACATATTAATATATATCAGTGACATGGCAGCACTGATATCTTATACATTCCTATGAAAACATCTGTAAAGCTTTCAACCTCTATCTGACCTATCAGCAGCACAGGAGATCTTAGGACGTAATTATCACAATATTTTAATATTCTACTACAGAACATTATACGATCCATGTACTGCAGCAGGACATCCAGTCATATAACTATTGTTATAGGAAGGAAAGATCATCCCACAATCCAATCACAGATGATCAAAAATGGCCTGAGTGCTATCGACTATACATAAAAGATTAATCACACAGATTATAGTGTTATCCCACTATAAATCATTATATGTAACTATACATTACATTATGTTATTATAAGAGACCTACAGTAGTGAGTGCAAATATTTTCACACTTGCCCCCTGTCAGAATCAAACCTGCTGCAAGAGCCATGCTCTTACCAAGTAAGCTACAGGGGACCCAACACACAAATACCTTGTAGTGACTTACTTGCAGAATTTGTACAAAATCTTCTCGAACACCAACACAGGCCCTGTACTGCCCAATATGGTGAGTGGCTGGCCAGCAAACAGGGAATAGGCTATTCCTGTCATTGAGGCGCCGAAAAGAGATTCAATTGCACTCTACAAGACACAAAGAAACACAGAAAATATGTGTGAGTCAGAAAGGCTGAACATACATTTCTAATCAGCTTTTCATTAAATTACTGTGACTTGGACAGGGATGGTCTGTGTCCCAGATGGCAACTGATTCCCTACAGTGCATTACCATTGACCTGGCCGCAAAAGTAGTGCACTTGACAGGGAAAAGGGAGCCGTTTGGGATGAAAGCATGGTTTCTTACTATGCGTCCTTCTGTTGCCTCTCCTAGTAAACCACCAAACGTGATGACAGGCGACATGCATGCACAGTACAGGAAGAGGAAGGAAGCCAAGCACTGCAGGCTGATAGCGTCTGTGTAGTCAGACAGGTAGTGGGGCGCCTTGCGTTTGATGTCCAACCAGAGACCCCCACAGAATCTGGAAACATAAAAAAGCCATTTAGCCGACTGTTTATTTATGGTCCACTGCAGTCCAAAAAATTTCCACACTAGAATGTTAAAATAACATTTACATTTGACATTTTAGTCATTTAGGAATCTTATCAAGGGAGACTTACAGTTAAGACATTGAAAACCACTTTGAAATTGTACAAATTACAGTTGTTTATTTTATGTGTGTGTGTAATGGTTGGTTATGACCACTGGCCACCTCCTATGTATCCTGGCATAAAAGACTGTGTTAACTTCCTAAATATTGGAGAGGAAAGGAAATAACTATGGAAGGTTAACATCGTAGCCTCATGCTGAATAAATATGTCTCTCCCCTGACATCCGGTTGAATTAATTTCGTTCATGGATAAAAGATTGACCGAATCTAACAACTGCATGATTTCCCAAGGCAGATGTGATAATAGACCAATGAGAGTTCAGCTGGGTAAGGAGGTGGGCTCTGGACCATTACAATCCAATTAGTTCTGTTTCTTGAAAGATCTTCAATTTGGTCTCCTATAACGCCCCATGATAGAGAATTTCAAGGGCCAGACTCAGATAAATTAATTACCACAAATATATTTTGGAGTAAAATTTCATAAAATGTAATATAGATTTATTTGACCGAAGTGATGATTTTGGCAACCAAAAAAAACTGCATTGGGACTGTAATTGTCATGAAATAGAGACAGTCCTGAGGATGACTTAGCATGAGCTCATATCCCTGCGGCAGAATATACTGTAGACCAGGCATTGCTGCAGTTGGTTGCCATGGCAACGGTGCATGACTTTCGATCACACTTAAGCAGAGCTGTACACTGACAATTGGGGAGGGGATTGTGGCAAAGCTGTCCTTTAGTGTTCATGCTCAAATCATGAAATCAACCATTCATAATACAGAAAAACAGACCCCTACCTTAACCTACCTTCCAGTCCACTGTACCTCAGGCCCCCCTACCCCTTAACCTACCATCCAGTCCACTGTACCTCAGGCCCCCCTACCCCTTAACCTACCTTCCAGTCCACTGTACCACAGGCCCCCCTACCCCTTAACCTACCATCCAGTCCACTGTACCTCAGGCCCCCCTACCCCTTAACCTACCATCCAGTCCACTGTACCTCAGGCCCCCCTACCCCTTAACCTACCTTCCAGTCCACTGTACCACAGGCCCCCCTACCCCTTAACCTACCTTCCAGTCCACTGTACCTCAGGCCCCCCTACCCCTTAACCTACCTTCCAGTCCACTGTACCTCAGGCCCCCCTACCCCTTAACCTACCATCCAGTCCGCTGTACCTCAGGCCCCCCTACCACTTAACCTACCATCCAGTCCGCTGTACCTCAGGCCCCCCTACCCCTTAACCTACCATCCAGTCCACTGTACCTCAGGCCCCCCTACCCCTTAACCTACCATCCAGTCCCCTGTACCTCAGGCCCCCCTACCCCTTAACCTACCTTCCAGTCCGCTGCAGCTCAGGACCACCATGTCCCTCATGCTCCTCTTCATCACCCAGGTCTGTTCCAAGCAATGCGGCACTCCTTCTCTTCTCCTGTTTTAGAGAATGACAAGAATCATGTTGTATCCTTGTTCATATTTAAGGAGATATTCCGGTCACGGTTATGGCTTCTGTGTAATGACGTGGTAAAGCTGTGAACAGACTCACCTGAGACGGTACATTCTTTGGGGGCTCTATTCGTATGGAGGGGTCCCATTCTCCCGGGGGAAGGACAGTCACCTGGTCAAGGAACTCATCGATTCCAGCAATCAGATCATTGCGGTCTTTTGCTTTGTATGCAACATCATGAAAAACCTGGGAATTGGGATGCATACAAATGCTGTCACTGACTGCTGTCTAATACTTTCTCGGAACTACATTCACGTGAAAAAGTATTGGCCCCCTCTCAGATTATCTGCGTTGTTATACATTTTCAGATTGAATTGGGTCAGATCGCTTTGTGGATTGCTGTAATATATAGAGGGAGTCTGAAAGAAAGAAATGTCACCAATGTTATGCCTTTGCTTCATTTATTTGTTGTACTAGGTAACAAACACACAACCTTTAAGTATGAAAAGGTTATTGCACGCTACATTTGACTCAATAAACATTATTATTAAAGTCAGGTGTTTGGATACCTTGGCAAATAACCTAGCCTGATTTGGGCCAATATAAATCTGACTAATTTAAGCGCTCCACTGAACCCCACTGAGGGCTAGACTGAACCCCACTGAGGGCTAGATTGAACCCCACTAAGGGCTAGATTGAACCCCACTGAGGGCTAGATTGAACCCCACTAAGGGCTAGATTGAACCCCACTGAGGGCTATATTGAACCCCACTGAGGGCTGGACTGAACCCCACTGAGGGCTAGATTGAACCCCATTAAGGGCTAGATTGAACCCCACTGAGGGCTATATTGAACCCCACTGAGAGCTAGATTGAACCCCACTAAGGGCTAAATTGAACCCCACTGAGGGCTATATTGAACCCCACTGAGAGCTAGATTGAACCCCACTGAGGGCTATATTGAACCCCACAGAGCTAAATTTAACCCCACTAAGGGTTATACTGAACCCCACTGAGGGCTAGATTGAACCCCACTGAGAGCTATATTGAACCACACTGAGAGCTAAATTGAACCCCATTGAGGTCTATACTGAACCACACTGAGGGCTAGATTGAACCCCACTAAAGGCTATATTGAACCCCACTGAGAGCTAGATTGAACCCTACTGAGGGCTATATTGAACCCCACTGAGAGCTAAATTTAACCCCACTAAGAGTTATACTGAACCCCACTGAGGGCTAGATTGAACCCCACTGAGGGCTATATTGAACCCCACTGAGGGCTATACTGAACCCCACTGAGAGCCAAATTTAACCCCACTAAGGGTTATACTGAACCCCACTGAGGGCTAGATTGAACCCCACTGAGGGCTATATTGAACCCCACTGAGGGCTATACTGAATCCCACTGAGAGCCAAATTTAACCCCACTAAGGGTTATACTGAACCCCACTGAGGGCTAGATTGAACCCCACTGAGGGCTATATTGAACCCCACTGAGGGCTATACTGAACCCCACTGAGGGCTATATTGAACCCCACTGAAGGCTAGATTGTCCAAATGGAGTAAGTTTGAGACAGTAGTGAATCTTCAGAGTGGCCGCCCTGCCAAAGTTTTTCCAAGAGCAAGGTGTAAAATCTGCCAGGAAGTCACAAAGAACCCTAGAACATCTACAGATCTGGAGTCCTCTCTCGCCTCAGATGAGGTTAGTGTTCAACAAGGAGTTCATGCACAAAACCCCAGATGTCACTAAGTTAAAGCAGTCTTTCCACAGCAATGTATGTTCATCAATGCAGAGGCTTACCTCATCTGTCATAAGCGTTGCGATGGATCTGCCAATCTCATGGTACTGAGGCCCTTTTCCAAGAGGCCCCAGCAAAATGAACAAGAACCTAACAGAAATACGAGGGCCACTATCAGAGCCAGACAGAGCACTGCACTTTCTAGACAGGGCGTCACCACAAAAATTACAACTGGATGGATTCCCCAAAATCCTGAGGATTTGGGGAAAGTTTGCTGATTTAGTTAGTTGGCGAACCTGGTGACGATGGGGACCTCAGCCAGGCCATTAAGCATGACCGCAGGAGATAAACGAACAAATGCCACCACAGGCTTCTCTAGGAAATCCGCCTCGCCAACCAACACATTGGACGCTTCCGCACCCGGGGGAATCTTCTTCATGAAATGGAGGTCAATCTATATGGAAACACATTAACAGTCTTCAGTGGATGATATAGTGCATTTTACTTACTATATTAATTCCTAAATCAACAAATGAATATACGAAAAGCATTACATCTAAAATACATGAATGACATATATTCTTAAACATATACACGTTAATCCCTGCATTTAATCCCCAGTAAAAATATGTGACTATGATTATAAAGTTCTGGTAATTTCCCCAAGGTTCCTGGGTTTCCAGATTGTTCACTTCCTCCTTATTCCAGGAACCATCAACATTTTTTTAAATGAACCCCGGGAGACGTGGACATTTGCCATCCTACTCATGGATATATTATATCGTGTTAATACTTCCATATGTGTTATGGTGAAATGTAACAGCAGATTACTCTCCTTCGGTCAGTTGGTTTAATAAATTACATAACATTTTCAGAGGTTATCATCTTAGAGGTTATTGATACTGCCTGCCCCCACAGTGACACCCATTCATCCAGACCTGAGCCTGTCTGTCTGGTAACTGATCCTCATATCCTGCTGTGGTGCTGTCTGTCTGTCTGTCTGTCTGCCTGCTGACTGATCCTCTTATCCTACTGCATGTCTGTCTGTCTGTCTGCCTGTCTGGCTGCTAACTGTTCCTTCTATACTACTGTGTTGCTGTCTGTCTGTCTGCCTGCCTGCTAACTGTTCCTCCTATACTACTGTGTTGCTGTCTGTCTGTCTGCCTGCCTGCTAACTGTTCCTCCTATACTACTGTGTTGCTGTCTGTCTGCCTGCTGACTGATCCTCTTATCCTACTGCATGTCTGTCTGTCTGTCTGCCTGTCTGGCTGGTAACTGCCCCTCCTATACTACTGTGTTGCTGTCTGTCTGTCTGCCTGCCTGCTAACTGTTCCTCCTATACTACTGTGTTGCTGTCTGTCTGCCTGCTGACTGATCCTCTTATCCTACTGCATGTCTGTCTGTCTGTCTGCCTGTCTGGCTGGTAACTGCCCCTCCTATACTACTGTGTTGCTGTCTGTCTGTCTGTCTGCTAACTGTTCCTCCTATACTACTGTGTTGCTGTCTGTCTGTCTGGCTGCTAACTGTTCTTCCTATACTACTGTGTTGCTGTCTGTCTGTCTGTCTGCCTGCCTGCTAACTGTTCCTTCTATACTACTGTGTTGCTGTCTGTCTGTCTGTCAGTCAGCCTGCTATGGAGCTGCACTGCGTCAAAGGGAAATGCTGTAACTTTATGAGGAAGCAGTAGGGGCATCAGAGTCCCAGTTATAAACAGCATGCTCACAGCATGAAGAGGAATGGAAATATATTGTGGTGAATTTACAATGTGTAACAGATTGATGCACAAACCAAGTTTACTTTTTCATAGTGTCATAGGAAAATGAATATAGAAAAATACAGAGCAAATAGAGCATTTCTGTAGTTTTTATTGCTAGCAAATAGAAACTGTGGTTGAGATGGCAAGATAGAGAAGAGGGACATGGTATGATCCCAATGTCTCCAGCATTACTTCATGATTTCATTTGCTTAGTAATGTTAGTATTATATGCCATGGTGTCTTCCTGGGTATCTGAAACAAATCAATCCAAAAAATACTATATCCAAAACCTTTACAATAAAAAACAAAAATAACAAATAGACACTACAAATATGAAATACCTAAATAACTAATAACTAAAGACCCAACATTATTTACAAAATAAAAGATAACTGTGTCTGACTTCCATGTTATTCCAGCCTATAGCAAAAATCCTCTGACACTCGGGTACAAATGTCTATATTAGCAGGATTTCCGGGTAAGAGACTTTCCCAGAGCAACATGCAATGCTAATGGCCGTACTAGTGAGATTAATGTTTTTAGTATATAGCATGGTTTAAATTCTAACCCACAGAAAGAGGACAGTTTTATGTCATATGTGGCATTGTAGTACAGTGGGGAGAACAAGTATTTGATACACTGCGGATTTTGCAGGTTTTCCTATTTACAAAGCATGTAGAGGTCTGTAAATTTTTATCATAGGTACACTTCAACTGTGAGAGACGGAATCTAAAACAAAAATCCAGAAAATCACATTGTATGATTTTTTTATATTTAATTTGCATTTTATTGCATGACATAAGTATTTGATCACCTACCAAACAGTATGAATTCCGGCTCTCACAGACCTGTTAGTTTTCCTTTAAGAAGCCCTCCTGTTCTCCACTCATTACCTGTATTAACTGCACCAGTTTGAACTAGTTACCTGTATAAATGACACCTGTCAGCACACTCAATCAAACAAACTCCAACCTCTCCACAATGGCCAAGACCAGAGAGCTGTGTATGGACATCAGGGATAAAATTGTAGACCTGCACAAGGCTGGGATGGGCTACAGGACAATAGGCAAGCAGCTTGGTGAGAAGGCAACAACTGTTGGGGCAATTATTAGAAAATGGAAGAAGTTCAAGATGACAGTCAATCTCCCTCGGTCTGGGGCTCCATGCAAGATCTCACTTTGTGGGGCATCAATGATCATGAGGAAGGTGAGGAATCAGCCCAGAACTACATGGCAGGACCTGGTCAATGATCTGTAGAGAGCTGGGACCACAGTCTCAAAGAAAACCATTAGTAACACACTACGCCGTCATGAATTAAAATCCTGCAGCGCACGCAAGGTCCCCTTGCTCAAGCCAGCGCATGTCCAGGCCCGTCTGAAGTTTGCCAATGACCATCTGGATGATCCAGAGGAGGAATGGGAGAAGGTCATGTGGTCTGATGAGACAAAAATAGAGCTTTTTGGTCTAAACTCCAACTCGCCATGTTTGGAGGAAGAAGAAGGATGAGTACAACCCCAAGAACACCATCCCAACTGTGAAGCACGGAGGTGGAAACATCATTCCTTGGGGATGCTTTTCTGTAAAAGGGACAGGACGGCTGCACCGTATTGAGGGGAGGATGGATGGGGCCATGTATCACGAGATCTTGGCCAACAACCTCCTTCCCTCAGTAAGAGCATTGAAGATGGGTCGTGGCTGGGTCTTCCAGCATGACAACGACCCAAAACACACAGCCAGGGCAACTAAGGAGTGGCTCCGTAAGAAGCATCTCAAGGTCCTGGAGTGGCCTAGTCGGTCTCCAGACCTGAACCCAATAGAAATTCTTTGGAGGGAGCTAAAAGTCTGTATTGCCCAGCGACAGCCCCGAAACCTGAAGGATCTGGAGAAGGTCTGTACAAAGGAGAGGGCCAAAATCCATGCTGCAGTGTGTGCAAACCTGGTCAAGAACTACAGGAAACGTATGAACTGTAATTGCAAACAAAGGTTTCTGTACCCACTGTATGTTCGAAGGTTCAAAGATGATATTCCTAAAGTGTATTTGAATTAGTTCTGATGCTGATCTAGAAACAGTTCAGACTTTTACATCATAATAAATAGTGGGAGGGGGATGTACTTTACCTTACTGAAGTCCACAGCACTGTTTTCTCTGCTTACTTCAGCTTTACCCTCATTGGGGACAGGCAGAGAGGTCTGGGTAGGAACCACCTGACCTAGATCAAACAGAGAGGAAGGTTCCCAGTAAGTCAACAGAAACATTCATCAGACCAACACAGCAATGAAGGTGCCACTAGTAATAAATAACAGCAACGTCTCAGAGAGAGAGGTGAGATAGATCTTTGGCTACCAAAATAAACAACGTTTTGGATTTACTCTCTAAAGTTGACGTAATCTGTGATTTATCAGACATTGGCAAACGTTCCTTATTTAACGCAGATCCTTAGAGAAAACTAAAGATAAAGCCTAAGAGTTGGTGCATGGTGAACAATGAAATCTGTCAATGGCTTTGGTGGAGGTGGGTGAAGCTTGTCCATTAACTGGCCCTGGATTTCAGCTCAATGATTTCATCAAAAAGACTGAACGATACAAACACGAAATTAGCCAACAGCTGCCAAAGTAGAGCAAGTAGAGCAATTTATTAGTAATTTCAGTGTTTGATCTGTTCACAAGCCAGTGGAAACTGTCAAAGACCAAGAGTTGTACCCTGTGAGACCCAAGCATAGATCAAAATGAGAAAACACGTAATATATTACACAAAAGTATAAAAAAATAACTGACTATAAAAATATATTTGTACAATTTCAAGGTGGTCATATCATTTTATGGATCGTTGCAAAGATGCATCAATGGCCTCCTTGTTGTGCCGTGTCTAAGAACAGCCTTTATCTGTGGTATATTGGTCATATAAATTTAGATTTTAGTCATTTTAGCAGACACTCGTATCCAGGAACAGGTAAGGTTAACATTTTGGTTGCTTGTCAGATGCTCCAACCTATACCTGCCATCCCTATAAAGAGCACCTTTTAGACCTTGTCACTTTCTCCACATGTTATTTTCTACCCTTAAATTATAACTGGAAAATTACAGCTCTGGAAAAAATTAAGAGACCACTGCATCTTTTTCTTTCCTTTCCAAAAAAGGAAAGTTTTTAGTGAGGAACAGAAGGGTTAAAATTAAGAAACCACTGCAAATTGAACGCTTCTGTTCCTCACTCAAAACATTCCTTTTCATCTTTTTTGGAAATGAAAGAAAAAGGTGCAGTGGTCTCTTAATTTTTTCAAGAGCTGTATATATTTTTGCCCATCAACCAATACAAAATACCCCATAATGACAGAGTAAAAACATGTTTTTAGAGATGTGTGCCAACTTATTAAAAATAAAAAACATAAATATTTAATGTACATGAGTATTCAGAACCTTTATTCAGTATTTTTTAGAAGCGCATTTGGCAGTGATCACAGTTTCAAGTCTTCTTGGGTAAGCCTCTACCAACAGCGTGAACTGTGATCTTCTGGTCTCCTTGTAGAGGTTTAATGGAGTTCAAGTCCAACCTTTGACTGGGCCAATCAAGGACATTCACAGACTTGTTTTGCGAAGCCACTTCAGCGTTGTCTTGGCTATGTGCTTTGGGTCGGAGTCGTGCTGAAAAACGTATCTTCGCCCCAGTCTGAGGTCCTGTGTGCTTTAGATATTTTTTTTTATTCAAGGACCTCAGCCAGGTGATGAGCAGTACCTTGTATTCACAGAAAGTGTGTTTGATTTCATGGCTTGGTTTTTGCACTGCAATGCAGCGTGAAGGGTGGGACCTCTTTCAGACAGACATGTGCACTTCTAAAAAATGTCCAATCAATTGAATATGCCACAGGTGGAATCCAATCACATTCTAGAGACAATTAGCACAAGGATTATCAAAGGGCATAGGAAACATCTGAGCTCAGTTTGGAGTGTCATGGTACGGGGTCCAAAGATGTAGGTAAATGAGAAATGTCTGTTTTTCATTTTCAATAAATTGGCAAAAAAATACCAAATGGTGTTTAGTTTTGTCATTATGAAAACAAATATAACTACTGTATATGGCAGGACAAAATGTGAAGAAAGGGAAGGGAACTGAATACTTTCCAGAAGGCACAGTATATTCTATGTACATTTATGGCATGGGTGGCAACCAACATGCATGTGTAGGGGTACAGAGTGTTTTCAGACAAGTGGACTGGTTTCAATAATAATCATGCTGACACACAACTAATAAACAGAAATAAATGTGAGCCTAGGTTGACACATTATGCCGGGTAATATATTGTTATTTAAAACCTTGCAACATTTGGTCTCACAGGGTAAAGAAGCAAGAGAATCTCAATTAACAACATGCATTGCTTGGATTCATTTCAACTCATATTTCCACAAGAAATCAATGAGGCCTTACATCTATAACAATCAGTATACCGTAGTATCTTCTGCTGCCCATGAAGAAACACCAGAGCAACAACCCCCTTAGATTTAAATGGAAATACTAATGAGTAAGAGAGAGCCCGGGCTCGGATTTGCTGATTAGTCACACACTAGCTGCTGCCTCTGTTAATCTATGCACTTTAATAGAATGACTCTGCCTGTGACATGCCACTCTGAATTAAATTACAGCACAGAATGATTCACTAAAAGGGTTTTGGGTGTTCTTCATGTGTCAACATTGGCATCTGGAATGCTGGCAAACTTGCTTCCGAAACATAATTCCTGTAAAAGGTGATGGACATTCTCAATGCGGTATCATTCGCATGGAACAGAAGTCTCTTATTGTCAGTGCCACTATTTTGTCTTCAGAATATTTGTCTGTCCACACCGTCCATACTAATTACATCCTATTTCTTAAGTCTGATGTTAAAAACTTAGATCAAGTGATTTGTTATTAGTACAGTGACTCTCAACTCATATTCCTGTTGATAGTTATACTAATAATTTGTACGGATGTCTCATTGTTCTCAATGGAATACAATGTAAAGCTCATTGAATTATTTATTTTATGCCTGTCAGTAGGGCATTAGAAGAGGAAAATTGCTTGTGGACTGCCAAATTTCGAACTGCACTTTATGTGATTACAAATTATAACAGCAACTAGTTTGACTGATACCGTATACCTACAGCAATTCTTTTTTCCAACCTGACAGGCTGTAACGGACTATTGACTAAATTACCTGAATGACAAAACACAACCAATATTATTGACGGCAACAACTTTGAGATTACCACCTTCACAAGTTATGTATAAGGAAGGGCTAGCAGCAGAGAAAGGATCTGTCAAGGTTTAACAGTTGCCTGGGTCCTGGTCATCCTCCTTGTCCACGGGCAGGACATCAGACTGGGGAACCTGTTTCTGTGGTCTAGGCTCTGGCTGTGGACTGGCTGGAGGGGGGTGGGTGGTGGATGAGATCGGAAGTGGAGAAGAGATGGAGGAGGAGACAAACTGGGGGCAACAAAGCTGCCATGGGGTGCAAGAGGAGACCTGTCTGTCATTCCCAGACCCCACTGCCACAAATGATCCACAGAAAGAGGACTTAAGGGCAGAACAGAGTGATGGACGTCCTGCCAGACACACACGCATGCAAGGACATCACAAACACATAAACACGCACAGAACACAAACACACACGCGCACACACACGGAAACAAGAGAAGAGAGACACTGAAATCTGAAAGAAAGGCAAAACATGGACAATGTAATGTTGAATGAGCAAGTTATCCACTCGGGATGACTGAAACCAACTAACAACAAGATTAATTGAAATGTTGCTGTGACCAGTAGAATAATGTAAGTATATATAAAAACACCTTAGGATGCACCAGGTCCCAGATTGACTAAACATTTCTGAGGAAAATCACTTAGTTGAAATGCACTAACAAATATTATTTTGATTTTATTTTATTTATTCTGACTCAAAGCTTTTTTTCAAAATATCAGTTTTTCAAGATTAACCACTTGTTTCACTATAACATGAGGGAAAAGATACAAATTACATTCTATTGTGTTTTGTGGAACTAAATGGAAATACTATTATTTGGTTGTGTTCAGGAAGGTCAGAAGAAAAATTATGAAATATTTGTATATATGTTTGAGTCTAAATTCAAACCTATAGGGCTGGTTTCAAAGACACAGATTAAGCCTAATCTAGAACTAAAGCAACAAGTTCAATGGTATTTTCTATTGAACTAGATTTCTTTGTCCTATACTCAGATTAATCTGTGTCTGTGAATTTGGCACACAGTGTTACAAATCCTAAAGATTGGATTTCTCCCCCATGTGGAAGACAGGTGAATTAAAATATTTAAAAAAAAACATCCCATTCCCCGCTCATTTATCGGAGACACAAGCTTGAAAACTTTATTTTTGGTTAAAATGTCTACATTCATCAGCAAATAAAACCTTAAAATATTAAGCGGATGTTTTCGCACATTAAATATTTTCCCAGCATCACCAATATGGTGAATTCAACCAATTACAACACTAATGGAGAAGTAACACTGGGAAACATTATTACACCACCAATATTGCAGATACAGTAAATCACATGTATAGCACCACAAGATGATTGCTGCTACGTATGTTAAGAGAAAGATGCTTGTTACTTACCGTTCTTATCCAACGAGTTGGGCTCAGACTGCTTCCTGCCGATGTCAGCAAAGGAGCGAACAATGGGGATGCGGTTGGCCAGCTTCTTCTGGTTCTGGTGGTGGTGCTGTTTGAGGAGGGTTTCTTTCACCTTCTTCCTCAAGACATCGCCCAGTGGACCTATGGTCTCCTGCTGGTCCAACACCATGTCTGAGAAACAGGACCACACAGTGAACCCCATTCAGACTAAAATGAAATAAAATGCCTCATGCCCACCAACAAAAACAAGCAGCCTCACAGCTTCGCCAGCTGCGGAAGAGGGCAGTGGAGCCCCTTATTTGCTTGCAAATGCTGCGCTTGTCAAGGCTTACTGGCAAAGTAGCACACTTTGCCAGTTAGTGTTCCCACCTGGGAGATGGAGGTTGGAGGCGTGTTGCCAAACTGTGTGCCAGCATTATACACTGCCACCCCACAAAACAAAAGAATTCAGGGATTGAGGGACGTTTCAGGCGCCACTCTGTGCATCACGGTACCTGCTACTTCCTCCACGGAGTTGGCCCTCATGTCCAGCAGCACGACGCCGTTCAGAATGCAGCTGCGCAGTTCGAACAGGCTGTGCAGGGACAGCGTGGCCACGTAGGGCTTGCTCCAGCGCTCCCCTCCGTCCTCCACATCCTCCTCAAACTTCAGCCACCTGTGCGAGGGACAGAGGCTCTGTTTCAGTCACACCGGCAATAGGGACCAGGGGATAGATTACAGCCAGCTGCCCGGCCATCTGGAAGCTCTGCGGGTGATAGAGCTCAGCTTGCACAGACTGGAACACCTAGAACACATTGTACATTAACCCAAATCCCAAATGCCTTTCAGCCCAGTTTGGATTGAATTGAATTCTGAGGTTGAATTAGAAACTTGAACGTCCGAAATAGCATTCTTTTACCTAATAATAAAGAGGCCATTCAACGAAATGAGTGCCTTTGCCTTTATTTTTGGTTTGACCTAATTTGAGTATTCTGTCATAAAGAGACAGTATTCCAGACGTTTCCAGGAACAATGTGGGCTCCATCATTGAAAACGGTAGAAGTTTGGAGTCCTCCTAGAACTGGCCACTCAGCCAATCAGTAACCAGGGCAAGAAGGGCATTGGTCAGGGAGGTGATTGAGAACCCAATGGCTGCAAAAAACAGAGCTTCAGAGTTTCTCTGCAGAGATAGGAGAACCTGCCAAAAGGTAACCATCACAAAGAACTCCATCAATCATAAAGAAGACACTCCTGAGTAAAAGGTAAATGACATGCCATCTGAAGAATAGCATGAGGTTAATGATTGCCTGGTCTGAGACCAAAATAAGGCCTGAATGCCAAGCCCAAAATCTGATGAAAACAAGATAAAACTTATCGCCTGGCTAATGTCATCCCTACGATGATGCATAATTGTGGGAGCCTTATACTGCTGGGATGCTTTTCAGGGCCAGGGACCGGGAGACTGGTCAGGACCAAGGGAAGGAAGAACTGAGCAAAATATTGAAAGGTCCTTGAAAAAAACCTGATGAAGAGGGCACAGGACCGGGTTGAAGACTCATCTGTCAGCACGACAACGACCTGAAGCACACAGCCAAGGAGTGGCTTCGGGAAAAGTCTGTGAATGTCCTTGAGTGTATCAGGAAAAGGCTGGAATATTGTTGGTCAACTGAAGCTCACTGAACATCTGTGGGTTGACCTGAAGATCTACAAAGTTTTTCATTTCTCAACAAATTGGCACTCATTTCTAAAACACGTTTTTGTGTGTACATTGACGGCAAAATATAAACGTAATAAACCAAAAATGATGTCTATAATGATTATGTGGATAAAGTGAAGGTGTTTGAACACTATCTGTATGAATAAGAATACTTCATCATAATCATATTAAAATGTCACGTCACTTAAGAAGGTCAACCTTAAAAATACCGTCCAGTGAAAAACATATTCTGTTAACTCATATGTAAATTGTGGTCCTACAATCCATTTAGCTACAGCATATATTGGAGAAAAAAACTCACCTTTATTTAAAAATGCACAGTGGTGCAGAAAATATACTGGTGTAAAAAGTAGGGAGAGTAGGACGCTTTTCTGTCCAGACATTTTCCATTGTCCAGGCATGCTTTAACAGAGGTACTACATGTTTACTACAAGTAAATGAGTGATGGTTCTGGGCTCTTATGTGTCATTAGATCTGGGCTCTCATGTGTTGCAAATTATGCAAGTCTTCATAATCAGAGCTGTTTTTAGCCCATCCCCAAAGTGACACTGCAATCCCTGATGTAATCACTGATGTAATGTCCAACTCTATGACGGTTGGCTTATGAGTCTGACATTTAATAGGGAAGGCATGTTAGATTAGAAATCATATCAAACATTTGATCACTTATGGCATATACACTGAATTTACTGCGTAACATATGCTCCTTTTCAGAAAATGCTCCATTTAATCATTGTAACTGATAAGTGTTCTTAAATTATTTATGATTTAGTTAATTACATTTGACTAAAAGCTATCAGAAATGGCGTGTCTGTGCTGTGTTTGGCTGTCTGTCCAGCGATGGGCCATGTGACACCTTACCTGGCTGTCTCCCTCCACTCGGCATCGTCACCATCTTTCAGGCAGATCTCGTCCAGCTCAGTAAACAGGTCATGGGGGATGTGCTCCTCGTCGTCATCCTCTGTGCCTAGAAGGAACTGCACTCTCTGGGAAGGCGTGTCTGGTGAACGGAGTCAAGTACTAGAATCACTTACAGTGTCATCTGTCATACACACTCCCTCAGGAAGGAGCTCTGCAACAGGTTAGAAACATACACTTCTGTCCTATTTGTCTCCTTACAGTACTTCACTTTTTGAGAGACAAATACAGTCCATAGCCTATATTTCTGATGAATAGGTGTACAGCATTCCCTCTTTTGAAATGCAATATGCAACCATATATAAATAAATAACATGTCATTACAGATTATTACAACTCATCCAATTCTAAAATATGAATTACATACACTATATTTAATACATGTATTATATTGTAAAAACAGATAATAAGGAAAACAGCTTTTTTCTTCCTGAAAACCCCAGACCCTCTGGCTGCAGCCTTGAAACAGGCCAACCAGACAATGTAGCGAAACCTACTGTATAAAGGAGACTCCTTTCCATCGTCCACTCCAGAGTCCCGCTCTCTGCTCTTCTTCCTGTGTCGGTGTCCGTGATGTCTCCGGTGGCTCCGGTGGCTCTTCCTCCCCATGGGTACATGTACCCCGATGTATAGAGTCCTGTGACCTACAGGTGGTCATCCCAAAACCCAGAGATAATGTAGGTAACACCGTAGAACGCTGGGAATATTATTCAGAGGTCAATAATTCAGCCTGCTCCTTCCACTATTATTCTGGGAAAAACAACCGTGTGGATTAAATTTAACTGCAATATGGCCATATTGGATACACTAGTCAGCTTTATGCCTATTAAGAGTCTGCCACTGCCTATAGCAGTATAATAAGTACCTTAATCTTTATTAAAAGCTTGCTCTTCCGTATAGCAGCATGAATTATTACATGATCTTACATAAAGATATAAAATAAAGCATTTCAAAATGTATGCATTCGTAGATTATAACAATCTGGATTACTTCTTCTAAATAGCTCATGTCACTGGTATTTATTGGAGATATATTTTTTCATATATATATTTTGCATGATATGTTTTGCATGTAGCAACTACTGATATCATTTTTTTGTCACCCTAGGTCTCAAAGACTGTTTGACATTGTCACAGCAGTACAAAGCAGGCTTGGTATGCCTTAAGATCCCACAAATCCTGGTTATCACTCCTATGTACTTCATTAAGGCTACGTATTAGTTAGGGATTCCCCACACTTAGTTGTCTAGGTCTTAACCGGACGCACTGAAAGGTAATAACCAAAGCCAGCAGACCAACTTGAAAGTCATGAAACAGTAGATCAGAAATGGAAGTCAAAAGATTGAGAGGTTGAAGCATGACTTTGTCTATTAGAAATGTCTGGACCACTAACCGAAGCATCCACATCTAATTTAACATGATATGAAGGATTAGTCAAATATATCATTCAACCACGGTAATCGGTCAACAAGTGGTTAAAGAACAAGCTAAATTTGGTCAAACGCTTTTGGGATGACTAAGTATACAGAGATATTGTATGAATCTAAGTAGGAACCAAAATGGTGTACAGTTAAAGATGACCCATTTGATGACTATCCAACACCGCCAGTTTGGGTCATGCAAGAGGCAAAGCCAGCCAAAGAACCTCAGGAATGAAACTTGGACTAAAAGGGCAGCCGGTAATGTAGTAGATTCAAGGATTACACACAAATATCTATTGTGCACTTGGTTATAAACTGCCTAAACAGGAAGCTTTCTTAAAGATGGGTATTTTATGCCAACGAAATGCCTCTCTGCCAGTTTGAAGAGAGGTAAATAAACCATGCCACCAATCACATGACTTCCAAGCATTACCTGGAGTTCCCACATGCAGTCCACACCTGTACCTACATATAATTCAGCCTGCTGTTCTCTTCTGTATAGGTTTCCAGTGTAATATGTGGATATTTCTAATTCAATTTTGGTCAATTGATGTAAACAATTTGGTTTTGGTTTATTGCCTTTCTCATGGACAGAACAACATATTTTTTCTAACCAAGCTGGCTTGATCAATCTTTCTGTTATTGGTCAGATGCTCTGTGGAGGCCCCTGCCACCTTGCTCTCCGGGCCATCTCGTGTTGCCCTTTTCTGTATTCTACATTTTCGAGTGGGGATATCACTTTTCAACTGTAAAAGTTTGAAACTTACTGAAAGACATCTTTAAGAAATTGTAATATCAATGTACCTTCTAGTTCCTCCTTCTCGAAGTTGGTCTTCAACATGGTCCGGGTTCCACCTCTGTCCACCACAGCTTCTTCATCATTTCTCTTTAAACAACATATAGCGTTTTGTCAAGATATGTCATTGGTCAGAAATTGCTCAGTTATTAGTTGTCATTGTCTTTGATACTTTTATATTCTTCACATGAAATCATTGTAACACAATTTTGTGCAATATCTAGCATTACTTAAAAAATATTTGAAAGTTATTTCTTTAAAAAGTAATACCAATAGTATCTTACTACTACAGTGTGGTTGTTCAATCTAGTTGTATTAATGTTTGCACTAAATTTAAATTACTTTGGATAAAAGTGTCTGCTAAATAATTTAAATGTAAAATGTAAATATCTCTAAACCATGGTATTAAGATAGCATGGCTGCATCAGATTCCTTGTGTTAGTATAAAGCAAACAGCAGACACCAAGCAGGCATTTCAATAGCAGCTGACCTTCTGTCTGTCCCTCAGTGGGCTGTGTGACTAAACACACTTTCGGACTTAATAAGACAGTATCCATGGCAACGAATAGCAAGTCTGTTCATCTCCTCAGGAAAATATTATAATCATAACAGCCAACCACAAAGCAGCCAATCAACAACAGGAACCGGATGTTCTGTGCTAGTATTAAGGTTTGTGTTGATTTGTGGCGATATGGTTCCATAATTAGACCAATTACAATGTTGAATCCATATAGTCGTTATGCACTCATTATCTCCCCCAAGGGGCTAGTATTGCTTTAAAACATCACTTCAATACCCAAGTGTCTCGTTAGTCTTTGAGGTGCAGTAAATCCCACTGAAGACAATGTGATTCATCAGAATGGCACATAATCCTTGTTGTCTTAGCCAGAGCTGCAAGCACATAGTAGCAGGACCCAAGGCATTTCAATGGAGCTCAAACAATAAACTACTTGAGGGTAAACAACAAAGCCCTCAAGGAAAACTAAAGAACACATGAGGTTGAATGTCCCCAGTATATTTCTAAGACATATTTACAGAGTAATGAGTCATAAACTGGTACAAATACCACTATTAGCATTGTGACCAGGAGTCAAGAGGTTGAAAGTTTCGGGCAAATTACCCCAAGAGTCTATATAAGGCATATGTGAGGTCATTACACGATGCCAGACAGACAGCTTGATCTTAGTTTCCTGTTTTGAGAAGCCCCAGCCTGACTTATCATTTTCAGCGTCTTTCAAAAACACGTACTGCTGGGGCGAAGGACCACTTAGTCCCTGTGAACTGTGATGCCGTTACAAAACGCATTTGAACACATTTGGCACCTCCCACAACAGAATCCTGGCTAAATGTCTCCGCTAGCCCAAGGAATAAGAGGAGAAAAAATCCTTGCCTGAATGGAATTGTGAAAGTGTCAGATATGTGGTGGGGGTTAGTGTTGGACCGGGGGAGATAAGTAATGACGCACACACAATCACCCCACTGTTTATTTAATCATATTTACACTGCTGCTCAGTCGCGTTAAAATTATGACATATATTTTATTAAAATATTGACCTCATACTGCACCGTACATATATTAGCGTTTTCATTTATACCTTCACACCGGTACTGCCTGACAAATTATTTTCCTGTGCATGCATGTATTTCTGTTATCAGATGTTTGAAGGCTAACTAACGGATGTGGCTAGCCAGTCCCAGTCAGGAAGTCACACATGCACCAGCAACAGCTGTATTCCCAGATCACCATAAGAGCTCAGCCCCGTCCCTCCCACTAGTTCCCCACCTCTGTGTTTAACGTGTCTCATTCAGCGCCTTCAGGTCACTTACAACGCTAATGACTGCCATTTCTTATGTGTGTCTGTGGCAGATCGGGGTGGGTGGGGGCGTGCACGTCAACAGCCCACTCAGTGACGTCTGCAGGAAATAGAGTACACTGCCTGTCGCCTTGGCCGAAGGGCACCTTTGAGGAGACAGCAGACAGAGAGAGCTGAACAAAACAGAGAAAGGCTTAGCCAGATGAAGATATACACTGATGAGCCAAAATATTATGACCACCTGCCTATTAGGCTGTTGGTCCTCAGCATGCTGCCAAAACGGCGCTGACCCTCCAAGGCGTGAACTCTACAAGACCCCTGAAGGTGTCCTGTGGTATCTGGCACCAAGACATTAGCAGCAGATCCTTCAAGTCTTGTAAGATGCGAGTCTTGTAAGTCCGCCGTGGATCGGACTTGTTGGTCCAGCACATCCCACAGGTGCTTAATCGGATGGAGATCTGGGGAATCTGGAGGCCAGGGCAACACCTTGAACTCTTGATGTTCCTCAAACCATCCCCGAACACTGTGTGCAGTGTGGCAGGGCGCTTTATCCTGCAGAAAGAGGCCACTGGCATCAGGGAATACCATTGTCATAAAGTGTTGTACCTGGTCTGCAGCAATGTTTAAGAAGGTGACACGTGTCAAATTGACGTCCACATGAATGCCCGGACCCAGGGTTTCCCAGCAGAACATTGCCCAGAGCATCACACTGCCTCCACCGGCTTGTCGACTTCCCACAGTGCATCCTGGTGTCGTCACTTCCCCAGGTAAACGACGCACATGTACAAGGGGTGTAACGGAAAAAGGGACTCATCGGACCAGACAACCTTCTTCCACTGCTCCAAGGTCCAGTTCCAATGCCCATTGTAGGTGCTTTTGACGGCGGTACAGGGGTCATCATGGGCACTCTGACTGGTCCGGAGCAACGCAGCCCCATACAGAGCAGGATGTGATGCACTATGTGTTGTGACACCTTCCCCCCATAACCATCATTAACATTCTCTGTGACTTGTGCCACAGTGGACCTTCGGTCGGTTCGGACCAGACGGGAATGCCTTCGTTGCCCTCGTGCATCACTAAGCCTGGGGCGCCCAACACTGGGGATGAAACGGTTACCAGTTTCATTATAAACCACGGTAAGATTCCCGCCGGTAAGCATTACCATTTAAAAAAAAATTTTTTTAACCTTGATTTATAATTTGATTACCATGGTTTCAAAAACTCATGGTAAATACTCTCCCGCATCAACCAACGTTAGCAACAGTCTGACGCAGACACAGCCTGCAAAGTGGGTTTTTCTTTGTGTGAAAACATGGCGAAAGTCAGTGACAGCGCTCTGAAGAATATTCACCCTTCTAAGAAGACCAAATCTCAAGTGTGGTCGAATTTTGGGCTTTACGAGAGTGCTGAGGGAAACTTAATCGAAGATGGTCACCCTGTCTGCAGAACATGCAAAAATTGCTTTAAAAAACTATTCTAATCTTTTCATTTTCATGACCACCACCCACTACTATATAGCTAATGCAAGGTAAGTGAAGACGGACAAAGTAAATATGCTGACATGTTTATATTTCAATCTCGAGTGAACAATGATGCATACATACAGGGTGTTAGGCCAGCAACACCTTATTTCTTAATGAATGAGAACGGATGTACAATCAGTGCTGTTCATTTGATTTGTCTAAATATTTTGTGTAGTTATTTTGATGTCAACACCTGAATAATTGATTTGTATATATATGGTTGTATTGTTCTTACATGCACATTGATTTACTTGTGTTGCTTTTATATGCACAAACTTGTTTGTTTAAACATGCAGTAGGAAAACGTTTACCTCTCATGACAACATGGTGCCATCTTTAATGTTAATTATTTAAATGTTTATGCACACAAAAAGTGCATAGTGCTGCTAATTTTATTTGTTGTTTTGTGGGTTTTCACTATAAAACTTGGTGAAATGATTTCAGTGTGTGTACCAGTACTTTTTGAAAATGTCCAGCACATTTTAACAATACCACAATAATTGTGATAACCGTGATCATTTTGGCCACTATAACCGTGTTATGAAACTTTCATACCATTTCATCTCTATCCAACACCCTGTCGCTGGTTTGTGGTTTGTCCCTCCTCGGACCACTGTCAATAGGTCCTCACCACAGCTGACCGGGAGCACCCCACAAGCTTTGCCGTTTCAGAGATGCTCTGACCCAGTTGTCTGGCCATAACAATTATACCCCTGTCAAAGTGGCCAGGTCTTCACTCCTGCATCCAACAACGTGGACTACGAGAACCGATTGTTTGCTTCCCATCTAACACACCCAGACCTCTACTCGGCTCTACTAAGCTAAGTGGAGCACTTATGGAGTGGAGCACAATAATACTGCTCCCCACAAAGTGCCACGTGAAATGTGTTTTTCAACCCTATTCATGGTTTGCAACATACTCTGACCTTGGCTAACGTCAATTTACTGCAACATTTCGAATGCATTTTTCTGTCTGATAAACGTGTGAATGATTTGGTAGTTCATTGTGCCATATGATCTCCGCATGAGTCAACTCCCACACACAACAATACACCCTGACACTCACCCACACGACACACACACACACACAACAATACAACGAGACACTCACCCACACGACATACACACACACACAGTAAATCTGCTCACAAATATGAAGGCACTTTAATCATAAGAAAACCATTAAATGCACTTAAAAATGAAATGCACTTAAATGACATTTAATCTGTAGAAGACATAATCCGATTCCTTCTGCTCCTAACTTAATATCTCTACAATCTCACCCTGTATATGGACTTTTGAACACAACTGGCTTTTTGTCCTGCATATGAGAAAAAAACTGATTAATTTGGATCTTTGTGTTAACTGTTTTGAAAACGTGTATTCTGCATGGAAAAAAGTGCTACAAGCATTTAAGAAATATTGCAGTTGTGACGTGCCCTCTAAGTAATCAGACCAAATATGGATTTGATATCAGGTGCTTAGCAAAACTTTTTCACATGCTCACATTACTACCACCTAGTTAGCTGAAGTTTATAAGGGCTGTTTAAAAAACGGAGTCATGGATTCCAGATTACTACTGACCCACAGACTACTTTCAGGATGAGAAATTGCATAACATAAAGTTGGGGGAAAAACCAGCTGCGTTGATTTGACGGACCAAAGCATCCCTTCCGTTAGAATTATGAAATCAGCTTTACGTTGATGGTTCTCACTAAGATGGTTAGACACTAACATTTGAAAATCGACATACTTAGTGAATTAAAATAAGTAGATTTTTTACTAAAAGCTATCGAAGTGCAAGCCAACCAAAGTGGGGGAAAATCTTCCGGGCTGGCAAAAAGCTAAATATAGGTTGGAAGACAGCGACCTAACGCAACAGACATACAGAAATCTGAGAGGTGTGTCCCACATTCATGGTCTTAATGAGAAGACAACAAATGTGTTGAGAGTTTTTCTCTTCCCGTTTCCCATTTTTTGAAGCATGTCACTGAGGGTTTAAAGACTTGCAGTACTGCTCTGATTATTCAGTAAATACCCGACACTGCAGAAATGTAGGAAGCCCATCACTCAGGACTCTGCTAATATCTAGTGGTCCCAGGACGCCGGACTGTGTCTGCAAATATCTAATGTAGCAGGCCCCTTATTCTGGACTCTGCTGATATCTAGTGGTCCCAGGACGCCGGACTGTGTCTGCAAATATTTAGGAGGCCCATCATGTGGGATCCTGCATCTAAATCTTGTGGTGCAGTATGCAGGGTCATTTCTGCATTTATCTAGGGCACTCCTGCAAATCTTGACTCTGAATTTATGTGGGCCCCACCATGTTTGTGGTCCCCAGTGTACTCACTACTTACATTGCCTAACCTTATGCCACTGTCAGAAGTCCCGGACACTGTCAGAAGTCCTGCCCCATATAAGAAGCCCTGGTCCCTTTAAGAAGTCCTTGTCCCTGTCAGAAGCCCTGGTCCCTTTAAGAAGTCCTTGTCCCTGTCAGAAGCCCTGGTCCCTGTAAGAAGCCCTGGTCCCTTTAAGAAGTCCTTGTCCCTGTCAGAAGCCCTGGTCCCTGTAAGAAGCCCTGGTCCCTTTAAGAAGTCCTTGTCCCTGTCAGAAGCCCTGGTCCCTGTAAGAAGCCCTGGTCCCTGTAAGAAGCCCTGGTCCCTTTAAGAAGTCCTTGTCCCTGTCAGAAGCCCTGGTCCCTGTAAGAAGCCCTGGTCCCTTTAAGAAGTCCTTGTCCCTGTCAGAAGCCCTGGTCCCTGTAAGAAGCCCTGGTCCCTTTAAGAAGTCCTTGTCCCTGTCAGAAGCCCTGGTCCCTGTAAGAAGCCCTGGTCCCTTTAAGAAGTCCTTGTCCCTGTCAGAAGCCCTGGTCCCTTTAAGAAGTCCTTTCCCCTTCCAGAAGCCCTGGTCCCTGTAAGAAGCCCTGGTCCCTTTAAGAAGTCCTTGTCCCTGTCAGAAGCCCTGGTCCCTGTAAGAAGCCCTGGTCCCTTTAAGAAGTCCTTGTCCCTGTCAGAAGCCCTGGTCCCTGTAAGAAGCCCTGGTCCCTTTAAGAAGTCCTTGTCCCTGTCAGAAGCCCTGGTCCCTGTAAGAAGCCCTGGTCCCTTTAAGAAGTCCTGGTCCCTGTCAGAAGCCCTGGTCCCTGTAAGAAGCCCTGGTCCCTTTAAGAAGTCATTGTCCCTGTCAGAAGCCCTGGTCCATGTAAGAAGCCCTGGTCCCTTTAAGAAGTCCTTGTCCCTTTCAGAAGCCCTGGTCCCTGTAAGAAGTCCTGGTCCCTGTCAGAAGCCCTGGTCCCTGTAAGAAGCCCTGGTCCCTTTAAGAAGTCCTGGGCCCTGTCAGAAGCCCTGGTCCCTGTAAGAAGCCCTGGCCCCTGTAAGAAGCCCTGGCCCCAGTCAGAAGCCCTGGCCCCTGTAAGAAGCCCTGATCCAGGATGTTGGTTCACAGATTGCTGATGCTGAACATTCTTAAATAAAAAGACGTCTCAGCGTCTGAAAACTTCACACAAACGTTCATCGGGGGTATGTGGATGTTGAAGGACAGGGCCATTGGTTCACAACTGCAGTAGCATATGGTTTTGGCTGCGTGGCCAGGACACAATGATAATCTCAATGCTAATACACTGGAGAGGGATCATAGTCTGGCCAGTGCTACCGGATTAAAGTACACACTGCTCATTTTGTTTCATATTAACATTACATTAGCCCACATTAAAAGGTTTTGTTACTGTATTCAAAGTCTTCGTGAGGTTCCCAAAGTGCGTTGGTTGCCCTCATAGCGTTTTTTGCAGTCGGTAAAATGAAGTAGGCCAATAGACACGTGCTGTTTAAGTGAAAATTAATATAATGAAAACTGTTTCAGGGTTAATCTAGTGTTTCACAGAACCAATGTCTTGTGACCTAGTTTTACCTCTATCTGTATGTGTGATTTTGGACTAACCTGGTAGGCCACATAATTCATTACTCATGATTGATTGATTGATTGATTACTCATGACAAGGCCCCTGATAATCAAGAGACAAACGTGACTGAAGAACAGTTGTTTTAGCGCACACTATTTTTTTAGCGCAAAGTCAAAGGCATCCTGAAGTGGACTGTGGGGGATTAGTGGGGTCAGCCTAAGTGATATAGTTGGATGAGGTAGACATAATTCAGGATCTGCAGATGACAAAGGTCACTGTAGGAGTACTGGCATTATCCTAATGATTCCAACAGTACTCTGCTCTCTGGTTGAAACACTAAGCATGCACAGTATCTAAGAATGCGAGTCACTTTCCCACAGTCTCTTTCCCACAACAAAGTTTGCACATCTCTAAGGCTCAGGAAGGACATCAAAAAGCAACTCCACATGCTCTAATGCAAAACTGAAAACAGACCTTTGCCTTTAATGGCACTGCATGAATATGACCGCACTCCCCTCCTGTAACCCAGAGATCAATAACTGACATCAGCAGGACCATGTCTCTCCTCCCATCTCCTGACGGCTGTCTGTCCTCTAAATCTCTGCTATATCTGGCTACCTCTCAGAGGGATACAGTTCAGACAAAATGGGAATCCTGCTTTTGGCCAAGCATGACTGAGCGAATCCCTTTGACATTGAGGTGTACAGATGTTGAGCCATCCGCATCACCAGCAAACATGGACACAAGGCACACATCCTTCACCTCTAACCCTAGACGGCTGTAAGAACATCTGGCCATGGACACCCTCCCAAACCTGAGCTGGGGGGGGGGGAGATAGCAATATCCCTTTAAAGAGTAAACAGAGAACAGTCATACCTTTAACGAGTAAAACCGACTGCTAAGATCCCAGCCTCCCGCAGAATGCATGACCTTCTCCGTTTAGGATTTCTTCTGGAAGTTAAAGGAGGTACTGTGCCCAAAAAGAGAGGAGGCCGAGTTGGGCTAATCTCCGTAGTATCGGTGAACCCCAGCTGACGGGACAGGCACAAGCGCTGCAAAGCAGTCGACACCGTGCCAGGAACAGACTCACAGGCGCACTATTCGCTCCATCAGTTGAATCAGAGTTCACGCAAGCTCAATATTTATTTATTTCTTTTTTTTTTTTTTTACAACTGAGCAACCATTTGCTCACCGCATCAGATTACATCTGTGACGTCACCGGTCCCAGCCAGAAAGGCTTATCTAAAAGGCAGCTCGCTGGTGCTAAGCCATCGTGTTTCCTTCTTTTGTATGGCTCTCGGAGAAAAGCCCCGGTAGCAGCTTGCAGCTTCACGCCGCACCGCAGAGCACCGCCTTGCACCGCCTCGCACCTCCCATGGGACATGCAGGGAGTGTCCCCAGGATATTCAGCTTGACCAATTAGCCACTATGGCCTTACCTCTATCTCTCTCTCTCTCTTCCTCACTCTGTCTACAAAGCAATCCCACTCTTTCTTTCTCTCCCTCTAGCTCTCCCTTTTTCTGTGTCTATTTTTGGCACTCTCTTTCCTCCTCTGTCTCTCCCTTTCACTCTCTCTGCAATGCAAACTGTAGTTTAGTAATAACTAACACCCCCCCCCCCCCCCGTAGTATATAGGGAACCATCTCCCCCCCAAGTAGCAAACAAATCCCTGCACTGCAGGTTCAGTATTTTAAATGTGGCATTACCAACCAGTGTTTTCAGTATTTTAAATGTGCCATTACCAACCACTGTTTTCATTATTTTAAATGTGGCATTACCAACCAGTGTTTTCAGTGTTTTAAATGTGGCATTACCAACCAGTGTTTTCAGTGTTTTAAATGTGGCATTACCAACCAGTGTTTTCAGTATTTTAAATGTGCCATTACCAACCACTGTTTTCATTATTTTAAATGTGGCATTACCAACCAGTGTTTTCAGTGTTTTAAATGTGGCATTACCAACCAGTGTTTTCAGTGTTTTAAATGTGGCATTACCAACCAGTGTTTTCAGTGTTTTAAATGTGGCATTACCAACCAGTGTTTTGAATGTTTTAAATGTGGCATTAATAACATTTCAAATAAAAGATTAAAGCGGACGTGTTTGGTAACAGAACCGCATTAATGACTCAAAAATAATGAACTATGAAGGAATTATGACACCATGATGTGCTTTGCAAGATGATAACCAGAAATGGAAATGACATGCCTTTCTGAGAACATGAAAACAAATCTGAGAGATAACTCACCACACTTCTGCGTCCAGGAGTTGACACCTGAAAGGACAACATTGTCATTATCAGCGTTTCGAAGGCGAGCCATCGATGGCATTCCATGAAAGCTGTTTCATGTTGTTCATGTGGAGGCATGCACTTGTTCAGTGTTTATTATCTATGGGCCATTAATCACATCCATTTGAGCCACCAGTTCTTCCCAGCAGGGTTGGGGGTCTTGCCATGAAAGCTAAATGCCACTGATCAAACGTAGTGCACTAAATAGGACTAAATGTAGAAAGGTACATGCAGTCTTTACAGTTATGATGCCTGCGGAATAAACGTCTGAATGAAAAACAAAAAAGAATTTGGCATTTTCTTGTGCACAGTACAAACACAGAATACTTGATGGTGACAAGAAAGCCCTAAAGCTATTGTCTTCATGCTTGTTTTGGATGTGGACTTTTAACAACATTCGCCTGATATAATGTAAACGTATCTGAACTAAATTAATGAACTTAACAACTGCTGATGAAGTGTGAGGTTTGATTTAGTAACGTGAGCACCAAAGTGCATTTTCCAAGAGCTCTGTGTCAGGAACACCAGGCTGTAGGCAGAGATTACTCATCATTCCACATGGCTTCCGACAACCCACAGAGCATTCTGATTCACCTCGCCAATTAAGGGAGTGCAACGTCGGTATGAGACAAGAAGTCAACTCTCCAACAGAACCGCCTCCCCCACCTGCCAGTCAACTCCCCACTGATGCCAAAAGGGGATCATACTTCGAGGGGTTTTACAAAAAGCTTCACTGTCAACAGCAGATGGAGACTGAAAGCAAATCTCTTCTGAAGTGACTGGCAGAGACGCCTGTAGTGCATAAAAATGTTTTTTTTCTTTAAATCCAGACCACTTTGTAGTGTTGCTCGCATCTGTCCCTTTATAACAGGCTCCCACAGACATGCACTGAGGACAATATTTCAGGCCTGTTCAGTCACTGAATTTACCCACAGTAAGTCCATCATTCCAATGTAACTAGCCAATGTGTTTTTAAGGTTCTGATCAGTGCAACATACTGTATGCTATAAACTAAGGAATAATTTAGTCCGGTAAATACTGAATACGGCTATATGCCGGATTACAGACCCCCTAAGCCTAAAATGCAGGATCCCCTTATATAGTCTCTATAGGTATTACAACAGCAGCATCAGTATCTCCTAGCTCCAGTTCTCCAGTGCTTCCAATGGTAAACACTTGTTGTAAAGCATATTTTTTCCTCAGGTCTCTTCAGTTGGATTTAAATAGTAACAATGACTGACTGGCCATGGCAGTTTGTTTGGGGTGGTCTGTCTTGTCATATGATGATGTGCTATCCAATGAGTTTCGCAGAAAGGATGTTTCAGTACACTTCCGAAGTCACATTGCTGCTGCAATAATCCTTTAAATTATCAATAAAAACAAGTGAGCGAGTTCTAGTGGCAGCCATACATAACACCCCCTTTCACTGTATTTCTTGAATAAGTCTGTATGATCAGAAACTTTTTTCTTCATATTTTTGTCTTTTGATATCACTGATACAATTCTTTATCTTTGTCTTATCTATACTCTAAGGGCTTTCTTGGGTACTATAAAATGATTTTCACCTTGCAGTGTAAGTCTCTGCATTACTGCTGGTGAAGAATTCTGTGGATGGTAGTGGCAGACACATTGCATTGCACCTCTGTACCAGATCACACACTGGTTGTCTCATGGTTTTGTCTATGATTCTAATTTAGTTTTTTTCTTCAGATTGTTCAACCTCGTCATAGCTTCCTTGACTTTCATCGACACCTCTTTAGTCCTAATGTTGAAAGATACCAGTAACATAATCCCTTGAGCCTGCATAATAATAATAATAATAATGTGAAGGAATACGCATAACAAACCAAAAACACCTCAGGCCAATTAACCCAATACATTTGGTGCCCTGAAACAAGGGACTATGCATTAAAAGTGTGGTTACTTCCAAATGTTAAACCGATATGACATAGAAGCTCAACATTACTTTAAAATGTACAGTTATTGTTCACTTAAAAACAAAACTTTTGGAGTATAGAACTAAAATAATAAATAAATGCTTACTATGCCAATACTTACAGAGGACACGGTAGGTGCAATTATGAATGGAGAAAACATGTCTGATTCCTCATTTTAGTTGGCCAGCACACTGAGACAACCCCTAGAGCAGTGGTTCCCAACCAGGGGTACGAGGACCCCCGGGGGTACATGAGAAAACTCATGACACCATAGGCTTACTAGTGAAATGTACATGTGATTTTGTTTAATGTGAGCGTAAGTATAGACAATGTTTTTTGTGTGTGTGTGTGTGTGTGTATTATCTAATCACAGGTTTAAAACTGGTTTAACCAAACTGAAATGAAATGGCATCTGCTAGAGGCACTTACTATAATGCAAATAAAATGTGGATATTCATGAAAACTGTATGACTGCTGATATGCCTAAAGTGGCAGACAATTTAGAAAAGTCAGCAATTATTAATCAGATTCAAACACATTAATTAGCAACGTAATAATATTCTATAACCTATGGGAATCATTTTACATATACGAAGTCCCAATGCAAGGGATTTCCTCCGACAAGAAAAATGATTTCCTTAATTTTAACATTAAAACACAAAATAGGTTGTTAGGATTGCCGTGTGAAAGGAATATGTTTTTTTTTTAGAAGCTGCTGCAGGTGGTTGATATTAGATAGAAAATATATAGGTTACCTGATTTTCTGTCAATCTAATTATGTTAATAATGCTCTGTTGAGGTGATCGACTATAGAATATGCCACTGTGGTAAACTACATTCAACATGCTGCTTTCATCATGTCTAATTGACTTTACAGTGACATGTTTGTATCAGATACAATGAAAAGACACACACGGGATAATCTATAGCCTAATAAATGCGCCACAAGAAGATAACGTCTGCTGAATTTGTCAAGTGTAATGGTAGCGAATGTCTCCTTACCGTTTGCAGTAGCGGCTCCATTTGAGCGCCTTGGTCATTGATGTCCATCTTGCGTTCCCTGAACAATAATGCCCGGTGAATGGAATCGTGGATGGCTGCTGTTCTTTTTACTATTCCTGTCAGGTCTGAAAAGTGCGGTGCGAAAAACTGTCTGACACGCTCTGGTCACATGTTTAGCAGTCGTTATTGTCGTATAGCTTTATTCCTCACAGGGGCGCCGCTTAAATTTTATCCATGCTAACAAACCATGAGCATACCAAACCTCTTGCCTTAACGTGACGCGACAGAATAGATTGGGGAGCCCATCTTTTTATGGTTATTCTCTTGAATGGATAGTTTTTGGCAATCCTATCTGGATGTTATAATGAAGATAAAATAACAACTAAGCACATAAAACCAAATGAAAGGAAACCAAAGGAAACAGAGGAAATAAAAGATATAACATGAGATAAACTTCACACAACTGATTGATTCAGCCGAGTAAAATTGACAACTGAGGGTAGCTATACTGTAATTCGTAATTTACATATCCTTTCATATTGTTATTAAAATGGGATCTATAGTCTATTTGTATCTATAGTTTATTTGGTAGACAAAATGTGCTCTCTGCCTGTCAGATCAGATCAGGATGTTTTTAGATGTATGCCCTATTCCCTCAACACCTATAGCATCTCCAAGGTCATACACACTTGGTCAGTCCATAGGAACATATATCATAACCACCAGCTACCCCTGACTCACCAGATTTAATGGCGCCCATAGATCTCAAGTACTTATTGTGGCTCTGTGTCTACTTAAATGAAGATATGTCTTGGAGGTTACAAAGCCTGGAGGTTATGCTACTTAACCTGTCTACAGTCCATCACAGCTAGATAATTTGCTTTCTCCAAATGCACTTTCCGGTTTGACCTTGGCTGAAAAGCGTTCTGCTCTCTCTTGGCTTTTTGCTTCCAAGGTGCTCCCACTAACTAAGGTGCAACACATCCCCTAACCCCCTGCTATACATAACCCATAATCTCATCCGACAAAATACATCATCCAACTCAAATATCATCACTCTTTGCTGCTGGGCACAATGTCCACTGCTTGGCAATAAAGAAATATATTTATTCAAACAATAATTTAGTCAACAGGTGAAGTTGGGCTGGACTTATTCATCTTGCTTATTCACGTACAGCATAACGTAATGGGAAAGCATTTGACGCCCTCTGGTGTATGTAAATGGAACAGCAACACTGCATTAGTGAAGTAGTCTTTGCCTCCAGAACATATCTTTGTTAAATGACCATTGTAGAAAATGGTATTGCAGTGGGGAAAGCTTTTCACAGCTCAGCCACACTGTAAGTCTTCATTTAGCCCGATCCATCATTAGTTATATTTTTGAACAAAAAGATACTGAACAAATAAAGTACACCATATGGTGCATTATAAGTGCCACTACATGACAGTGGTGCCTACGTATCCTTCTGAGTAACAGAGGACAGATATTGCCTTGTCCCTGGTCACTGGTTTACAATCAATGCCTAAACAAAAGGGGTTTCCTTCCCTCTAAACCTGTACAAAGGTTTTCTAAAGGGAGCAAGAGGTTTATCATCACAGGGGTAGGTTACCCCAGTACTGCATACTGGGACAACCAGCACTGTGTAGCAATTTCAAGATACATTGAACATTTTTGTCCCTAGGTGAGGTCATCCATGTGGTCTATTCTGGTTAGGATCTCAAAACATTGATGTAAGTGGGTTCCGAAATGATGCAGTGGTCTAAGCCACAGATCAAGATTTGTCGAGATGTGTGATGGGAGTGCTTATTGATTAGTTTTAGCCATGTGCAAACATTTTAATTAGCATTCTGGATAGTTGTAACATAGATGACAGGAGTTTCTTGTCACAATCACCCTCATCATAACAAGAAAACGTAGAAAAAATACATATTTTCCGGAAAACCTGGGACAGCACAGGAGCCTACCGCACATTACAGTTTATTAGAGAATAATCCAGCACAGTAATGTAAATTAGTGCACAGAACAGGGATTTTCAGTATATAGTGGAGTACCTTAGAGTACAGTACAGATTATTTCAGTATTTCTAGATTGAATTAAACAGTTCTGTACACTAATGTAATCTAAACTGAATTAAGTAGATTACAGTACAATACACTTTAATTATGTATACAGTACATTACATTCAATCTATAACTGGTTCAGATTTGGTCCAGATTTTACCTATATGTCAAAAAACGAGTCCTTCAACTCTGACTGAGTCAGCAACATTTAGAACGTACACACAACAATGAATGTTGGCTTTCATTTGTTGACACGGCCTCCAATTAATGTCAAGGACAACCTTTGTGCTCAAAGACATATACATGATTAAGGATATAAACAGACACATTTCGTTCTAAAATATAGTTGATTGGTTCAATCATTGCAAATAAAAAGGCAAACCCCATGACAACCGAAGCATAACGGCTTAAAAATGAAAGATATTCTGGTGCTGAGAAATTCATTAATTAGTGTAACACTGCAGGTATGAGGCAGGACACAGGCTCAGGGAGAGCGTAAGACTTTTAATAACGAAACTTAGAAGTAACAAAAACAGAAACAACATGCTGCAATGGAATGAGAACCAAATAATGATGGACAAGATTCACTAGGGAAGGAGGAACTTATATAGGGACAGTGATAAAGAACACAGGTGAGGGCAATAACAACAAACAGGAGTCCACGCTCCAAATGTCGTGAGAAGACGTGACAACACTGTCACTTTGTGGACAATATTTTGAAGTCTTTCTGCATGACAATGAACCTAAACATCGCAAAGAAGAGCAAGACTTGAAACCTCTGTTTGGATATGTGTGGGATCACAAAATAAGCCAGTCATTAAAGATGTATGGCAAATCCTTACAAATACTTGGAAGCTTGGAAAAATTTACCACAGGTCTACTTGAACAAATTGCATAACAATTTACAAAAGCAAATTGGTAGTTTTGCATTGTGAGGGAGGCCACATACAATTTTGACTTGTTTTAAACACACAACGATTTTGTTACTTTTCAGTGTTAATATTTTTCAGTGTTACTTTTCAGTGTTTACTTGTAGCATTTGGGGAGTTAACATTTGGCCATAACCTAAAGAACAATTAAAATTAACAGTTTAAATAACGCAAAATGTTATTTGGCCACATTACAGTTTAAATTTAGATTGATTTTAAATGTACATTTGATATATTTGAGCCTTCCATTTGTCCAGTGGTGTGACTATAGAAAACATGTGAAGCTTTAAGTAATTCCAAAAAGAAAACAATGGGTTTTACGCAGTTGTATCTATAAATAAGTCATAATTTTCTGGTATTTTAACTCTTTAATTTTAATGTACAATCCTTTTCCAAAAAATGTGGGAAATGTAAAGTAAAACCGAATGCAATGATGTGCAAATAATTCAAACCCTATATTCAATAGAAAATATTACAAAGACAACATTGTTGTTTCGTGAAAGATATTTGCCCACTTTGAATTTGATGCCAACAACACATTTCAAAATAGCTGGGACAGGGGGAACAAAAGACTGGAAAAGTTGTGTAATGCAAAAAAAGGTGGAACATCTCAAAACGAATTAAGATAATTGGCAACAGGTCTGTAATATGATTAGGTATAAAAAGAGCATCCCAGAGAGGATGCATCTTACAGATGCAAAGATGGGAAGGGGTTCACCACTCTGTGAAAGACTGTGCAGGCAAATAGTGCAGCAATTTAACAATAATGTTTCTCCACGTAAAATTGCAAAGAGTTTCGGGATCTCATCATCTATGGTACATAATATCATTGAAAGATTCTGAGAATCTGGATAAATCTCTATACACAAGGGACAAGGCTGAAAACCAAAATTGGATGGCTGTGATCTTCAGGCCCTCAGGTGGCACTGCATTAAAAACAGACACAATTCTGTAGTAGACATAATTGCATGGGCTCAGGAACACTTTGGAAAACCATTGTCTGTGAACACAGTACATTACAAATGCAAGTTAAAACTCTACAATGCGAAGAAGAATTTACACAAGATCCAGAAAGGCTGCCACCTTCTCTGTGCCCAAGCTCATTTAAGATGGACTGAGGCAAAGTAGAAAACTGTCCTGTGGTCTCACAAATGAAAATTTGAAATATTTTTTTGGAATCATGGACACCACATCCTCTGGGCTAAAGAGGAGAGGGACCATCTTGCTAATTATCAGTTCAAAAACCAGCATCTGTGATGGTATGGGGTTGCATTAGCGCACATGGCATGAGTCACTAATGCTGAACAATATATACAGGTTTTGGAGCAACATATGCTGCCATTCAGGTGATGTCTTTTTCAGGGAACGCCTTGTTTATGTCAATAAGAAATGTCAAAACACATCCTGCTTGTATTACAACAGCATGGCTCTGTAGTAAAAGAGTCTGGGTGCTAAACAGACCTGTCACCTATTGAAAACATTTGGCGCATTATGCAATGAAAAATACGAAAAGGAGACCCTGCACTGTTGAGCAGCTGAAATCGAAAAGAATTGGAATACATTTCACTTTCTAAACTACAGCAATTGGTCTCCTCTGTTCCCAAAAAAAAACATTTGATATGAAGTGTTTGTACTACAGCAATTACCCTAAACCTAAAAAAAATGTGTACAAGTTTGTCCAAGAAAAATGTATAGGCGTCATCACAGATTGTATCACCCTGATGGACAATTCACAGCAAGGGGGCAAATTGTATGGTTAAAACAATTATTGACACATACACACATTTCTGACCACTGTATAAATGCTTCTAGACATTAGCATTGGATCCTTGTTGAAGGGTTTAAAGTGTACTCATTCTGATTGCATGCTCAAAAGGGCCCTGGACTTCCATTTTTCATCATTACCTCACAGATTTGTTATTGGATCCTTTGCACAACATTTTGCTTTCTTGGCTGTGGAAGCCATATATTAGAAAGCAGGTAATGAGGTGCAAGAGCACACTTTCCCAGAGATAGATGAAACCCAAGCACACTCCTGCGCACCCAACCTAGGGCCCCAACCCACAGCCAACGCCATGAGAGCCAATATTTAAAATGTGTTATATTGAAGGGATTTTAGAGAATGCTGTAAATAAGGGAGGCCACAACAGGGTCTCAGAAAATAAATGTGTTTCTGAAGCCGGTGAGTGGTAAGACAGAAATCCCAAGCCTTGCGGCCTCAAGAAGCCATTGCCTACTGGGAACGCTAGTTAAGGACCACTGATTGACAAACAGGTTAATTGGGTTTTGCATTAAATGCTGCTGACCAATTTATACCCTGCTGGCACTCGCTTTTGCGCATTGGAGGCAGTGTGACCAGACCTCCAAACCAGGACATTATGGACATATATATTGTGTTATGGGGCTGTTTTGGTTTCACTAGTCCTGAGTCCCATGTCATTATGAACCTGGTTACCTGTCCCAAAAAGCTAGAACTTGACCTCAGGCTGATAGACAAGCAAGAACAATGACCCCAATCACACACTGAAATCCAAAATTAAATGTTTAATTGACAACAAAATTACATTGAAGTTTGAAATGAAGTGGGTGCGCAGACCAAAAGAACTCAAGGATCTGTAAATATTATTTATGGAGGAATATACCAGGCAATGTGTTGTCTAATTGAATTAATAATAACACTCTTGCAGGGTAGGATATTAAAGTATTAAAAACAGTGGTGGCAATTATGTTGACACTTTTTTGTGTAATATATTTATAATTTGGGAAGAGTACTTTTGATTGATTCCTTTGAATCCAATAGTGAAATAAAATATATTCCACATATGTGAATGTATTTTGTTTATTTTATATCGCCTTTTTTGCTAATCTGTTTCAACTGACAACTTTTGTGACAGTAAAAGTGAAGTGCAATATGTTGATACATTTTCTGATTGAGCTTACAATGTGTTAAGGCCATGCACTTTACAAGAGAACTCTCCGCCCTGCATTGGCTAAAGTCTTGATTGTTCAATCACAACATTACGTTAAACTCTATAAAGTTTGATATTGGAAAGAATATATTATCAATTAGAACTATATGGATATAGACTTGGGAACTATTGTTTCTTCAAATAAACCTCCGTGTTATAAACAAAAGAATAGGTGAAGGGAATTGTATTAATTTCTTCAATAATTTACTTTAATTGAAAGTATTATCTGCATGAATGTACTCATGGTCAAAGTATTAACTAAATATCTTAGTAACCTGCTTACATTTTAGCCAATTAACGTTAAATTATATATGTGCTATGTTGTACAAAAAAGGGTGAGTCGTGTCAATTATAAAATGTGGGTTAATTGCGCACCTCCACTTATATCTGCACGAGCATACTGCATGGTGACTACCAATATGAACTTGTAATGTACCGTAATATTCATCCTTTCTTCGTTCGTTTGTATATCATTTTTATTGCAATGAAGCACATTACAGCAGATACAGAAGCTGTCCACAAAACGCACAACCTATTACAAAAGATATGGAAGGTCCGAGAAAGAATTAAGAATTAAAACATTTTTATCTCATTAATAAGGTACTAAAATGTACACTAAATAATCATGTATAACGCTTATAACCACACCTATTAGGTCCGTCTTTTTTCGTGTCAGAAAATGGCTGCGCCCTTAATGTCTAACATTGTTATATTTTGTACTGACACTGATTGAAAACGATGGCCATAGAATACTAGGGTACAGAAATAATGACATGTCTACAGATCAGGGGCTCGTTGGTCAGAGACTTCGCAGCGTCAAGATCTTTAGCAGCAAGAAGAAAAGCCTATCTGACTGTCGATAATAAAAAAGACAAAAGTTGCAAAACCTTTTGCAGTTGTTACAAACAAGCTAACGATGAAAAAAAAATTGTTTGCATTCAAAGGCAAATGGGCATCATGGGCTTATGTTCAATCATATTTAAAGCAATAAATCATCGATCATAGACTGCAAAACGACGATTAGGCAACATGATGTTCAATCATGATTATATTTTGCAACTCTGCTACTGCCTGTAATTTGTGAGTTAACGATGTATCTGTGATATGATGCCTCAATAGCTTATGTACAGCCATGGCAACATCTCTAGGAGCGGGTGCACGGAAGTAGAATTCAACAAAAACGCATCTACAATAACCGTAACGTTTAAGTTACATCGAAACTGTCAAACGAGACCCTGATCTTGCCGCTAACAGTATTATACAGAACGATATAGCCATCAGACTCTCAATAGTTGATCTTATCGAAGAAATTGTTTAACATCACTAGACTATAGCATAGTCCTACAACATGGGTTTTTAATCACAACCAACGAGTAGCCTATTTCTATTCATGGAAATATCAAAAATCGAATAGTTTAAATTAATTTCACAATAACACTAAATGGTTAAATAGTATATACATTATTTTCATAATTACAATAGACAATAGAGGTTGATTAAAATTGTTGTCATTAAATAAATAGCTTTCTCAGATAGCAAACTAATAATGTTAAATGGAAGAATTTCGGTTACATTTGGCTAGTAGGCCTATAGGGCCTAAATTCACCCCTGCTTGCTGTTAAGCCCACATTCTCAAATCCTTTTTTAATGCTGGGAATTGGGCAAATATATTATAATCGAAAAAGAACACGTGATTGGTGCATTGTGTTGTGTTTGTCTAACTGTGCGGATAGAAACTATAGTAACCAATGTCCTTTGCGCAATTTTTCTCACACTCTCTTGGAGCCAACATCTCAGATTTCAACTGGGACACTGTTTCCGTTACTGGTGTGGCAGTCGGTGAAATTCTTCTCCGTTTGGCTTGCTCAAAGATCCCAGAATCACTTGAGTCAATAGACTTTATCGAAGACGGCGTCTCTATCCAGTTGGGTTCGGATAAATCTTTTGGTTTTGCCTCATCCGACCCACCGATGGGTGACCTCTCCGTTGGAATCGCTTCCGCGTCATCAACCAGGTAGTTGGAGGTGCCTGTTCTGCCACCAACCGAATTTGTAGGCCAGCAAGAGAGAACAGAGCTAGACTTACTGCAGTACTGGGGTGGTGTGCGTGTGCCCCAGCCGGATGGGTCGGCATAGTAACCTAGAGGCCTGTTTGAGCAACCTGCGGTAGGAAGAGGAAGTGCCTTTACTCCAGCCGCTGCGTAGGACAGGAGGGTGGCCGCGTTACCGGCAAAATCAGCAGCTGCGGCCGCGTCGTATGCCGAGGCTGCAAAGTCCAGTCGGTTGTTGGCAGGGGTGACAAACCATCGCTGCGGGGATGCAACTGTCGGCTCTTCGGTTTGTTGCTGGGATAGCAAGCTGTTACTAAGTGGGACGCTGCGGTCCGTGCCAGGACCGGTCCCTACGCCAGGGTGAAAGCGAGATTTGGCATAACTGCTGACAAATTGGTCCTGTAGAAAAGAACCAGCCATGGCGTATCTCGCACCAGGCACGATCTGAGAGCGAGGCGAGTCACCCGGTGATGGCGTTAACCGGTCAATGTCACAACCTGTATAGACACTGAAAAGATAAGTGAGAAAAAGACAAATTATGAATCTTGCAGTATAACTGTCTCTGCCAAAGAGACGTAAAATAAAGGAACAAACCTTTTCTAATTGCTAATTTGATATGCTGTTTTTTGGAGGAGGCATCAGTAAATACAGGAGACATTGGCTACCAGTATCGTTATAACAATAACCATAATGTGGTAATTATAGTTAATGGGGAAAATAAAAAGAGATATATATTAATTAGATATGACTAAGACAGAAAAAAGTCCTCGCTCCCAATTTGAGGATCAGTAAGTGCCCATTCCAATTCAAGAAAATATGTTATGGCGGCTATTTTGTTCCTTTACACTACCCAACCATATCACAACATCGCAAAAACATGCGAATGACTATAAAAAATGCTTAATAAAAGTTTTCTTGAGCATTTTTTTAAATGTCTTTAGGTATTATTCACACACTTTAAATACATAATACATTGGTTTTGTCTCAGATGTGTTGTTTTCATTTAGTTGACATTTTTTATTTATAATCGGAGAAGCGCGTAATACTTTCATACAAAGCACAAGCAATAATGTAAAATAATCTTACGTGTCATAGTTGTCTCGAAATCCTTTAGCAAAAGGATTGTGGTCAATTTTGAGCTGCGTAATCTGCACACAAAAAAGAGGCAGTAATTAGAAATATCAGCTATTAGGCTAGTGCTTTTTCCATTGTCGCTATTACCAAAATGCAAGAAACTGTTGTTTTTGACTGACTAATAACCCTACGACAATAAACAAATTGCATTATCATCAATAAGATTTCTTACATCGGTATTCTGGTAGGCTGTGACCGCAATAAACTGTGTTTCTGGAAAGGTGAAAGTCTGAACTCTTCCAGGTTGGCTAGAGTCTTCAGTTCCATCTTCGTTGACTTCCACCACATGGAGCCTAGGTTGGTATTTGTGAAGGGACTGTAGGACAACCATCTGGAGGTGCAAGTAAAAAAAGACGTTCCATAAATAAAGACAGTCATTTTCACCTACATTTAAAGCCATTAACACATGCTATTTTCTTTGTGTAAATTAACCAAAGTGCAGACTTGATTTATAGATTATTTTTTAAAGCATAACATAGCATTTTAGTCAAGTTAAATTGCAGATTATTATTCAGTAATGGGGAAAACATAACTAGTGTTTCCCTGCGTAATATCTGTGACCGTAACACACACACCATACGAATATCATTGTCTATAATATTTTACATTTAGTTACTTAAGCATATAAACACAAGTAGCTCACTTGTCCGGTGTTGTTTGAACCTCCTTTATTGTTGGTTAATTTTAACTTTCCAAATGATATTTCTTGGCGCATCCAGTGCGCACCTGTGTTTGGTGAGTCAGGGTGCATGTACACTCTGTTTCCTGTAGGAAGTAAAGAAACGAAAATATTAAAATGTCTTATTATTAGATCACATCAGAAATCAAATCACAAGACAGTTTCAAATAGGTTGGTGATGCTTATTAGCTTGGCTTTTCAGTTAACATAATACTATAATACAAAAATGATAAGATGAACCTGTTCTTAAATATTAACCATTATCAATAAAATGTTATTAACAGATTTAGACGTACAGGAACGTAGCCTACCTGTCACATTTGTGTCGGCTTTGCCACATGGTACCCATTTGCCACCCTGGAATCGCCAGTGATTTGGATCAGCAAGAATAACATCCACAAATATGTTGTAGTGCGCCGTCGGATCGAGACCAGAAATGTTGAAACTCAAAAAGGGAAACATTCGTCTGTAATAATAATAATGAAGAAACCTTATGTAAAAAATTTCTGATCTGGTGACAGGATCGGGCGATGTGTTGCAACATTTCGTGCTTAACAGAACCAAATGTTTGGTGATTCATCAAATTCAAAAAAATATTTTGCCGATGCAACAACACAAGAAAATAGTCTGTAAATGTTTTTCAATTCAATCGAAGAAAATACAATAAAGAAATAAAAATTGAATGATCCTAAAACGAAACATTGAAATAATATTTATATAACTATTAGCCGCTCTGGTCTGCTAATTACTAACATGTAATTAAATAAATGCATCAAATGGTTCAATCCAATATTCGCATCCAAATATGTAATTAAGTGAATGTAGCAGTAACACCTACCTTCCTTGTTTGGTTATTATCATCTCGGTTTGATGTCTGTGAAACTTCAGCCACAAGGCCCTGTTGCACAAATACACCTGCGCTTTACCAGGCACCAGACCGGTTTGCGCCGAGGAAAATTGGTAGAATGCGGCTCCTTGATAAGTGTGTCCATACTGTTGCGTGTATGGGTACCCCGCGGTTGGATAGCCTTGCGGAGAGCTGTTGGTCAGAAGACTGTTGTACGCTCCATTAGTAATGACTGGATGGTGGGCCATATAACGACTAGGACTCCCAATAGAAAAAGCCGGGTGCGCTGGTCCATGTTGACTTGGGTATGGGAACATAGCACCTGAAGTTGCGGAGACTGACTGTGGTTGGCTAGATTGAGAAAAAATATACCTTTCTCCTGAAGATCCATCGAAATTATGACGAATTTCAGAGACTCCGTGTAGATCAGGAGAGAGCTTGCCTCTCTGGACGTCCCCTGATGCGTCCTTGGAGTCGGGGAAATTGTCTGCCTCTGACTGATTCGTCATCCCTCTTGATTTTTTTTTCAGAGGTGAACTTCTCTCCAGGTTGTCACTTGCAGAAATAATAGGATGGTCCAGACAGGAGAGCTCAGATCCATCGGAGCTTGGGTAGACACTGCCCACATTCAGACATTTCCTGGAGAGCACACTAGCTGGCAAAATGCAATTCTCGAGCTGCATATCTTTCCAATGGCAAACCGCTATTAACGCAACCTATATGAAATCACAAGGTTTTGCACACGCCTAACTCTATGGCAAACGAAAAAACGCCTTCCTATGGTTTGAGACATTTAGAGTAAATAGACATAGAGAGCAAATTAACCAATTGACACCATCCAGCAATCAGAAAGGATTTCCTTTTCTTCTCTCTTCCTGCATTGCTAATGAATCAACTATTGCGATTGGTTAGCTCAAGACAGTAATTTAATTAGACAGCTCTTAATTAGGATAATCATGAGGGCGCTGTGCATAAACCCATATTTGCTTAGAGACAATCAAGCGTCAAGTCATAATCTGATAAAAATATTGATTTCTTGATTTAAAATTCAGTATCTGTGTAGATATCACACCTATATGTCAACTATTTAAAAATGTTATAGGCTTTGCTTACTCGTGGTGGATGTAGTAATAAAAACAAAAAACGGTGTGCTGGGGATATAAAACCCCGTTTTGCACATGTAGATTACGAGATTATTAGGGTGAATATGTGTTGTTTACCTATTCATGTGGTAAGAGTGGCAAAATATGTTTACAGGAGGGGAAAAAATATATTATTAACATACCAAAAAATGTCAGGCAATGACAGGCAGGGCACTTCATGCTATAACATGTTTGTGATATAGCGTGAAATCATACCGTTCCTCTGAAGGTGTGTTTATGAGTCCCAAGGCAGGTAAATATTTCATTACAATGGTATAAAGTTATGAATCAGAGCACTCATAACTGCGAGTGCGCTGACAAATAAAATAACAACATCATAATCAAATCAGCCAGAAAGACAAAACAAAATCATCAATACAAATATTTTCTGAAAAAAAATATAGTAAAATCTTACATTATTTTACCCGATTTAAATGACATTTCATGATTTTTCTTCATTTAGCTGGTCAGCAAGATAAGGTCATTGCGTGGGAAGGATTGACAAGGAGATTGAACCCCAGTTTCGTGTGTGCATAGAATACCAAACAATGCCTCCATGACATTTTAGAATTCTAACGACAAAATCATAAAATCTTGTTCAATGTTGTTGAATCATACCACTGTAAATAATACACTGGTGTGCTCATTTTATTTTATTATAAATACATAAATGATAATTGGTGAAACTGATAAGAAAACCCTTACCAGGTTAACGACCTACGCATTTATAGTTTTATATCAGGTCGGATGATTAATGGTATTGTATATTTTTATAAATTCATGTACATAGTGCATCACTGAAATGTACTGTAGGCTGAAATTTTGTACAAGTACAATTATAAGTGCAAAATAGTAGTCGCACATTTTGATACTGGTAACATATTCTAAGCACCAATGACAGTATCAAGCTTGTCACTCTCCAAAGTGTTGGATGCATTGCAAGTTCGTTTTGGCTGGTTTTCAGATTGTTTTGTGCCCAATAGAACTGTTAAACCATGTATATGTATATGTGTATATATATATATATATATATAAAATGTATATATTCTACATTAAAATGTATGCTTACATGATAACGGATAATTGGATATATATATATATATACACATGTAATTTTAATGTAGAAGTTTGAGAACACTTTTGTGCATAATTTGTTTGATTAAAATAAGAAAAAGTAAAAAGAAAAGTGAAATTTCAATTTGTACACGGTATGCAATTGCTTCATATGTGAACCAGGAAGGAGTTACATACCCCATGCAATAATTACATGTCCAGGGCCTCTGTGCATTGACTTCAGAATGATGTAACCAGCAGGCACAAACCCAGGTCTCCTGCAATGACTTCAGAATGGTGTTACCAGCAAGGCGCAAACCCAGGCCACCTGCATTGACTTCAGAATGGTGTAACCAGCAAGCGCAAACCCAGGTCTCCTGCATTGACTTCAGAATGGTGTAACCAGCAGGCGCAATCCAAGGTCTCCTGCATTGACTTCAGAATGGTGTAACCAGCAGGCCAAACCCAGGTCTCCTGCTGCGCACCAGAAGAGCATCAAGCCCTTGCCACTCCTCAGGTCAAAGTCAAGGTAAGACCTACAGTAATTATGCATGTGTGGTCACTGAAACACCTTAGGTACAAGCCACTTTAGGTACCAGCCACTCTGACCTATTTCTCCTCCTCCTTCCCATTGTCCTCCTCTTCCTCACAAAGATCTGTCTGAGCCCAGTTATGACAGGGTGCAAACAAGGATCTTCTGCACATCATAATTAAACCAAAGCCTATGGCCAAGCTTCTCAGATATCAGTTAAAGTTGCAGTCCGGGAGTTTTGAGAGAAACAAGCATTTTTCTCAAACCTTCCATTTTGTTCGGGATGTGTAATATGTTGTTTATGAACATAATCTAGAAGTAGAATGACTATAATACCTCAGTTAGCCAGCGGTGTGGTGAGGGAGCTGCTAGTGTAACAGACTGACTGAATGTAAAGAGGAACTTGACTACTGATGATTAATTTTGCCTTAGACATAAAAAATGTCATCAATTGCCTAGACTTTGGTTCTTCTGGTTTACAAGACACCTAGGTTGAGCTTCACCAGATAAATTGAAATCAATAGTGTTACTTGGCCTGGATGCACCACCACATGGTGGTGTGGCTGTGCTGGTTCACGCATTCCAGGAAGGTGGCAGATAGCCCAGCGGTGAGAGCTTCTGACTGCTAATCAAACGGTTGCTAGATTGAGCTGGTAAACATCTGTCAATCTGTCCTTGAGTGAGACAATTAACGCTTACGCATGTCATTCTGGATAAGAACATCGCCTACAAGATTCAAATGTAAATTAAAAAATTTTGGAAGGAAAAGTATATTACTTGTCATATTTCACATGAATTAGTACGAGTCAGTTAATTTAACATTGCAACATGAATGTGGAATTAATCATGAACATTTACAGTTCATGGAAATGTAAGGTCCTAATTAATTATACAAGGAGTAAAATTTGTGCATTTTTAGGGCACTATTTTGCCAAAAAGTTCAATCTCATCTTTTCATCGTGATTATTTTTCAGTATGAGTTTCATTCATGTGGGGCACTATGACAGCATCGTTGGATGGGATCCAATAAGAATGTTGTGGTCCAGCCAAGACGATGCAATGTCTTTCTTTGTATGGCTGCAGAAATTCCTACTATTTATTTACTTACAATCTGAAACATATTATCCAAATTGTGCATGCATGGAGGGGATCAGATATTCTTTGGAAACTTGATTGGTCTTCTTTGGAATTAAATGACCTGTCTTCATGCTCAACAAAGCAACACTATGATGCCAACGTCTTGTTTTTAACATATGACATGAATGTACCATGTGGGCATGGCAATATGCTTATTTTTTTTATATTTTCAGTACGGGTGTTAAAATTATTCTTATAAAACTCTGTTGCGGTGTTAAAATATGTTCAAACTATGTCATTTTTGCACAACTTTGCTATAGAGTATATAACAATGTACAAAATAGCACTTCAGTATATTACTTAAACTGCTGACATGGCTTAGTTTAAGGTAGATTTGGAATTGTTGCTTCTAACTTTAGTAACTAACACCAGTGCTGGGTTTTTTACCTCCTGAGTCAAAAACAATTTGAATGTTACACTTAATACCCACAATGCAAACTATGCAGTGCAGAGGTGAAGGTAAACATATTTTTACATGTTCTGTGTTTTGACTTCAGTGCCAGCAGTTGGGATGCCCACATTTCCACATATTTGACATCATGACATCGAAAATTCCAGCAAACATGTGCAGTGTTCATACTCATGTTTTAACTCACAGGGAGCAGAATAACCATCTGATTACGTTATTGTAGCGCTGGCTGAGTCCCAGCATCTCGGGCACAAGGGTACATTTGAGATTTCAGTCTGGGGCTTATGGTGGACACTGGTAGTCATGCAAGTACTGTTGAGAAAATGCTTTTTCCTTTACAGGACAGAGTAGATGAGAAAATACAGAAGGCACACATATCAAAGTAAAAATCTGCAATGCAGAATTGAATAGGCTTCCCTAACCAGTCCCAATAATCATATTTTTGTGTGCAGATAACCTTACTTAATGTGAACAATCAGGAGTGCCGTTGAAACTACAAGGATCCATAAAATTCACACAGTTCAAAGCACTTCACTGCTCATAACTAAACTGGCCAGCACAGCCTATTGAAAATCCGTAAAGTGAACTGAAGTAAAATGGTTATACATTCTGTTTATTTCACTTTAATGAACATTTTCCTTTAAAAAAAAAAGTTATCCAGAGGAATATTCACATTCTGGTTCAATAAAGTTGCACAGTGTTCATTAAACCACAAACCAAGCAAAAACGACATGGTGCAAAACACACTCCATCTTGGATATAGTGGATTTCCCAGAGAGGTGAAAGTCTTTGATTTTTAATAAAGAGCTGTGCATCTGTGAGGCTAACAAGAGAGGTCATTACAGGAGGGCAATAGGGTCCAGCAATCTATTCCTGTAAAACGTACAAGCATGGGCTTGTCTGTGTCTCTAACCAGGAGCTGGCACAGGCATTTTCCTCATTACAGGATTAAGCTTCACTTCCATCGCTGATCTTTAATAAGTGGGCTCGCTTTTCTAGAACCAATTGTTGAATCAGCCGTGCAGCAGCAGTAGTACAGCCTGTGTTCTTCCAATTCTCTATTCCCATTTGTTTGTTATTAGCCCCATTACTTCGGTCTTATTAGCCCAGCTAGAGGCTATGACCACAGAGGGACCAGGGTGATTATCCATGCCGTGGCCAGTCAGTCCCTCAGGACCTTATTGTGCAGGTTAGAGAAGAACCACACCTTAGGTTCAGCACATAGCCTTCCCTTGACCAGACTATATAAAGACAATATGGAATTATTACATTTTTCTTTTACTGTAAATATAAGCATTCTTGAAATGGAATATATAAGGTCAGAATGTACCTCACTGTGAAAGACAAAAGGTAAGGTGAAGGTGCTGAAAACTAAAAAGTTTCTACAAACTTCCAGTCAAAAGCTGTTTGTTTAATAATTGAGCTTTTGGTCAAAAAATCTTCATCAGTACATGGAAGATATAAAATAACAATACTTTCTTCACTTCAGTCCATTTGATTAAAACTCATATTTTATATATTTATATCTTTTATATATTTTTAAGAAACCTATAAACAAATGGGCAGGTCATTCAACTAGAAAACCCAGACACAAAAAAAAACCATAATATAACCATCAAGGAAAGCATTAAACTAACTTAGTGTAAGGACTGACCACCCAACACATCTGCCCATGGCTTCCAGCCAGTTTCTCTTATATAATAATATCATAAACATAATCTTTGGACATTTTAAATCAGAAATTTGAGAAAGGTATCGTCCTTTTCTTTGATGTCCCAAAGACCCATGTTTGCCACCTGGGTCTAATCTAATCAATGTGGATGACAAGGGGAGAAAAAGCCTGAAAGTGAGCACAAGCTCAGGGACTTTACCTAATGCCCGGCACTGTCACATCAATGATGTGATCACAGCACACAAAATGACAACAAAATTATAGCCAGCAAGAATAGGGGGGCAGAGTGTGCTGCTCCAGTCAGAAGCAATTGCTTTTTGTGAGTATGAAATGGCATCTCTCTTGTCGGATGGGTAAACATTTCCCTGTCAGGCCAGTAATAAGGAATGAGGGATACTGAGCTGAACTAAGAGGATAGAACCAAGGTTATTTGTGATTCATGACAGGTAGTGGCTTATATTACAGTGGCACTAAAAATTTCATGGGAATGCATTTAAGATGCCTTTTAAGTTATTTATATGTTGTTTGCCAGACGTCACATTGGAATGTTCATCAATAAATCAAGTTACAATTTTTTATTTTTCTCTGGCTTTTGAATAGTAAAAGGGAAGCAACTAATTTACTCCTAGGCGTAATTAGTCTGACTAATTTGTCTTAAGCCTTTGTTTGCTTGACTCTAACATAATTGTTGGCCCCAGTGGTCTCCTGTGGCCACAGATCTCCCACTGTCAGAAAGAATCAGAGTGCACTTTGGGTAAAAGACAGCTGGTGGACAGTTGTGGCTTTTAAACCCTTATTAGCCATCCTCCCACTCTCTGAGACCCAGCCAGACACTCGACCATGTCATCCCCAGAAGTGCACTCCTATAGCCCTCATTATTGATGTCCTTTTAGGTCCTTGAGTCAGAGATCCCTTTGATTCTTGACCACAAAGCTTTACCTGGCTGTCAGTAAAAAGGCAGGTGACGTAAGGTGTCTCTGAATACTTTGGAGTCCTAACTAAAAGGAAACTCCGGTTGTCAACCTGAACTCACAAACCCGCTTGGATTCACAAAACTAATATTTTCAGTGGAAAGGCTGAATATCATATCATCCTACTCCACGTTGTTAGCCAAAAAAAGGTGGGATTATGTTGTTTGTTTGCTTCACCCTCTGAAATATTTCAAGACCTCGGCTGCAGTGTTACACATTTTCAAGGTATTGGTATCTTGTGATCAGGATATAAAAATTAGCATGCCTTTTTAGAGGAACACTAATAGAGCGATAATGATTAAAGCTGTGAAATACTTTTCATTTTTTACTGTGGAAGGCAAATGGCTACTGAGCATCCAGATGTCCAGATTGCACCATATTTGAACTCAAGCATTTGGAGTTCAATACTAAACATTATGTACACTTTGTAATTATACTAACACAAATTTTAACTCAAGCATTTGGAGTGAAGTACTAAGCGTTATGTTCTCGCTAGAATCAGCAATGTGGTAAAAAAATGTATATGAGGACAAATACCACTATTTAAAGCCATTACAATATTCATTTGCACGCTACTCTATTCTCTACAGCTTTGCCTAGCTAAATCACTGATGTGTATTATATAGGGTTATCAGGTCTAGGTGGATATAATGTCAGAAATCACAAAGTGTAGAAAAGGGCTAATGTTCCAACTAAAACTTCTTTTATCACCTTCTACTGGCCTGTTATCAACAGTGCAGTTTGTTGCTACTCCCTTTAAATATTTACTGGACTTTGTGACCCTGGGAGTGCAGCTGGGGTTTGTGACCATTTTGTTATTTCTGCTGCCATGCACTTTCAGACTTCTACAAGTGAAGAACATGGGCCACAGTCCCTGGTCACACAGTCCCTGGTAAGCCCGTGGCATAAAAAATTCAGGCAAACTCTACTTTTAAAGCCATTTCTGATGAAAAGCACAAATAAATGAAACTGACTTATGCCAAATGAATATCAGTGAATCGCTGTGATTGTGGGGCTGATGTTTGTAACTTTGAAATTATTTATAAAACACCAGCTGCATCTTAAGACTAGCCATTCCACAAAGTGTGCACATTTTACTTCGGCCCAAATCTCTAATATCCTTAGCAGTGCCCCTCTGATGAAAACAAGTATGTCAGAAATCACTGAAGATAAAACTACATACAACTATATTGTAATGAAAATAGCTATGAAACCAGTTCATTTACTCATCTGTTTTTCAGCAGTGTGTTGGCTAAATGTTAACTTGAAAACCACGTGAGCATATTTATATATCTGGGGGAAAAACAACATTGTGCAAAACATATTCATGGCTTAATTAGTAGATATTACGTAACACCAACATATGATATTTCAAAGTAAATTACCCTAACTCTCCCAAATTTACAGGCAAGGTACAGAATAGAGGATATTTGAAAAATGGGAGCACACAGCTGATTGTCATGTTACAAGAATAATCTTCATTAAAGTAGCAGGCAACCGCAGCAGGCCAACACTCAACTCATTGGGAATGCAGTGTGAAAAGAGAGGCTCACAGATTATCTCTCTGACTCATGTTTAATTTATCCTGGAGCAATACAGTCAGACTCCCTATCTGTCAAAGGTATAGTGACTGATAAAAGCTGGAACCCAACCCAAATAGCCAAAGCCAGAAATAAGACAGCCAAACACAGTCGCTGCACAAAATGGCTGAGTGAACATTCAAGAGCGAAAAGCTTTAGAGCCATCTTCAATATGTTTAGCACAGTTTCACAGCAGTGTTATATATCGCTGGTTTATGTCCATTAATATTTCAGGAGGAGACTTTACTCTGAGGAACAATGAGGTCTACGGGTCACGGCCAGGCATATATAAAGTCATTTTAAACTTCAGGATGAATTTTTAGACCAGCATTATAGGTCTACTTACAATACATTTAAAATAGTTTGAATAAAAAGAAGTAAAAAAAAAAGAAGGAATACAAGCCCACAAACTGTGTCCGGTTCCACTCAGAGAGGTAGCCCTTTGACAATTTCTGTGCTGCACTGTGCGCCTCACTCTTTCCTCCTCCCTATGGCAAAGTGAAATGGAATTGCCTCTCACATTCAAAGACAGCTCTGTGAAGGTGATAATAGAGCTACTCCCTGCTGTCTACAGGCAGGAAATAAGAAAGCGGCATATGGGGCCAGGAACCAGAAAGGGAGGAGAGGCGACCAGGCAAGGGAGGAAACCATAGGAAAGGTTAATGATCATTTCTGAATTCTACAGGGAGAAACTATGCTTCATGTTGAGAGGACAGAAATGTGACATGATTGTCAGACTGACATATCTCTTCTTTATGACAAACAAACATAGGCGAAAAACAAATATATTCATGCCGCTTTAAAAATGAAACTATGACAGTCGTGTAGGCTGTCACAAGAGTTATCCTTGAATTGAGTTGACACTGGATTAACTAGAATGACCTGAACCTAAAGGATCAAGCAAGTTGGATTCCTTTCATGTAAAAATCACTGGGCCTTTTAGTTCATGTATACCCTTTGTTACACATTGTGTAGTGTCCCATTGTCTTTCATGTGGAGGTGAAGGGTGAAGGTGAGAAATAAAAGCATACCTGGTAGATATACAACCTGGAAGGGATCCACTTTCACCACAGCACAGCCTGCATGCTCCAACCAGACTGTGATTCTCCACTAGGTGTTAATCTGGTCTCTAGACAACCTGCAGTTAGAACCAGGGTGGCTTTGATAACCCTCATCAGCACCATCTCAGGGCAGCAGCACAAGATAGACTTATAAGAAGCTCTGCCAATCCCAAAATGACTGGGCACCTGCACCAAAATGGGTAGAAATCAGGCAGATGAAAAAGCTGTGTCTTTTTTAACACGGCCACACCAGAATGGGTGCTGTGAGTGAATTATGGAAGGTGTGCTAACATTAGGCCAGCTGTACATTAGAAGTGGAAGGTGTTCTAACATTAGGCCAGATGCACATTAGTAGTAGAGGTTGCTTTCAATTCTCCCCCATTACCACACCTTGGCTGAGACAGTTTGTAGCCTTTCAGCACCCGAGACTGGATACCCACCATTTAGTATCAATTAAATCAACACAGGGACTCATCCATCATGAAGCAATTTGCACAGCGTTGTTCTGCTGCTGAGCCTTTGTTCACATTCAGAGGTGGGTGACAACTGTTGAAGCGAATAGAATCCACCATTGCGACAGAAATAGACTGAACTAATCCAAATCGACAGGGCTCCCCTTTCCTCTTCAACGCAACAATGCAATACAGAGACACACACCAACTTACTTATTAGGTGTCTTTTAACGCGGTTGAAAAGTGAACAGATCGTGTTCCGTGATGATGCACTCCAGAGACGGAGACGTCACATGGACATCTTCTCCCGAATCTGACAGGGAGATCATCAGATCCTGACAAGTTAACACTTAAACACGGAGGTGACATGACATTGTCTTCAGAGCCAGATGGATCAATACTTAGCCTAGCTCGTGTGGCATCTGAAAAGTTGTACGGCATGTTTAGCCCCTTTCAATATAGCATCCTACATGATTCAGCTGTATGCTGTATTTTCATGGAAGAGTTTAGAAATATCAAATAAAGTCAATGGTCAATGGTCTGTTCAGATTATGACTTCTTTATTGCTGCAAGTAAAGTGCATGCCTATGTTCTTCAGTGGAGTACTGGACGTTTCGTCACACAAGGCTGAGACAGTCGGCTATAGAGAAGAAAAAGAAAAACATTATTTGTACAGCGGCACATTTCCAAAAGACTGAAAGATTTTACTGAATAGCATTAGATGTCCCAAAGGCTGGAAACTCAACAACATCTCTATGGACCATCTCAGCTGATACTGTCACTGTACATCAACCCATTTCTCCCCATCTAAATCTATATTCTTAAATAAAAAATCTAATATTTCCTTCAAATATTCAACAGTCGCCTTTTCCCTCCAAGAGGTAGGGAGTGTGGTTTAATAATGCAGTTACGTAGGGATGTCCCAGTGCATATCTCCACAGACATGGCAGGGAATCTACAGTAGTGGAGCTACAGTGTTTCTGGACAAGTTCATCACTAACACAGTGACAGCGAGACTGAATAGGTTCCATAGATAGAGTAGTATTACAAAACGTGAAAATGCTCCAAATCCAAATGTACATATTTAAATCAATCTATTCTCCATCTGTTGGTTGAAATCATGGTTTGACTGCCAGTTCTAAATGGAACATGATCAGTGTGCTTGTACTGTTTAAAATGGTAGCTAACTTTTTTTTAAAGTAGGCGGACCTACAAGACACCTACATATTGTTCTTATGTAATTCTATGCATTGTGTAAATGTAAAAACCACAGGGACACGCAGTGAAGAAAGAAGAAAATAACATCTCGATGCAACGACAGAACAGGGTCTGTAACTTGCAGATGAGGGCACTACAGGAGCATTTTGTAGGTTGTTGTCACAGGTAAGGACGGGAGAGAATTGCGGTTGCTATCCCCAGATAGAGAAAGGTGTGAAGAAAATAGGCAGCCAATTTGTCTTGGGCTGAATTAAAAGACAGAAAAACATAACCAGAATATAATATTCTGATTTGTCTAAAACTATCCAACACATTTTGACTACCACTCAATTTTCAACTTCCAACAAACATAATACCAACTATAAAATAAAACTAATAAGATATCAAACCCATGAACTTCAATCTAATCTAACAGACAAAGAGAGAGAGAGAGAGAGAGAGAGTGAGTGAGTGTGAAAATTGGCACGAGGACGGCTGATCCATGGGGAATTGGCGGGGCTAACAGCAAGCAGGAGCATTACATATGGTGTGCCATTTTCACAGCTTTGACAAAGGCAACGCAAAAAGTGCTACCTCTCACTATCCAACAAGACTGTTAAAACAATAGACGAGATTAACATTGTAACAAAGACTCCAGGTGAATAGACAAAGCACACTTTATCAAAAACAAACAGTGGAGAGAGAGATAGATAGATATTTGACGCGGTGACATTCAGACGGTCTGAGAAGCAGAGCAAAGAGACTGATCATTAATGAAGCTGTCATCCGCCCACTAATGCAATGAGGTGTCAGTCAGGGAACTGGGCTGCCAGAATGACTTTCGGATCTACAAAAGCCAGATGGTTTCTTAACACTGAATAAATAAATGGATTTATGTGTGGACCTCTATAGCAAGGTCCATGTACATATACAATGGACAACAGAATGGTCATCAGAAAAAGGGGAATGCTATGATCTAATAACCTGGATAGCATGTGTTACCAGGGAACGGATTTGGCTGCATTTAAAGTTGAATACAATTTTCACAGTTTCCAAAGCTGTTATGATGACAAAGTGTTAAGACAGGGGTCTTTGTCAACGTAACTGTACATAGCTCACACCTGAAAGTGTTATCCAACAAGTCCTCCTTCACCTCAATTTGTTAACATCATTAGACAGATCAAGTGACTTTGGGTCTTTGAAAAGCGCTATATCAGTCCCATGTATTATTATCAAGGATCACGTCACCTTTTCCTATGGTGTAAACTGGTATCAATTATTTAGCCGTCCTTCTGTCGTTATATACTGTTAAAATACCTGCTAATGAATTGTGAAACCAAGTGTTATGGTATGATTGTGGTGTCTCCACTAGCACAATTCACTGGACATTTACAGTGGTGTGCGAGCACCTTTTTCAATTACATCTTTGGCAGTTTTCATTCATTAAGCTAGTGAGGATGTCCACCTTACACATAGACAAAGGTGTTTCTGGTTTTGTTATTTGCCCCTATCATTACAGGCTGAAAACCGAGGACCCTCTACCTGCAAAGGGACTTCAAGGAGTGCCCATGGTGATTTCACCTGGGACTTCACACCCAGAAGAGGTGTTGTTTGTAAGGCTGATAAACATGTGTGAAACTTAAGGGGAGGAGTAAAATGAATATCAAAAATAGAGTCAAGATTTTCTGACATAAAAATCAAGAGATTATTGAAACTCAGATTGTATTTTCTTTATTTCCATGTAAGACAAACAAAACCAGAAAGAATAAATGGTAGAGCAGCAGTATCTTAGACACCAGCGTGGTTGTTCTAATTGAAGCTGAACATGGCCATATGGGCAAGTGCGAAAATAGAATGTCCAGTGCATAAGGATTCATGAGGCACACGAAAAAAAGACAGCCCTTCCAACATTACCAGCCTTACAGTCAGTGATGACTATTAATATAATAGATGCCTGATGGACAAAATCTATAACAGGTTCTTCTTTTTCTCTTAAAAGGAGAATTGGTTTGGACAAACAATGATTTGCTGTACATGGGCAAACAATTACTTGGCATATGCAGAATTTTTGGTCCCTGAAAAAAAATCCTAAATCAACGGATTAAAAACGAAGTGCACGTGAGTTGCCCCTCCGTTCCTGGTGCGGGTGTTGTTCAGAGGCAGCCTGTTATCGGAGGTGTTAATTGGCAAATTCAGTACTACTCAAGACCGTGTTCCCTGTTGTCCTAGCCAGCAAGGCAAGGTCATTAAACTGAGAATGGATTCTTTCATGCCTTAACCCTTGAAATACGAGTTACCATTTTCTTCTATTAACCCCCCCCCCCCCCCACCCTCCATCCTGCCCCCATGTGTTATTCTGAACAACCACCTGCATGGCAGATACAGAGAGGCAGTGAAGAAGAAGACATTTCTTTAGGACAGTGGCTTTCAATGTCACAAATGTCTATCTACCAAATCTGCCTCAATAACTAGCCTTTATACCAATTTTCTCAGCATGTATTCTCATGATAATCCCGAAGCACTGACATGACACCGTTTTTGAGACCCACCATGAAACAATACTGACGAGGGCCATTTATATGAACACAAAACATAATTTCAATGTGGAAAACTTGAATGTCAACCTTTATTCATCCACAAAGATAGCGAGAATGTTGTTGAATCTCCAGTGTTATCATGATTTATACAAACCTTTAAAAGCACAACTAAATTCCAGTGAAAAAGCCATGCCTGATTTTTGGTTGTAATAAAAATGAAAATCACTTTCAACCATTCACAAGGAGAGGATGAGGCTTACATTTCAACTCCAAAATCACAAAATGTCAGTTTATTTCTAAAACGGTTAGAGTGTTAAGGTTAGGCAAGGATCAAGGTTACAGTTGGAGTAAGGGGAAGGGTTTAGGGTAGGGACAAGACAAGCTCTAACCTTTGTCAAACTGCAACAGGTTTCAAAAACGTTGGGTGATGAAAAATTTAATCCCAGGGCCCTTTTGAGCATGCAATCAGAATGAGTACACTTTAAACCCTTTAACAAGGATCCAATGCTAATGTCCAGAAGCATTTATACAGTGGTCAGAAATGTGTGTATGTGTCAATAATTGTTTTAACCATACAATTTGCCCCCTTGCTGTGAATTGTCCATCAGGGTGATAAAATCTGTGGTGACGCCAACCCATTTTTCTTGGACAAACATGTACAAATTAGTGTTAATGAAGTGGCAGGTAACATTGACATAATGAACAACTGAAATAATAAAAGAAAATTAGGTTTAGTGTAATTGCTGTAGTACAAACACTTCATATCAAATGTTGAAACTGAGAAATGTTATTGTTTTGGGAAAAATACATACCCATTTTGAATTTGATGCCAGCAACATGTTTCAAAATATTTGGGACAGGGGCATGTCAACTATTGTGTTGCATCACCTCTTCTTTTAAAAATTGCTGTAGTTTTTTAATTTAAATGTATTCCCATTCTTGCTTGATATAGGATTTCAGCTGCTCAACAGTGCAGGGTGTCCTATGTCGTATTTTACGTTTCTTAATGGGCCAAATGTTTTCAATGGATGACAGGTCCTGACTGCAGGCAGGCCAGTTTAGCACCCAGACTCTTTCACTACAGAGCCATGCTGTTATAATACACGCATAATATGGTTTGGCATTGTCTTGCTGAAATAAGCAAGGCCCTCCCTGAAAAATACATTGTCTGGATGGCAGCATATGTGGAACCAAAACCTGTATATATTGTTCAACATTACTCGTTTTTTTTCGCATTACAAAACTTTTCCAGTATTTTGTTGCCACAGTCCAAAACATTTTTAAACGTGTTGCTGGCATCAAAATCAAAGTGGGCATATATTTTTCAAGAAACAATAAAATGAAATTTTGTATGTTGTCTTTTTACAATTTTCTATTGAATGTAGGGTATAAATGATTTGCACATCATCACGTTCTGTTTTTATTTACATTTTACAAAGTGTTGCAACTTTTGGAGACAGGGTTGTAAATTGCTGACAAAACAAGAAAAGGAACCAGTCAAGCCTAGTTCGGTAAGCCCGTGACCAGAAGGGATGAACGTTGTAGCCCTAGGTGGATTTGAACGTGGGAATCCTATGTGTGAGGCTGCATCTCTAACCACGACGCCACGAAGCTGGATGCATACTAAGTGTCGGTATAGCCTCTAGACATTAGATCATTTTGCAAGCATTAACATCACGGCAAGTTTGAATATTTCACTAGAAACCATTAAGCATTGTGTTAAACCAACTAACGTTTCTTATTAAGTGTACTTCCACCACAAATTGCATCAATGAACAGTACAGCTTTTGCTACGGGCCGTTTTAACAGCTTATTAGCCAGTAACAGGCTTAGTATCTACTAACTTACTACTTGGAGTAGTCATAACAATTGAGCAATTGCTAGCAAGACTGAAGATGAACCTCACACTATTTCATTTCATGGTACAACAACGCTAGTTCTTCTTTCATTCGTGAAGTACAATACAATAACTATCAATATAGGAGACGTTAACTGACTTTTTCGTCTAGTGAAAAGATGAGAATCGTGGAAACCCCTCCTCTTTCACTGCGCAAAAGGTTTTAATGTACTGTATATTAACCCAAACATTGAACTAAATTATAAACGCAACACTTTTTGTCCCCATTTATCATGAGCTGAACTCAAAGATCTAAGACTTTCTCTATGTACACAAAAGGCCTATTTCTCTCAAATACTGTTCACAAATCTGTCTAAATCTATGTTAGTGAGCATTTCTCGTTTGCCGAGATAATCCATCCACCTCACAAGTGTAGCATATCAATATGCTGATTAGACAGCATGGTTATTGCACAGGTGTGCCTTAGGCTGGCCACAACAAAGGCCACTCTAAAATGTGCAGTTCCATCACACACCACAGATGTTGCAAGTTTTGAGGGAGCGTGCAATTGGCATGCTGACTGCAGAAATGTCCACCAGAGCTGTTGCCCGTGAATTGAATGTTCATTTCTCTACCATAAGCCATCTCAAAAGGCATTTCAGAGAATTTGGCAGTATATCCAACTGGCCTCACAACCGCAGACCACGTGTAACCACACCAGCCCAGGACCTCCACATCCAGCATCTTCACCTCCAAGATCATCTGAGACCAGCCACCCGGACAGCTGCTGCAACAATCGGTTTGCATAACCAATGAATTTCTGCACAAACTGTCAGAAACTCTATCAGGGAAGCTCATCTGCATGCTAGTCGTCCTTATCGGGGTCTCGACCTGACTGCAGTTCGTCGTCGTAACCGACTTGAGTGGGCAAACGCTCACATTCGATGGCGTCTGGCACTTTGGAGAGGTGTTCTTTTCATGGATGAATCACGGTTTTCACTGGACAAGGCAGATGGCAGACAGCGTGTATGGCGTCATGTGGGTGAGCGGTTTGCTGATGTCAACGTTGTGGATCTAGTGGACCATGGTGGCGGTGGGGTTATGGTATGGGCAGGCATGTGTTATGGACAACGTACACAAGTGCATTTTATTGATGCCATTTTGAATGCACTGAGATACAGCGAAGAGATCCTGAGGCCCATTGTTGTGCCATTCATCCACGACCATCACCTCATGTTGCGGCATGATAATGCACAGCCCCATGTTGCAAGGATCTGTACACAATTCCTGGAAGCTGAAAATATCCCAGTTTTTGCATGGCCAGCATACTCACCGGACATGTCACCCATTGAGCATGTTTGGGATGCTCTGGATCGACGTATACGACAGCGTGTTCCAGGTCCTGCCAATATCCAGCAACTTCGCACAGCCATTGAAGAGGAGTGGACCAACATTCCACAGGCCCCAATCGATAACCTGATCAACTCTACTCGAAGGAGATGTGTTGCACTGTGTGAGGCAAATGGTGGTCACACCAGAAATAGGCCTTTTGTGTACATAAAGAAAGTCTTAGATCTTTGAGTTCAGCTCATGATAAATGGGGGCAAAAACAAGTGTTGCGTTTATAATTTGGTTCAGTGTATATAACATTGTGTGCGCTGGACTGTTTAGAAGCATTCCTTTTACTGAAGTACAAAGGAATGTTGTACTGTATATGACCAATATATCATGACAAAGAGCTGTTCTTTAAGTACATATATAATTTGCAGCACCCCAAGAAAACATTAAGAAACTCCTTTAAGAAATGTTTAATATCGTTCCACTGGTTCGTTAAAGTGTTTCTCCAAATTAGCTCAAACTTTGGCAACAGTCCCATGAGTTGTGATCAGCGCCACATGGTGAGGAAATATAGAACCGGTTCACCCCTGATATATCCGTGGGATTGTCTGTATTTAGCCTGCAAGTGTAGACCAGAGTAACAGCGAGAGAGACCAATGATATCACATCTTACTCCAATTGCCAAGTTACCTAGTGTAATGAGCTGGCTACTTTTATTGTTTTGGCCATTTCACTGGTTGTGACCCAACATGTGGATTAAGTGAACATGGCTGAATACTTCCCCGAAGGCACAATGTATTGCCCTCGTTCTCAACCATGAGCAAATGTAATCCTTTGTGTTTCTTAGTACTAATGTGGCTGCCCACAAGAAGGGATGCAGTCTAGAGGCATTGTGGTGCCCTTGGCCAGACAATATACAGTAGAAACTGTTAGGCGTGAGCGCGTGGCAAAATCTGAGCACGGTTAAACCAATTGGATGCCAGCCTCTTATGCTGCACTGCTTCCTCTGTCTCTTTTTGGTTTCTGTATGGTTTGTGTTATTGATGTTAGTCTTTAAGTAAGAGTGACTAGAATAATGTATACTGTGGCCTTGATTGGTCCAGGGGTGTAAGCCTGGGTTCAAATCTGGCCCAGTGTCCCTTCAGCAAAAACTCTAATCTTTCCACACTTTCCTGTCAAATAAAGCAGAAATATATATATTTTTAACAGTATTAGTACTGTGCCCCTCCTGTCTTCTGAGGGGAATATGTGGGGATACTGTTGGTGTGGTGGGGCCATAACTAACGTCAAAGTACTACATTCACAAATGCCAATAATCATGAGATATCATTTTTAAATAAATATTGAATTATTTATTAGTAATTTGCAAATTTCATTTGACCTAATTTTAAGTTTGGATTTTTGTCATATTTGGAGCGTAAAATCATCCAGCTGACTACAAGGCCAATTTTTCAGAGCCTTTTTCGCTCATCTTTACTAAGGCTGTCATGTCATTAAAACCAATGATTATACAGATATGTGCCTGTTTTTACAGTGGAAAGCAAACCAGGCTTGTTTAAATTTGTCTAACTGGAAAGACAAATGCACTTATTAGATGTGCGAATGCTCATCATCTAACTACAGAAACAAAATTACGGCCTTAAAGTTTGGCAAAGGCATCAGTGTCATTTTCCCAACATTTTGGGAATCCTTATATACTGTACATCATAAGCAAATGCTAATCCTTTAAAGGAAAGCAATATACATATGATCACCCTCTTTAACCGGCCAAACATTTAGTCTGTTTCAATGAGCTGGAACTGGTCGTTAGTCTTATTTTGTATTAGAAACAAACGCTTTGCTTGAGTGGTAGGATTTCTTATAACTTAAGCAAAGTGCTGTTCTCCAACATGGGACTAACATATCCTGCACAACAAAAAGCTAAGTAAGGAGCAACCAATATATATATATCGTAACTAGAAGCCTCATGTTAAAAGTAACATTTAAACCAAGCTTAATGTCAAAGCAGCTGCTTTCAAGCATCAGGACAGAAATCCTGATGCATATTGCCATCAAATAGGCAACATGTAAATACAGGGCTATGGTGGAATCCTTTACACAAACTATCTGAGGGGCCAGGGTTTGTAAACTATCCCACAGAACAAAGGGATAACCAGCTGCAAGCTGCCCAGCCGTGCAAGCCCACCCGATGAGCTAACAGGCTTCTACGCTTGTTTGAGGCTCCTAACGTAGAACCATGCTTGATTAAACCAGCTGTTCCGGATGACTGTGTGATCTCGCCTTCTGTAGCTGATGTGAGTAAAACGGTTTAAACAGGTTAACAATCGCTAAATAATAGGCTAGACATAATATGGACTGCTAGGGTGCATTACGCTAAAACGACTTTCCAAGGGGTGTATTTAGGGTAACCAGACATCCCGTTTTGCCCGGGATTGTCCCGGTTTCAATCTAGGTGTCCCGGGTCCCGACAAAAATCTGTAAAACACTGAAATGTCCCGGTTTTTGACATTCACTACTAAATTGTCCCGGTTTTCACCACAATTAAATTTATAATAATTATTGTAATAATACTGCAATATTTCCACACACAAGTCGGAGCCAAACAGTCAACTGCGTAAAACTGCTTAAAGCAGCAATTCTCATCAAATCTCAAGGGAGTGGAGAAACATACGGGGCAGTGAAAACAGTAACAGGGCCAGCTCCCCTGCTCCACCAACCACAAACATGCACGATGACCAACGTGCGTACATAAGCTTGTGCATGAACGTGTGGTACACTTAAGAATCCCTGTTTGGGGGTTTGAAAGTGTGGTCACTCTAGGTGTACTACATTTTTCACATTACTGTACCGTACCATACAGTACCGTAACGTAACAGAAGCACAGTTAACACAGTCTTGACTGCACTCCACACAGCCCTCCAACCTGGACTCCAACACCACCTCCTGCAGCATCTGGTCTGCCTTTCAGGGACCAACCAGGACCAACCCTGCTTAGCTTCAGAGGCAAATTGACAGTGGGAAGCAGGCTGCTATGCTGCTGGCCACAGTGATGTCGACAACACTATGTCCAAGAGCCAGGGACCGAAACACCTCGGTCTGCAACTGAATCCTGGCCGTCCTGCCGTCCACCCAGAGGTGGTGAGTGTCAGAAACTACACATACGCCACGCTTACCCTGAACACAGAGGCTCCTCAGGGGTGCATGCTTAGTCCCCTCCTGTACTTACTGTTCACCCACAACCTTTTGTTTCCATCAAGTTTGAGGAGAACACCTTGGTTGTAAGCCTGATCCGGGATGATGACAAGACACATGTAGGGAGGAGGTCAGAGACCTAGATGTCCAGAAGACAAATTTGCCAGTTGTGGACTACTGGAGTAGAAAAGGTGAGAACGCAACCATCCCTGTTGTCAAGGTTGAAATCGAGCGAATAGAGAGCTTCAAGATGAATAAACTGATGTGGTCTACAAACACCCAGACAGTTGGGATGAAAGTCAGCGAAAGCCCCCTTCCCTTTAGGGGACTGAAAATATGTGGCATCAGATCCTCAAACAGATCTACAGCAGAAACAGTAAGAGCATCTTGACAGGTAGCATCACCACCAAACTGTACCAATCCCAATCTCAAGGTGTTTAAGAGTGTCACCTGTCATTCAATCACTGGGGTCAAACGCCAGGTCATCCAGACCTCTCCACCAGGCAGTGCCAGAGGAAGGCCCTAAAAACAGTCCATGACCCCAGCCAGCCAAGTAATACACTATTGTACCACATGGCAGGCCTGGCATGTGGAACCAGAGCCTCAAGTCTGTAATTGACAGGACTGCATAGCTTCTCCCATCAAGTCATAAGACTGTTAATCAAGACCACTTAGTGATTATAAAATGGCTACCCGCATCACTCAACCTTTTTGCACTACCCCTTTAGAATTTACATTATTCACAGACTAGACTCACAAACTCGCAAACATGCACACGCACTTCTTTATACATAACATGAACACAAACGTATACTGACTCACACACTTAACGCCCTCGACACAGGTATCGCTTATATTGCTGCTACCACTGCTACTGTTTATTGCCTATCCACTGAAACTCCTACCTATATTTTCTTAACTGCTCTCTTTAAATTGTCAAAATTGTCTGTTCTTTTTATTTTCATTTTTTCCCCACACCTGCTTTTCTGGATTCAATAAAAGAACAAAAAAAAATAAAAAATGTGTGAGACTTAATGGGAATTAGTAACAGAGTGATATTTTAGCAATGGCATTATTAAAATGACACAGATCCCACTGATCACTACTCCTGTGCGTACCACTCAGCCTCTAGGTCCCATGAAATGGAAGAATCCTTTGGGGTTCCGGGTGTGATCTCACCACTGCCTCTGTCATCACTTGCTGTGACTGCCAAATCAGTTCTCCAGAAATCAGGCCTCTCAAACCAGCACAGAAACAAACACACCGTGGAGAGAGGGGCCGCTCCGAGGCGTTCCAAATGCAACAATGGCTTCAACACATTTCAATCTGACAGCGGTGAATCCTACCGCTCCAACACAAAGAGCACGATGCCACCCAGCACATGGCATGAAAAGGGTGAGGTGATACGTTGGGCTCGCTATGCCAGGAGGTTTGGCAGTTCCAAGCTCCACTGTGACCGGCACGTGGATAACTGAATATGTTTCTCTCATGAGTCGTTAATTGTCTGCATGACATTGATGTGGAGATGCTGTCCTGGCCAGGTGGCCTTAATACATCCGCTGAGCATGTGTGCACAGACATCTACACTGAACGCTTGTTTTTCAAAACATGAAAAGATTTAAGACAGGAAAGCAAAACACCTGTCTAGAAGATGAGATATTTTGTAAGATTATAAAGACAATAAAAAATATGATTTTGCAAACAACTAGACAAGACCTTCAAATATCACAATATGTGATGACACATTTTTTTAAATAATGTTCATTACATTTAGCGTTTTACCATTCATACCTGGCTGGGCATTTCCAACCTGCTGAGTCTCACCAAAAAAAAAAGTAAAAGCCAAAGAGCCACTGTAAACAATGCAGCAATCAAAAGTCTACTCATTAAACTTCCTACACGTTGGTGGTAATTACGAGGCTTGATGAAACCTCTCGTTAATTAACACTAATATTCCAGAATCTGTCATCCTTTTCGATCTAACAAACATTTTATTTTGTTTTCTCCAGATGCACTGGTAAGCAAAAGTGTGATGGCTCTACAGAGGTTTACCATTAAAAACATTCTAGACTTTAATTTCATTATGAATAAATCCAATAAAGTGGACGCACTGTCAACTTAGTGTGTAATGTAAAATCAAGGTAAGTCAACTGCTGATAATACAACTAGATAAGTCTCCTCTATGCGTACCGTTTAACGTACAATGTCAGAACAACATTGTGTAGATGTCTTCTAACTTACCACAAACAACAAAGAAATATAAAAACGTACGACTTGAGATAATTCAAATGGATACTAATGGCTGAAGACGTACATGGAAACATGGCATCCCAAATCACCCCACAGTGGTGTGGAATCGGTGGTGCATGGGGGCCTACCACTTTTTAGTGTGTTAGTGTTAAATGTGATGAGATTGACAAGTGATCTTGCTATGGCCCCATTGGACTTGTTCAAAATGTGGTTTATCCTTCCAGCCTAAGCTGCACTGTTAACCCCAGAGTAATGGCAGTAGCACATGAGGATTTACTCTCAGAAATATTCAAGTATGCCACTGGAGGAATTTGTTTGGTTGTCAGGAAATGTTTCTTTGTGTAAACATCAACATTAGTTGTGTAATTGATAATACAAAATCCATATTTCAAGTTCTATTAAATTTATTTGAGAGTTGAATTATAATGAAAAAAACTTCAGCAGGTGTGCAGACTCATTTCTAAGCTTATTAGAATACAGAAACGTGATACACGCCACACAAATCAAACTCCTGCATATGAGGACCTTTTTTGGCTCATTCAAGTGTTGGCAGAACTAGTGCCAGCACAAATATGTCAGATTCTCCCTATTTCCCTTCCAGTTGGAATTGACTAGAGTCCCCTGAAGCTGGTGACTTCCTATTTTTCCCCTGAACTCTGCGGCTCAGAATGGCAGTGCAGCAGTACTCCATGATTAGCATGCAGTAATGATGGTGAGCTGGGCTCCATTGTTCTAACACCTCCCCTCTCCTCCGCACCAATCTGTCACCGTTCGGCGGGCTAGCGCTGACTCAAATGCTGCTCTCCACAAATGAGATGGATAATTAGTTGCCCCTCACGGATGCTGCACTCTTCTCACCCCTGATTGCTTTCACCTTTTTGCTCCTGGCAATTTTGACACCTCGTAATCATCCTGCTGCTTCTAACTCTCAATCCATATCCATCTTCCTCCTCCTCTTTCATTTTTTTATGGTCCTCAATTCATCCCTCCAAACATACCTGCCAGAGTCGACACAAATCAAACGGAACAACAAGATTAGGTTAGGTACACAAGCTGGAAGCCTCAAGGTGGGCATAGAATGGGCTCCCAAGAGCTCAAGTGACTTTCTCCTCTCGCTGTCCACCTTGCTTTATTAACAAGTGAGTAAACATATAAAAGGGAAAAAAATCATCATAAAGCTAGCTGTCAGTGCAGCTTCTGTCTTCCAAATAACAAGCAGTGACAACATAATTATGTGCAAGCATCTGTCGATGATTCCAGAGAGAGAACCATACAGTCTGCACCATGTTCAACTCTTCACAGATTCGCAATGCACAATCATTAGGGACATTGGTTATTTGTATTTACAAAATTTTCCTAAATAAATTCTCTCTCTTTCACTGTCCATAATTTGATGTAAAAATTCAGCAGTTTATGTTCATCCAAGTTACGCGTAGCACATTATGTTTGGCACATTGGACTGTACATCACATGACCCAAATGTAATATTCAGCTTTGTAAATACAGCACAATGACAGGTTGTTTCAGCGATTTGCCTCTCAGATAATCTATTGTGTTTGGATTTGTGTGGCACTGTCTTCCTTGATCTTTCCTTGTCCACTTGAACAGCAACAAATGTATCAAATACAATGCTAGCATAGGTCAAAAAGAATGAATAGCACAGCTCTCCTCACTCTTTGGATATACGCAACCATTCAGAAGTTTGGGGTCACTTAGAAATTTCCTTGTTTTCTATAAAAACATACAGGACATGGGTTTGAACAGGAAATATAGCAAAATGAATAGGAAATATAGTCATAGACAAGGTTAGAAATAATGATTTTTAATTGAAACTTTGCTTTTGTCAAAGAATCCTACATTTGCAGCAATTACAGCCTTGTAGACCTTTGGCATTCTAGTTGTGGTAATCTGAAAGGATTTCACCCCTTGTCTGTCCATAACACTTTGTTTTCAACTTCCTCTGTCCAGTGGCTGTGTTCTTTAGCCCATCTTAATCTTTTCTTTATATTGGCCAGTCTGAGATATGGCTGATGTATGTTGAGACTGGTGTATTGTGGGTACTATTTAATGAAGCTGCCAGTTGAGGACCTGTGAGGCGTTAATTTTTCAAGCTAAACACTATAATGTATTTGTCCGTGTTGAGAGAGATCTTCAGTTTCTTGGCAATTTATTGCAGCAAATAGCCTTCTTTTCTCAGAACAAGAATATATTGATGAGTTCCAGAAGAAAGTTATTTATTTCTGGCCATTTTGAGCCTGTAGTTGAACCCAAAATTGCTGATGCTCCAGATGCTCAACTATTCTTAAGAAGGCCAGTTTTATGGCTTCAGTTTTGATAGGTGCTAACATATCTTTTAATGATCAACAAGCCTTTTAAAATGATAAACAAACACAATGTGCCACTGGAACACAGGACTGAGGGTTGCGGATAATGGCCTCTGTATTTTATAATGTATTAAGATAATGCCTCCTGTAAATACTACAATAGTCATTTACAGTACAACAATATCTACACTGTATTTCTAAACAATTTTATGTTATATTAATGGACAAAATATGGGCTATTCTTTCAATAACAAGGACATTTCTAAGTGACCCCAAACTTTTGAACGTTAGTGTAATGTTCTGCTCACTTTCTGATACTCCTCCATCAAAGAAGATTTGTCCGTAATCACAGGGATGACTGAAGTCATATATAATCAGGCAATAATGTCAGTGATTATTCACTGACAATGTTGTGTTTTAGTTTTTATTATTCACTGATTATTGAAGGGCGATAAGACAAAATTAAATATGATCCGAATATGCATAAAGGAAATTAAGTGGCTATGAAGCGCTCATTTTTCTGAGTAAAGCATTTAAAATGGGATTAATAAAAGAACCCGTTTACAGTGTTCACACCAGCTCGTCTGCACAGCACAAGTGTTACCAGCCCATATCCGAAGGGCTGCAAGGTCCTCACTGCACACGGATGTGTTTTAATACCCATAGCTTCCCTATTTGCCTAACACATCACACAAGATAGTGGAAATTACTACAATTGTTTGCAAAGCTGTGAATAAATATTACGGAAGTCAAAAGCTATTTGTAGGCAAGAGGTTAAGTCTAATCAGGAGAAATGACTGTGTTGCTAACAGCTTGTGTATTCAGTATACTGTTACTAGCTGGTCATCGATATATGACATGAATAGGAATAAAACTCTATTACATTTGATAATGTAAGCACATTTTTCACCAACCAAATAAAATAAACCATGCTCATTTGTATATTCATCAGTTAATTAAGCTGTACCCATTATCTAAATAGATAAAAAACATTACGCCACAAATTGTAAGATAATTGTGCATGTAATTGAAGAGATGAGCCTGTACTCGATGGTATGTGGAGTAACACAAAGTTTTAATTAACCTGTTTACCTGCACAAATCTGCTTTCAATGACCATATGGTGTTATAACTTATAAATTGTTTTAATTAACTGGAATGATTTCACTTTCTGTACTACGCATACCATACAGCTGCTACAAATTACAAAAGCAAATTTAGCCTATTAGTATTTATGTATTGCCTACTTTTAATTAAAACTCCTGTGACCAGTAGTTCACTAACCAACATGTGCACAGCATAATAATTTAAATGCTGCTAGAGATCATTACTATAAATTGATTAGTAACATTATGCTGGCGTATGTCTTTCTAGATTAAAAAAAGAATGTAATGTAGCATCTTATTCCCTCAATATGTATGTATGGTTACGATATGTCATAACTGCAAAAAGAATGTTCAATGCTTCAATCATTTTTACGACTCACACATTTCCAGATCCACGTGTAGAATCAAAGCAGATGCTCTCCTCAAAGACCTTAGTGGATGTTCTCCTGAAAATACATGCAGTATCAATTTCTTACTGCTTTTGGGGAGACAGGTAGGCCCACATGTATAAGCAGTATGTAAACAAATCCCTGTCTTCAATAAAGACAAATCAAAATAATCTGATTTGGACATTACAATGATTAATCATGATTAAATGAATATTTTATTACAGACCTATACACTTTACAATATCATTTCATAGGTCTGGTCTAGACATACCATTTCCAAGTAATATCTTATGACAAAAACAGTCAAATGTACCATTCAAGTCTTACAAATTAAATAAATGATGGAGTGGGGGTTCTAGTCCCGTTCAAACGGCAGCGTGATGTGACATCCAGCACAGCATGCAATTCATGGCAGGGCAACAAAGACATGAATTAACCATGAATCAATCCTAGAGGTGTTGCATTGGCCAGCCAGTGTCTGCTAGTGTCAATTGCTGGCTTCACTTTCCCTCTGGCAATGAGTAAAAAGGTGGCTCTTCATGTGGTCTTGGGGAACTACCGCGTTGCAGTAGGCACAGATATCAGGGCTGTTGTTGTTGATCGCTTGTTGCGGCTCCACACTCGCAGCCTTCATTGCTGTAGCGTCGCAAAGCTCAGGGCTCCACAGGGCCTACACAGAGGGACAAACACTCCACTTTATACTCTATTATTCATACACTTAGCATGGCTTACACTCACCCACTTACAGGAGCCTATGTGTCCCACTCTCTAGTGGTGAAAGATCCGTCGCGCAGGGGAATACAAGCAAACTGTGTCCCACTTTAACGCCCTGTCTGAGGTCCTGGCCTATTATTTGGACTATTGTAATAATTGCTACAGTAGGATTGAAACATTTCTTGTTTCCTGAATGGTGCATGTCTCAATGACAATGCATGCCAAGTTATATACAGTAGAAATCCAACCAATTAAATGATCAGCAGCAAAACAATATTTGAAAGTGTGGGTGTTCTACCACCTTTAACCATAGCAGAGCATTTCATAACATAGGTATATTTCTGTTGTGTATTGATAAAGCAAAAAGCATTTCCATAAAATACTCAATGAAGGCCCACTGACCTTTTTAAAACAATAAACATGACAGCTAAACATCTAATGTAAACATCCAGTGATATGACAGTCGGATGATGAAATCTGTGAGGTAAATTGCTGTGTATTAGCAAAATACCACGTAACGGAAACGAAAAGACAGTTTTTCTATCATTTTGAAATCTCTGCCTTGATATTGCCGTAAAGCTGGACTGATAATGGTAGCCCTAAAAGATTGATTATTCTTGTTCAGACATCAAAACTTATGAAAACAAACTGTAACCATACTACAAAAACCCTCAAAATGCATGGTAAAAAAAACATTATCACCCAAAACACGTTGTTTTGTAATGGGAATGTATTTATCTTCAGGCACTACTACTGAGAAACACCACTGAGTTCACTGACAAACAACTCTTAAGCCCCCTGGATGTGACCCCTCTCCGTATCATGTCTGACCCTGACCAGTAAAGCCATGAATGAACTACCATGCATGCCAAGATCATCCATCAACTATCTATTTTTCTGAACGTCTCTTTTCCATTCTATACATAAAAGAATGCATTATTATTATTATTACTACAATTATCATTGGAAGTAGATACCATTTTTATATTTCAATTAGTTGAAACTGGTCTCCTGCAGGCAGAGTTGGGGTGTAAACTGTAACTGTAATCTGTTATGGTTCCAAATAAAATATAGTCATCTGATTACAGATATTTTGAAAAAATAATGATTACTTTAGAACTTAAATAAAAAAATAGGTGCGTGAAATAATTACGATTCGTTGCATGTTTGATTTCTTTATGTAATGTTGCGCGCCTCAGTTGTGCGTGTGATCATGCGCGCAAAGGTGGACGCGCACAACCATCTAGTGACGGATGAAGCGCTAGTTTAAATGGCTGCCACCTCAACTCCGTACATACTGTTAGGCCATGTGATCCTGCTTGCTTTACATCTCAGAAAATTGTGTTCATTTGTTATCATTGGCTGCTGACGAGATTGAATTTAAGATAAGAGCGCAGGTATATAATCACAGTTTATTTTTTTCATTCGCGTTTTGGTGGCCCTAATAATCGCAGGTTACGTTCACGCGGGTAAAACGCATTTATGAGCGGGTGTTCACTATTGCAAACGTGCATTCGCGTGCCTGATTCTTTGGCAGCGTTTTGACCACGTTGGAGGTTTTGAAGAAAAACTTCAGACTACTGAAGATTTAGTGCACGCGCGAAAAGCTATGGATAGCTTGATTTTTTTTAATACCACAATGTCAATACCCTGTTCGAGAATTTGGCAGTTAATATTGTAAGCAATTAAAAACATGAATATAACACAAATAAAAGAATAGGCTAACACGTCCTTTGATTTTGGGTTATGTTCAGATAAAAAGTCATATTCTGGAAGATCGAGGGTTAATAGATAAATTGGAATGACTGAATGTCTGACAGACATTTAGCTTGTAATCTAGAGATGTAGCCCAATCATATTGAAATAGTAAGCAATGGTTTAGAAACCCTTTCTACAGACACTGTACATAACCCAAAGGGTAAAATGCAAATTCCGTTTTTGGCCAGCTATGTAAACTCTTACATTGAATGATCCCGCAAGATGTGTTAAATTGGTTTTAGGCTATTCCTATTTTTTTCCTAATGCCTCTTAATATGAAAGTAATCTAAAAGTAATTCAAAGTAATCGGAATAAGTTACTGAGTTTGAGTAATCAAAAAGTTACGTTACTGGTAACAAATGTGGACAGGTAACCGTAATCTACCCAATCCTGTCTGCAGGTATACATCTGCAGGAGTGCTGTGTCAAGGGGTAAGTTTGGTTAGAAATCAAAGAAGAATGACCTCTTATCTTGATTAACAACTTTCAGAGACTCAACAATGGCAACATGTGAGGTAGTTTAAAAAAAAATAATTTGGTCTTATTCATTTGCCAGAACAAATCAGGTGTTGAGAATTTCCTACTTTTACCAGCAAATTAAGAAAAGAGCATTTCCTAGGAATCTCACCTGCTGGGGTCCACGCACACTTTCGAGCGAGGCGGAGGGGGAGGTGGGGTGAGGGGGAGACGTGGGATACAGGAACTGGTCGGACAGCTCCATAGACATTTCCTCCACGACAGCGGGCCCACCGCTGACTGCTGGCCGCTGTCTTGGCATGGCCAGGTCAATCTGTTTCTCAGAAGCGCTGTTCAGGAACTCATATTCACTGTCTGTGGGGGGGGGGAACTTGACACGGAGACTGGTGAGAGATTCCACCAGGTCCCTGTCCTCTGGGCCGGCCCCACGGGGGGCCAGGGGCGTGGGTGGGTGATGCAAGTCAACTCCTGGCCTCAAAGCCGACACGGAAGGGAAGGGCCTCTCCGCCAGCTCCGCCGTCACGTCTGTACATTGTATGGGCATGGAGAACTGCTGCTCTGTCGAATGGCAAACAAGGCTTTTGTTATTTGGTTTTTGTTCCATTCTTAACATCCTCACAATGACGGTACTACTACGGTATTATGCATTTGAGTATGAGTAGGTTCAAATCATCATCTATAATCAAACACTTATTATTAATTTCAAGAACATCTTTGTTTTTTGAGTATTCTAATTGCACACTGTAAACATTCCTACATATTTTTCTATTAACATAATTATGTAACTAGGCAGCGCCACATCAAAGCATGTGCCTGTGGAATAAAGATGCTTGTTTATCAGCTTAGTTAAACCATGGCTCTCCACCTTTGGTTTAACAGGCCAACCAGGCATTCATGTAGTCCTACTGTTCTGGTGAAGGTGTTAATATCTGTGTACTGGAACAAAGCTAATGTGACCATATATCAATTCTCCATTTCGTATTATAAAATATCCGAACTCAAGATGTTTTCTCCATTTTAATTAAATTACAGTTTAACTTGTAATTAGGCTATAATTAGACTCTTGTTCAGGCTATAAGTAGTGCTGAAAAAACTATAAGTAATTTCTAAAATCCAAAATTACTTTGTGCAGACTTTAATATTACCATTTGCCAAGTCATTTCCTCTGCAGAATTTTTTCAGGTGATTTTTTTGTCTCAGCGTTAATGTCCGTATCTGCTGGAATTTCCCCTGAAGAGCTTGAAATGCCTCAATAACGTCTTTACTGAGAGACAAAGAAAGGCAAGTCAGAAAGCTGCTTTTCATCCAAAAATAAAGTAAATGTAGTCATGAGTAATGCACATACTTCTCAACATTGCTGGCTACAGGTGCTGTGAGTGGTGAAGGTGAAACAAGCTCTATAGTTTCCATATTCTCCTTCTGAAAAACAGATACATTGGCATTGAAGAACTTACTAATATTAACTATCCTGACCGAAATGTTTGTCAGAAATCCTATATTAATGTAAATAGTTTCATGAATAACATAATCATTTTATGAATCACAAATCTGACTTAATTACAACAGTTCCAGATTAAAACAAAACAACATTTGATTATTGTTAGTTATTCTAATGACATAGTTGTTGCCCTGTGATCTATTAGGGAATTACTTCTCAACAATGAGGCAGCTGTCTTATGACACTGAGGTTCGGTGATGCTATCCTCTAGCACCACCTGTTGGTGAAAGAAGGTACGTGTGTTTACTCTTGACATGCAAGAACAAGATAGTACAGTTTGACAAAATTACAAACACATGTTTTAGTTCTTTTAAACAAACAGAAAAATAAATCACTTAAATAATTCCGTTTTTGCACTGGTCAAATATGTTCAGTTTTGTTATGTTTTCAGGCAAAATCTATAGTTTTCCATATTATAGAGGAAACAGAGGAAAAGATGACCCATGCCACAGGAAGTTGAGCTATTGTATTGCGTTTGGCATAACATATTAAGTTATTTTTATCATGACTTGGAGAAAATCTACAAGGGAATATGCAGCTTATGAACAATAACAAAATGTTTGTTTGGCTGTTTGCATGTATGTGTGTGTTCAAATGCGCATGCATGTGTGCTTGCACATGAAGGTGAGAAGAACTGTTATTTTAATTTGAGAAGAAAAACAGAAAATGCTTCATGCCATTCCCACCCTTACATTTGTCTGTCTGAGTCATGTGTAACCACGATTAGACAACCAACAATTCTCCACTTAGGTGGATTGTTTCATTAATCATGACAAACATGGCTACCAAGTAACGAATCTTCCTGAAGAAGTTGCCTGTGTTGTCAAGGAGATGGTTGGAAGAAAACAATGTTTCCTCTTCCTGTTTTCTAGGAGCAGCCTCATCTGTGACCTCTCCTACGAATCAAACAACATACAAAAATGTAATGTAGGCCAATCATTCAGTGAACACAGGAAATTTAATTTGTTATGTGAATTGTACTATGTCCTGAAACAGCAATAATATTTGTTACAGGACCATTTAACTTTTTTTTTTGGGGGGGGGGGTTGTAAATATTTAAGGATTTTAGTGGAGAGAGATATGGGAAATATAGGTCAATAGTTTTTGACAAAGGCAGCTAGATTGCACCCTACTCAGAAACCGAAAAGAATGTGTTCTGTAGGTGGCGGCACTAACCGCTAGACCACTCAGGCCACTGTTTCACTGGTGGGTTTTTTTCACTGGTGTTGAACTGAATAAGCCTGAATGTATGTCAGCATGCAAACAACAGTGTTAATAAAACAATAATTACTTGTTATTTACCTGAGGGTTGCTTAGTTGTTGATATCAACTGAGCTTTGAGTGTCAAAATCAAACTTTGCTGGTCTTCTATCTGTTTCTGAAGATTCTGAGTGTGCTGTTTATAAAATTCACTCTGCAAAAGTAAACCTTCCATTACATATTTATCATGAATGTCATCAGTTTGCAGGTAGGTAGCCTTTTGTTGCATCTATTGTAAATTACTGTAATCTCCAGATGCTTCAATTAAGTAGAAGGCAATGACACATCTCACTGGACGAAGCTGACATCTCATAGGTGACTGAGAAGAGTATGTTTTCTATCACCATGAATTAAGCATAATACCGTCTGCTGTAGTTCCCTTTTGGCATTGTCTCTCTCGATAGAGGCCTGGCGGTAAGCTTCAAAGGCCTTGTTGAGCTGGTCTCCAATATTCCTCTCCATGCCGTGTGCTCCACAATCATCACTGACACAGTACTCATAGGCCCTGTTGTAAATGATCACACAACCAAGGATTTAAGCATATTAGCACATTATTTTGACTAATAATCATTGAAACACTAGAATTAATGTTTTTTAAAAACCAAGTCTTCTCGTCATGAAACTGGGGTAAGTGCACAAGCTACTTCTCTTTTATGCCTGTACTGGCTAATTTTAGAAATAAAAAACAAATATTTCAGAATAATCATACAAAGCATCTTGATAAGACAATGAAAACCAACATAATATCTCCAAGTGTACAGAGTCATGGTCAATTAATGGCATGATTTTTTACGTATGAAGTAAAGACTGGTTCATACATTAGAACATACAAAGGACAAAACACTAATGTGTAGAAAAAAAGATATTCAGAATGATTATGTTCACACACAATGTTGGCGTTAATAGATTTTGTCATTTATAATATATAGTTTAGGTTAACAACACCTTAGTGTTGTTAGCCATTAGTAATGACAGCTAACAAATAGCCTATCGTTATGAATAAAGTTCTAAATAGTATGACATGATCAGCCATTCGCTACTAAGTCAACAATGACCTAGAACGTGAAACTATGAAAGATCTAACACTGAAAATAATTTGGGATTTCTTTCTCTGGGAGTCTTGTAAAAAAAAATTCAGACATCTGGGTTTACAATGAGCACTGAGCATGTTCGCCTACTCTGATAACGTTGGTTACTCTAACACACGTTTAAGACAGTATAATACTACAGTCACTGTATAGCCTATGATTGTAGACAGTAGCGTTATACTATGAAGACGCACCGCTGTAGCTTAATTGTAGCAACATTGTAGCAAGGCAAGCGAGAACTGGCTACATAGTAGAATGTTGACATTCGTTAGTGAGTTTTGAAAGTCGATACATTATAGTTCTGGTTTTTTTGTGTGTCGAGTATAAACAGGTAACAATTTGAGTTAGTTCTCTACAACAGATAAAACCAGATACTCGTTCAGTTCGCCCTCAACTTTTGTATACTGACTGTAGCCTATAATTGCAGTATCTTACCTTCATTCGAAAATGAACTATTGTTTTGATACTGCGACAACTTCTTATTCTTCAAATGGCCTATATTTACGGCGTGCGGGAGAGGATATGGTGTATTTCGTACAAATGTAATATTTTACATGTTTTATAATGCGCTGGGAACTTCCCTCGGGGAATCCCCGCGCCTAGCAGACTTCCGCCTAGCTGGACTCTGACCAATCAACTTTGAGGTAGTGAGTTCGTGCTGGGTGGCTTAGCAAGTTGAGGGTTCTTCTTGCTGCCTACACGTCTGCAATGTTTTGCATGTAAAAAGTAATCAGATAAAACAAAGTTAAATGGCAGAAAAGGTATGTGTAGAATTTACTGCCACACTGTCTGGTGAGTGTTCTCACACTGTTGAACATGTGAAAAACCATAGCAGAAAGTTTTGATCAAATTTTGGTAAACCCTTTTGGCCTCCAACAGATTAAGTGAGAAAGGAAAATATAAAATGCATGGCCTATGTAGAAAAAGCATCAATAGCTGTTTGAGAATTGACTACATTGTGGCCATGCACAAGGCCCTGTTATTGTAATGATTCTGGTATATGCACAGGGGGTCATGCCTCTGGTACTGTGTAGTCAAAAGCAAAGAATAGCTTTCACAAAAATAACTACACAAAAAACATCTTCATGCATATATTTCGAAAATGTTTAAACTACATTAATTATTATTAGTTTGTATGTTTCACACTGATCACTGAAAAATAGTCCGTTTGTAAACACCATAATGTGCATGAAACTGTGGAACTAGTGTTAAATCTAACAGTGACCAGCAGAGGGCAGCAATTGGCTTTCAAATACTTTCTGCACGAGTAAATCATGCATTGTATTCATAGGTGGATAACGAAAATTAAGAAACGCTAAAACATAAGCGGCTAGCAGACACAATAAATAGATATAGTTACAACTGATGACCATAAATAGGGGAGAGTGGGGTAAGGGTAAGTTGAGCAAAAGAGTTAGTTGAACCACTTCGTTTTCTAGGAAATCATAGACCAACACAAAATGAATCAAATAGGAATAAGAAGAGTCCCCAGATAGCACACACGCGCCTGCCCAATGTGGGCACCATGTATGACGCATTGGAAGGATGTTGTATGAAGACCATTTACACATCACGATTGCCTGCATTATGAATTCAACAGTTCCACATCATCTGTATTTAGCCAGGAATCAGTTCTGTTCTAATGTCTTGATAAAGCCTTGCCTATTTATATTAAATAAATGTTTTAGAAAACCTAGCAGACACATTTAGAACGACTTTCACGAGCAATAAAATGTAGTGCGTTTCTCAAGAGCAGAGCAACAGATTATTTTTACCTTGCCAAATACAGAAACTATCCAAACTACATATTCCCTAAGTATTTTGATACGCACGCTAAATATATGAATACTCACTGGATGTGAAGGAAGAAATTACATGGGAAAATGGTAAGCAAGTTAAAAGATTTTTCCAACTGACATATTGGCTGGTGGAACATAATTTCTATATCCCCTTTATATCGGCTATTTGATATGTCCGTCTTTGTGCTTGGCGTATCCAGATCGTGGACATAGCGCAACATGTATGTGCGTATTTACGGAAGGAACGCGAGCGTAAACTATGTTCTCTGCAGAACAATTTAAGAATTTATTTGCAATCTCTGTTAGCTGTAGATTTTCATGAAATATTCAACTTTTGGAGTCGAAGAGATATGTTCAGTTGGGGGAAAAGTGAGTGGACAGTATCCTGTGTTGGCGGAGTTGCTGCAACCCAATGTAGAGAACAGTCCATGTGGATGGTTAGACTATCAGCATGCCTACGAGTTGTTTTCCTCCATTTTATAAAGTCTTGTAGAGAAGGAATGGTTTCAAGATTGCATGCTGAACATCGATTATGGCATTCCTGTTTTAATATACTGATGATAATCAGGGAAACGGCTTGTTCTCCACAGCGGCCCCACGTCAATGAAAAACGTATTGATTTGCATTGTGGAAAAGCGCGACAAAGAACAGGACAAGGAAACAAAGGCCCAATCCCAATGTCCACACTCACGGAGCATGAAGCGCGTTCTCGCTAAATCACACCCAGTGATATATGCTAATGTTGGCTCCAGACTTTTCTGTTTCCACTATACATTTGGTACCAAGGACTTAAGGAGGGGCTCACGTGGGGAGGGAGGAGTAAACTATCAACGCGATTTGGTTTTCCGGTTACTAAAAATAAAAGGCGATATTTTTCTGATAGTAAAATAACAATAACGCCATGCTCAGTTTGTTTACAATACAGCGTTTGAACTTAAGTAATACATAATTTCTTCCTCCAACACCTGTGACCGTCTCCTTCTCCACCTACACTCGTGACACTGCAGCTAAACCAGTTTAATAAGTATTTTGTCAAAACTATCTACCTTTAATAGGATAATTTTGTGTTATAGGTTCTGCAGACCATAGCCGACTATTAAAAAAATTGCAGGTTTATCAAACGTTATATTATTGTAACACCCCTGGCCGGGATGCTAAATCAGGAGTCGGAGTCAGAGGTAAAGAACACCGGGTAGAATTTATTAACACTAACAAGACAGCTGTGTGGCCACTGTATACGCCCAACAATATCTGTTAACACACAGACCCTTGACAAACTCTCTCCTATCTGTAGCTAGCTCAGACAAGAATCACACGTTACGGTTCTCTATCACAGTGTCTCCCAACCTTTTTCAGTTACTGTACCCCCAAAATGTTTTTGCACTGCTTTCAGAACCCCTTAAGTACCCCCTCATGTTAATTTCACTAGTAAGTCTATGGTGTCATGAGTGTTTTCAAGTACCCCCTGTGGAGAGGCCAAGTACCCCCAGGGGTCCTAGTACCCCTGGTTGGGAACCACTGCTCTATCACACACAGGAGTGGAGCCACAAGAGAGAGAGATGCCTGCCAAAACCCCACCTTATATAAGCTATGGCCGGAGACCCCTGGACATGCCCCTGCTGTCCCCGAGTCCCCAGAGATGCCCTCCTCACTGCTGGACGTTACACTCTGTAAAACAGCCCCACCTAACTGTCAGGCCCCGCCCCCTAATGAAACATAACTTAGCAACTTAGAACTTTAAATGAACACAGGGTCGTTACATTCTTTACCATGTCAAATCTACATTGTTCAAGCTAAATGTGATAATCTGCTGAATAAAATAATTCAAGTGGCTACAGTAGCCTACCTAACCAACTCAAAAACGAGTTAAGTAGATAGCTGACTGTTAGCTCGCATTGTAACAACCACTGTACAATGCAAACCATTCTCTAACTGAGCTGAATCACCAGCACTTGTTTTCCACAATTATAACAGGCATTCAGTCATTCAACTGCGCATATATGACTGTAGTAGCAATCCTGCTCCAGGCAGCATTTTTGGAGTTGATGTCCTGGGGGCAATAGGCCCTTTGCACTTTAGTCATATAGAGCAGGTTCTCTAGAGACTGCAAAAATAATCTCCCTGCTTCCATCCGTATACCTTGTGAAAGTACACATGCGTCAAGTACGAAAATATAAGTACAGGACAACCGACAAAAATAACATACTCTAAATGTTGACGTATCTGGTGGACATCAGGCGTGAGTCCTAAAGTCTGTGACTTGTCACCAAGTGATAGCCAGACAACTCGGCCATGGTCTAGTGGCCGACTGGCCCGTGTCAGTGGAAACAGAAAGAAATCTGGACTTTAGGCTTAAACACCAGTGTTTGGCACCAGTGGAAACACTGTAGGGCATTTGAACCCTTTATGCACCCTTTTTGTAAGTCCGCATTTCCATAGACTTTGCCTGAGGGAACTGCCCACAGTTCATAGTGTTGGGGTTACCAAGGGAAGCCCGGAAGCGAGAGAAAAATCCCAGAAAACCCGCTTTATAAGAGAAGAAAGGTAAACTACACTACTTTAACAAGGATATAAGATGGCACATTGAACACATGAAATCAGAGTTTTGTAATCACCTTATTACACATCTAGTTTATTCAACTATTTATTTTAGTTTTTACTTAACTATGCGAATATTGATTATTATTATGTAGGGCAAGAGCCTGCAAGACATAAATCAGGCAGTCAGTCTATTAAGTGCCTTGGCCGTGAAGAAAGTAAAAAATGTAAAATAAAAGTCTCAAACCCAATAGTGTGCAACATGTTTCAGCGTTGTCAAGGTAACATGAAAGTCGCAAAGTGCTGTCCCATTACTATTTATAGCATTTTGAGCCCTTGCAGCCTCTTGCACTCAATCATTTACCAGGTCACATCAGTTAAGTCTGTGAGGGTTTAGGGGGAACATTGGGATTGGGCCAAAGACTCAGAACTCTGTGCAGTGTTTGTACATCGGGTCATTGACTTTATTGTACATGCCCACAAGTATGCTAGAAGCAAAGCACTCTGGGCGATGCTAGCGACATTCACACTGTTCACAAAATTTTGGATAACCACCGCTAGGATCGCCCAGAGTGCTTCACTTGTGGGCGTAACTAGGGCCGTGCTAGCGTTATAACAGCAGGTAAGCTGTGTATCAAGATTTGAGCATAGCAAATTTGTATGAAGGAGTCAGCTTATTGCAATGGTTAAAATTGGAATAGAAACTTATTTTAATAGATTTTTCCATTTTATATTTCTCTATTCAATTCATATGTCTCATTGATGTAATTCTGACACAATCTTCAATGCTAGCTAGCAAACCAGCTTGCTAGAATTAGGTAGCCACTATTTAGCTAACGTAAGTGGACTTGTGGTCCAAGGGTTCTTTCTAGATTCAACAGGACACCAGATAAATTAGAGAGCCGTCATTAGATCCAAAATAAATCTTTAGTATATAATTCTGAACCTAGTCGCATAAACTAATGCAACACAAATCAAAATACAGTATTTTGATTCGCAACAGTCAAAACACAGGCCATAAACTATATTGTGTAGTTTATTTGTATGTTGTTTTGAGGGGTGATTGTGTGTTTTAATGTGTGTCTCTGTGTTTTATGTGTTTGGGAAATCCACTTGGGAACCTAGGTGCCTGATATGCCTGACTGGCCACTGATTACATTTTATATTTCTCTACTCAATTCATATGCCTCATTGATGTAATTCTGACACAACCTTCAATGCTAGCTAGTAAACCAGCTTGCTAGAATTAGGTAGCCACCATTCAGTTAACATAGCTAAATATGTAATATTGACACCTGAAGCACCAACTATCTCGGCCACCTATCTCCACGCTGCATTTTTTTGTTTGCGTCTCTGTAGGAAAATATTGTGCAGTCGTGCAGCTCACGGAATCCCATCACTACAACTAAATAGTTTTTTTTAAGTACTGCAAAAGCAGACAATGGAACTTTTATTGTGGAACTAAAGTTATCTGTTCTTTTAATTGTGCAGAGAGCATTTCACAACCACCTACGCAAAATCTTGTGATTGGTCAGTCCCCAGCGGTGCAGGTGATTTGCATAAGGTTGGGAAATCTGAGCTTTTTCTTTGCCAAAAAATTGGTGTGGCACAAACCATTTCAAAATATAGGATACATACCAGTAAAGCTACAAAACTCCCTCTTGCTACTGATGTGTTTATTTAACACATCAACAAACAGCGTGGCTCCACAAACGCTTTTAACAACAGAGCAGCTTGCTTCTACCAGGTGTTGTAGTACACATACTGGAGAAAGTGAAAGACCTTCTTGTGTAATTGCTCTCCTTCTCTCTCACATACATGTAAAATTACCACTGTCACATTTACAAACCTAAATTAGGAATGCAACCAAGCTCAGAACCAATGTGCCTACAGGGCCATACACAAGCAGCAATGAGCTCAACACCACTGAAGGCCATAACGAAGCAGAAAGACTACTTTTTAGGGATACAGATCCATTCTATGACAACAACCTTAATAGATAAGCATGGAAACATGAACGGTGGCAGCCCATTCATCAGTTTGCTTCTGCATATTCTGCACATTCTCCTTGAAACGGGTGAGCGCACTGCAAATCCCAGATGCATCGATGCTCCGTTTTTGCAGAGTGTTGTATAAAACATAAACTTCTGGCATAAGGAGTTTTTTCTTCTTCCAGCAGCTGCTGAAAGGCTCGGCCCCAGAGTTAGTTTGACAGGCCATATGCCTCACTTTTGGTGGCCTCATCCTATCCTGGTTGTGTGTGTATGTCCTCCATACATAGAAGAAGCGCAGCACAGTTTTCCCAAACTGCATTGATAGTTCTACTTTTAAAGTTCCATCGTACAGCGGGTGGCCTTGGAATGCGTGTCTGTGTTGCCTCAGCAAATGCCGCAACACATTTTTGGAGCGTGTTGCGGCAGTTAAGTCTGCAAAAAACACCTTCAGGATGCTCATCCTTGCTGAACAAAGTTGCTGCAAGGTCAGGTTCAGTTGGTGAGCATAGCAGTGAACAAACTGGGCATGTGGGTATGTCTCTTTTATTAGCGTCTGTACCCATCAGACGTTTCCACTTATTACAGCCGCACCATCATAAGTCTGAGCAATCAGCTTTTCTCCCAGCTTCAGTGGTTCCAGCACACCCTTGATGCTATTAATGAGGCCAAGTCCAGTTTTATCTTTGACTTCCACAAACTCCAAAAACCTCTCTGTCACTGTATTGTCAGGTAACATGTATTGCAACACAACCACCATTTGTGATTTACAGGAGACATCAGTTGTCTCATCTGCCTGTATGGCAACAAATGATGCCTCGTCCACTTGCTTGGCTATCTCCTCCCTGTACACCTCATACATACAGTCTAACAGTTCGTTTTGTACAGTGCTAGGTGTCCCTTTGAAGATGGGCTGAGCATCATAGTGCCTCTGAAGACTCGAATCGCCCTCACACATAGTCTCGAAAATGCATCTGAATATTCCAGGATTCAGGGAGTCCACCGACTCGTTGTGCCTCTGCAGTGCGGTTTCACATTTTCCACACTGTTTAATGCATGTTATGATCCAACTGAGAACGTACCTGTTTTCCTCCACCTGTTTGTTTTGCTAGTCAATGGAGCACCTGTACGCACTGTCAACTTGGGCTGTGACATTTACCCTTCCAAGTGAGCCCGATTTCACAGCATTGTCCAGATGAAAACATTCCGCTGCTCTCATGTTTTTCAATCCTCTCAGAAAGATGTTTCAAATCTTTGTAACCCATCCTCGACCAAGTACCATTTCCACCAAATAGCAAATAGAAGAGTGCATTCTTTTGGATGCTAACCGTTAGCCACTTTTTCTTCAAAAACCACTCCACGTTAAACCTGCGGTTACTTTTACCAGCAGTTTGAGTGATGACAATATCCCGTGGCTGATGGGCACCAAGTCGCTTTACTTCAAGTTTCTCCTCCAAATTGAGGGTTTCAAACCGGTGCTCTAGCACGAAATCCACTTTATTCCTTTTCTCAAGTTATCTGGCGTTTGTGAAGCTAACAAACTAGCTAAGACAATCTACCCTCCTCACTCTTCTTGCCAACTAATGTTGGCGCCAGACAGACAGACAGCCAATCAGGTCTGAAATACGGAATTATGCTGTAGTGGGGCTACCGGCTGTTAGCCCTACTTGGCATTAGATTTGTGTGATCTACATCACACTAACATTCTGAGCATGCGTATTAATATTTTCACACGTACAGTGTACATTGCATTGTGAGAGAGGGGCTAGCCCCACACTTATGCTTAGCCTATGGCCTACTACTGCGAACTTGAATCAGCAGAACGCAGTCTGAAGCAGCAAGGCAGGGACTAATGAACATGAAATATAATCCTAACACAAATGATATGCAATTTAGGAAGATGCTATATTCATAGATAATAAATTATAGGAAGTAATGTTCGAGAAATAAAAATAACATAATTTTGTTGCTGTTCTTTCTGTTGACAACAGGTGGGGCTGTGCCCCACCTGCCCCTAATGACCAGTCACCCCTGGTGGTACCGCCATATAAAACAAACAACTCAATGCTATAAACAAATTTTATTAACATAGTGCTAACTTTTAAAACCCACCTGAGACACCAAGAATATCTGCCACCATCCTCCAAACTGGTAGGATGGCAAGGAAGAGTCATGTAAAAGGGGAATCTCTGTAACCGCTATAATTAGCTTTTCCTCCATTTGGTAGACTCTAATTCCATTGGATAAACACCTCACGCTAGCCTCATTCATTTGCAATATATTGACCGTGGACCCAATTCATTACATGCTGGAACTGCTCACATGGCCGCGCCGCCTTCCCGAGATGCTTTGCGCAACTGTCAACAACGCCTTGACGCTATCCATAGAAAGTGAATTGTATACGTTCAAGGTGGCGTTGTGCCAGAACAGTGGACGTAACTGTAATGGGGAAGGTCGTGTTTTTTTCCAGAAGGCTTGGAGAGGGTGATGTGAAAATACATTTTGTCTTGGGCAGGGTCAACCGTTTTCATATTTTCAGGAGGCTTTATCCTCCAGATACCCCATGTAATAAAAAAAGTCACTAATCATTCTTAATCCAATCAATTGAAAGAGCATGTCTGACATCATATGTTTGGCTTCAAACAATGTGATTCTCATGTGATATAACACCACAAACTGTATAGTACAGGAGTATAAATCAGGCCTAGTAAATCCAGACAGCAGTATTATAGAGGTGACTGTCTAGATTGTACAGGAGTGTGATCATAATTTCACATTTCATCTCCTTTCTATAAAACCATATCTATAATCTCCTGTGCCTTGTCTCCAAACACCACATTCCTCTGTAGTAACCCATCCCTCTCCTGTTGAGGTATCCAGCTCTCTTGTAGAAGGAAATTCCTACAGCTACTTTAGGACTGGTCACCAAGCACACATTCATTTTGCAGGACATGCAGCTGACCTTCTGTTCAGGGATTTCAAATACAAAAACATGTTATTGCCTAATGTAATACTATAACCACTAAAACGAGTTATGCCTACTTTATTTGAAGGGGTGTGCATAAGAGTGACATGACACTGTCATGACACTACCATAACCATGACATGACACATGAAGGAATCATTTTGAACTTTTATGAATGTTGTCATTAGGTGTCATTCAGTTGATTATGTCATTTTTTATGCAAGGTTGACATTGTTTAGGATGTCTTTGTTATGAAAACTTGACATTAACTGAGACAACATAACATGCCAATGTATTTGTTATGACAACTTGACATTAACTGAGACAAAATATCCTGTCAATGTCTTTGTTATGACAACTTGACATTAACTGAGACAACATAACCTGTCAGTGTCTTTTTTTATGACAACATGACAGTAACCAAGACCATAACCTGTCATGAACATGGGCCTAATGGTCAAACTTGAAGAAACTATTTAGCCAGTATTCTGTCTGCCATAAAAGTAAACTCTGCTGATCCTGACACGGGTGCTCATTCTCAGCATATTGAGCGTGCATGGCAGAAATACAGAGTGGAAATATGGAGTCCTAAAGGTAATTGCATGCCGGAGTCACTGAAGATTCACCTCAAAATGATAGTGGCACCACTGGTTAGCCATACGCCATTATAATGGTGTCTTGGGCAGACTTTTCCATGATGTGAAAAAACAAGTGAAGTTAATATTAAAGTTTTTTGCAGGAACATAGTTTGTACTGTAATTTTGTCAATGTTGATGCAGGACATCCATTTATGTAACTAGTGGTTTGCATGAACAATAGGCTAAGTAATATATACTCACCTAAAGGATTATTAGGAACACCATACTAATACTGTGTTTAACCCCCTTTCGCCTTCAGAACTGCCTTAATTATACGTGGCATTGATTCAACAAGGTGCTGAAAGCATTCTTTAGAAATGTTGGCCCATATTGATAGGATAGCATCTTGCAGTTGATGGAGATTTGTGGGATGCACATCCAGGGCACGAAGCTCCCATTCCACCACATCCCAAAGATGCTCTATTGGGTTGAGATCTGGTGACTGTGGGGGCCATTTCAGTACAGTGAACTCATTGTCATGTTCAAGAAACCAATTTGAAATGATTCGAGCTTTGTGACATGGTGCATTATCCTGCTGGAAGTAGCCATCAGAGGATGGATACATGGTGGTCAAAAAGGGATGGACATGGTCAGAAACAATGCTCAGGTAGGCCGTATGGCATTTAAATGATGCCCAATTGGCACTAAGGGGCCTAAAGTGTGCCAAGAAAACATCCCCCACACCATTACACCACCACCACCAGCCTGCACAGTGGTAACAAGGCATGATGGATCCATGTTCTCATTCTGTTTACGCCAAATTCTGACTCTACCATCTGAATGTCTCAACAGAAATCGAGACTCATCAGACCAGGCAACATTCTTCCAGTCTTCAACTGTCCAATTTTGGTGAGCTCGTACAAATTGTAGCCTCTTTTTCCTATTTGTAGTGGAGATGAGTGGTACCCGGTGGGGTCTTCTGCTGTTGTAGCCCATCCGCCTCAAGGTTGTGCGTGTTGTGGCTTCACAAATGCTTTGCTGCATACCTCGGTTGTAACGAGTGGTTATTTCAGTCAAAGTTGCTCTTCTATCAGCTTGAATCAGTCGGCCGATTCTCCTCTGACCTCTAGCATCAACAAGGCATTTTCTCCCACAGGACTGCCGCATACTGGATGTTTTTCCCTTTTCACACCATTCTTTGTAAACCCTAGAAATGGTTGTGCGTGAAAATCCCAGTAACTGAGCAGGTTGTGAAATACTCAGACCGGCCCGTCTGGCACCAACAACTATGCCACGCTCAAAATTGCTTGAATCACCTTTCTTTCCCATTCTGACATTCAGTTTGGAGTTCAGGAGATTGTCTTGACCAGGACCACACCCCTAAATGCATTGAAGCAACTGCCATGTGATTGGTTGATTAGATAATTGCATTAATGAGAAATTGAACAGGTGTTCCTAATAATCCTTTAGGTGAGTGTACATTATTATCATGAGATAATATACATAATCCAATTTGTTAATATCATTTCAGTGCGGTAACCATTATTAAAAGGTAGACTGGCTACTTGCGTCTTCAAATAGGTGTGACACATACAAAATGTATTGTTGCATTTGGGCTTGAAATAGAATTTTGAAGGGCACTTTTATTTTGAAGGACACTGTGGTCGTGTTGCATTGGGACTGTTAACAAACAATGTTATGCTAGCTATAGCTTCCAGACTTCAGTGTTTGCGCATCAGATCAATGTGCATGCTATATGAGGAGACCTGTATTTAGTTGGACAATACAGAACGCAATATTTGATGGGATAAGTAGTTTGCTTTTTTCCATCATTTTGCAATTGTAATTTCCGAGCTTTGAAAGTGATCGTTCACTTGATAGCTTTGCGGACTGACTGATCATTGCAAACGTCCATAACCAGTCCTTTTATTTAAATGTCTATGGTAAAAATGTATGGGTCACATGACCCATGGAACCAAGGTGGCATAATATGGGCGGTTCCACTTTCCAAGTCTATTCTAAATTGCACATTGAAGGCTTGGCACAAAATAGGTCTAGTAAAGCTTAATAAAGACATGACTTAACTAATAGAGTAGCTTGTTATCCGTCAATGACCAGCAGTGACCAGAGTAAGTGAGCAGAGATGAGCTGTTGGAAATCCTACTTTTTCTTTGCACAGTGCTCACTCTCACAAATATTGCTTCAGTCTCACATACATACCCCCTCTCGTAGTCTCCACTCCTCTGATGCTGGACTTCTCACCATTCCAAAAACTAGACTCTGTACCATGGGGGACCAGATATCCAGTGTTGAGGCCCCTAAACTCTGGAACTCTCTCCCTTCAGCCACCCACTACTTAAGAGTCCTTCTCCACAGACTTAAACTTGTTCATGCTGGCTTTTCTCTCTGTGTAGCTTGAACCTCAGTTAGTTTCAGTTGTGCTTCATAGTTTTGTAATCTTTTCTTTCTTTCTGGTTCTTTCTTTCTGGTTCTTCTTGTTTTCTATTTGGTTTTTGCTGTACAGTGTCCTTGGGTTTCCTATGTATTATTGTTAAGATGCACTCAATGTTAAATATTTCACCGGTATTGCTTGAGTTGCCAACATCCAAAAAGTAATGAATGTAACAAAAATGCTGATGAATGTTACTCATGACGGAGTGCTACCAGAGTGTAAACGGAGCAAGACAGATAGCTGCCACTCTTAAATATTGGATAACTGCCCCACGCTCAAGCAAAATGATGCGCACTCAACTCTTTGCTTTAGTCCATCCACACTATGCTCACAAACTCTGGAAGACGGTGACAAATAGTTCAGTCCAGCTGTCAGCACTGATGCCCTATTGTGCATGTCCTGTTAGTAAAATGTCTGCGTTCTTTTTTTTTTATACAAAGTATACAGTAATGTCAAAACTGCTGCTCAATCTGGGAGGGCCAAGCTCAGATGTTTACCTATGCCCCGTGTACTCTTTGTGCAATAATGAATACATACACATCATGCATTTCTCTCTTTATCTATCTATTTGTCTTGCTTCTCCCTATGTATGCCAGCATACACAATTAACACAACATAACATAAAACCAAAGTTAAAAAAAAATCTAATGTGCATAATAGTTTAAATGAGCTGGTTTATTGATCTTTGATTTAATATAAACTACTGGATGTGCTGATGTGCTGCTGCTGGAGGCAGTGTTTTGTCTGTGGAGTGGCTGATGATGGCTTCCTCTCTGGCTTTTCTAAATAAGGACGTAATCTTTTGGTGTTTTACGTGAGCTTGTTCAGACAACATTGTTGCTGCGCTATTAAACACTGCTTGCCTATTTTTTTTACTCATGTCTACCGTCTAACAAGATGATTAGCAATTTTGAAAGAGACGTATTGGCATAATGCACGTAAGATACGCCATTGTTGCCAGATTCAGGGATTTTGAGACTATTTAGCCCCCTTTTCGACTGGAAGGGGAAGGAAGTTTTGTTATGTTGCCTGCTTCACAGGCTTCCTTTAGCTGGCAGTCGAAATTCAGGTGCTCCCAATGAACAAAGTTTTCTCTCTGAGTTTTCTCTTTACCGGTAAAATATCAATGCAACCATCTTAACCTCAACAGACCATCTCAGAGTTTCATAGGGATATGTATTTACATCTTCTATGCAGAAATACAGTATATGGTATGTTTTTTTCCCCTCGCAGTAATGTTGGCCTACTGTGCATGTCAGGTCCTGGCTGGGGGCCTCTAGGCAGCTCAATACACCAGGGGGTCGTAGTCAGGGCCTGACGTAGTCAGGGCCTCTAATTGGGGATCCTATTTATGTTGGGTCATTCTCCACACATGGTATGGTTTGTTGTTTGTGTTACGGTTTGCACTCAGCAGCTCGTTTTGTTGTTGTCTGTTCATTGCTAAGATGACTAAAACTTCAGCTCTGCTCCTTGTGTGATGCCTACTCCGTACCGTGACAGTGCAGTTTAGATCTGTCTTGGGAATACCATAATTTACACATCTTGTGGACATTAATTTGATTTCCATCTTTTTATACAGAGATTTTATTTAATTCCAGCCATTTAATGGTTATATAGGTTTATGCTGCAATAGGTGTTTGTGTGTACTACCGTCCAACTTCGTCATGAACCCCTACTTATTTTCTTTTTAGCACTGACCTAGTTACCAACATGATTGGACTAACTGTAATTTGCTCTGGATAAGATTGTCTGCTAAATGACTGATATGAATATGTAATTTAATGTGGAATGTGTCCATATTCAGACTTACAACCTCTGTAGCCAGTTCCCTCAGTTGGTCATCCATGATTGGTTGAGACTAGGGTCAAGTTCAGCCAGCAGACATATCATTTACTTACAGGCCTTTTCTCCCTTCCGCAGCACCATGTCAATGATTTCCCAAGCCTTGTTTCTCTTCACAGGATTATTTTTCTTCAGAATCTCATCTTTATCTGCTTGACTGATTGTGTTTTTCTGCAGAAGTTCATCTAGCAAATCTTTGATCTTTGAAAGAGCCTCCAAGTTTCTGTAACAAATATGTGCTGCTTTGCACATAACAGATGATCTGAGACAATGAAATCAAGAGAGGCATTTGTGAATTTTCTGATGGCCAAATGAATACATTATGTATGAATGATGTATGTATATATATATATATATATATATATATAAGATAATTAATACCATGTTTCATAGTATGTTTAGAATGTGTAAATGATTAATGAACTGTTGAGAAGATCCCTATTTTAGCTTTAAATTCCTGTGTCCACATCTCCGAGGACTTCTCCTGGACCCTTAACACCTCAGCCCGGGTTAAAAAGGCATAGCAGCGCCTGTACTTTTTGAGGAGGCTGAAGAAAGCCCACCTGTCCTCCAAGATCCTTGTGAACTTTTACCACTGCACAATCGAAAGCATTCTGACTGACTTGCAACAGGAGGTGAAAACCGCCCAGCACGTCACTGGTGCCCAGCTTCCAGCCATCGTAGACCTCCAGCACAATCAATGTCTGTGCAGGGCGCACAGGATCATCCGGGACCCTTCACATCTATGCCACAAAGTGGTTGCCCTCCTACCTTCAGGCAGGCAGTACAGGTCTTTCCCTCATTAGCATGCTCAGGAACAGTTTATTTCCATCTGCTGTAACCCTGCTGAACTCAGTGACCCAGAGAATTCTGTGAACTCTGTGATCCAAGATCTCAGGGATCTTGTTGCACTACTCCCTTTGTACTACTCTGACACTGCCTTGCAAAGTCTGATAACAAAAGTTTTCAGTTGTTACAGGTATGTCTACCTTGGGAACCTCACTGCTGCTATCCCTGCATTTCAGTTGAACATGCACCTTACACATTCTATTTGCCTCTTTGCACATTTAGAATTGCCATTGTATGTGCATTTTTGCACTTGTTACATACGCATATTTACGTCGGGGACCTCATTGTTGCTATCTCTGCATCCCAGTTGCACATGCTACCTTACTCCTTCAAGTTCCCTCGATTGCACATCTAGAATGCCACTTAGAACTGTCATTTATACCTGCATAAGTATTATCCCACTTGTAACATACACTATACTTAATACTTTCATTTTCTGCCCTCTATTTTCCTTAATTGCACATTGAGTATTGCCATTTGTACTGCATTTGCCACCTTTGCATATCTATATACTTAATACGTGTAAATACTTGTAAATTATCTGCCCTCTTCTATTTGCACTTCTGATTAGATGTTAACTGCATTTCGTTTTACTGTACTTGTACATGTTCAATGACTATAAAGTTGAATCTAATCTAATTTTAGAACCGCTTATTTGTTCTAATAGATTCCAGCATTGAAGGGTTGGCTTATTGGCTCACACTAGTAAAAACTAGGAAGTTAGGGTTAATGTCCAGGAATTATGGAGAAGAAGCATCCTGCTTTCACAAATTATGTTGAATAAAGCATGAATGAGAAATATTATTGTGTGACTTGTGTAACTTAACATTGTGATAACATGATCTGAGGGCATAAAGGCCTCATGATGAAGGAGCAGATTGTGTAATAACAGACAATGAAACCCTTTTGACAGCCTTCTCTGGTCACAGGATATAATACCAACAGTACTAATACCAGTTCTAAAGGAGTTATTAAAAATCTAAAATTATTTATTGATAATATTCTTTATAATTTGTAAAAGAAAATCTTAAATTCATAAGTATGGGCTTGCATAGTTGCAGGAGAATCAAAGCAGCCAGTCAGTGTCTTATCACACTTCTCTCTTAACCAAATTTTTTTTCCAGTACACAGATGCTATAGGTGACCAAATTTTTCACCACAGTGTCACTTGGGTAAAATAATTTAGAATTGACTTATTTTACTCTATATTCTAAAGAAAAGAATAGCATATCTTTAGTTTAATTATGTTACTGTACTTAGCCAAAACCCAAACTCTAGTCTGCTTTGAAGTGAAGACATTCCTATGCAAAGACTGTATGTATTTAATAGGACTTTTTGTTCAAATAGATGCAGGGTTAATATTTTCAGCTGTCTTGTGGCTGACAGGGTGACATAATCCCTTCTGTTATCCATAGTTTCCTGTGTGTTTGTGGTAGCAATGTTACTGAGTGTTGCATTTCATAGAATGCTCCGTTTTGCTGAGTAAAAAACAAAGTCACAAACATTTGAGCAACAAAAGAAAAGGTTACATTATTTTTGCGGTGTCTTTCACAGTCAGAATTACATACAAATTAGTGAGAGTTGTCAGCAGGTGTATTCTACAACATTTCACAAAATTTATGTGAACACCTAAAAACCTTCACAAGACTATCAATCAAAAGCCTGAATGCAAATAATGACCAACTGGTGACCAAGCTATATGAGCCTACTAAAGTTGAATTCATGCAAAAAAGTACACAGGCCTACCTGCCATTTTCTGTTTAAGTTGCAAATATACATTTAGTGTGTAGTCATTTTGACAAGTTTTTGTCAAGCTATCTTCAATAAAGAGAAGAGATTGTGTGGCTGGCCCTAAAATCGAAAATTTTATTGTTTTTATTATATATTTGGAAAATTATTGTATACTATGAATACTGTCAATGTGTTTCACAATAGTTTTATTTATAACTAATCTACTAGTAACCATATAAAGTGTAAACATATTTATTTCTATATATTTGACATTTGACATATGTCTTAAAATATATAGGCTTATCTACTATAACAAGCAACTGAATACAGAATGTTAATAAATGTTTTTCGGGGGAATGTATGTTTAAATCTTCTAGGGTCTAGCTGCGCCCAGGAGAGGGAACTCCGAAGAGCCCTGCCCGAGAAGTACGACGGTAACAAGCACAAGGTTTTGCGGGTGGAGGTCCAGATGGAGCTGGCGTGTGTAAGCAGTTCCATGTTGCTAGGCACAGTAGGTGCCTCGCGCTTATGCAATATTGCCAACCCTTTCTGTTGTACGATTGTGCTGTCTGGTGGTTTTCCCTCTCACCCCTCACAGCCCTGATCGGCTCCGTGGCCGTGGGGAGCTTCATTGGCCGGTCCCTGGTCATAGTGCTATGGTTGCTGTTGCATCGTTTTAGGCCATTCAGGCTTCTGGCGGAAAACGACCATCGCCGTGGTAGTGGATAGGTTCTCCAAGATATTCAGTTGCATTCCGGCCTCCCTCTACTCTCCAGGCCGCTGAGGTGCTGTTTCATCAGCTTTTCCAGCTGTATGGGCTTCTGGAGGACATCGTGACAGACCGCGACCCCAATTTAAATTGTGGGTCTGGAAAGCCGTCATGTCCAGGCTGGGGGATGTGGTCAGCCACACATCCGGGTATCACTCGCTAGCTACGAGCAGGCGGAGCGCAACAATCAAGAACTGGGAAGGTTCCTCTGGTCCTGTGTGGACCCGCTTTCTCAGAACTCCCTGGACCATTCCTCCACCGGTCTGACCCCCTTCCAGGTGGTACTCGGTTTTCAGCTTCTGCTGTGCCCCTGGGTTTGGAGCTCCAGCATTATCCAGGCCGTGGAGGAGTGGTTCGGTAAGTCTGAGGTCTGGTCCGCTGCACACATCTGCCTCCAAGAGGTAGTGCAACGACAAAGAGCAGGCAGACTAGTGGCGGAGCAGACTATTGTTTGTAAAAGCTTGCTACCGTGATGTGCTGTTTGTTTACTTTGTTTATTCATCATCGCTGTTATTCCTTGTTTTTGTCTTCCTTCCATTCTGGCTCACTTTTCCACACTTGTTACACTCACACCTTCACACCCAGCCCCTGGCCGCAGCAACTTCTAAGCACAATGGAGATCTCCACACATTATTTATGGACCTCCTGTACTTTTTTTGCCGTTGGCCATTCCAAAGTGACACTGTGCACGGAAGCAGCCTTCTAGCAGGATGTCATGTCCTTGTCCTACAGGAACCTAGCCTGGAAGCTACTCCTCAGGAAAAGGCACATGACAGTCCAGTTCAAGTTTGTTAAAAGGCACCTAGGGGACTCCCGTAAGAAACAAGACTGTCTTGCCTGATGAAATCCATATTGAATTATTTTGCCTGAATGGCAAACCAAGCACCACTCATAACATGGCCAATACCATCCCTTTGATGAAGCATGGTGGTGGCAGCATAATGCTGTGGGTATTATTTTCAGTAGCAGGGACTTGGAGACCAATCAGCATAGAGGAAAAGATGAATAGATCAAATAACAAACAGATCCGTGAAGAAAAGTATTCTTTAAAAAAAACTGTTTGGTCATTATAGTGTTGTCTGTAGACTGAGGAACAAAAATGAATTTAATCCATTTTATAATGTAACGTTAAAAAAATTGGGAAGATTTGAAGGCATACATTGTACTGTAGATCTTAACCTAGAAAGAATAATAACTAGTAACACACTCAATGAGCTGCCTTTGTAAATTACTCCAAACCACTAATTTAAAGGACAAAAACTGCTTGTAAATGAGTGTGATCATTTTTGCTAGGTACATCTTTAAAGAACTGTGTGTGCCCATGTATTAGTGTACTACAGAACAAACCTAAAATAACTTTCCTGCATTACAATTTTTCTGATATGGTGTGTGATGCTTTTTTTATTTGTCAGGGTTCACTTTAAAAAAAAACATTTACAAATTCTATATTTAACTTAATGTTCACATATACTTTTAAGTCCCAATTCAGAGCTTTGTAATGGTATATAAAACAATACTGTTTGATTAAGTTATGGGAAATATATGCTACTTTATAAGTAAATCATCTGCTCTACTTAGTTCTGAGAAAATATAATTGAAAGATTGACACTTGCCAGAGAGCTGGTCTTTGTTTACGCCCATTCAGCGTAGTTCACACCCTCTTACGCCTTAACCCCACGCAGCTATTTAAGTATTCAAGTGGGGACACTCATTATTCCAGTTAAATATAAAATATTATTGTGCATAGCCTATCGGTGTATTTTTGTTGCACATGTAGACAGTGGGAGACACAGGGAACAGACAGAGGTCCAGTGTTCGGAGCCCTGGAAGGCATTTATTGACCAAAGAAGTGGAGGACATCAAAGCAAAACAAAAATGGAAACCAAAAAAATGTGTGGGGACCAAGTTTCTAAGTTTATTTGTCAAATGCACCGAATGACACAGCGTCATCCTGCACGATGAAATTCTGGTGACATGGCTCCAGACAACTACATAGTGAGAGTTAAGAAGAAGAGTAAATAAGCAAAAATATAGCTAGACAGAAAATAATAATAAAATAAAGCAGCAATATACAAAACACTATAAACTAGCAGCAGTTTAAAAAATATATACTGTAAACTAGCACCAGTATCCCACTCAATAAGCTTCTGCTGCCCAGAGCCGCTTCACCAGGAGCCCTCCATACAAGGCCTGATTTGGGGTAGGTGTGCCTCGTTAAGGGGTAGAAGCCAAGCTGCTTTTAGAGCCAGCAACTGGGCTGCGTTCAAGGGCCTTGTTTCACAGCCCCTGGCCTGGTGGTTCTCTCTAGGGCGTAGGCCCAACGCTGGTAAAGGAGAGGGTGTGTTCTCAACCCACAGGCTGATGAGTTTTGAACAAGAGAAAAATACATGGAGTATTTTGCATCTCATGTTTAGTTCCATTCCCAAGAAAACCATAACTCTGGCATTTTGTAGACACCTTGTTTAACATTGCCTATAAAAATATCTAGAGTTGTCTAAAACAGCATGTTACAAAAAGAAGGCCCAGCTTAGGGTTATTGCAGACTTCACAACAGAAGAAGAAGCACATTTAGTCTGGAATTTTATGTGCTGTAACATTTGTTCACTAGTAGAATTAATAACAGGAGGATGGGGATAATCGACGCTCACTGTGTGGATGTTGTGTGATATGTCAGAAGAATTTCACTGCTCAGAACGACACTCTTTTGTGCATTTGACAATAAACAAGACTTTGACTTTGACTAGTGTATTACAACATGACACTGTCTGGGCTTGAACTAAACATCTATGTCAGTTACCAATTTGTTACATGTTTATATTTTGCAGGGATTTGTGGATTTATTAGTTTCATTTTCCTCTATTTTCTTCCCATTTTAATTTATTGTTTATTTTCAAGTTTCAAAATATTTTCTATTTTTATTTTCTCATTTGTTTCGTCTGGTGTTTTTTTGTTATGAAAAGTGGCAATCTTAAAATATAAATCAAAAATTTTAAAAGTGGCTTTGAGTCAGCAAGCAACCAGCGGCAACAATCTTGAACATAATAGAATTAGCAACCAGTGCCGCTGGCAAATGAGCAAAATTGTTATCATACCACTAAGATGGATTGGTACCAAAGACGTTGGATTGGTTCTGCAACTCAAGCAACCAATCCTTGACTCAAATCACCAGTCTTTTGTGAGAAACTTTCAAACTTGTGCAATCGTCAAATTTCTGTGAAATCAGGAACTCTTGTAGTTATGCATCATAGCTACATATTCTGATCACTGGAGATGGGGAAAACACTTCATAGAGTTTTTAAATCATTACCTGCGCACCAGGTTGCTAAAATCACCCAGTGCATTTTTACTTTCATCAAAGTACACAGTGCGCCATCAGAATATTATCTATTCTTCCTCCAACTACCATGAAGGAAAGCAGTTCCTCCTTCTCACTCTCTGTTTTTCTGCTTACAGACTCACATTGCACAGTGCAACAGCAACCAGATAAACACAGCTTGATACTAGAAGTAATATTTAATCTTGAAACCTTGTATGTATTAATCTAATGTGATATGTTTAGGCAGTTTTTCAACTAGATAACTACTTAGCTACTTTTATGCTACATTTCTAAAAAGGGAAAGAAAAATGCATTTCCTAATGGTCAAATGTTTAGATTTTTTCATAAGGATTTATAAGACAGAGTGTGTTTGCTAATACTATGTTCACAATTCACAAAATAACAGCAGCACCCCCAGACCCAGACCATCATTAGTGAAGCCTAACCATGGTGGTGGATCATATTTGGGCCATAACTGGCCCTGCAGACTGTACCCTTGAGGGACATGGGAGATCACGAGAGGCAATCGTACACATGCATGCTCTTGGGTAAAAAAAAGACATTTCATTGCTAGTACCTGTAGTTATAATACAGATAAAGTATTGAGATTTAATATTGAAAATGGAAACAAAAACATAACAATGATGCAATAAATATTTTTATGATCATTTTTAATTGCAATGATTAAGTTGATATTCACACAGAAGATTCACATAGAGGAGGCCTGAAACGAGAGCCTAGAATAATGTGGTTAAACTTCCATAGCTTGGATTTTCTTGTCTCCAGGTTTGGCCCTCTGAATGCAAATCATGTTGTCTGAGTCAAAGTCAGGGAAACAGAAAAAAACGATTTACCTCTATGGAAAAACAAACTTTTAGGAGCTCATTCAACATTACCACCAGAGGTCAGTAACCACAACATATTGCTCGTTCTACATGCTTCAACCTCAGCCACATGAACAGTTGGAGATGCCTTTTGGAATATTTGGCAATCTTGTCAGCATTAGATAAAACCTTTGACACTTCTGCTGCCCTGATACTCATGGCCAGAGGGGAAATGCTGTGACTATGATTGACGCATTAATTTCCACCCTGACTGATGCCTATTTGGTTTGTTTGCACTTTCTTACAACGAAGACGTGTTTGCGCTCTATTGGGGATTTTCACAGTGGGCTACAAAGCAGAAAACACTACCTCTAACCGATTTCTATGGCATTTACAACACCCAAAGAGGACAATGGTATAGGGGATTAGAAGTGCCTGGCTGTCTATCTCTCCTCTTTGGTAAAGCTCAGCATTAGTCTACTGCTGGTCCTGCCTGGCACAGAGAGGGCTTCCCAGACATGGCTCCTACTTCTCAGACCCTGGTCAGGGATTGCCCTCTAGGGAGTCCAGCTTTGTAGTCATCATCCACGACCCTCCAAGACATTCCTACCCCGACCTCTTCACCTGGTGCAGATCCAAATTGCCCACAACAACCCCAGCTCTGATTATACCTCTGAGGGGTCCCTGTCTTTAGGGAAATATACAGCATTAGAGCTGTCACTGTTCCACAACTCACCGCATGAGTCCCAGGAGGATGCTTTGACCGTAAGAGTTACAGCAAATCAGAAAACGCAGGACCTAAACATTTAGAAGTGTAGGTATCATCAGTGTCTCCTGCTTTCTCAAAATGTCTAGTTCGAAATACCTAATATTCCAAAAGGAACTACATCAAACAAATTCATTCAGAGAGCTGCCATGGACTGCAGTTTCCCGCAGAATAATTGTTGATTGATCACGCCAGGAATTTTTTTAAATGCCTAAGCTATACTTTAATTAAGAGTTTTCTGTAACATAAATTTCCTCCCCTTTCTCTATACACAGCATAGCCAGCCCACTTCGTTACCCCTGAACACAGACCGTGGGCGAGCAGGTGAGCAGGTCTGTGTAGAGAGCTTCTGAGACTGATAAGCGGGATACCAGACTCTGGGAGGAACACTCTGTTCCCTTTCATGTGCATGTCAGTCCTGTTTGATGAACCGCACCTCTCGCTCTCTCTTTCTCAGTACGTGTAGGTGTGACAGCCCTCGACTCGGGAGTGATTTGTAACTATACAGCACAAATGTAGCCATCTGCCAGAGTCTGGCATCTCTGCTTGGTTCTGCTTGAGGACTTGTCCTTGCCCAGGAACAACCAGCATCAACACCGCGCAGCAATACAGCATTGTCATTAGGATGAGCCCTTGCACAAATCCAATGGTACAAAATACCTTAAGGGTGACGTCACAGCCTCACTTGGAGGTTGCCTGATAGTTTTTTTTCTCCATAAAGATCCCAGGGAGGATTTTGTCAGGGTGGAGCTCACATCACTTCATAATCAAATTTCTGTAACAACGTCACAAATCACATTCATTTCATCGCACAAGGGAAGCATGAGTCTGATTTGTCGCTTTCTTGTTTGCATTTTATGAGATCATGCTAGCACTGCTACACATTGGATTGAAGTGAGCACTCTCTACATTTCCATAATCTCAATGCCTTAAAACTCAATCAAATGTATGACCTAGTACTTACAAGAGATATCATAGAGGTGTTCTTTGCATGCAGAGTAAAAAATATCATGCTGGTCTTGAACTAGTTGCTAAACCCCAAAATGCTAAGAAGAAAAGCAAGCCAGTGAATTGATAAATTTTTCTTGTGCTTGCCTTGCAATGCCATGCCCTAAACATAAAGACACACCAGTGAGAAATCAGTGAGAAAAGGACCTCATACATTTTAGTGTACATATCTATGAGAAAAAGGGGTTCTGTAAAGGGACATTGACTGTCTTCGGTAAGATCCATTATTGTCCATGTTCTCCTGGCTAGCAGAGCATGGGGTGTCTTGTGACAGGATTGTAAGTGATAGATGCCTTTTAGTGCAGTATTTTCAAATTTGCCACTCCCCTTCGACTTTAATTAAAGAGTACTGTGTTTATGCCACAGTGGAGTTTCCCAACAGTTTTCTTAGCAAAAGATTTAAATGGCTTGGCATGTTTAAATGAACTCCAATAAAGCAACCCTGCTTCAGCTGTTAGGGCACTTATTGAGTTCTAAACAACTGGAACAAGTTATATTGTAAAGGCTATTAATTCAGTACGGTTAATTTGACCTAAATTGCCAGTTCTTCAATGAATCCATGCAAGCCATGGATGTCTTCTTTCCGGCTTGCAGATTGCAGACATGAAACTCCAGCTGCTTTTATTGCACAATGTCCTTCGTGTGTGAGTCATAGATGACATCCATGGAAGGGACACGCCACTTCCAGTCCGAAAGGGGTCTTGTCCTTTTCAATGCACAGCCCTCTGGAGCCATACCTAAGATCATCAGTAAATCTTGGCCCGTCTCATTGTTTCCACCAAGTCTCTGAAGAGAGCAAAGTAAACAAACTGCTGTAGGTCTGCAGAAACAGGAGATCAGAGCAGAGGGCAAAGCGAGAGAGAGAGAGAGAGAGAGAGAGAGCTCAGGCATGCTGGGAGAGGGTAGAGGAATTCAGAGGAAAAACTCAGATCAAATTTCAGGAACCTAGAGAACAAGGGTCTAAAGGCCCCAGTAGACCAGGATCGCATGGCGCATTGAACCGTTTTTCTCGCGCAGTTGAATGTGATGTTCCCTCATACTTCAAACCTTTTGCTTAGAAAAAAAGTTTGGGGAAGAGAGGGGAACACGACCCCAAGAAAATGGAGGTGACCAATCATAGCATGCAAAATTAAGTTAAATGAAAGAAAGCTCTAAAAGAAATTTTTCCAAACACAACACCCCCCAAAAAAGAAACAACTTCATGCAATCCATGCACAAATGGTCACCACGCACTCACTTTCAAGTATATAAGAAGCAATCTTAAAATTAACCTGGAAAGTATAATTTATTGTATGTTAGGGCTTAGAAGTTTTAGAGGGATTTAATTTAAATTAATTATCACATCACATTAATTACATTTGTAATTCTTAAATTGCTTGTATTTATTTCATTTGTGACCTCAACTAAAAAATATATGTTTTGAATCGCAGCATTAGGTGTTTTGAAAATGGCCGTCCACTGGAAATAAGTCACAAGTCGGTGTGGAGCCAGAGGTTCTCATCTGTCGCAGATCGCATCAGTCACAGAGGGGAAATCTGCATGGAATATTGTTGTTTTAGTAGAGGCTTGGTGGACTTCTCTACAGAGAATAACTTGGTTAACAATGGAAGCAGGAAGGAAATGACAAATTCATTTATAAATAAAAATTGCGCAACTTGTGGCTGGCCAGCATTAAAAAAAATATGATGACATGATTTTTGCTAGGAGGATTTTTAAAACTGTAGGCAGAAATCCCACATATCAACATGGCAGTATTCAGCCAATAAATGCTGATTTAAGCACATACAGTACCATCTCACCTAGGTCAGTGAATTCAACACCTGATGTTTGAATGAGACAATCCCTACAACAAAAACTTTTTAAATCACAGAAAGAACAAAACTCAAATTTGGCTCCTGAGGTCCGACATAAAAAATCATGAATAAATGTCCTGTTTATTTAATTAATTTGATAAAAATTCCAACATCGATCCTCCTGATGCACCTAAAATTGTTTGTCCCCATTAGGCAATTTAGTTGAAAAACATGAAATTCTGAAAAACTGAAATATGTTCTCAGTTGGTCTATCAGTAGAATGATTAAGTTGTGTGTGGGAAATGACGTGGTGTATGAGGGCAATTTTTCACCTGAGCACATTTTGTCCTGGCCCCTGTAGTGGATAATTCAGTTTGATAAATGAGCATGTCATCCAAGTACATCTGGAAGTGAGTAGCAGGACAGATAGACAGAAGATAATGAATCGACAATAAGGGGAGCACCAAGACCACCAGTGACCCTTAACAGACTCTTCTGAGCCTTTAAAATGGAACAGGATAAACCGTGGTCAAGCCATTAACCCACAGAGCTCTCGTCAGATGGTGATGGTGCAGGAAAATTATTAACATTGATAATTGTTTGGCACAAACGTGAACTACAAAAGGATTAATATAGTGGATATAAAAAGTCTACACACCACTGTTAAAATGCCAGGTTTTTGTAATGTAAAAGAATGAGACAAAGATAAATCATGTCAGAACATTTTCCACTCTTAATGTGACCTATAATGTGAACAATTCAATTGAAAAACAAACTGAAATCTTCGAGGGAGAAAAATGAAAAATAAAAACCTTACAATAACCTGGTTGCATAAGTGTGCACACCCTCTTATAACTGGGGATGTAGCTGTGTTCAGAATTAACCAATCACATTCAAACTCATGTTAAATAGAAGTCATTACACACCTGCCAACATTTAAAGTGACTCTGATTAATCATAAATAATTTTCTTAGTTGCATCTCAGAGCAAAAGCCATGGTCCGCAGGGAGCTTCCAAAGCATCAGAGGGATCTCATTGTTGAAAGATATCAGTCAGGAGAAGGGTACAAAATAATTTCCAAAGCATTAGATATACCATGGAACACAGACAGTTATTATCAAGTGGAGAAAGTATGGCACAACAGAGACATTACCAAGAACTGGACATCCCTCCAAGATTGATGAAAAGACGAGAAGAAAACTGGTCAGGGAGACTTCCAAGAGGCCTGTAGCAACATTAAAGGAACTGCAGGAATTTCTGGCAAGTACTGGCTGTGTGCTACATGTGACAACAATCTCCCATATTCTTCATATGAATGGGCTATGGGGTAGGGTGACAAGACGGAAGCCTTTTCTTACAAAGAAAAACATCTAAGCCCGGCTGAAGTTTGCAAAAACAAACATCAAGTCTACCAAAAGCACGTGGGAAAATATGTTATGGTCTGATGAAACCAAGGTTGAACGTTTGGCCATAATTCCAAAAGGTATGTTTGGTGCAAAAACACCACAGCACATCACCCAAAGAACACCATACCCACAGTGAAGCATGGTGGTGGCAGCATCATGCTTTGGGGCTGTTTTTCTTCAGCTGGAACCGGGGCCTTAGTCAGGTTGGAGAGAATTATGAACAGTTCCAAATATCAGGCAATTTTGGCACAAAACCTTCAGGCATTTGTTAGAAAGCTGAAGATGAAGAGGAAGTTCACCTTTCAGCATGACAACGACCCAAAGCACACATCCAAATCCCCAAAAGCATGGCTTCACCAGAAGAAGATTAACATTTTGGAACGGCCCAGCCAGAGCCCAGACCTGAATTCAATTGAACATCTATGGGGTGATCTAAAGAGGGCTGTGCACAGGAGATGTCCTCGCAATCTGACAGATTTTGAGTGCTTTTGCAAAGAAGAGTGGGCAAATATTGCCACATCAAGATGTGCCATGCTAATAGACTCCTATACCAAAAAGACTGAGTGCTGTAATAAAATCAAAAGGTGCTTCAACAAAGTATTAGTTTAAAGGTGTGCACACTAATGCAACCAAGTTATTTTAAGTTTTTTTTTTTAAGATTTCAGTTGTACTGATTTTGTACTGATTATGTACTGTTTTGTACTGTTCAATTGTACTGTTTACGTTATAGGTCACATTAAAGGTGGAAAAAGTTCTGACATGATTTATCTTTGTCTCATTCTTTTACATAACAATATTTTATGTAGTAGTGTTATGATGTTGAACACAAAAGATGTGCTGCTGAAGTGTAGAATATTAATTTGCTACATCTACCTTCTTCTAATTAATTACCACAGGATCAAAGGATAAAAGAAATCAATGGATTCACACACAATTTGCAAAAGAACGCAATCTCCCCAGATCCCCAGAGATGTACAGGTTCATCTACTGTAATGTTCTCAAGTTTAATGAATTACTATAATGCATTTAGATATGTTATGGAAAAATACCTAAAGATGAAAGGTTAATATAAACCTGGTTGAAATTATAAAAAAAGAATTTAGCATCATAGTAACATAGGCATTCTGCAGAAAAAGACCAAGCCCTTCCTGGCTAAGCGTTGGGAGTTTCCTGTTTCTGGAAGCAGGAAGTGTTCTCATTGGCCCCTGACTGTTCCCACATTAGGCACGGGCTCCTTAGAGCTCTAAACAATCGATAACCGAATGTCAGGGTTTCAAATTCCAGAGAAAGATAATCAGTTATCACTGGTCATCTAATGTTTTAATCCATTCAAATTAGTTGTTGTATTTTAGAGGAATAAAGATCATACATCCTGTTGCCTGCAAGTAACCTCTCTGAGCTTCCTCAGTGATACTGGGACTTTGTGTCCTAAACTCTAGAACAAAACAATATACAGTAGTTCTCATTCTATTCTCATCAAGTGCATCTTAGTTGGTACTCCCAGATAAGAAATGTACAATGCGGCTGTGTCCTTACTATTTGAACATTTTGTTCACGACAAATTCATGCAATAGTTCTTGAATAGTACTTTCATACAGTATGGAAAGAGCAGCCCTGGGGTCTTATCTGGTAGACTACTGCATTTCCAGTTGTGACATTTCACATAAATGAGATCCATTGACAAAAATATAACCTACTGTAAACAGCTCCTTGCCACTGCATTTTCCATGACTAATATATATACATATACATATCTGTCATTTATCAGACACTATTATCTAAAGCAACTTACAGTCTTGCATTCACAAACTGTAAAGACATACTCAACTAAATGAATTCCTACTTATTTTTTTTGCTTCAATCAGGCCCGTAGGGGCAAATATAGCATGCCTAAGGGCAAGTTTTATACTTGATACAACACATATTGCCTGGATACAACCATTAGCACTGGTGTATTGGCCATATACCACAAACCAGAGGTGCCTTATTTCTATTATAATATATTACCAAAAGCAACTTCAACAGGGGAAAAAATAAACAAGAAATGAAACATACTTTTATCCAATGGCATTTTTTCCAAATACTTTTTTCCAATGGTATTTCTACAACACTGTTGGTTATTATGCTACCAAATGCTGAATAGGAACAACAATCTCAGTATAGACCATCGATTCAAAAGATTAGATATTGTTTTTTTTATTTATATATGGAGAAAAGGTAAGGTTACATAACAATCATACTTTTCTCTCCTATCTCAATAAGCTTTTTGGGTTCAAACCACCAAGTATATTATGTCTGATATAACACAGCTTTCAGCCAATAATCAACCAAGACCAATACTATCCAGTTAAAGATGGAGTCTTGGATTTTTGCAAATTATTATTATTATATTTTATTACTTCCCATTTTGGGTTGGAGGTGAAATAGATTGTTTAGATGTGCATAATGTATAACAAGAATCACCATCATATCTCTGTTAGACATGAAATTCAAAGTTTGAAGGGAAGTGGTTTTGATGTGGTAACTATTGGTACATACATGACTTGATCAACAGCACCACTTTTATCATCAGTGGCAAGAAATACTCTAATGATTCTCTTATAGCAGTTGGCATACAAATGTGGTTTATTGGTTTGATAAAATGGCCTGTTATCTGTGCATTAAAAGGGAATAACAATGAATATTTACAGTCTGTATACGTTCATAAATTGCTTGAACTAATTGTTAGATTGTCTCAATGTGCAAACCTCTCACTCAGAGAGAGCAGGTTCAAGCTATTGTAAATGTAGTGTCATCTAGTTATATTGCTGTCCCACCACTAATGTGAAAAACAAATGTTCTGTCACAGCAAATCAATTGTGGAACATGCCATAAACATTTTATGTAATAAATGTCAGTTTCGGCTATAAAGTGTTAACCTTTTCTGACATCTCCCCAAAAGACAGCTCATGGGCTTACTGCACAAGTCAGTTATTGTGATGTGTTAAAGGCTCCTGGTGATTTTTCAGGTGCCTGAAAGCTTGAGCGTTGTTGTTGGGTGAGAAATGCTTTCACCTCAAGTGTGTTGTGTCAGCATTAACTTCCTGGTTAAGCAAGCAGTGTGTTTAAAGTGTTGGTTAAGACAAAGAACTGTTGCATCGCAAACTTTTACTGTCACACAACTGTGCTGGTGTTGATGAGACAAGTGAAGACACTAAAATTAATTAAAAATAAGTAAATAAATAAAAATACATATTTTTTCTTGTCTTGATGCCATTAAAGATTGTGTGTACTTCATTCTTTAAGCAATAGTGCCTGGATAGAGCTATTGTCCGTGGTATAATAGCATTACATCTCAAACCTAAACACTTCTCTATTTTCTATTAAAAGCTGATAACCAATGTAATTACCCCTGATTTCTTTGTCATGCCTGCATATAAGATCTGATAAACCACAGCTTTCAGCCAATCAGCAATCAGTGTTTGAATCGCCCAGTTTATAATGTATATGTATTATGTACCAAGCCCCTTCACTTCAACTAGAGTGCTTCTTTAGAGTGAGGCACTTACTACTGATGTCACATGACAATGTTTGGTTTCCTGGTGCAAAGGTGAGTGTTTCTCCTACATGGATAGGAGTATGCCATGGAATTCCAGATTCTCAGAGACGAAACGTCCTTATTGTATCTTCCAGTACACAATGTATTATCAAATTGCATAATCTGTGGGCTTGAAACTATTTTAAAATAGATTTCATTGTTAACTGGTCAGAAATGATCAGTGAACACTTTAGCTACAGTCAGAATGTATACACCAGGGAGAGCCCATAACGCGAAGCAGGTCCAACGCCCACGCAGAAAAGCAGTTCAATTGTGCAGAGGCTCGCTGATATTCCACTGTTTAGCTGTTTGGTTCAAGGGTGAGGTCTCACAACGAGAAAACTGTCTTTGGAAAAACGGAATTGTTGGAAATACTGAAGTAACCTTCAGTTCCTGCGCGAATAGTTCATATTTCTATATTCATGGGAAAAGTGTGGAGACAACAGATGTACCCCCAGTATTCTTATTACTACCCCCAATACCTGCAAGCGAAGGTACTGTAAAACTGTGTTCAGTTTACTTGCAAAAACTGTGTTATATTTACTTGCAAACATGGGCGATTTTCTGTAGATACATCGTAAAATAATCAATGCGCCGTAAGATTCGTGAAGTCATAAGAAATGTACGTGTTCATCTGCCTAAAACGGCTGTCAGATGTATTGTTCGTTAGAGACATTTATTATGTCATTTGAAATACATTTGTATTTATATACTTTATACTGTGATTACTTTGGGAGCTTTGGGAACCTTACAGTAAGATATTTATTCCATCCTGTAAAACTCTTCAGACTGAATTTCTTTTCTACACTATGGACTTCGATAATTTGGAGTTGTGTTTACATTTGGGAGATTGTGGGTATGGAGGGTTTAGCTAATTGAAATTATGCACAATTTATGCGATTACTGTTATTCTTAAGTGCCGTAAAGACTGCCTTGTAATTAGGTATTCGATCAAGAGAAAATCACGTACATTTTTTTTCAACTATTGCGGAATTGTTCATGTAGTAGTTGATATGCTGTTATGTATAGATTCATGATCAAGCGCGATTCAGGTCAGATTTCATGTAATTATTTAGAGCATCATTAATGCATTGTGTGTTGAACATCAGAGGGCATATGGGGGTCAAATGACAGTCCTTGGTTGTCCTACAGGCAACCTCACTGATCGTCAAGAGGCTCCTACAGAATACTGTGCATCACTTAAGCTCCATACATCTTTAATCAGCATGGCTGCCAATTAAATGACAAGGTCCCAGTGTAAAAGCTGCTTAGGTTACTAAGTATAGCTACTAAAATGAGGAGTTCCAGTTTTCAAACAGGGATAGACATCTGAGTGTATCGATCCAATGAAATGGACATTCAACCGGATATTAGTATAACATTATGTGAGTTGCACTGCTTATTATAGATGTGTTATGTATGCATTCAGTGTTTTTTACATTTTGCATTTGGAGATCATTTGAAAATCTGTTTAAAATGTCCCCTGAATTCATTGTGGCTGCAGCAGCTCCTTTATAGAAATCCCAACACGCAGTCTTCTTGCTAATCAGTGTTTTTTCCCCCTTGGTATCCTACTCTTCCATTGACTGAAGAGTTGTTCTTTGAATTTGATTTAAGAATAGAAACATTCATGTAATTTCCGCATGGGAAAGGATGTGGCCCTGTTCACTGTGTTTTGTGACACACCAGATATGTCCGGGATGGCTTCAACACAGAAGTGTCTTGTCTGCTTCAAACTGGGGCCTGTTCATGGCTTTGTGGATAACTGACATGGTGGTTTACTAGATCTCTGTCCCGCTGTGTCCTGCTGGCCTCCCTGCTGGGATCATAATTAAATGACCGTATTATTGTCTTATCACGGGGGCCCTGGTACAGATTTTGCTCCGTCGCTGTAAACATGCCATTTATTTAGGTGTGCAGATGATGTTTGGAGCCATTGAAATGTATTTGACTATGGGCTCCTTTAGGATATGGATTTTATACAGAAGAGTCTGATTCAGCCAGTGCTTGCATAATTCTTGCATTATTATATTATTTTGCATGTATTTGTTTTCTTGATTTTGTCCATCTGTTTTAATATACTTTCACCAAAAAGAATTTTCAAATAGTTTTTCTGGCACCTTGATTCCTGTCTCAGCGGGAGACTGGTTATAGTACTTTGATCGAGGAATACAAGTGGTGCTGTACAGACTGCTTTTGATTCATAACAAAGGATGTGTAGACTGGTTTCACTGCGAGTCCATATCTATCAATGTGACTGATCCAATATCCAAGGCCTCCACTGGGTGGTCTGTGATTTGCAAAAGTTTGGATAGCAGATGGTCCTTACTGCTGAAGAAGTTTTTACATTGGGGGGCGACAGGTTTTAACAAGCGTAATAATGATTTAAACCCTCACAGCTCCCAGTCGTGTGCAGCGTTACATTTCTACTTCAACTTATCTGTTGTCAACACAAGCCTTTAATCAATGGAGGGTGAGCATATGAACTGCCGTCCGACATTACATGCAGAGACCGTGAACAATGGTATTATGCTGAGCCAGAAAAAGCCCTATACAATGTTTACAATAAAGTTTGGAGAGTTGCCTGGCAGCGGAATGTACACAATTAAACAGCACCGTGGTGCTGCTCTTTATGTTGGCGCAGGGCTGAAAGAGCACCCATTGTGCCCCAATGATTGTCATTCTTAGGGACTTTTGACATGAGCAAAACGACAATGAGGGCCTACATGACACACAATAATACCCAACCTGTTGTGGAGACTCTGCCAAGGGGTTCTTTCATAAAAAGATAGAAAACATTGAAAAGACCCATCAGAGATAGAAAAGGTGTCAGTGGTGGCACATGGGCTATGAATGTAATTGTGTCTTATACATTGTTTCCGGTGAAAATAATTTGAGTATGCAATGAAACAGCAACAGGAGCTATGCTAGTAATGTCAATTATTAAGAAGCGGTGTCAGGGTTGAATGAAATTGAACGTTCGGTTCTCGTCAAGGCCCTTATTATATTTTTTCATTAGAACTTATCTTTTTTATGAGGGAAACAGATAAACATCTCGTATCAGGCTATTTCATTGATAATCAATTTCCTCTTTCTTGAATTATTTATGAATCACTTCATTGGATTTGAGGGGGGCAATAGGAAATGTAATTGAAAATGGGTGCATTCATGTCAATCATTTTTTTTCAAGCAATATAGATTGTGTATGAATTATTTCTGCTGATAAACTCAATGTTAAAGAAAGAAAGTGGTTCATTATTAAATGTTCACCATTTGCTTACAATAAAACCACAGTAAAACAGTACAAATATATTGTGCAGACTGTATTACAATATTATTATTACCCCATTTGTAATGAATTGTATGCTCTACATTAAGCCACTGAAAATTTTTCGGATCCTTCTTCTGTTATTAATGTGTCATTTAATATGAAAGAAAAAACAAACATGGAAAGTCAGCATGTAAAGATTTACAACCTCTCTTAACGTACGAGCAGTCAAGTCAGTGTTCTCTCATTGAGCAATTTGCTGTTGACAGGGGAACAGTGTTTGATATTCTATCCTTCAGTATGTCCAACATGGATCACCTGCCCTGTGAGTGTTGGAGACAGATTTGCAGAATGCTGTGTGTCATGTGGAAGCCTACTGCCATGCATGTTTACCCCTGTCTTGTCAAAGCTCCCATCTGGGTACCCCAGTAAACAGGAGACCTCCTAAGGACTTCCTGGGGACAACACATTTTTGGTTTGCCGGGATAATTTAATAATAGTGTTCTTGGACTTCTGTCAAAATGAAGATTCATTCAAATGTTTATTTTGACAATATCGCAAAACTGTGTTATTTTAACTGTAGAGGTTTGTGTCTCAAGACAGACATTGCTGCGAGTGTAGCATCCACCCTAAAAGCTTTTATTGAATTTTCTCTGCAGTCTGTCAGCCCTCATTTTCTCCTTGGAGACTCTAATCTGATACATTGTCCTAACTGGCCTGTTCTTTTTTTATTTAATACATTTGGAAAGTATGGAAAAAATGTATGATAATTAAGACCAAGCTTTTCTTACCCCACCCCCATCCCACAACCAATCTGAATTGCAGTGTTTGAGACTTGTGGCATGTCTTTCCGTGTGACACCCACACACACACAAACACACAAACACATACACACTCACACACACATCTGCCTTTGTGGCTTACTTGCTTCCACTCTAACACAGTAGGCGTCATCGAAAATTATTCTGTTGCTGCCTCAGAGGGGCTTTGGCCCCTGAACTCAGCCCTTCCATCCAGGCAGGAAGGTAAATATACAGAGCTGTTTCTGAAGACTTCCACTATGCGACTCTCTTTCCTCTACTAGAGTTGCAGGGTGTGGTAGTATTGCTGGATCATGAGAGAGTTAACAGAGAGGAAGGAAATGGATGGGAGGGAGATGTCAGCCATTTAGAGCTAGCGTTGTGTTAAACTGTGTAGCTGCTGTTAGTTTCCAGACAAACTGAAGCCGGTATTATGTTTGTCCTATGTGTTGTGAGTCCGTGATTTATTTTAAACCGAGTAGCCGATGTCCATATGAGTAAAGGAAGGGCATTGCAGTCGTGTGGGAACCTACTGTTCTCATGAATGTTAAACATGTATGTATGTATTTATGTATTGTTGTCATGTATGTAAGTAAATGTGTATTGTTGTCATCTATAGGTTGAGCTGCTAGATTCTATGTGAGAACTCTGAGGTCTGTATGGTTCGGTCTGACTTATAGAGACAGAATGAAAATGAAAGGGATAAATTGCAGGGGAGGGGCCTTCTTCCTGATCATTTGTTTGCTCTGCCGATTCAGCAGAGACAGCTGTATCATGTCAAAACAGCCTGCTTAGGAACTGATTTGTGGTCGAGGAAGATAGGATCTCAGGCGTTTTTGTGACAGTAAGTTCTCTCATAGCTGAAAAATTTGTTATAAATCATGTTTAACAGACATTTTTAAGAACTGGAAGAGTTGCTTTAAGTCAGTCAAACACTTTAACTCATTTCAACTGTTGTTATTAATGTCTATAGAAAATAGTGAATGAAAACAAACGCATTCACAAAGAAGAACAATTACCGTTAGCTACAAGTGCCTGATTTTAATTTGAGCCAGTTTCCACTGCAGGGAAATTATCCTCAGCAGAAGGAAATTTGAATTCTTATTTGGATATGGATTTCTAGTGGTTACTACATTATTCTTTAGGGCAAATCAAAGCTGACATTTTAATGAGAAAATTATACATTTTAGAAGCCTTTTTAAATTCTGATTACACCACAAGTTTCCATACAACAACAGGGTGATCTAATTAAGGTGAAGTCTCTGTATACAATATGTTTTAAGTCTGACAACATGGTACAAGAAATATGTCAAACCAAACAGATTTACATAAATGTTCCTTGGGATATTTCCACTGGGGTACTCCCTGTCCCAGCCCCTTTTCACTTATGACCTCCAAAGTGCTGATTCTGGTCTCTATTCCCTTTAACTGCGACCTATTGCACATGATGGTGGCCCAAAGGACCTCTCCATACTGATAAAGCACAGTGCTTTGAAGCACCAACTGAGCTGCTGCCAATTTAAAAGATATAAAATCATAACTTGTATTGAAAATGATCATCCTGTTGGGAACAATGCATTGTGTGTTGTAACATGACTTGTGCAACATTTCACAAGGGCCTGGGAGCACCACCAGAAAAATGCTTTTTTGTGATTCAAGCCATTTTTGTTGCAGAATTAAATAGCTTCTTATGCAGAAACTTCCTAACTATGTCTTATTGAATTAAGCAAAGCTTTTGATTACCACGCCCCATATTCATGGATTCCATTTTCTGTTTGACTTTTATACTGTGATTGTTTTATATATTGAATCACAGTACATATAGAACACCAGTATCTATAGAACCAGCCTACATATAGATCCATAGTATCTATAGAACCACAATACCTATATTGAATCATAATACATAGAACCTTTATACATATAGAACCACAGTGCATATATAGAATCACAATGTGTATAACCTTAATACCTATGGAATTACAGTGCATATATAACAAAGGTAGATCTAAAACCACAAAACAAATAGAATCACAGTACATATATAGAATAACAATACATCTAGAATCACAATAATGACCGTTTGTGACCATTTCACAATAATGACAAATCATAACCATTTTGTATAATGAGGTCCCTGGCAATTATCACTCCTGGACATCCATATCATGTCGAAACCTAAATCAATATTAATGCTGTACAATGTCGCGTTGACAATATCAAAAAAGCAACAAGAAAGAAAAAAATGGTTAAGACTTATGGGCGCTTTTATTAGATCATCCTTTCTGTTCAGGTTTAAATGGAGCTCACACTGAAACAAAAAGGCAACATTTTATTGTGATTTACTTTTCATTTTTCGGGTGATTTGGTTTTAGACCAATGTTGACATTGCTCTGTTTGCAGTGGTCAAAAGACCAGATGTTGCATGATCTTATTAGCAGCTGGTTCAAAGCCTTTGACACAAAAGGGCAAACAAAAAGCATGCTGAGGGAGAGCTGTGAAACTGTGCCCAGGGGCTAAAAAAGACCTCTTGTGGAATTACATAGGTTTGCTGATGCTATGATGACCAGTAGATTTAGTTAATGTCAGGAAATGCAGCTTGGATTAACAAGGATTTATTCTGTAAAAGACCACAGCAAGCCAGTTAAGAGAAAGAGCATGGCTGAACAAGACAGGTTAGAAAGGTTACCACAGAGGCAATGACCACTGAAGGGCAGCATGAATTCACATTCTGACTACACTATCAATGTTGGATTTCCAATCAGAGACTGACACAGGGGGTGAATTGGTTCTGATTTATAGCCTAGTGCAGTCTCTTGAGTGGATTTGTTGCTATAATAAAAAAGCTGGGTCACCATATTACAATTTTAGATCTATACCGAAATCTCTCAATCCTGTTTTCTGCTTGTGTATTTTTAATCTGTTTGCTCTTTATGGCTGGTTTTATCACTTAAAAAAAAAAAAAAATATATATATATATATATATAAAGGCCTAATCATTTCAGATTGTGTTATCATTGTCCTATGGGTTTTAACCCTCCAGTTTCTTTTTGTTTCAGTGTTATCATTAAACCAATGAAATATTTTAGGTTTATTGTACTATATTGTGGCCTGAGTAGATAATATATCAGTTATCTTCTGGAAATGTAAAAAATATTGCTCATTGGTCGGTAATATGTATATATTATACTGCTCCTTTAACTATCTGATGGCCGCACGCTGTGGAATGTTTGGTATGCATTCCAGACTAGACGAAGAGTAGCGAAAGGGGAAACATTGTAAAAACGTACCCCATTTTACAGAGCTATTACTTAAACCAGATATTGGCCAGCTTTGGACTTTACACCTTCAATAAGCTGTGTTGTAATAGTATATCCTTTTTAAATTTGCTTGAAAAACACGATCGAGTGTTGTTTTCCAGGATTTTCTTTAAAAAGTGGCCCCTATCGGAGATTGAGGAATGGTTTCTCCCATCCTAGCTGGGTCTGTTCTGTGCGGAGGACGCAATGCAAATCAATGAACTCCGTCAAACAAACGGGGTTGGGCAATCGAAGTTCGGAATAATTCACGGATACGTTGCCATCGTATAGTAGTATATGCTAAATAAAATATATTGGTCTACAGTAGTCTATAAAAGTCTCAGCTTTACAGCAAGGCGATATTTTTACAAACACATTTATGTGGTTACATTTACAACTTCACTTAAAAAGCCATTGTGTACAAATAGTTCGAAATAAATTCGTTGACGATCTCTTTTGGGACTTGGGAAACCGACGATGATTTTTGCGAATTCTGGCAATCCTTTGAGGACACCGTATCGTAAGCAGGTAATTTAATACTTTCGATTATAATATATGCTCTAGACATTCATCCTGCGCTTCATCGTCACCATCGTCATCAAGTTGACTTTGCAAAACAAGTATTTTTATTTCAGTCTAGTGCTTTCAATAAGATCATTTTGTTAGAATATCAGTGATCCGGATGTCAGTTTATAGTCCTTTATTTGTATATTTTATAAAGCTTGTCAACACCAGTTTCTGTTACCTGAGTTTTAGTAACCTACTCGTTTAGTTTATGGTTTATATCAAATAGCTTACGTTATCAAGAGAAGTCATTGAAAGTTGTTTTAGAAGTTAAGGCATTCTCTAGATAGCCTCTCTGAAGTCTCACTACACCGTACATCTTTGGGGATTCCTGTTCCTTCCTAATGTACTGTGTAAGAATGTAAAACATGTTCTGTTGAAGTGCCTTAACGATGTTGATATTTGTTATATTCTGTACAAACTATCCTAAATCCGTTTTTCATCTTTTTCAATGACCGTAATTATGTAATATACCTCCCAGATCATAGGGAGTTCATGGAGAATGAATAGGAATGACCTTGTCCTAAATGAATGAATGTTTGACAAATATTATTATCTGTATATTCTGTAACATGCTGCATTAAAAAGTAAAGGGATTTCTGTAAAATATATACATCCATTTTGCCCCATTCGGTTATATATCAACCTTCTGGAAAAAAATTGAAGAATTGATGATGTTGAAGACTTCAGGATACTCATATTCAGGGTTATTCAAGTCTTCTGTCAAAATGAGAGGCCCATTTTAGCTGAGGGCTTGGATAGTGCTGTGAGGGCGAGGCCTGTATTACTGGAAGCCCAGTGTATTTCCAGCTCGGATATGACAGGCTCTACTGGTCTGGAGTCCACTGATAAGATGCCGGGCTCTCCCCATCACACTCCCTCAGACTCCTGGAGCTCAATAGGCAGGCAGATGTATGAAACAAACATCTTTCAGTCCTGCAGAAAAGGAGTTTCTCTTATTAAGTGTGTGGGTTTAACCAGGCCAAAAACTGAGGGGACTGCTGGCATTCTCCTCAAAGATTTTCTTTGTTCACATATAGTTTGAGCTGATGGCATACTTCCTGGTTAGGAGCCTGATTATGATATTATGCCTGATGATTATGCCATGAGCTACAGCAAAATGTCATGCATAACATTTTCAAGCAAACCCTGGAATCTAATCGAGATTCAACTGATTACTACACGATAATTATGAGCCGGAAACATTAATAGAAAACAAATATCCAACACCAACTTTGACTCTCATAAGAGTGTGTGCCTAATCTTTTGACAGAAAAAGTGACCTGTCTGGACATGACACTCTTTGACTGATAGCCAGGAGATTACATGTAATCCGTCCTCTTGCATGCTACCTGAATACCTGGTATTTGGGGCATGTTTAAAAAATCCATTCAATAATTCTCCATTACGTTAGACTGTCAATGTCACCTAAGAGGACACGTCAGCTTTGACCTTCAATCTCCTTTTATCTATTAGGCTAGGAAATAATATATTATAATATCTATATGGTTATGCTTACTCAAAAAGAAGTGACTAAATACCTCCTTTCTGTCCATGTTAAGCATTAGTGTTGAAACATTGTTGTCCACAAAATTAGACTCCCTAATGCTAAATGATTTACATTAGCAGTCTCGCTCATCCAGAGTGACTTAAGTGTTAGTGCATTAATCTGAAGATATCCAGGAGAGACAACCACATATCATGTTAAGTACATTTCTCCTTGGATGGATGCAACTATATGGTAGCTGGTAGAATGTGTGCTGTTCGTTGGAAGTGAAATCATTAAAGGATGTGGTGTGAAACAGAAATTCCTGCTCCTATAACAGATGCCATCATTAGATGTATAAAACACCCAGGGAGTGCCGGATAAACATGGATTTGTTTGTGTTCCATAGTACGAATGCTACATAATAGTAGAGCCCGTCCGTCCTGGCCCATCCTGCTTGATCATGTTCCCTCAGACTTAAAGAGACATATCATTCTCTGGCTGTGATTCTTTACCTCCAAGCAAATATGTTTGTAGTCAACAGCCATTGACATCACTGTCAATCATATAAATGAAAAATCCTCAGGTTTTACTAGTGAAACATCCTTAGAGCATTTGCATGCCAAACATTTGATATCCATTCGTGGGGATATCCATTTACTACAGTGTTGTTTGGAAGTATCCTATGGTGTTGTTTTGAATTATGTACAGTTGGCAAATATTTTTAGCATATAGTGTTAACTGCAGCATATAAGTGTTTTGCTTCAAACAATGCACATATTTTGCCTAGTGTTCATGCGTGCTGTTTAGTAGCTATTAGCCGAATGAGAAAAGGATGCTACCATTTTCCACAATCATTCTAAAATATCATAAGACAAGATGTGATGTTTTCTGTATTACGGTATAATACTATGCTATATACCGTGTGATACTATGCTATTATATTTGGTTCTGTAATGTAGAATATTATCATTATGCTGGCCTGGGTCAATCGAAAGGGGGGCGTGTCCTCCAAAACCCAACAAGATGCTCTGTTATCACATCGTTCATTTGATCAGGAAATAGGCTGTAACCAATGAGCTTGGAGGAGAGCACTCTTACGGCTATTGACCCGCCCCAAGGAGTTACTAGAACTCAGCGTTGCAAGGCAAGTCTGTTGGGCCATACCTCCCCCGACCTGGACAGTGCTGAGGCAATTTGCCCTGGCTTTTTGTGGTACTTCCATGCATGTTCAGTACAGTATGGATCAGAATCCAGGTTGTAGTCACTCAGCTTCACAGTGATGTGGTGTTTCAGTCCGGAGCGCCACTTGGGAGCCCTGGTGATTGATGTCTTAACCCACCGTATTGAATGAAAACACGGGGGAAATCTCAAGAGGTCTTACCAATGCGAACATTCCCATCAAAGGTTACTGTAGAACCATTGCCACATCCTTTGTAAGAATGTCATCATTTTGTATAGACTTTTGCAGAGAAAAATCCCAGTTGAAGAACTTTTTGTGTAGGGAAGGAAGAGAATTAATTCAATTACATTTTCTTATCAGCAGGTCAAGTTGTTTTCTATGGTGAAGGCAAGTGAACTGTAGAAGATCTTGAGTTTTTGGGCCACGTCCAACTTTAGGATTGCTCAATTCTGTCACCACTTCATGCCTAGGATTCCATCCGCTTCCTTTCTTGTGATTCCTCAGAGGGGGGATGGGTGATAATCACTGTCAGACACAGAACAGTCACAGTTTTAGGGTAGGGTTTTCAGATTAGAACATCTGTGGCCTTACTAACTAATACAAAAGCCTATTGCTCAGTCACACAAGTGGTCATATCTGACATATCTGAGATGTGGGAAATGAAAAAAATGTATATACCTTTATTGAAGGAGACCAAGCAACTTGGTTTCATGCAATGTATCTGAAAATCATTGCTGGAAAAACCAGTTCAAGCATTGTTCATGCACATTAGTGTTAGCATTCTGCGAGTGACCGAAATCTAGTGGCATATCATTGTTCCAATCACGTCGATTCTCAGTGTTCAGAAATAGAAGTGCTAGGACTGAGGTTGAATTCTATTCCCCAGCATGCCTCACTAACTAGAACCTAATGAAATGAAGTCTGCGTGTGAGTACAGGGTGGGAGTGGAGTGCCAAGGAAGCCGTGCTGGGTGTGTGGTTGTTGACATGTCTGGTTGGGGGTGGGTGGATGTGCGTCTGTGGGGGGGTGACTGGCCTGGGAAGGGCTCAGTCGTCCAGTGTCACATCTCTGCCAGAGCAGTTCTACAAGCCCCACTGGGCCCATTTTGTGACTTCTGAAGGGAGATTGCTTTGCAGATATGTATCACCGTTCTGAGAAATATCAATCCTCTCACTGGGCAGGCACTCGATAGTCCGAAATGATGGAGTATTGGGACAGTTATTTTTATTTTTTTTGTCATTCAGGGGAGATTTAGCTGGGCCACACAACGATAGGCTTGTGGTGAAGACAGATTCTTTTTTTCTGGTCGAGCACACTGTGATATTGATATTGGTTACAGTGTGAGTCAGTTCAAGAATCCTTCTGAGTCACTTATGCAGGGGACACGATTCATAGACAAAGCTGCACAGAGGGGAATCAAATTACCCACTGGCAATAACTAGCTCTGCTAGAGATCCATCGACATCGAACGGATATATTTCTTTAAGCAATTAAAAGTTTGCGTGGCTGTGGGTCTCTGCGGACCGCTGTGTTTGGGTGAGCCTGTTTCTCCGTGTCTGTCTCTTTTTTCCCACTCTCGTTAAGCAGCAGGGAACACCAGTATGTTTGCGCTTCACGCCGGCGTGTTGTTTTTGTGCGTTTCACACTGTGCATTTCCCCTTTGGCAGCCACCTGTTGTCCCCGCCTCGCACCCCATGGCTCCGCCCAGCCCCAGCACCAACAGCAGCACCAACAACAGCAGCAGCTCCAGCACCGCAGGCTGGGAGCAGCTCAGTAAAACCAACCTGTACATCCGAGGCCTTTCCCCAGCCACCACTGACCATGATCTGGTCAAGCTCTGCCAGCCGTGAGTACGCTTACTTCCTCTTACGATTAGAAGTGTTGATTGGTTATTGACTTGCTCTGCTGTGGTCGCCACCGCGATTACAGTGGACTACAGACAGGATTCAGAAGCAAAAGTTACTAATTGGCCCTTGGGCGCTAGCAATAACAGCGTGTTCAGATTGATTCTCGTAATATTTAGCTATTTGTCAAACGAGCCTCGTTTCTTTAACTCTAATTCATACAGAGAAATGCATGTTTAGTGAGTGTCCTAAAGCATCGGCGCATCAGGCTATTTTTGGTGTTGCATGGTCTCACGTCACATGGCTACATGAGCAACATTACTCCCCAGTGGACCGTCTCCCTGTGTGCATTGATAATAATGAGGTCACATGACACTGGTAATAAAGCCTTTTTTCGCTGTCATGATTTAAGTTGGATCGTGACTAGCGAGGACAGGTCAGCTCACTGGACCAGAGGGAGGGGGCCAGAGGAGGGAGGGAGGGGGATGGAGATACAGGGGGAGATGGTGGCCAGCACTGCAGGATGAGAGCTGACACGGGCATTACATCTGAATTTAAAATGAAATATGACGTTGGAAGACCACAAGGGCAAACCCAGAGAGTCTTAGCAGCTGACGCCAGACAGTGGGGAGTCCATATAGTTAATGTAGAGGATAAAGCATCCATCCCAGGCTGCTCTCATTCAGAGCCCCATTGTGTTATTGGAAACCTCACGTAAGTGGAAAAAGACCACCGAGGTGACTTTGGAATCTCATTTGCTTTTCCCGGACCCCCGCTTTACACATCCCCCTCTCCACCCTTCAACAATGTGAGGTTGACTTTGCGGCACATTCAACCCCCCCCCCCCCCCGATTGGCTGGCATAAATCCTCTATCCCATCTTTAGAAAAACATACTGCGAGATCTGCAGCGATGTACACACACACATTGGAGCACGAACATCTGTGTTGTTATTTATATAAACCAACCGAAAGCGGGAATTTGACAGGAACCTACCAATTAAAAACAAACAAATGGGTACTATATGTACAGTCAAAGAAATTCAGTTGGATTCCAACTGATTATGTTATCTAAATAAGGGAACTGTATGCAGACCACCTCTTGCACGGTTGGAGGTTAGCCAAAGAGCACCCGCTGGCTGTTGCAATTTATGATTTTGGATTACAGCTGAGAGTTGAGAGATTCAGGGTCAGGGCTCTCTTTTTACCCTGTGTTTTTTATAGCTTAATCCTTCCCGACAGTGTTTAAACTAGGCCCAATTAACATTATATCAATAATGTTTGAATTCATATTTGCCTAAATACTGGCAACAACACTGCCCTGCTCTGCAAAAATACATTCCTTAGAAAGTTACAGTATCTTACCCATTCGCTTGGGTATGGTATGTCCAAACTTTTGACTGGTGTTGTATATAAACCAAGAACATGTTTACAGCCAGAGTGCACTGCGCATTGCTGTTGAGATGGCTGATTTCAGTAGGTTCAGCATGACCATGAGGAGTGGGCTTGAGCACAAACAGACCACTAGGCCACTCAGAGAGTAGGGATGGTATGATGTATGCTAGCTAGTTGTTAGACAATCTATAGAGCTTGGAAAAGATCCCTGTGTTTTTCCAACTGATCCCATCCTCATATCACTCACTCACTCACTCTCTCTCTCTCTCTCTCTCTCTCCCTCTCACACTCCCTCCTGTTTCTCATTTTCTCCTCCTCGTTTTCGCCCTCTAACTCCTCTCTCTCAATGTCTCCTGCTCTGTCTTATTTCTCCCCTTCTGTCTCTTATTATTTTGTATCTGAATTGAGGTGTTGCACCAATTTATCCACAAGTACACTACAATAAAACCTCAAATAACTCCACTTAAAACCTTGAGAGAAAGGTTTGGGGAAATAGAAGTCACAGCAAATGGTATAATGAGTTGTTGTTGATAACAAAGTAACTTGTCATATCCTGATCACACAGTGTTTACCACATGTTACCCAGGACGTTGGACAGCCCTCTGCCAAGACAAGGCTTTTGCTTCGGGCCATCACTCAACCTCTCTATTTTCAGAGCAGACAGAACAGTATCCCTCCGTGCTGCCCACAGGAATCAATAAGCATGCAGCAAATAGTAACCAGAGCCCTTTTAGTCACGGTAATGGGATGAAGGTAGGAGAGAAAAAGCAGGTGGAATCAGAGTGCCTTGCTCCTCGACCCGCCGAGACTGCCTATCATTCAGAGACGACATTCAACATGATTCAGACTGCTCTCTCCTGTCCGACAGCATCGAGAAGCTCATCCCACTGTGATAGATGGTTAACTGAAGCTAATGGAACGGGGGGGGGGTTCTAATGGGTATGGTTGTTTTATATAACGAATGCCTGGGCACGGACACACTGACAGGCATATACCTTCAGCTTCGGCTCTGTACTGATTTCATATGCTTTTCAATGGTAATCCCATGGCTTCATGCAGAGAGCTTAAAGGTATCCTACCAGTCAACCCAGAGTGGCCCAGATTAGGAAGTGAATTTCCTGATCACTTGCCTCTTTTAACCTCTCCCTTTCAAACTTTAGATTTTTGCACCCCTTGATCATGTGTTGTGGGTGTGTGTGTGTGTGTGTGTGTGTGTGTGTGTGTGGGGGGGGGGGTTCTGTTGACGCTGTGGGGATTCTGTTAATTGATTAATTTGCTGTCAATTAGTGGAGCCCTTCATCCTCAAGGCTCTCTACGGAGGGTGGCGCGGGGCGAGGTCACGCCAGCCTACAGAGATCAGCCCAATCAGACGTGCTGCTGCTTGCACAATCAGACTGTGTAATTGGATTTTTAAAAAATCGTGGATTTGGTTATTATTGAGCCACTGCTGAGATCATTAATGGCCAAAGCACTATTGATGTCCCTCTGTGACAAACAAAAACAACAAGATCTGTCTCAATATGTTCTTTTTTACCAGTCGGGGTCAAGAGGGAGGCCTTGTTTTTATAAAGCCACCATCACCCCACCTCCCAGCTCGGGTCAAAGCTCAAACTTCCTCCTCCATCTAGAGAGCCTGTTCCCTCATCAATCATTTGCTGGCCCGGCTGATTACTGCAGCGGAGGTTCATTTACTACCGCAGCCTAATGTTTGTGTGTTCTCCTTTTGTTGCATTCGTCATTGTATCGGTAGAAAGTCGTCATATATGTCATTGTTGCGTTCTTTGCACAGATTCGCTATTCATTCTGAACAGAGGGGTCTAGCTTAGTGCTGAAAAGAAATGCAGTGCAGCCAATGTTGAGGGGGTCACCTCTGAGTTCATTTGTCAGAGCTGGCACCAGTAGCAGCAACATAGTGCACCAAATATCTTTAGAAGTACAGGATGTGGCTGTGGAATTCCACCCAGTACTTTGTCTAGAGGTCTAAAATGCACATTGGGTTTATCTTCCCTTCTGAAGATGCCTTGCATTAGTTTTCACTATCCTGAAATACGTTTGTCTATAGAGAATAGCTAGATCCTGAATAATTCTCTTGTTTGGTAAAATAAAAATGAAATCATGGCAGCCTTTGCTCTAGTGCTGCTGAGATTCTTAAATCCACATGGAGACGACTTCCTGTTTCTCATGCTTTTTTGGTGATGTCATAAATTCTTGTGCAAGCCAGGCCTCTTTCACTGAGGCTTTTATAACAGGCTGTTTCTGTCTGGTATGTAACGCAGCACAAGTCACTATGCCTCTCTTTTTCTTCCACTCCTAGGTATGGCAAAATTGTGTCAACGAAGGCAATCCTGGACAAGACAACAAACAAATGTAAAGGTGCGTATAGCTCCCCTTGTTTTACACATACTTTTCAACAAGTTATATTCACAAAAATAAGTTAAGAAAACATGAAATATCTAAGCACATTTGGCCAAGACTATATTTTCCAATGAATGTATGTGATCCGTAAGTATTTCAAAATGTATGTCATACATTTAAATATATTTTCAAATTAATGAGAAATTGGCAATTTGTCAAAAATGTATTTTATGTTGTTTTAATCTATGGGGTGGATTCTAGGAAAAGATGAAGAATAGTTTTGCTTTGTATTTACCAAATATGCACACAAATCAAGAAGTCATGCTCATGTAAACAGTCCCCGGGCTTAAAGCAATAAAAACCATCACATGCGTCTTCCCTGTGAGGATACTGTATTTAGGAATCACAATGACTCATTGTAAGTCAAAATAGGCGTGCAAAGGCTTTAGAGATTTGATATGATGACTCAGAGGACTGAGTGTAATCCACATAATTCTATTTTACTAAAGACAATGGCCATGCTAAAGAATGAATAAAGAGTCTCTTGACTCACACAGTGGGTTTAGCGGCGTAGCACTCTCACAGTGCCCTGGCTCGGCCTTGTAAAAGTTATTCAGTCATCCGGTAGGTATTTGTTTCAGAGGGACGGGGCTAGTCGGGAAACAGACAGCCAGGCTGCTGCCCACCTTGTGTTATTTTAGTCCAGGCTGTCCGTCACCGTGCGGTGCACCATAGGTGGATCCCTACAGGAAGCTCCTCCCTCCAGCGTGTGACTCACAGTCTTGGCTCTAGCTGCAGCCCAAAGTCCGACACCCTGCCCTGATTGCTGAGGAGCACACTGACACTGCAGCCTAGTCAGCTCGCACCAAAGATGGGCTAAGGGGAAAAGAGCTCAGTCACTCTCCTGTGGATTATCGTGTGCAAACTAGTCCCAGGCGGACCCCAGGAGATTTTGGTTTTGCGTGCCGATTTGGTTTTATTTGTATTATTGAAAGCATGAGCAGAAAAAAAGTATAAGAAAACTGTTACAAAAATATATTGGGTGTGTTTTGGGTGTGTTTTTATGTTTTATGAAGGAAATACATCTGTGACCTAATAGAAAAACCAATGAAAACAGAACAAAATAGAAAGAACCACACCTTCTGTGATATTTTACTGTGCCAATGGACACAGTAAGAGAGGAGAGGCTGCGATGTCTATGAAATACTAGTAAATTATCGCTCTGTATGTGTCAAAATCTCTCTAAATGTAGGGTTGTTGTCAATCGGCCGAGCAATCTTTTTTTTAGGGAACCTAATTTTCTTTCAATAACATGAAGATAAATGTATTGTACTATAACAAGTTAGTTGTTCTTTGGGCTTGGGTAATCTGTTCAGAGGCTCTGATACTCCCAGGATAATCAGCAGCGGGTCTGGCTTAAATGTAGTTCCCAGGTCACCCGAAAGGATCTCTAAGACTCTAGATGACTGTGTTGCAACACAGAGAAAAGCAGAGGAGTAGTGTGCCCTCAGCTATTTGACATTTGTCACAAAGGGGAGATGCCACAGGGAAGATGCCATGCAATTCAGGTCCCAAACAATGCAATCCGTGCAAGATCTTGAATTTCGAAAGTCCGGAGCCGACCAAACAAGCACTCCAAGCCATTCTCCAAGGCCGTCACCCAGGGCACAACGCCTCCCCCCAACCCGCTCGATAGCAATCGTTAGATAAAAGGTCAACCGATTAAAATTCACCGCACAAATGAGGCACAAGCCTGCCTGAACTACCATGCTCTCCTCCACGCAGCATTCATTAGATTTTCTATTCATGTCCATAAAAACAAAAACATATATCATAATGATCAGAATTGACGTTTTGCTGTTTATCGTCAAAGATGACAGTAGACACGCTCCTTAGATTCCACGCTGAGGTTATTGTGGTTGCTGTGGGCCCGAGAGGGGGTCGTTCAGGGGTTAAATGAACCAGCATCACTCAGCGATGTGGACGTGGTGCACAACACCAGAGAGGGTGCCATTTAAGTCAAGATGTCACCTATGAAACAGAACCAGGCTTAGACTAAGCTGAGTAGTACATTAGGCAGGATGGTTGGGCACTGGGATCTTTTCACTGTTACACATACAGTGAACTGACAAGTGACTTGACTGTCGGGTGTTTCATCCCTCAGGTTACGGCTTTGTGGACTTTGACAGCCCTGCTGCAGCTCAGAAAGCTGTCACTGCCTTGAAGAACAGCGGGGTCCAAGCCCAGATGGCTAAGGTGAGGGTATGCTTTCAGTCCTATTCATATTCTCGCACACTAACACCTGATGGTGAACATTCTCAAGTGGATTTGGACAGTCAGTTTGTAGGCATCACAAGCCTCCCCCCTACATCTCCCTGCCTCTGGAGCCTGTCTTGCCTCCAGTTTGTCTGAAGTTCCCCTGAGACCCTGCGGTCACTGTGTTGAAACATAGGCCCACACAAGCATGGCTATTCAACTGTATTCTTAAGCATAATTTATACTTCCATTTGAAAGTGGGTTAATGTTTACCATTTGTGTGGTATAAATTGTGTAAATTTGGTTCATTTTGTGCCTCGACAGGGGGATTTTAGCACACATTATTTATTTTCTGGCTTTCTTCTGTTTCACTTAAGTTTGCATACTGTAATTGGTCAGGATATTGTACAACTCCCTTTGTCCCATGGTAATACCCCCCCCCCCCCCATTTTCCAAAGCTTAAGATAAGCATGCATATCACTTTTGACTGCACAAGACAAATAGTTAAATCCAATTCTAGTCAGTATTAAAATAGTCCACAAACACAGTCCCAGTTTTCTGAAACATTTAATGAATTAAACACTTACTTAATTTTGAGGGTTTATAATTGAGTTCATTAATAATTTAGTGCATCTACTTAAATATATATGTATGTATTTGTATTTCTAACAGTTGATCTCCATCAAATTCATACAGATATCTTCCTCTTGTTTTTATTTACACATAGGAAACATCTTGTGTATCACATTTCTCAGTTGACTGAGCAACCTAGTATTCTGTTTATTTTCTCTGTCGTTTTTTTCTTTCATGCATGGCACTCTCAGTTGACTAACTTTTGCAGAGAATGTTCCCCCTCTCATCAGAAGAGAATGTTGTTCTAACAAACTGCCTCACCTCTATGGGGAGATTAAACTCATCAAAACTCAAAAATAGCTTTCAGTTGGGGCTCCCTAATGGCACAGTTTTAATGTCATTGACTGCTAGCACAACTACGTCATTGCAGCCAGGAGTTCAAATCTTGTTGGAAGTTCCTTGTGTAAGGGGTTGCATATTGGCTCAGCACCCTCCGAGTTAGGTGGTGTTGAACTGGGGGCACTTCTAGGATTTAAAGACACCAAGGACTTAGCCAACACCCAGTTCTACTCCTCTTAAAAACACATCAAAATGAATGAATTTGGTGCGTTTCTATGGGATGGGGGAAGATGAATAACTTCCGTTATTATATTTTCAGTATATTTTTGTTCAGATGACATTACAATATTTATGACAATATTTAAGACAAAACCAATACATATTTGGTGAAATAACCCAGATTTTTTATCACAGCTTTCATGCGTCTTGGCATGCTCTCCACCAGTCTGTCACATTGCTGTTGGGTGACTTTATGCCACTCCTGGCACAAGAATTCAAGTAGCTCGGCTTTGTTTGATGGCTTGTGACCAACCATCTTCCTCTTGATCACATTCCAGGGGTTTTTAATGGGGTTCAAGTCTGGGGACTAGGCTGGCAATGACAGTGTCTTGATCTGGTGGTCCCACACCTTGATTGACCTGGCTATGTGGCATGGAGCATTGTCCTGCTGGAAAAACCAATTCTCACAGTAGGGGAACATTGTCAGAGCAGAAGGAAGCAGGTGTTCTTCCAGGATAACCTTATACTTGGCTTGAATCATGCATCCTTCACAGAGACAAATCTGCCCGATTCCAGCCTTGCTGAAGCATCCCCAGATCATCACCGATCCTTCCCCAAATGTCACTGTGGGTGCCAGACACTGTGGCTTGTAGGACTCTCCAGGTCTCTGTCTAACAATTAGACGACCAGGTGTTGGGCAAAGCTGAACATTTTACTCATCAGAAAAGATGACCGTACTCCATTCCTCTACGGTCCAATCCTTATGGTCTTTTGCAAACTTCAGTCTGGCTCTTCTTTGCTTCTCATTGATGAAGGTTTTTTTTCTAGCTTTGCACGACTTCAGCCCTGCCCCTAGGAACCTGTTTCGAACAGTCCTCGCCATGCACTTCACCCCAGCTTCTTTTTGTAGGACACTTCAGGTCACTTGATATCATCCTACGGTTGTTGAGTGACATTTGAATGAGTTGACGGTCATCTCGGTCAGTGGACAGTCGTTTTCGCCCTCTGCCAGTCTGTAGCTTTGTTGTCCCAAATGTCTGTTGCTTGACCTTGTTCTTATGGGAATTTTAAGGATGGAAGCAAACTGACGCTCACTGTATCCCTCTGCCACTAAAGCCAGAATTGAACCCTATTTTCCTCACTCAAAGCTTTTCTTTTCAACTCTTTTGTCATGCTGAATAGTTATTTTTTTATTCAAATTACCTTTGAGATACTACTTGCGCTGTTTTTGCCTCCAGCTGGTCCTATTGCTTCTCAACAACAAAATGTTTTTTCTTCTGATTCTAAAGTGAAATGCCAAAATGTGGAACAGGAAAAACAAGCAGATTTTATTATTCTGAGAAAAGACTCACAATGACACAACTGTTTCAGTCAGTTTCAGTCATTTGATAATAATAATCAAGCTTTTCTCACCAAAATGGAACTCGCATCGACCCGACCCTAAGTTTGGGAACCACTGCAATTCATGCTGAAATCCTAGTAATTACACGCCTTCAGCAGTAATTACACATTTTATTACAATAGAAGTCTCTGCCCGCAGCTAAGCTAATATAATTGATATATTTTTATTAGTTTTGAACTCATTCTCCAAACAGGTTTTACATGTTTGGGAGAAGCCTGTAGACACAACCGGCTTTGGGGAATCACTGTTAGCAGCGTCTCTCGTTGCCTACTCATAGCATCTCTAGTTGCCCACTCATAGCATCTCTAGTTGCCTACTCATAGCATCTCTAGTTGCCTACTCATAGCATCTCTAGTTGCCTACTATAGCCACTATACGTTAGTTGTGTAGAATGCTTTTTTTATCTAGCTGTTTATTACATGTTTTTTCTGTCGAACTGGCATGTCTGGTTTGTAAAATGTTCTAAGCCTTGATGGAGTGTATATGGTATTTCTAGCTGTCACATAATTTGTGTCTATGACTATAAATTGTGGTTATGTTAGCGTAGGTGTACTGCAGTTTGGCTGGTGCGCCGTTTGGGTGTTGCTGCTGCCACATTAGTCTGATCTCGTAAGCTACTGTTCTCTGCCCAAAGCACAGGTCAAAGTATGCTGGCAAAGTTAAACTGTCTGCACTCCTACTCATCACTCACTGAGCTCTACACTTCAGGGCACGCTACAGTCATTTTCTCACCCTGCTAAAAATCATTCTGTCCCTGGTCCATATTCGCTCTATACATTATTTGTAAAGATAAATTAAGAAACATTGCATCTACGATGTAGGCTACTATTTGCTTTTTAATTAGGTTTTCTGAGAAGGTCCAATAGCCATGGTTCACCACTGTGTTCTTTAGGCTGTTGAAAGCTAAGCAGTTGATCAGATAACATTTATAATAAGCATAACTTATTATAGTTTATTCTATTTTTTGACTCACAGCTGAGTTTAAAGCAAAACACGCTCCGGGTGTATCAGTGCAATCTCTTGGTGGGCAGATAGACCCTGTCCACCTTTCCCAACTCTGTTTGCCTGTAACTTGTACATTGGATGATATTGATTGACAGGATCCACAATGAAACTATTTCTCTGACTGGAGAATATTGAAGGGCGTCTCATTTTGGCACTAAACGTTGGTGTGCTGTTGGGGACCTGTGCATGAGTGAGAGCCCTTGTTTGTATGCGTAGTGGTGTATGCGTGTGTACGTGTGCTGTATGTGCCTGCGTGTGTGTGTGTGTGTGTGCGTGCGTGTGTGGTGGTGTGTGTGTGCATGTGTGCGCGTGTGTGTGTGTGTGTTGTGATGTGCGTGACGGTTCTTTAAGGGATCCTGTCAGCTGAGTGCTCACACTCCCCCAGGGTGAATGGCGCCGACAGGCAGACTGTGGGGTGGAGAGGACAGGCTGCTGAAATGCTGCACTGACAACAGGGTGACGTACTGGAGAAGGAATCCTCCCCGGGGACATGTGTCAGCCTCCGCAGGAGCAGAGACGACTCAATGTGTCCTTTCTGAAGGAGCCTCATAGGGCCTTTAGTTGCTCTGCATCAAACAGCATCCTGTTTTCCTATTTCCTGCACAACACAGGGAATAGGGTGTCCTTTTAGACATTGTGTGCTTTCTGAGGAGGCTCCTCTCATTTGTTCAAATGGGCACATTTACGCCATCTATCCAAACCTGGCTGCACGTTCAAAGATGATTTAAATGGAAATATATTTCCAGGTTTAGGATGGCCAGCCTTAGTCGCACTTAAGTCCCTTGGCTTTGGGCAGGACAGGTGAAGTCGGCTGCTTTTAGACATATTGCAGGAAATTCTTGTCTCATTATTACTGGAAGTATTTTTACATTTGCTAAAATAATTTTTTTAACAATGAAGTAAAGTAAAGACAAGGTGGCAAATATGAATATTAGAAGAGGCATTAGTCACAAGCATTGTTTTTTGCATGTAAACGATCTAGCCTGGTGCTGCATTACTCAGTGAAGTCACAGCGGCATGTATCATTTTACAGGGAGACTAACCAGCATTTTCCATCAGTGGAGGATTTGTTTTTACGTAAAAAAAAAAAAAGAAAACAACTGATGGCCTGATGATTTTCTGAACGTCCTATTATCTTTGAGATTGAAACCTACAAGTTGAAATACCGTCCAAAAATACAGTAATATCCATCTGTAATGTAATAAAAAGTAGCCACCCAAATTAAAAAAGTTAGCTTCAGTGGTTTATTCATGGCAGTGTCCTGAAAAAGCGTCTATTGATTTTGGGTCACTGGACAAAAAGGTTTTAAAGTAGAGACCATAATGAAACATTTGTAACCAGCATCCAGTACATGTAGCTAGTTTGACATGTGAGTTTGTGTCAGGTAGATGGATGTCAGAAAGGCCTTAATAAAACTGTAACGGGAGGCCAGGTTCTGGTGGGAGTCAATTGAGCAAAGATTTCACATTGTTGGTCTTCAAAGGGGAAGCAGGGGCTGTAATAACTCTGAACAAGGTCGTTTACATTCTTGGACAGAAGAAAGGGAAGTAAATAATTGGAGGTTGTCATGGCAACCCAGCCAGTTAAAGTCGTGGAAATAAGGCCTGTAAAGCCTAAACAAGAATCTCTCAAATTCAATTCCCCTGTGAATCTCAGAAGCTCCTTGACATGCCTCCGTGCACCTATTTAACTTTTAATTAAAATAAAGCTGTTTAGTGGGGCATGCCTAAGTTTAATCTAGGTATTGTTCAAGGTAAAGGCCATTTAAAAGTCAGAGCCTTTTCAGTTAACTTTTTCTCATTATTACCAGAGCTGGCTTGGGCTTAATGGACTCCCTCAAACAAAGGTCCCTTTTCCTGAAAGTGTTTTCTCTCTGGCTGGGCACCATTCAATAGGCATTCACTCATTATTATTGCTGAACCAGGTGGGTGGGAAGTCAGCATAAGGGATTCCTGAGAAAGATTCCTCCCGATGGTATTCCCATGAATGAAATCCCATGATATCCGTTTAAATCGACGACTTTTCCTGAAAGAATGCATATTCATATTATGCACATTATGACTCACATATCAAATGATGGGAATGCATCATGAATCCAGTATCACAGGACTTCAGTCTGTATGATAAGGAGAAGTGCTCTGGATTGACTGGTCACCGTTGAAGTAAACCTCCTTATGTAATGACAGATGAGGGGTACCTATGTCCCTACTGATTTTGGACACTGACAGTAATAATACCCTAAGCACACCATTTGGAAGGACGCCCTCTCAGGCTAGACAAGCAAGCCCTACGCTCCTCCCCGTCCCCTCCCATCAGCCCCCAGTGGCGCTCGGTGAGCATGCCCTGGTCACATGACTTCTACCGACCGACTGTTTTGCTGGTGACCCCATTCACTGCCGCACAAACAGATGTCTTATCTTGCTGCCAAATTTCAGCCGGGTCGTTTTAAGAGCCGGTCCACACGCACAGGAAGGCTTTTTTTTCTCCTCTAATTTCTCTCAGATGATGACGGAGCTGGGGGGGGAGTTTTGGGTTTATGCTAACAGAACTCCTATTCGGGATGACTCATGGGTTAACCATGTGGTAATTATCCTACAACAAAATGTTCCTTGATTCAATGACTATTCTGCCACTGTGATTACCTGTGGAGTACAGGTTTTGTGTTACCTGACTAGGTTATTTCGATTTGCCATATATCATCTCTGTACCTGTTTCCTTCACATAATGGCGGCAGCCTTCTATCATGTATATTTGTGGCCTACTTGAAATTATATTAAAAGCCCATTTAACTGGACAAATCCTTCACCATTAGCCTTTAGGAAGTCATAAAGGAAAAAGTTGAATGGCATTCTTTTTGCCCTTGAATATAATTAGTGTCTTTGTGTGTGCCTGTGTTACTGATGGCCACTCCCTCTTTTTAATTCAGATAAAAGAGAGCTCTTTTAGGGAATTATTATTATCAGCAAGCACACACACACACACAGAGCCCTGCTGCTGCTCACTGCAAAACATACTCCTCCCCAATGTGTGGGATTTGAACACCTTCTCTGGGTGCTAGCTGCGTTTGTGTGCTTCTGTTCTGTGGGGCCAATTCAATGTTCCTAATAGTTGGATGTTGATTTTACTGTCAGCGTATTACTTTAGTAATCCAATCCAGTGTGTTGGCCTGGCTCTGAATACGGCAGGACACTGATGAATATTAATGGTGAGCTTCTGCTCCCCGGGGACCCCTAGCCATGTCTTCTGTTTCTGCTGACGCTATTGAAATACAGGATGAAATCAGCTGATGTGGGTCTTAACCAGCCGTGGGCTGCATGCAAATAACCACTCATCACTATTCATGTTGACCCTTTATTAGCTAAAACCCAGGGAGACAAAGACAGCAGAGAGACAGGGAGACATCACCAGTTTTCACCCCACCGCACCATTCAAAGATACAGCAGAGAAATCGAGAAATCACCGGCTTTTACCTCACCACACCGTTCAGAGAGACAGCAGGGTGGTTATGCCAAAAGGCCCCAAATCACATATGTGCTCTCGTCCCAAGTGGTGCACTACAAAGGGAATATGGCATGATTGGGGACACAGAGAGAGGGTAGGAATTATTGAAGAGATAAGGCTGGGACTGTGTCAGCAGTGCTAGTGAGGATCTGTGGTGATGAAGAATGTTTAAACAAAATCCAAGTCCTCCCTCACAGAGACTGAAATGAGTAACACTGCATATGGGACCAAACCGAATGCCAGGCACAGCAACAGAGTTGGAATGTTCTATGATCTTGTTGTTTTTCCAGGTGTGTCAAGGTGGTTCTTTACTGTCATTAACACCTCAACGCTTCCTGTCTTTTATCACCATGCAGCAACAAGAACAAGACCCAACAAACCTGTATATCTCCAACCTGCCGCTGTCTATGGACGAGCAGGAGCTGGAGGCCTTGCTCAAGCCCTTTGGCCAGGTCATCTCTACCCGGATACTGAGGGACTCTAATGGAGCCAGCAGAGGAGTGGGCTTTGCAAGGTCAGCAATGGGCACGGTGTGCTCGAACTGAAGGACTTCTCTTTTAAATGAGCACATACTGCAGCAATGGGAGGAACAGCAGCCACAGCCCCGCATTCACAAATGACATTTTTTATTTACGTGACAGAAATTGATAGCCTAAGTGCGAGTCCGTTCTTGCTATAACGCAAACTTCTTGGCCCTTGTTGTCAAACAAAACCAATATTTGGCTTGGCAAGAAGAGCAGCGGATTTTACGAGAGCACAAACAGATCTGGCTCCAAGTGGATTATCGCCTAATCAAAATGCACAGTAAAACACAGCTCGATTATGGCCTATTCATTTGCAGTTTGTTTTGGTATTTTCACTCATTTTAATTCAGCTTTTCTCCCGGAGGGGAAACTGTGGTTAGCTGTCGATTTGACGGGATCAGGAAGGGTTAACAAAGGCTCTTTTGAGGAACAGTTTCCTCACGACTGAGCTGGTGTAATTATAGTGTTAACGTGGGCCTCCTCCTTTAACACTGACGTTCCAGGACACTTGACTGACTAACCTGAAAGGGAGGCCAGGCCCATTGACTCACAAAGCAGCAACACTATCTTTGGATCATAGGAATGTCTGGCTGGCAGTCTATCAGAGGGTGTGTGGTCAAGTCTGTGCCTGTTTGATTGTTCGCCTCAGATCCACAGCAAATATGTACAACATGAAAGACATACAGTATAGAAAATTCATCTCATCGCCCTTTATGACACTGATCAAAAAAATAAATAACACATTCTAGGAAAGGTTTTCATTTGTATTCACGCACATAAACCACTGTAGAATGCCATCATGTGATTCTACAGCATATATTGTGGAATTGAATTAAGTTGTCATCCTCTGCCTATTTCAGGATGGAGTCGACAGAGAAATGTGATGCTGTTATCTCTCACTTCAACGGGAAGTTTATTAAGACACTACCTGGCGTTCCTGGTAAGAGCCCAGTTTCTACTAATCAATTATTTTTAACTAGCAGTACTGACTCTCTGGCGTAAACAGAACTGTTCATTCGGATGTAAACCAACTCATTGAGTGGTCAGGCGGCGAGTGGTCAAAGAGCTGACCTGTGGTCTCGGCTGTAGCCCAGGTCTGTAGTCAGAATGGGATCACATTCCCAAAACAGTACACTATTTATCAGGACCTACTGGAAATAGGGTGCTGTTTGTGGCTTCTTGTGGTGACAGAAGATGACATTCAGCTGCTGGTCTCCACCACCACTGACCCAGCCACTGACCCAGGACGGTTGCTGTGCTCCTGGTCAGTTTCCCACAGGACATCAAGCCATGGATGAGGGCTGAGATTCCGGCAGTTGAACAGCAAAACCACTTAGGTTTTCGTGATTGCCACTCGCACCCATCATTAACAACATCAGCAGCTACAGCCTCAGAATTGATGGTGTGGAGGTCCTCCCCACCATGGAGGTTTGCCTGTAGGGTATGAAATTTGACAGCTCTTGTTTTGAGGCACACGGGAAAATAGGACCCTTTTTTCATCTAGGGAACACTGCAAGGTTACGACCTGTGCTGTCAGAACTTGCAGCTGAGGGACTCATCCACGCTTTTATCTCATCTGGGCTGTCGTAATGCTCCTTCACTTGGCACATCTGACAAATAACGAAGGAAGCTACAATATGTCCAGAACTGTGCTGCACGTGTTCTCACCTACACCTACCCCATGGGCACATCACTCCAGCACATCCTCCACTAGCTCCCCATATGCTCACGTATTAACTTTAAAGCCCTGGATCGCACCTAACAGGCTAACCACAAACCTGAACCCATGTATCTTTCTGACCGCATTCTACCCTCATGCTCTGCACGCAACCTTCACACCTCTAGGTCCCTCTGTGTTTTAGCAGCCTCACAACAGACCACCAGACTCTGGGTGATGGGAATTTCAGCTGACTGGCTCTTTGGATGCGGAACACCCTACCAGTCCGTTTCATGTCTGCAGAGTGTCATGGCTTGTTTGAAGCAAATCCAAAGACTGAGTTGTTCCCAAAAAGCTTACAAGAGCCTTGTTTAATACTGTTCTCCAATCTACTGGATATGTACACCTGTATATAGCTGCGATTGTTATCTACGTGTTTTGGATTGTGTTTGTTCATATTTAAGTATTTATTCCCACAAGTTCCTTGGTTGTGAGCATTTTTACAAATTAAACGATAATTATTATTTTTAAACAAGCGCTAAGAGGCTGAATGCTGCGCTGCCTTGTGCGACCGGAGAGCTGCCATCTTTCTTCTCTAAGCTATTTAATTGGATTATTTGACTGAAATAGTGTTCACTGGCCCTGCTGCCTTTAGGAGAGGACGAGGATTACAGGGCCACAGCTGCCAAATGAGATGTCTGTGTTTCCCAGGCGGGCGTCTAAAAGCCCACTCCCAGGCCCCAGCAAGGGCTGTCTGGCTGATTGACAGTACAGAAAGCAATGTAGACAGAACCATGCCTTCTATTGTGGTCTATGTGATTGTGAAGACCATCTTTCACCCTTTGCCCCCCCCCACCGCCTCTGTCTCTCTTTCCTTCTCTTCTTCTTTCTTTTTCCCTCTGAATTTCTCTCTACTTTCCTGTCTGTCTCACTCCCTCTTGCTCTTTCTCTCAAGCGCCCCCAGAGCCCTTGCTGTGTAAGTTTGCTGACGGCGGGCAGAAAAAGAGGCAAAGCCAGAATAAATTTGTGCAGAACGGCCGTGCGTGGGCTAGAGACGGCGATGCCAGACTGGTGAGTGCCTTTGCCCTTTCAGTGCTCATGTCGGATGCACAGGGATTACTCTACATTGAGGAGCACATCTATAATAGGGGGCGCCGACAGGACAGCCTACACAAAGGCTGCCTGTTTGTATGTGTGAACACATCCTAGTTTGAATAAACATGTGCCACGGTACTGTGGCTGAGACTTTTTGAACAATTTCAAACTCTTGAGAGATTCGTGAGGAGCAAAGTAGTCCCTCGCCACAGGTGTCATGCAGAGCGATGTTTGAGGCTAGCGCGACTGTGGGTTGCCTCCGCATATATGTTCGCTTCTCATTTTAGCTCTGCTGTTCCTCTACTTGTCCTCAGGCTGGAATGACCCTCACATACGATCCCACCACAGCAGCTATGCAAAATGGGTAAGAGCCGTGCAGGAAATGAGCTCCACAGTGCTTTCCTATTACCATGTATTGCGTATGACTTTGTAAACAGTTTGATGTCTCTCTACAGATTTTATGCGCCGCCATACAGCATCGGAAACCGGATGATCGCTCAGACGTCCATGTCTCCGTACATCTCGCCTGTCTCCACATACCAGGTTGGCATCTTCATCCTTTAGTTGGTATGGATGGAAGGGTGGGCATGACTCTGAGCTGCGTTACTATCCTATACAACCATGCCACTCATTCTTAAAGGTGGATCCTGCAATTTGTGCCCACTGGCTGCAAAAGCGGTGCTGTCGAGACAAAAATGTTTGGCAATTTGTGTCCACATTATCACCGGCTTTCAAACTTTATTGGCTTCCTGTCGTTGGATAGTCATACTACTTGGACGATGCACATACAGACATATTACACATCCAACCCAAAGTGGGTAGTATAAAATAATATTTGTTAATCGCTTAATTTCCAGAGTGCATTTCTAAGCTTTAATATTCCAGTTGTGTTGATTCCTATATTTCTGAGTCTAAGAGTGCTCTGCTCTCCTGTGGTGTGTGGGGTTTGGGCTGTGAGAGGTCACAGGCTCCGGGCAGTGTTCCAAATGGCACCCTGTGCTTTTTGTCGTGCGCTATGAAGGGAAGAGCAGCCCGTTTGTGGTGCATTCCTTGTGTGCTGTTTGGAACGCAAGTGGTCTGTGAGCTCCTGAAATAGCTCCCTGTGCTGTGCTGGTGTGTTTACAAAGTCTATATAATGTTCCAGGTACCGAATCCCTCGTGGGTGGCTCACCAACCCTACATCTTGCAGCACCCGGTAAGACCAAATAAATGTCCGCTGACTCTCATTAACTAGCCATGCCTCGTCCTATTTCTCATCATCTCCTGTCCTCTGGTTTCTTCCCTCGCTCACTTCCGAATATCTTTACAGAATGTTTCTCTGTCCACTTTACCTCAACCCTCCCCGCCCCTCCACTCCTCCTTTCTCCTGTCTCTCCTGTTCGTCCTTACCCTGCTGAGAACCATAGAGCAGCTGTAGGCAGGTGTTGCCTTCACTCTGTGTTTAGAGAAGTGGAGTACCCAGGGAGGTGGAAAGGGAGACGGTGCTCACAAATGCCACACAAACAGAGCATTACGTGGCTGAGCTCTCGTGGAGTTACTGGCACTACGGTGTTGACAGAAACACTAGAACCTGGACGCCTGGCTCTCCCAGTGAGTCACCACACAGAGACCTGGAAACGCTTCAAACATCCCCCGTTTGATGAATGATTCCACTTGTATTTCCTAGCAGATGGTGGCGAGCTGAGTAAGTGTTGTTCTGTACCGTACAAGTCATTCCTGCTTTTACAAAGGAATGGCGGATCCCCGTGGGAGCTGTTTCTTACAAATCCTCCCCCTGTTCCTCTAGCCTGCTCGGTGATAATCAGCCGAGATTGCCAGTGTCCCATGTCCCAACTGGCATGCTGTTTGGTAGGTAGTGCATAGGGCTCAGGTCATGAGTAGGGCACTACGTACGGGACAGGGTTCCATTTGGGACGCCCACAGTGACTTCTGAAGCCGGTGTGGCTGGCTACATTGTAATTTGGATATAGGAGATGAAGTCTGACGCACTGGGTTCAGCTGATCTTGCTCTCGAATGGAAACCCAACCCAAGGCCAGACTTCATGGAATGTTACATGATTCAGAAAGGGAAGAGTTTACTCTCGGTATCAACCTCCTCAACCTGAACCCATCTGCCCTGACTAGGGCAGGGGACGTCCCAGATAGTACCCTGAGCACTTTGACAGTGCACTACATTTGACAACGTTCCAGAAGGGCTCTGTTCTGAAGTAGTGCTCTGTATAGGCAACCGGGGTCCACTTGAAGCAAGGTCTCTCCTTCTTTCTCTCTCCCTCTTTTCTTCCCCCTTGGATTTCAGTCGTTTTGGTCGGTTCCGTGGTAATCGTGGATTTGTGTGGTGTTCACTTGTCGTAAGCACAAAGGAATGTTGGATCCATGGGTGGTTTTCGTGGCTGTGCTGCCCTCTGCTGCCGTGCTCTCACCCTCTCACACTCTTTGTCCCAGGGAGCGGTGATATCGCCCTCTATGGACCATACTATGTCACTACAGTCTGCATCCATGATGAGCCCCCTCACCCAGCAGATGAGCCATCTCTCCATGGGCAGCACGGGAGCGGTGAGAAATCTGGGGTCACAGGGTCACACACGTTTACAATGTGGTCATATATTGTGCTATCAGAGCAAAGGTCATATGTATTGAATATCTCAGCCTAGGGAGGCTGGTTTAGAATACGTTTTTGACTTTATTTGCGCTATGACTGAGATTACATTTGGTGCAATTACCCTGAGACACTATATATACAGCCTAAGCAGTATATGCCATGTATTTATTCTGTGCTGTTTTATTTTTGGGGATTAATGCTAACACGGTTATTTCTATCCTTCCTTATTCAGTACATGACTGCAAACTCTATGCAAGGAGCCTATATTCCCCAGTACACACACATGCAGACGGCAAATGTGCCAGTAGAGGTTTGTAGTTAACAAAATATAAATTTCATAACATACCTATCCTATGTTCTGCCGGCTGTACTATACCTTAGGAGTACCAGTAGGACTCGTTCCTCAGACAAACGTTAGGCCTACTCATGGACTCGACATTTCTAATAACGGAGAATCTCCATAAGGAATGATTGTTGGTTCAGGACTAGGTCTGTCACATCAGACTACACAATGTTAATTATACTTAATGAAAGTTACTAATAACTGCTACATAAGTGGTAATTCACATGGATAACATTTTGTGCTTTATATAGTCTACATTTTCCTTCCAGGACAACAGTCAGCAACAACAGGTGGAGTCATCCGATCATTCCCCCTACACCTACCAACAAACCAAGTAATTCTGAGGTACTGTCAGAATGGGATTATTTTCCTGTGCATTTTAATTTACCAAAATAGTGCACCAGTAGAGATAGGTCTCTGGTCAGAGCTCGCATGCCATTGTGGACACATGTTTCCAGGCCAGCCTTTAGTTATAGGCAAATGTTTTATATGATAGATTGACACTCATCTGACTTGTCTCACTGTTTCCTCTCAGGTGTGATAGAAGCCGAGAAGACAGCAGAAAACAATCATGGCTTCCTCTGATGATGGATCGTGCGTTAAGGATTTATCACCATTTTGCACAGGTTCTGCAACGATTTCCTTTTGTTTTGTGAAAAAAGTGAGACTATTTTGGTATAACCTCACGTTCCGTGGGGTGCAAATAAGTGATTAATTTCATCAAAGGATATTAATTCTGAAGATAAAAAAGAAGAAAAAATAGTTTTATTTTAATAAAGAACGTTTATTTTTTACCACAGAATGTCACATGGATGCAAGAACCTCTAAAGAATCATGTGACTTGTTGTTTAAGGTGCATGATAGTGAAGATGTATTTTGTTAATATTTTCTATGATTTTCATTTTGTTTTTCTCTTATTTTGTACTGAAATAGATTTTTTCTGAAGATTTATTAGCCAGACATTTTGAAAATGATGTTTTGTGCTTGCTGTGTGAGTGTTGCTATGGTGTTCAATGTTTCTTCTTGTAAAGTGATTTATCTTAGTAGTCTAGACTGATCTTTCTGTCTCATACAATTTGCCTTAAAAGTTTCTATACAGTAGCTGTATAGGCAACCTCCGAGGCTAGAAATCTACGAGAAATGTTGAGAGCTATTGCCTTGTAAATCAGCTAATAGGGCTTTTCCTTTGGATATTGCTAATTAAGTCTGCTGTGTTTAGGTGTTTTGCATTTCCCCTCTGAAATCAAATCTAAAGTAGAAGACTTTGAAAAAGAAATTGTGAAATGACCCTCTGAATCTGATTATGATTTTTTAATAGGATGTAATGTTTGTATAATCAGAGGGACATACATGTCTCTGGTTGTTGGAATGTGGTAGAATTTCTGCTGAATTATCACATTTTGAATCTTGCCTTTTTTATTACTTGGTGTTGTAGATTAGACTAAAATATACTTCTTCGGATTGGGTGGGGTGGGGATAGAAAAAGGGAGGGTGTGGATGTGTCTTTTGGAGGGTTTTTGTTCTCTGTCAGATTGGCAGGATGTTTTTTTTCCCACTTCAGTTAAAATGCAAACAGGCAAACTTGGTTTTAAGATTGTGCATCAAAGCCTTCCAGTACAACTTGGGCAAACGTTCAATGAGCTCCAGAGTTTGAGTTGGGGAAAAACAGAAATGAATATGTAGATTTTATTGCACCTAGCTCTTTGATAGAAAACAAACAAGCTCGGCACTTTCAATTATAATTTACCTCACCAAAGAACTGTGAGCTAGTAAATTGAGGAAATAGTGTCATTACTCTCTCTCTAACCAGGATGTAATTGACTTTTTGCCAGACAAGATTGCAGCTTGGAGAATGTGCCTTTTTTGTACATTTACATTCAGTTGTCATAGGTTTTATGAAAGTATGGACACAAACAAGCATTAAGGATGATTTGGGTCCAACATACAGATATCGTCACTACAGAAGAAAATTTAATGTTAGAACAATGAATAAACCAGGAAAGAAGACCGTTTGAAACTATGAAATTACAAAAATACATGAATAACATTTTACATTGTACAAAATATGTTACTGCTAAAGGTTTTATTATTTTGGATTTTAGTAGATTTGAACAGGCTTTCTGATTAAGTTGTCTACCAGAAGCCTGTGTTTTGACCTGATGGTCGGACAGACTGACCAGTTATCTACCTCAGAGTTTCCTTTCTCCTCTGTATTGGGCAGGGTTAGCAGGTCCAGCCCGCCCTTCCAGACCAAACGCCATGCTCAGGAGCTGGCCATATTCACTTGTTTCCTTTCAGGTTTTTTTTAATACTTTTTGATTTTGTTCAACCAAAAAAAATTACTTTTTTATGACGTATAATCATTATGAGAACATTGTGCGTTGAGCGTGTTTTAGTTGTGTTCAGACATTCAGTTTCATAGTTTCAAAAGTAGAACGGCTGCTTTCATCACAAGAGATTCCAGAGGCTAATAAACTTGGTTGAAGCAAAAGCTAAAGCTGAAGGTTGTGGTATTTCTTGGACTCCTGAGAACATCATCATTGCTGCTTTGTCAGAGTCTAGACAGACTTTCAGCAGCATTTCCTCTGCAGTCAGCTTGAGTTGAGTTACCAAAGTAAAGGGCCATTGTAACTATACTTGAGATTCCTGTTGAATGCCTGAGACTGATTACTAATACAGTCGAGTACTGAGGTTATGCTGCTAGTAATGTCTACATCTGATGCCTAGTTCTGGACGAGGCTAGTAATGTCTGAAACAAGTGCCATACTGCGCCTGGGTCAAGAGTTTAAAAGGTGTATAAAGAAATAAATGCTTAAATTAACCATCATGTAAAACAGTCATTAAGTTATATTGAAAAGTAATAATTTATGAAGAGAAAAGTTTTGTACAGACAGTTTGAAGAAATACAAGATTTTCATAGAGATATCTATATGAGAGTACATTTTTTATTTTGTTTTACATGTGCCACAAATTTGCCAGTGGTTACTTGTATGTCCAGTTTAGGGAAACCTTACTCTGTGTTTTTTGTTTTCGAGTGTTTGTTAAAGCCAAAAATACTTTTTTCAGTAGATTGTTACTTAAGCTTTATTTCTGTTAATTTCTTTGATTTTTTTTTTAATAAAAACTTACATCAGACGTGGTTTGTCTCTGTGTTACTGTTGGTCAGAATAGATGTTTGCATTTTCATTATCATGGATCTTTGTAATGATTACATTTCCCTGGATTTTTGCGCTTAGGAAATACACTAGGACCAGATATCTGCCTAAGCATTTTTAACAAAACACCATGCCTTTGTTTTCTCTAGGTCACCACTGGCCCAATTTATTATTTGAGACATACATTATTAACCAAATAATGATCTTCTGCAAATATCCCAATTTAGACTGGCTCACTCAGGTGAAGATTGAACAAACCTTCTGGCAGTTGGTCAAATTGCTAATGGCCGGTCTGTTTTTGGTTGGCGTGTCAAAGGAACAACTTTAGAGTTCTTTGGGTAAATAGGTTATCTAATATCTATCTAATTCCAGAAAGTACTTGTCTTCAGCTTTTACATGTTGTTTTACCTCTCTCACAATCATTTGTCTCTTCGTTTGTGACTTCATTGCCTTTCCTCGTAGTAATAAGTGACAAATGTGTTACCTCATTTTTCAACCACAGTGAAAAGGAAGCCATGGAAGGTTTCACATATTTTTTGCATAAAATATGTTTCATTACCCATGTTGTTTACTTTATACAGCCATTTAAGCTCATCTTTAACAAGGGTGTCAATTATTTTACAAGTGATTACCTACTGAAAGTGTGACTATTGCCATCTGGAGTGTTTTGCTATCTGAACAGCTTTTAAAGCTTTAAATTTACTGTCACCTGCAGTTATGAAATGTTTGTTAAAAAGTATAATACATTTGCAGATCTCCTGATAACCTGTATGGAATTATGTGATTGTTCTTCAACCCAAAGGAAGTCCCACCCAGTTGATCTGTTGAAAATGGTGGAAGCCCACATTAGCAATGTCCATGTCAAAACAGGTTTTATTAATCTAGAGGAATGTATTTTGAAAATTCCATGAAAATAAAACATCTGAAAATGAGATTGTTATATTTTTCATGTTATAATGTCATTGAAAAGTGAAGTCAGACATGAAGTTGTTTTTTTGAAATTCTATATATAAGATTAAATACATACACATATATATGTAAGGTGTGTGGGGTTATGGTATATGGTCAATATACCATGGCTTAGAGCTGTTCTTATGCACAACGCATTGCGGAATGTCTGGACACAGAGCTAAACCGTGGTATATTGGCAAAATATTACAAAGCCATGGGATGACTTATTGCTCTTATAAACCAGTTACCAACATAATCAGAGTAGTAAAAAGTGATGCGATGTCATAGCCAGGGTCTCATATACCACAGCTATAAGCCAATCAGCATTTAGGGTTCAAATCACTCAGTTTATAAATATACACTGTTTATGTATATTACCTAAATTGGATAAGTTAACACATGTGCATAAATACAGAAATCTGAAATGTGTATATAATTTTTTTTACATCTGACGTTTTAGTTAAGTAATTTTCAAGATCAACAATTAGTCCAGTATTATAGCCATGTGTGATAACCAAATTTACAATATGAACATTCCATATAAACTAAATAACCCAACACAATTCCACAATACAAATTTTAAGGCACACCAGAGGTGAGTTTTGAGCAGTCATAAATCTTATAAATAAACTTGTGCATTTTTTGTCACCTGTGGGAGCTGTTCCATACCAACATACATTTTGGAATTGCAACACTCAGAAGTAACAATTTTAAATCAAAATAACAGTTTATATTAAAACAATGCCTTCATATGTGAGTTATAAGGCTTATTAGCCTATCGATTTATTTCCTTTCCTTATTTTTTATAAATGTGTTCTGGCCAGTTTGTGAAGCCAACCCAAAATTCAGCATATCTTTAAAAAGTGTATTATATTTCAACCTTTCTTTGTGGTTTCTATTGTATATAAATGACACACATAACCTCTGTCTCCACAGATAAGGTGTTGAGGTAAAATAATTTCATAGTCTTTATCAGCAGCGACCACTGACGCGCCCTCTGCAGTGTTATTCTTATTGAGCTTCCTCACAAAGCCAAAGGCCTTCAGGAAATGATTGGAGCGACAGCACAGCATGGTATACCAATCTCCTTACCAATGACTGGCTCACCAAGGCTGTGAGATTAATCCTACAGTAGCAATTTCCTCCAACCAGATGAGAATTCCAGTCATTTGTCTCAGCACACTGACACTAACCTTCCCTCACACAGAGATGAAATTGACACCCCTCTCTCATAAAATGAAGATACTTGTATCTGACACATTTCCTCTTGTGACACAGGGGAAACTTACGTGGTCCGTTAAGGTTGCAATTGAAACAGAAAGCTTAGTAAAAGGAAAATTGGAAAATGGGGACCCTATGTCAATCCGACTGATTAATTTAACTCAGACAATGGAATTTATCATTAACATATCTCAGTTTTACTGTTTTCTAAATCATCCATGAAGGCCATCTAATCAATCCACAACATTCATAGCCCTCGGGGTGAGGATGGCGTTATCGTCAACACCATCTCCTGGTCATGGTGGAGTCTTGCATGTCCCTCGTCCCAGCCAGGGGGGGGGGTTGAGAATTGGGGGGCGGGAGGAAGAATAAAGAATGGTTGGGGGCTTGACCAGGGTGGATGATGGATGAGTGAAGGATGGGGGCTGGGGGAAGGGGGCCATGGTGTCCGGGTCCTGGACTGGCAGATGGGTGTTCCTGGTCTCCTGCAGGGTGTGCTGCCACCCGACGGGAAGCCGCAAGCAGCAGACAGATGAGGAGCCCGAACTGAGCCAGATCCTGCAGCCACCTGCGTCTACTGTACAAGCCAGGAGAGGCTCTGCTTGTGTTATAGCTTCATCACAAAGCCTGGTGTGCCCTTTGTCTTCAGGTAAAATCTGTGCAGCAGCACTCGAAAATGAGTCTGCTTATTAACAAAGATGTTACGATTTGGTCGGACATAAAAATACTAAAAATGTATTCAGTTCCACTCCAATACATGACCTTAATAGTTCAAAGAGCTATTGGTATTTGGGGGGAGGGGTTCCCAAAGGTCTAAACATCCAACTATCTCAGTGGAGAGTGAAATAAGGGTATAACTGTTCTGCCTATAATCTCTTGTTTTATATTCTGATGACTTTGAATAGCTGGGTCTCGATAATTCCTATTTCTTTCTGTTTTCACGCACACAAGATTCAATCTAAAATATTGGGTTAGTCTCAGGTCCTGAAGGGCAACACAATATTTATACGTATTTTTTGGTATTCTGATGGATGATATGCTTCTGTTCAACCTTAGGCAAGACTAAGTATGAGTCAGTTATCAATCACAGTCTTGTCTGTTGATCATCTGAGTTGACTTTGAAATAGCTGTTCCATTATAAGTCTGAACTATGCAGACTGACTGTTAAACTCCTTAAGAATCTCTGGCATTGTTGAATAATGTCTGGAGTGAATATGTGGCAGACATCATGTCTGTGTTCCCTGTTGATTTTGTCTTGTTTATTAATGCAGTGTTTCTAATCTACTATTGTCTAGAGCTGTGCCTTTCACATACCCCACTGAGCACTCTGCCATTCAAGCTCTCACCAAACATTTTCTCACTTCTTAACGTCTTGCGCCTTTTTCCAGCCATATCCGGGTCATGTTGGCATCACTTAGAGTTTTAGATGAATTAATCAGACAATGACGTTTAATGTTATTAATAATTCATAGTATTAACAATAAATACTAGGCCTTCAAGTATGGATTTGGAAACAACCTAAGAATGTGAAATGCATTGCAGTTCTTCTTTACACCCATTTGGTCAGTACTGCCAGTTAATTAAATAATGCACCATGTGACACATACTTTATATATTATTTTCATAAAACAAAAAAGAAAAAGAAACACTACAAAATTCCATGTATAATGCAAACCTACAGGGTTGCAATCTGAAATCTGTTCAGTTATGCCACCATCTAGAGGTGTTGTGTGGTATTTTTTAAATCAATGTCTACTTTGACTACATGAAATCAATTAACCCCTTATTCACAATGTTATTTTATTCCTCCCATTCAGATAGTGGATTCTGAAAATAGCTATTTTAAAATGTAAGTATGTAGTATGCTCCTCAACTCCACAAATTTCACTTCATGGGGCATTTTGAATGCAGGATTCAGTAATCTGTTTTTTCAAACAACGCGCAAGGAACGTGGCTCCAATAACACTTTAAGGAAGAAGTATCGAGTGTGAGCAGGCCCTTCGTGACTACCTATTCAAAACGACCAATTTACTTGCTCCAGCATTTTAGAGAAAGTGGGTGTGGGATTTAAGCTAAAAAAGATTCTTAAGTACGAAGGATCTGTACATCCCAAAAAACTTTGGAGCATACATTCCAGACCTGCGTTCAGTTCATATTTACGTTCTGGAACGTTCTACTGAAAGGAAATTGTGCTGTACTGAACGACCCGTTCAGAAACGGGAAAGAGTTAGGTTTTTAGGATCCGGAACAATGTCAGCATAGCCACTGACCTTTAAGAACTTACATCAGTGCTTAAAACCACACCCACCAAACCGAAGCAAACATACCTCAAAGTGTGTTCTGTACAAGAACGTTAGGATCAAAAGTGTAGTTCAGTATCGGGCGTTAATAAAAGTAGCAAACATTCAAGCGAAGTAAACGCACCCCAGCTCTCGAACATGGAGTCACTGGAAGAACGTCACTTTCGCCCCTTAGCTTTCTGCAATTTGATTTTCGTTGTTGTTTATTGGCAGTTTACTCTAGCTGGTGGTAAGTTCGGATAATTAATTGTGTATTTTGTTGTTATATTAAAGAGATACGAAATGTTCCCCGAGGAAAAGTATTTCAGTTTAAACTTCTATAACGAGTTAACCTTCAGTTTCGACACAGTTCAATGTGCAACATTGTTTTCAACTAATCTAAATTGTGAAGATTTCAGTGTCAGCATAATTTACTGGAGTATCAATGTGTTAACAATTTATTAAAAACGTAGAACGTTCCGGTCATTTGCTTGTAGTCTTGTATCTCGGATATCACGAGGTATAAAGTTGTGACCTTAATTTCCCGAAGAAGAAATTCAATGTCGTCTTGGGATTTAAAACCGTTATGTGCATAGGCCTATCTTTACCATCCACAGAATATAAACGAACAATGAATTTCAGCACTTTGAACTTGTTTATATGATTGAAAATATATACTGTACGTGTACGTGACGAGATACAATACAATTGCAATAATCTCACGAAGGTATCTAAGTCGAATTCTAGGGAAATGTAATAAGCTACTGGAAGTGTTGTGGTTTGCAGTTATGAAAGCGTCTTATGGAAATCAAACGGCCTTATATTGACTTGTCACATCCCAGTGATGACGCTGGTGGATCTTGACTTTATTGGTAGAGCTATTAGAATTATAAACGTACCCAACTTGGTTTTCAATGCAAAGATATAAACCACTATAGTGATATTTTTACATTTTCCCCACAGACTGTCCTGCAGATGGGCGCACCTGGGTGCCTTTCAAACAAAGATGCTACCACTTCGTCCACGGAGAAGAAGACGTGGCTAAAAGCTATAAAATCGAATTTGCCAGACGTCTCTGCTCAGGATATGGTACTTTTTAAATAAAATGTATACTTTTAACAAATGATGTTGTAGCTTTTTCATTGTTTAAATTGTGGGCAATTTGTAAGCAGTGAGGCACAAGGGGTGTGGTATGACCAAGATACCACAGCTGTTCCTATAGGCAATACGCTTTGCAGAGTGCCTGGACACTGCATTTCGTTGTGGTTTATTGGAAATAAATCTTAAACCCCAGAGATGCCTTATTGCAACTATAAACTGCTTACCAATGTAATTAGAGCAGTAAAATGGTTATCAGCCGATTAACATTTGGAATTCAAACCACTTGGTTTATAAGATTTATTAAAATAGGCCTGCCCTTTTCAAAGTAACCTCAATTACAACTAATTGCCCTGTGTTGTCTATTTTAGAACTGGTTAGTGTCCAAAGTAAAGAAGAGAATGACTTCATCCTCAGGTATAGTCCGCAGGTGTGGAAAGGCAACATACATGTGTGGCTGAACATGTACTACGACAGTGATGGTAAGTACTTAAAGAATCAGTGGAAAAGTTTTGGTATTGTTGCTGCTACTTTATCAGAGTGTGACGTTATACAGCATAATGGGCTTACTTCACCGAATACCATAATCCATGTAGAACTAGGCCATGTGGTCAGTGTTGCTTCTAAAATGAACAATTTGCATTGTGAGCACAATTTGCTATTAAGGTCCATCAGGCTTTGTACGTGTGCTTTGGCACAAACCCTGACTATAATGTCAACACTGTCTGGATAGACTTCCCCATGACCTGGTTTGGTTTTAACATCCATGAATAGAGCAATTTCCCTATTTGGAACTGCACAACATTAAGAAAGATATGTTTTCATAAAGATATGCGTTGCAGAGAACTGTGATTCACGGTGATATGTTTTCATGTACAAGCTGAATAAAAAGTATATTAGAGGTGAAATTGAGTTAATTAAGGAGAGGAAAGAAGTAACTGCTCACTTTTGCTGATTGTGATGGTTTATATGTCCGAAAGATGACAAATTTAAGTGGCAAGATGAGACCTCTCTGAGCTTTATGAACTGGGGGAACAATTCCAGCGAGTCAGACTTGATTCCAATGGAGACCTGTGTGGTGATGCACAGCAGCACGGGGGAGTGGGAGAAAGTCAGCTGTTTGGACAGCGAGGAGAATGGAGTGGTCTGTGAAACTGCAGAGAGTAAGCCTCTATTATTAGCAGCAATTTGAACAATAACCTTTTTACTCTAAGAAACACATCACAACAAACACCTGCTATTACATTGTCGCTCACTTATGTGGTTATTTTACTTTTTATTTTTTTTAATTTTTTTTAGAAGCAGAGAAGAATGGCAAACCTGGTAAGTTATGCCTTTGTTTATCCTTTTGTGTTGGTCTTAGTTGGCCACACAGTAAGCTCAATAGTGACCTCCTTTTGCACCCCCCAGCTCCCAATCCACTGCTCTCAGCTCTGGTCATTCTGAGTGTGGTGGGCATCATGGGGGTGTCAGCCGTCTTTTGGTTCCTGCACCAGAAGCACCAACACGGTTCCGTCCTCACATCGTTCGAGTACCACCCTCCTTTCAGGTCTCCCACCTCTGACGAGGCCTGCTTAGTGGAGACAGAGGAGACTGAGGAGACTGATGACGTGGCTTAGAGCAGATCCTGCTGATAGACTCTGTGAGGAGTCACTCTTGAAGAGCCAGGATTTTAGAGTAATAGGTGACTTCTCTTAATTGAGACTGATTATGTAATCCATAAGAGATTATTTGGGAGGTAAACCGACATACTGCTATGGTAAGACGTACAGTACGCATCTACACTTACCACCAACTACAGCTACTGTCGTAAGCACTACTGTCTACCTGAATGGGCTCTTCTGGGTTTTAGGTGGATCTGCTTTCTTGAAGCTTTATTCTTTCAATGATGCATGCTTTTAGTTCTTCTTTAAAAGATGAAAAACGCCAGCTAATTATTTTTCTTCAAATGACATATCTGATACTACTTGTGTAATTCTTTGCAAGCATTTACAGTGAATTCAATATTCTGTTGAATTGTGTGAGAATCACTGATTTTGATTTTCTGACCTCTTTCGATTTCCTGATGTTTTCTTCGTACATCTGCACACAATTGATGATCTTTGTGCCCCATGGCAAGTCGGATTTGAGATAATTTAGCATTATCTAAGATCTTTGTTGTGTTGGCCTTGTTACTGCTTATACTTTGCAATGATTTTGTTTTTCCTCTTAGTGTCAAAGCTTAAAGGACTTAGGTCTTGATAAGGGATAATCGTAAGTACAAAGGAACTAACCCACTAATCATATCTAAAATAAACCGATTAAGGCTTGAGGAAGATGTCAGTCAGATTCAAATGGTGTATATTCTCTCAGCAAGGGATCTTCTTGGCCCTCTGGCCATTTGACCTATGTGTTGATATTTCGCTCAGTGTTTATAAGATGGTATTTGTCAATGTTCTGAAAAGCTTCTATGGATGATTACATTTATAAAATATATTATTTGCTATGCTGTAACGGCATGCATAAACTCCTACTCATAGGAGAAAGTATTTTTGTGAGGATTGCTTGCCTTTGAGTCAAATCATCTCCCTCATTTGACTGCTGGAATGAATAAGTATTAATTTTTTCAAAGCAATGTAATTCAACTTCTACCTAACCTATACGATTACGGTCAGTGTTTTCACTAAGGCTTTAGTGATATGTTATGTATTTTTGGGAGTGGGCCTAAAATGGAGTCATGTTATCACTACACCCTTGTGAGGTCTTTGTTCATAAGAACTTTTTACTCATTACTGTGTAATTTGGACAAGCCCTATTTGTTAAATAAAGTTGGGATATAACCTGTGCTTGAGTCTCATGTGACCATCATTCCTAATCCAGACTTGTAAGTCTGAAGTCTGACATCACATAAAACAAGTCATTAAGAGTTAACACTGTTACATAGTTTGTCAAAGAAATCTCAAGTAATCCCATATACATTGTTTCAGCATTTTCTTTTCTTCAGGAGGCACTGTCAACCTTTCCCTAAACTCATTAAAATCCCTCAAATGCACCATACAATAAGTATCCTACAGCCTTTCTTGCTAAATTTGGAAGACTTCCATAACAGGTTCTCTCTAATTGCAGGATTCCAATTCCAATGGTTTTCTGGTAATCTGACAAGATTTTTGGCTACCATAATAACGCAAACACTTCGTGTCTGAGGCTATGGTAACCGAAACAGCATTATTCTGTTCATTCTTTGGATTGATACAAAACGTTACAGCTAAACACATCTGCCAATGCATGAATAAGAGATGATGAGTTAAGACTGGATCGATCGAGGACATTCTAATGACTCCTTTAGGAATATATTATATATAATTTGTCATGCATGACTCACTTATTGTGTCACACCCACTCTCAAACTTCATGAATAACTGTTGTGGCTCTACTATGACACTAGAGGTGTGTCCATCCGGAAGCAAACAGAGGGAAATTAACTGAAACAGGAAGGAATGCTCACTTTCTTTTTCCATTGAAAAGTGGGTTTTTATATTTGAATCAAGTGCAACAAAAAAAAAACAACAACCTAGTTTTCGTGTTCCCTACCTTCAGGCTAGCATTTAGGCTATCTATGTTTTACTTCCAGGAAATTCTGCAGATGGAACTGGTGTACATTTATATAATTCAGCTCTCCATTAAGGGTACAATGGTGATTAACAGTATAAATTCATATAATCAGACATCTTACCATGTCATCTTAGCTACAACTCATAACAGGAGACATTTTCGGTGATTTAGGTTTTTAGCCACTAGGCGGGACAGTGGATCACATTTTCTCACAATTCCAGCCTGCACTTTCCAAGAACAATATAGAACAACAGATATATTGATAATTTTGGATGAATATCTATTGAATGAATAATTAGGTTAACTCAAGTAGACATTATCAAATATGTATATATCATATTGAAGTCAAATTAAGATAAATATTACTATTCATTTTGACTGGCAGCATGTACTCAGTTCAGTGGTGAGAGTGACAAACCCCTTTCACAATTATACCATGTTGCTTCATTTTCAATATCTTGTGTTGATAAGTATGTTTGTCAGTTTTGTTTTGAATTGTGCAGCAGTTAAAACAAGGGGTGTGCACACTTTTAATGTTGACTGGTAATTGTTGACTGTTTTTATTATAGTTATGGAATTTGTTTTTACACTAAAAGTGTAGGCCTAAATGTGGCTTACTGAGGAATGGCCATGTACATAGATATTTAGATCATCCTGATTGAAAGTTAATTAAAATGGATGGACAGGAGCTATTCCCACAGATCAGATGGCAACAAAAAGCTAATAATGATGATACTTGTTGATACATAGGCCAGTGAACCCAGATGAGTGTTTGTCTTGTCATGTGATACAAATAGACCCCAAGAGCACCTCTTAGGAAAAGGTTTAATTCAATCATACAGATAGTTGGAGGACATAGCTGGAGAAAATGCGTTCTAGCAAGGGATCCATCCTTTCAAATGTGTCAACTGGGTGGATCTTCCAACGTCATTGGCTGGTCTCTACAATTATCTTGTTGGTAATTGGCTGATCCCTGCTGATGACCCACTTGATCATGTAATCACAAATCCAACCAGGAAATCAAGATGGATTAGCCAATGAATTACAGAAATCCACCAGTTCAACCTGGACATGGCTTCAATGACTCTGCCAATGGGGTAACAGACACTATAAGGGCACAGATAAGACCTCTTTCCTATTTCTATGCTTTCAGTTCTTTAGTTAAAAACTGTTTTTATTGGAGAAATCTTGGTATAAGGAGGCATTGGGATTGTTTCACTTAATATTATTTTGGATATAATGTATTTAAACAGACTGTTATGTTTGATAGTGTATATCTTTTTGAAATCATGGCCATATCACTTATCAGGTTGTAGATTTGTCAAACTGAAATAGTCAGCCTCTGCTGCATACAACAACAATACAGCCTAGAAATGGACTGTGTTCAGACAGAGCTTCGAAATGGTCCTCTTTCCGGACTGGATTTCAACAGATGTGGTATAATCACTGTGGAATGCTTTGTGACATATCTACTTGTTCAGCCCAACTTCACCACAATTTTCCCAGGACCCAAGAGTCTGCCTCTCTGTTCTCGCTCTGGACAAGGCAGCCATGAATATGCAACAAAGCATAATTTATTAGATAGGAATACAATAGCAGCTTGCTGTGAATGCAGTTGTCTGAGAAAGGAGCCTTGAATGACGCTTTTAGAATGGTTTTTGAGTGCGTTCGAAAAGGAAATGGTGCCATTTGCGACCAGACCAAGAGCTTAAGCTCAGTTTTATTCAGAGCTGAGAGAACATTCAAATGTTTATACAAATCCATTGTAAGGACTGTAAAAATCTGACAATCCATTTTACTGAGGTTTTTTTATACCTTCAACAGTGATGCCAGATCAATTAAACTGCGCAGTCATTTATTAAAGAAGTGGTCCCATAATTAAACACAGTTTTGTATACATGATTTCAGCAATATCATATCAAATCGATATTTGTCTCCAAGAGGTAGTGCAAGGCAAGGTTTTCTAAAATGGATGTTTGTTTTCATGCCCAGAAGTGATTACCATAATTAATTGTAACATTAATGTGAGGGAAAAAAAGCCTCGCTTGAGGTTTTTTGAAAATGATGGGACCTGCTTATGTTATAATTACCTCGTCTAGCATAGTCCTTTATTTTTCCACACAGATCGGTGATTTTGTGTTTCATCGTGTTTTTCTGTTGATTCCCCAATGTTGCTGTTTCACCCCAAGATGGATCATGTCTACAGAGCATACATTACACAGAAGCTGTTGCCATTATGATTATGGCTGTAATGGCCTATTTTTTTAATCAAATAACACTGAAGGCATTTCATTCACACGTCTGCTTTCCACAGCCTGGAGGAGGATGGGCTTTGCACTGACCTGAAATTGCTAATTAAAAGGGACAGTGGTATGCATAAATAAGATGTGACATGGAGTGACAGTTGGCATGAAAATTGATGCACAGAGAGCCATTGCTGTTCACCAGAGGTTATCAAGGAAAATGTGTATTGTTGCATTCATCTTTCTGTGAACAAACAATGCTAAGCTCACTATACACAATTGTAACAATCGCTCTGAAATGTTCAATGGTTAATGCATTGTCGCGTTTAATAATAAATAGGCTCAACATTTTAAATATTTTGTGAACAATTAGAGTCTCCGCAAACTGGCGGAAAACAACAACTGGAATATTACCCTGCATCTCACACAATATTATATACTCTGACTGTACAGCTGGACCAATGGCTGTTCCAGCTGCAAAGCAATTCTGTCATCCAAACCATTGTTTTTCTCAGTGTAAGGTTTTACCACAGTTGTTTCCAGGTTTCTTTTCAAACTCATTGTTTCATTAGCTATAAACACCCTCTTTTTTATTGTTGTCTATTTATTCTCCTTTCAAACTAAAGGTGCCTGTAGACAGGAGTGTGGAGCATCTGTTTCCCATGTTCTAGGAGGCTGAATTTCCCCTCCATTCACCGTCCTGGAACATGCTTCAATTAACAGGAAAAACAAAGGCCATTATTAGCATGGCCATCCACTGCAGGGGCATTTCATAAGAATCCCTACTGTTGGCCCAAATTGGCCCATGTAATGTCTTAAACCGATACTTTATAAATGCTAGTTATCTATGTCTTAGATACGTTTAAGCACTTCCATGACAGGCCTTTGCAGATGTTTTTCTGTCCTTTGTTTCTTCTAGGTCTATTATTCACTGGGAATGCTTCTCCTGCTTTTAGGTATATAGAAAATTTGAATATATTCTGTCAGGATTTTAATCTCTGTTAGGATGACATCCCAGTCACTGAGCTTGTGCACTATGTAATATAGATCTATATTCCACGAATGCACTCATATTAATCCTGATAATGTTTGTGTTATAGTAGGTGGTGTCCGCTGATTCATCATTTCATTATTAAGCCCCGGTGAAGGGCTATTTGTATATGTGATCGTAATATAACAAATGTTAAAGCTTTGTCTACGTGTGAGACATGCATTTGAGTCCCATCGTTATTAAAGCATGTAAACACTTTCTGATGTAAAAAAGATGTTTAAAATCAATTTAAGAGGATACAATCTAACGAACATATAACCCCCCCACCCCGAAAAAAGATCACACCAATAACAGTATTTTCAGAGCACCTTTGATCTAATTTCTGTGGATCGTACAGTATACAAATTTAGTGTGTATGTGTCCAGGACTGACAAGCATGTCCCCACCAACCAACCTGATCTATTTGGAGACGATTGTATTGAGGCTGACTAATCATCTTGAGGTGCATATTAGTAAATAGTTACTAATCACCTCACACAAGTTGTTACCATTTGTACCAAGAAAACCAGACCTAAAAATGTGAAAATCCAGTTTTGTAGGGCAATTTGATGTAATGATATTTAATTCACTTAAGTCTTAGAAAATCATTTAAATGACTAAACTGATGTCTTGTTGGTAGATATCACATACATGTATTTGGTTTTCAAAAGAGCCCTAGTGGGTTGAACCCTGAATTTAATTATGTACAGAACACTCGGACTGTATTTACTGTTTTTAGTTCAGAGAGAAATTTGAGTAATTTAAATGAGATGTATGTGTGGTGCTGGAAGGCTCTTGTTTTTAATGGAATGATATGGCATTGTGTATTGAGATGATTAAAATCTGTACTCTGTGAATGTGTCAGGCAAAAAAAAAAATCAATAATGGCAGGCATAGCCTCGGCCTCAGTGGCTGATGGGTATCCTGGGCTTGCCATGGACTGATAGAAAAATAATAATTAAAACCAAATCTCCACATTAATTTGTTTTCCGTCAGTCTCTGGAGGGATCATCTTTACTATGTCTTTTGGTATCTCATTATACTTTCTAATCAAGACTCTTTAAAAATCCCTTTTAAGGGACATACTGTTTGCCCTTCCCCCCACATGCTACCATCGCTGTTCACATGTGCTTGCATTGCAGTCATTGAACTTGCACTTATTATGTTACAAATGACCGAGGTGAGGCTGACATTTTCATTGCATGCGAGAAGGCCTGGCCAGTGAAGCCTCTTATAATGATGCAGCTCTGAGCTCTTTCATCACTCGCTATCCCTAATGAAGATTCTCCAATACAATTAAAATCCCAGCATCCCGCTGTTCCAGTGACAAAATCAACAAATCATTTTTCCACTCCCACCATTTCTGTCGATTCGGGCTAGCTTGTTTCATCCAGTTCACGCCGTCTGAATGCAGTCTGAATTGACCCAAGGGAAGAGAAAAAAATCAATGAGCACAAGGGATGTTGAACAAGCAAATAAACCTGTTATAAATTCACAATGCTGAATAAGGATTTTTTTTAACCACATCTTTAATTCAAGAGTGACTTTGTTTCTTAATTACTGTTTCCAATTCAACTACATGTACAATTTGCTAAGGAAAAATCTACAGCTCTCCTAATTCAAGAGTATTTTGTACCCATGTGCAAACACAGAATTTGCAGTTAATTAGATCATTCTCTAAATCATTTGTTGTTACTGTGGCTAGTAAAAGTGTACACACACATTTTTATCATTACATTTTATTTTGTTCCTTGAGATTTACAGAACCTAATCCTTATTTTAAAACTAAAAGAAAAATGTAAGAATATAAATACAAATAATATTAATTATGGCTTTATTGCAGAGTATGTCTTGACACCCTAGACTTTATACTAGGGGGAAGCATCTTTGGCAGCCATTACAGCTGCTAATCAGTTTGAATACAATTCTGCCAATCTTGCACAACTCTTTTGTCAGAATCGCTCAAGCTCCGTAGGAATCATTAATGGATATTAGTATTCAAACTGTTTCTGATTTTCAAGCAGATTAGTCAGGACTGGTACTGGACCACTTAGGAACAACTTAACATCTTTGGAAAGCCAAATATGTCTTGGCACTATAATCTCACTGAAAAATAAAACATTCACAGGAGTTAGATTTAAAAAAAAACAGCATCCACCACTGTAATCACTTCTGGATTTAGTTTTAAGGCACCAACATGTAAATATTGTGCAATATTGGAAAACAGTCACTAAGCACTGTACCTTTGTAAAAGCAACTCATTTCCAATCGAATGGAAGGGATTGATGCAAATGTAGCCTGCATGTCTCATAATAGCATTTATAATTTCCCCCCAGAATACCTTTCCACCCAGTCAATTTGTTGATTCATGATAACAGTATCTACAATTACCATCTACATCGACTGTTTCTTTGACAGAATTTGAAGGATATTGTTCTTTTTTGTTGAATGTAATACGTCTAACCTAGGCTAGGTCACAAGGTCTCTGCTCAGCCTGTTGCTAATTGTCTTCTCATATACGAAAAAAACAGACATGTATGGCAGTCTGCCCAACAATGGCGTGTGTGTGCTACTAGATGCATACTTTTTTGAGTTTTTGTAGGGAAAATTGTCCAAAGGTGACTTGTTCCCTTCCCGATGCAAATCAAATAGACAGTGTATTTACGTCATCTCTTCACTCGTAATTTGATTAATTATGCAATATATTTTTTGTTACTAATATAATATCCTAATATTTTTTTCATATATGAAATAACCAGTGTATACATTCACAGTCTTTTTCCAGTTTTGCACAGCTGCATTCCTTTTTCATCTTCAGAATTATACCCTTAGTTTAACAAAAGTCCTGCACATTAGAAGCTATTTAGGCTGTGTGATGTGCTTATCACAATCTAGAGGTTTTTGTTCGTTGATATGCTATATAAATCACAGCTGGCTTTCAGGAATGCAGAATGGATAAAATAAGTATAAGTATGAGATGCATAGTCTTGTGGTATCAGCTAACAGTAATTTATGGCAACGAATTGTTAATTAATCAGACAAAAGTTTGCATTGTTGGAGCTTTTAGCTGACGTCACTTTTGTTCCTTGAAGTGAAGCTGAACAAACCTTGAGAAGTCTCCCTCAATCTGCTGTTGCTAACACTCTCACACACACACACACACACACTCACACCGAGACTCAATTACTGCCCAATTCTCTTTATCATCTCATACCACTGTCCTCAAACAACGCAAATCAAGGGGAGGAACATAAGGCTCTTTTAATAGTAACTGAAGAAGGATAGATAAAGTGACGTAAATAAGGTGAGTTTTCAAAGGTTTTGTTGTGGGAAGTTAGCTTACATTATCATTCATAACCGCGTTCAGTTTGCCATTTCGCTGGAGATTCAATCGTGGTAGCAAGATTTCTGGCTAACACCGTTAGCTAGCTACCTTGTTCTATCGACGCTGTCCAGCAGCTTGCTCCTTATCATGTAATTTCATGAGTGGTGCAGGTTGGTTCAAACTTGTCAAGAATGCGAACCTTTACGTATATCAATAATATCAGCAGTCAGGTTTTGTACTTTGGAATTATTTGCAAATCTCGTTAACTTAATGACTTGACTGAGTCCATTTCTATCACTTTTTTACGATGTAACGTACGACTTGCTTCGATGCTGTCAACTTGCTGATTAGCTAGCGAATCTTGTCTTTGTGTCCGAAGCTGGTGTGGCTTGATGGCACTTTTTTATTTATGAAGTGTATCAACATATTTAATGTTACCTTGGTATGTATGACATTTGAACTAACCCAGGTTATAATTAGTCGTTTACGTTTGAAATGTTAACATTCTTGCAGTTTATTTTAGACAGTGAGTGAGTGCTGAGATAGTAGACACTGAACAGACCTCGTTGTGGTATGTCTTGATGATGCCAAAGTATACTCTTCAGTATACCATTAGAAATTAAATCACAAATAAAACATTAGTTTGCTGTTTGGTGTAACTTGACTAATGCTTTGACAGTACGTTTTGGAGGTGATGGTAGGGGTAAATAGATTCGTGTTAGCCGGCACCAGTGCTTAGGTCCGAAGCTCCTTCCTCTTATCTTTTGTGTTTTTTCCTAAAGAAAAGCAGCTGCGAGCAGAGTTGATGAAATGTATCCCTTTGTGTATATTACAATATCCACCATTTTTCTGTCCTCCCTAAACAACAAGCCACTCTCCATCTTGGGCAACTGAATCCACCCACCCGGTTCATTTCCAAACATCCAGAATGCTTATGCCCAAAAAGTTATGAAATGTTTCACGAGGACAATATATGACGTCATCTGAAGTTTTGATTACATTTCATTAATTTGATTACATTCCATTTTCAGTAAATTAAGCTAATGGTTTCATATTTTAAATTCGTATTTTTATGAAGATAATGTTAATAATGGAATGGTAAACTTCAATATACTGTATAGCTATATTTATTTTGAGAGGTGTCAGGTGGTGGAAGTGGTGAAATGTTAACATTTTTGACCTATTGGACAGATTTTTTTTCCCCGTCAGTTTTTGGTTGATAATTACAAGAGAAATCAGTATTTGGCTAATTACAGTGCTGGTTTGTTAGTGTGCTGTATGAAGTAGTCTATGTAGATTGATGTCACTTTCAGTACTTCTGCATTTCACATTGCCAAAAATTTAATAATCTCCTTTTGGTTAGGGAGGCTAATTGTTTTTAAACTTATGTGCAGTTCAGAGATGCGATATATCGTAGGATGTATTAGACCGGCATAATTAACATATATCCGCGACATTTATCGATGAGGACTTTCAGGGAAAAAAATGACAGCCATAACATGAATTATTATTATTATCTTGTGCGCGCAGAACGAACAGCTGATTGACGCGGCACCAGGTTAGTTCACGCTAGGTAGTGTGCACTAGCTAGGAAGCTGGTAGGCCTAAAATTAGACACGCTATAGTACACACTAGTAGCTGGCTGTCGAATACCAGTACACTAGCTAGTGAATGAGGAAAATACCCTATTGTGAAATGCACGTCTTATGGATTTATATAAATAAAATGTTATATGCGCACCGAAATATTTCTTTTACATTTTTCGTTGTCATCCATAATTCCATGACAGTGACCTAAGTGTCATTTATTTCTTATAGTTCTTTACTAAACACTGTAATCACTCTAACCTTGCTAAATCATTTTCCGTGTGAAACATTGAGATTGATCTAGCAACTATAGGCTCTAGTACTACAAACTTGGATAATTCAGGGAATTATTTTTTAAAGCTGCCCACCCCAAAACATTGTTCTTTAGGGGGCACAATGCCTCTGCTGTAGATGCTAATTGCTCCACCTCCATTTTCTTTGTTTGGATATTAACACAGCATAGCTCAAATGTAAAGGAGCAGATGTTAAGCCAAACATCCTGATGTGCTGCTTTCTCTTTTGGGAATTCCTTCCACTTTCCTCTGATGCATCAACTTGACATCTGCTTCATTTCGTTGCGATGCTAGGAAAGCATCGGTGGCAAAGAACGTAACTCCCAGCATATACTATTTGGGGTATATACACACACATAATTGCAGGGATGTACAGTCACCCATGGCTCACAGTTTCAACCCTGAATTGAGATGCATATTGTTACCTTATTGATCTAACTCAAGGCATACTATGCCAAGTCTAGTTATTTTACCTCTGCACCAGTGATACCATTTCTCTTGAGGCCCATTTTGGATGTTTCATGGGAGAAAAAGCATGGTTTCTGAGACAGTATAAGCCTATATGGGCCTAGTCTATATGACTGACTTTCAACCTTTCTCCTTTCGGATGTCAAATTATAATGGGCTTTGCCAGTTACTTCTCAATATAATTTTATTAATAGCAGTTTCCTAAGAACGTACAGAAAAAAGATGTACTGCAAATCTAAGCAATGGACTAGGTCCATATGATGTAAGGCAATTAACCATGAGAAACCTATTTTGATACAAAAAACCTCTGTCTCTTGATTTTGGATGTTTTCGAGACTCCCTGAGTAAAGAACATGATTGCTGGTCAGGGCCATTGATTCCACATGTCACATCTGGGTTTCCTTTGGCACCGCTTTGCTATTGCTACTGGTGCTACAGCGGAATTGATTGGTCTTTGTAAAAAGTTAATTGACAGTAATGAACTATTGCACACAGTCTAAGTGAAACGGCAATAAACATTATTCCCCTTAAGGTCCATCATTTAAATGGCTCAAGCAGCCATTCCAGCCAAGGAAGTAAGATAAATCTGATTACAGCCTTGATGTGTTATGCATGCATCCAGTAACTGCCAATGAATCAACCAATAACCAGATACAACGCTGGAAGGTCACTGAATTTGCCTCATATTTATTCAGAACTCATGTCCTTGAAAACATTCTCAGAATGAGGGAACAATAATGCATTGCAACAAATCACTGGCTCCGGATGTGAGCTTTCGCATTAGGAGAAACAGCAGTAGAGCATTTGAATGTTTGGAATATCGCTGGGTGTATTGTTCTTCAAGGATGGAAAATCTTAGCAGTAGCTCAAGGTTGCCAAATTGCTTGTAACAGCAGTTTTAAATGCTACAAGCCCCAGTGGTGTGATTAATACAGTTTATTTTCAGCTCAATCATTATCTCAAGCCATTCATTCACCTAGGTAACCTACAGCAGAGGCTGTTGCATGCAGTGTAAAAGTTGTTTTTTTAAATGTCTAGGCTATTATGAACAAAAAAAGGAAATTCATATAATTTAGTCTCAACTGATTAGGCTAGACCTGTTTTTACCCGGCTGTATACAATGTGTTTTTCTTACGCTAGTCTTCATATCCTCAAGCAGACTTGATCAGATTCCGCAAATAGTCACTGTTGCCATCTGGAGTGTGAGGCTGTTGACAAGGCTGAAGGGTCAGCCTTTTTTCTGTCTTCTAGTGTAGAAGTGAAAGGGGCCCAAGTGTGTTTTGGCTCTCCTAAAAGGATCAACTAGACCCATCAGTAATTATGGCAGCCGTCCTGATGGAGGACAGCAATAATAGTGCGTTTTTCACCCCATTTATTTCCCCTGTCCCTCCCGTTCGTACCCTTTTCCACAAGCTTGCACTCATTAATCAAAGACGCTGAACTCCTGCTGAGGGCTGAGAGGTTCATCAAATTGGCAACTGGTTCACCGTAAAGAACAGCGCACTGAGGCTCTTTACACACGGGCATAAATAAATCTAAGGTCTTTGTGTGCAAACCCTGGAGGTTAATACTGTATAATTCAATGTCTTCTCTTTGTTTTCATGATTGATGTTTTTAAACATTTAAGGCTTGACGTGAGTCCTTTTGTAGGTCAGGGTTGACACTTTCTGATTGGCTGAGCCGGAAGTATTAGGGATGGTGGTTTATTAGGAATATGTCAGCAAGTAGGGGATCTCAATTTTTTCCCTCTTATCGTTTTGTCCTGGTCTATTCTTCCCCTCCTGTAGATGGTTGTCATAATGTCTTCGCTGAAGCAGGGATGCTGCAATGATTGAGGTTCCCTGTTGTGATAATGGAACCCATGTTTGAAACGCCAATAGTTTAGCTCTATATGTTTGTCTGCTTACAGCAATTTGCTTTCGTAGCTGAAATTGCATGTAGGCCTACTGCGCATTTTAAAAACTGCTGGGACTGGAGGCTAGAGAAACCACAAGCATTTGGTTAATAGAATCCATGTAGGCTATTCATAATTCTGGGACAGCTGCTTGCAGGAGGAGCGCAGACCTTCACTGGCTATTATAATCCATTCCACTCACAACAAGATTGCTTCAGCAGGGCCCCTTTTATTTATTGATCTTCCTGCATTTAAAATCTGGTCACTGCCGCCACAAAGGCTTACCATTTTAGCTGTGCTAACAAGCCCGCTGCAGCCACAATTTTGAAGTATTAAAATTTTCCCCGGGTGAACATACACGGATAAGGTGGGGGAAGAAAAGAATGAATGTGAGAATCCGTCCGGCGGATTTGTTCGGTTCTGGAGAGGCCAAAACTGGACACATCCTGCGTTGTTGATTGAAGCTTTGTTTAATAATGTCTCCCAAGATGCACGGTGGTGGCAGGGGACCAAAAGGGACCCTGCCACTCCACCTGATTGTACCGAAGACTGATGACATGTGCATTTAGAACAAGGCTGCTCCTTTCAGTTTTACCCTCCGTTACAAATCTTCCGGACACTCTTCCATGTTAAGACAACGCTGGTTGAAGTTATTTAGTCTGCATGGTTGATCTTAAGGCAGATTGAAAGGGGATACCGCCCGCTGTAAACAAACGTCTTTTTATTGGATTATGGCACCAAGAGCAGGACCCTGTTTTAGCTGAGTGGTTTAGAAGGATCCCCAGCTTGGAAGGAGTGGATTATCCGGAATAATCCCTCCGAACACGGAGGTGTCTCACAGCATGTAGGCCTACTACACTACAGTAGGCCATGTTATTAGGCCATTCCTCATACTCCTAGTGTTGTATCTTCCGGTAAAGAGAAACTGCAGTAATGATAACGTTAAGAGCATATAAAAAAAGAGAACGCAGCGGTAGTAGCCTGTAAGGAAAGCCTTCAAAATAGTGGGGATCATAATGGACATGCGAGTTTCACCAATGTTTCGTTTGACAGACAAAGCGCAGCATTCCAACTGTACCCGTTAATAATCTGCAGTCAAGGATCGAAGAGTGAACCTGCTGGAGCGTCATTGTCATTCATTTGGCTACTCATTACTCTTGTCAAGCTTTCTCCAGGCAAGTCTCATGTTATTGTCTCTCTTTTCTAAATGATGGGGTGGATAGACGGTTTGCTGTAACATGAGACGGTTCAGCCCAAGCAGCAGTTCAAAGGAACTACTAGGAAAGACCTATTATTGGAGACCAGGGAGTGACCTTTTACACTCCTAGGGCAGGATGAAACATCAGAGGAGAAAAGGGAAATATCTATCTCCGCTCATCCTCTACTGATGCCCCAACCATCAAAATGTCATGGGTGGAGTTTCACAAAGAGCTGGACCGTTGAGGTGAATTAGGCATTGCCCTTGGCTGAAAGTTGGTATTGATATGAGTTGTGTGGAGATGGAAACCGTTCCCTCAGGCAATGGCAAGTTCTTTGTAAGAGCTCCCTGGTGTAATCCAAATATTTTTGAGCTAATTTAAGCATACAGCAGGAGTGCCGGCATCCTTTAGGAATTGACATATTTTTCTCTGAATGGTGCTTGGGGATGCAACAACACTCCATCATTCTGTTGTCAGAACGTCTCAGCGTTCCTCTAGTGGATTGAAATCCTTTCGACTACTGTGGCTGATTGAGACGTGAGGTTGTGCCTGTTGGACTCCACGCTACCAAGGCTCTGAGACGTTTATCATTTACTTTGATTTCCTCAAATGTAGTCTCAGAGTCTCTTTAGTTTTCAAAAGCATCTCATGTTTTGTCACCAGTAACTCTAGACCAGAATCAGTGTTCAGGTGGCCCTAAGAAATGTCTCAAATCAGTTTGGTTATTGTTACTGCATTTGGAAACCATTAAAACCCTGGAACCATATTAGTTTGATGACCCCTACACTGTGTAATGCCTTCTTATTGTCTATGGCTGGCAGAGCTGTAGAATATGTCCAGTTGGACCTGTGGTCCAGGGTTAATGATCCTTGCTTAGATGTATATATTGTCCTCTGAAGACAGGTCCCATCTGAGCCTTCACCTGTGTCCCCCCACCCATCTGATCCCCTCTGCTTTTTATCTGCTGTATCCCCTCTGGTGGGGGGAATTGTCAAAATACCCCACCAGAAATATAAAATACAAATATTGTTACTCTGATAAGGCTACACTTACCGGCCAATTTATTAGGTACAGCAGCTTATTAATGCCAGTAGCAAAACAGCAAATTTATGTCTGCAACTCAATGTATAAAACACACGTGTTATTAGTTATTGTTTGACCAAGCATTTTAATTGTGAAGACGTGTGAAGACATGCTGTAATAAACAAAAACCATTCAGTAAGCAGTTGTAGTGTGGGCGAAAGCACCTTGTTAATGAGAGAGGTCAGAGGAGAGTGGCCAGACTCATTCAAGGCGATAGAAAGGCCACAAATGGGACTCCAATGACATCCTCTCTTTACATCCGTGGTGGGAGGAAGGTCATCTCTGAACATAATATGTCCAACCTTGAAGGAGATGGAGAATGAAAACCTATCTGATACTAGATGGGTGTACCAAATAAAGTGGCTGGTGAGTGTATTTCTTCTAAAGGACCATAACAGTGGGATTGTGCCTGGGAAGTAAGGATGCACTGTTAGTGGTTTGAACTGGCGTTGTCACAGGTATAGGTGTTCTGTGTTCATACGTTTGGAAACCTGGAAAGGGATGTTTTTTTTATGGGGGGGTCACATGCTTGTGGTCACAGTATGCTGATTCAGGACAGACTGAGCCTTCATTACATTTATTAGCCTACTAGACTACTGGTCAACATGTTTTCTTCATCTGCTTTTAATCTCCATAAATCTCAATGCAGAGGGACAGCATACTGGACAACTTGGGTTTAGCGCCAAACGAAGCAATCCCCTTTACTGAGTTCACAGGCCTTCAAAACCTTTCCAAAATAGTCTGTATGGTGAAACCTGAGATGATTGCTGCTGTAGGTACTGGTAGGTTGGCCCCTGCTATAACAGTGTAAGAAAATCCGACACCGTTGTCATAGGTTACTCTAAATGTTTCCCTCATCGCAGGATGAATCTGGATGGATTTGTTACTGGGCTGTAGCAGGAGGAGGCATGTTTCTCTAATTAGGTTGTGAATGATACCCATCCTTTGAGTGAATGAAGATGGAGGCACGCTCCTAAGATACCAGTAATTGGCTTGAAGCCATTTTGGGGCGAAGCATCTGCTAGGATGGGAAGATGGCTTAGCCCGCAGAAGCTGTAGAAAGATTGCCACGACTGAAAGCAAATCGCCTCCTACACTGAAAAGGTACAAATGTGGTTTTAGCAGCATTTGGTATGCCTTGTTGAGTACTCATATAGTGCTCATTGAGAACAGTTCCTAGAGAATATTGTCCAAAAAGCACCAGGAAAAAGACCGGTTGAGTTAATAATATAGGCCATTAACGTAGGCATAGGTCTTGGTTAAGTTGAATCATATGTTGGCCAAGTCCAGGGTTTTATTCATTCTTATTCATGGTCTTTAGGAGAACAATTGTCAATATTTGACTTTGTCATGGAAACACTTTGAAATCTTTAGCATTTCCTGTCATGACAATGACTTGCCTGGTTAAATAACAGTGAAATTAAATGAGTTGAGTACTGCACTCCTGGAGCAGTAAAAGCTCAGTCCATAGCCTTTCTAGCAACACAGATATAATGAGCTAGTCTATTTGGCTTCATTTCTCAGTTGAAAATGAGTGAGTAGTCTGACATCAATACATCAATACACTCTAGATCATAGGCTAAGTATTTCTTTCAAATAATTATAATAGTTGTCATATCAGTGGGTGCTAGGCCTATTCCTGTCATTCATTGTTTGGGCTCCCATAATCATCTGTTGTGGCATGAACTCAAGTCATGTGTGTTTCCCTTGGCTCTTCATGATTCGTCAGCTGTCCCATGGACAGATTTCCTGGTAGTCTAGGGGAATTTGATTGACGTGTCAAGGCTGTAAATTGTGTTCTAAAGTCGCCTTCTGACAGCGTTCCTCTCTCTTTTTTCCCAGTTGTAAAGAACCCAGATGGAAATATAAAGGTAATAAAACAATAGGCATTTGCTGGCTCGCCAGAAACGTCTGGGTGTGCTTCTGCCGTTGATTGTAGTGATCATAATCTCCCAGGTAGATCTGGGTATTGGCAGGCAGGAGACGGTTGTTGAGGAGCTGAGGTTGGGTAATCCTTGCTGTGTTGAGCTCGACAGCAGCTTGAGACTGTGAACGTGAGAGAGCCTTGCACTTTGTCTCTCACCAACACTATAAGAAATGCACTGCTCCACTTGAGACTGACACATTTTGAGGACTGATAGGAGTCTGTGTTGATGAAAGCCTTTCTGTTTTACTTCTGCAGTACTAAGCCACTGCTTTTACATAAACTGGTAAGACTAGCTGTTGTTGTGGGCTAACACTGGCTGAATTCCAGTGTTCTTATTTATATTTCAAATACACAAGCCTTTTGTTTTTTTTCCCTGCTTGATCCATCCATATGACCATGCTGCGGCAGCAGAGCTTTGATTTCCAGTCGATGTTAGAATGGATAAGGCATACCCCCCTCTAGGGCCTAAGCCTGTCCAAATTAGCATTTTTATTTTATTTTCATGCAGCTTTCAGGCAGGAATTATGGTGAATGAATAAATCAATAAAATAAAGCAATTAAGCTGACTGTTGTCTTCTGTTTCAGTTTGCAGGGCCGTGATGCCACAGAGCTGAGGATCCTCTCCTACAGTAAGTGTTTGGTCACATTGACTGCATTCAAATCACCCATTGCTGCCACATTTTTCTTCCCTCTGGCTTTTGTTTTCCAGTGGTTGTTTGAAGTCCCCGTTTACATTTTTGTTTCCTGAAAAATCTGTTTACTTTGTCCAATTTGATTTTGAAAGTCACGAACCAGACTAAGCAGAACTCTTCAATTTATGATTATTATTTAGGTATAGGATTAGGGAATTTTCCAATTAGGCCTGGATTTAAAGTCCTCTTTAATAGAATTAGTTTGTGCTGCATTACATGTTTGCTCTGTTTGAGAGTATATAATTAGTTTGCCTTGCCTTGCTTTATCTTGCATAGAATTTGTTTCAAAATTATTAATCTAGGAAAAGGAGATTTTTTTTTTCCCCCCTCTCACTTTCTGGCTATTTCCAAATAAAGGACTGTCAACCAAATTGGGCTAATTGGTGGAGTTGGAGCTGTCCCTCGCTTTTGTTTAGAATTTGAATGTGAGTCACTTTGCATACAGAAGCTTTGAACAGTGGTTGCATGGCTGCCTCTGTAAATTGTGTAGCGTTGCCCCCCCCCCCCCCCCCCCCATGTCAGGGGGATGTCAAAGTTTCAGTTGCACTCCTATCAGGAAGACTGACTTACAGATTCCCTCCAACTGCAGCAATTACAACCACATGGTGTGAGCAGCCCCTTGTGAGAGTTACTTGCAGTGCCTCAAGTATGTAGAACACATGTTTACAACACGCAAGCCTCCCAGAAGTGCCTCTGCCGGAAACAAACCCTGTCGCTGTTATTGTTAAGTACGTCAGTATTTCACAGTCATTGGTTTCTGAACTGGTTTTGTCAACCATCTGCGTCTCTGAAAGATTGTCAGGTCCGTCCCTGATAGCTGGACTGTGCCAGGTCCGTCCCTGATAGCTGGACTGTGCCAGGTCCGTCCCTGATAGCTGGACAGTGCCAGGTCCGTCCCTGATAGCTGGACTGTGCCAGGTCCGTCCCTGATAGCTGGACTGTGCCAGGTCCGTCCCTGATAGCTGGACAGTGCCAGGTCCGTCCCTGATAGCTGGACTGTGCCAGGTCCGTCCCTGATAGCTGGACTGTGCCAGGTCCGTCCCTGATAGCTGGACAGTGCCAGGTCCGTCCCTGATAGCTGGACTGTGCCAGGTCCGTCCCTGATAGCTGGACTGTGCCAGGTCCGTCCCTGATAGCTGGACTGTGCCAGGTCCGTCCCTGATAGCTGGACTGTGCCAGGTCCGTCCCTGATAGCTGGTCTGTGCCAGGTCTGTCCCTGATAGCTGGACGGTGGTATTGCTGGACTTTCACTTGGCTGCTTGTCATCCCTCTCAGGGCTAATAGCCAAGGGGTGATGTTCTAATGTTGGCACGGCATTCAATATTTCAAGGGAAAACCGAATGGAATGTTTGCACCACTACTGAATTTTCCTTTTCCGAAGCCTTATTCCAACTGTGCAGTGTGGATCATTTAAATTGAAAGCACGATGTAAATGAACATTGTGCAACTAGTTGTTTCTTCTGAAGTTGTTGTGTTTGAAAGCCAAGGGCAGCCACATTAATCGAGCTACTGATCCTGAGGAAAAAAGCTCATTTTTGAATCTTTGTGTGTGTGTGACACTGCAACAAGACTGGTCATCCACAGCGTTCTGGACAAACAGAGTTGGAATGACTACGGGAAATGAGCAGATTCCAACCCTGCCCAGGTTGTGTGTAATGGAAACCTTCCCTGGATTTACTACGCCAGTCATCAGTAACCTTCTGTTTACCCAGAAGCAGCCCGACTCTCCCCCCCTGCTCTTACTGCTGAGGAGACGGGGGGGGGGGGGGGTGGGGGGAGATCCTCTGCCCTCTGGGGTGTGTGTGTGTGTGTGTGTGTGTGTGTGTTTTGGTTGATACACCGGTGCCATTTTTTTTTTATCACTACCTTTTTTATTCTTATTATATTTATGTCCTCTTACAGTTGACGGTGTGGCTTCAAAGAGTGTGTTGTGTGACGGGGCCTGAATGGCTAACAGATTCCTGCGGCGATGTAACCTGATGTGGTAGTAAATACTGGAGCCTCAGCCCCGCTCTTCCTCCCTTCTGCCCGGGGCTGAGGAATGAGGGAGTGAGGCTGTGATAAAACAGCTCAGAGTTGGTTACTGTCTGCGTATCCATATTACCATACATTGTCTGTTTTCTGCTGACCCATCTCGAGACACACAGGATCAGGAACTGTAGTTAAGTCGCGGTGCTTTCCGGGAAGAACCGAATGTGTCTTAAAGACTCTCTGTAGGTGTTCTTGCTAGCACCATGTTTCCTGTGTATTCAACTGCTCTGTTCCCCCCTTACGGAGGGAGTGGGGCACCCTTCAGCACACAGCCAGGTAGCCGGTCCCTGTCGAGCCCAAAACCCCAAAGGTTCAGAGCAGTGGGCTGGGGAGCAAGGTCCAAGGACTTCGCAACAGATTGCATCAACCATCCCTGGCTGTTTCCTCCTACCGACTGTCCAGACACAATGTTAATGGGTTACAGAACTCTATTACTATACTGCTGCATTCCTCCAATCAAACCTTGTCCCTGCCTTTAAAATCACATGTCCGTTAGGCTTTGCATTGTGGCTTGTGTGTTCATTCTGTTATATTTAGTTTATATGCATTGTGATCTTTGAGCGAGTCGTTGATTGGAGAATATCTGATTGTTCTCAACCAATTAAGTCGATGAACAGACTGCTCGAATCCAGTGTTTGGGAGCCCTCTGAACCTCTGCGAATCAAAGGTTTGAAAAGGATGTTGCTGTTTACATGAAAAGGATGTGTCACTTAGTTTGACACAAACTTTTGGCAAGCCCCAGTACAGCCCTCAAGGTATGCTACATGTGAGCTTGTTGAGACCGTTCTCTCTGAAACACACCAGGGAAGCTTTAGACACTGGTCGTGAATTATGCACCCTGTGGTAATTTTATCTGGTACTGAAGGCCTCCGTTTCATGCTAACTTGTAACTTGCTAATTGTCATCAGTGTACCCAGCAGCAGTGTAACCCACTGTAGAGGGGAGTCCCACTTTCAGGACTTCTGTTTATCTGTTCACATCCACTGAATGAATTTGGCCTGGGACGTCATGCAGAGAGGCCGGAGTTGGCGCGTCACTGAATGGGTGGGAACTCGTCGAATCTCCCCTGTGAGGCCGTGCACGCCGCAAGCACCGCCTCGCCCGCTAATGTGGCCGCAAACAAAGCCAGAGTTTGCCAAGGGCAAATGCATCAGGAATGAGTGTACCTTAATAAAGCACACTGCCATGATTCATTGGTTTCAATTTGCCAGGTGATTGTAGGTCACCTGAAGTGAGCAGTGCATCTGGAGAGGGGATGTCATAGGGGGATTGAGGCTCTGCTGGGTGGGGGTTGCTCCACAGGGGTGAGGCTGGAGGGATTGCGGGGTCATCCAGAGTCTGCTCTACGTGCCGTCTACCCGTCTGGTAGGAAAGTTCCAGTTGACCGCCCACCCCTGGTTCTGTGTCAAATCCCTCTGCCACGAACGCAGGCCTCATCATTCAGGAACGTCTCTTCCCCCCGCCAACTCCATCTTCACCCACCCGTCGTCTCCAACCCATCCTCCAGCACTCAGTCTAACCTGTGTAGCTCCGCCTGGTGGAGGGATTGCCCCCCCTGAAGCTAAACTCCTCTCCGTCTTGGAGAGGTGATCCTTGTGACGACAAGGAGATGAGAAATAGAGCCATTGAGGCAATGGGGCATTGGGGAATTTTCATGCCCCATTCTGGCCATGATTTGATATGTGCGCCGTTCCTCTCTTAGAGGCACTGGGTATAACTGTGAACGTGAGGGAAGTAATTACAGGATGGGTATTTCAGGCTGAAGGATGCTCTCAGACCAGCTGCGCCCACCAGAAGCTAATTTGTTGTCAATAAACTAGAACTAATCATGGTGCTTCCCCTCGGGGTCGATAGGTCAGGGAAGGCGGAGTTCTGGGACAGCGCTGGCCCGATCCATATAGGGAGTTCTAATAGGAGGAGAGGAGGCCCATAGGTGCTGATACGCGGTGCGGTGTGCAGATGGCGAGAGGGCAAATTGAATTTACTTTAGTATCATTGGGTTGTTTGAGCCAGCTGCCTGCATTCCCCTTAATGATGGCATTGAGCAAAGGCCAGGGGATCGCTGTCTTCTTCTCAATCTCTCTCTCGTGCTTCCTCTTTTTCTAGCTGTCACTTTCTCACTATTTCTCTCTCTCTCTCTCTCTCTCTCTCTCTCTCTCTCTCTCTCTCTCTCTCTCTCTCTCTCTCTCTCTCTCTCTCTCTCTCTCTCTCTCTCTCTCTCTCTCTCTCTCTCTCTCTCTCTCTCTCTCTCTCTCTCTCTCTCTCTCTCTCTCTCTCTCTCTCTCTCTCTCTCTCTCTCTCTCTCTCTCTCTCTCTCTCTCTCTCTCTCTCTCTCTCTCTCTCTCTCTCTCTCTCTCTCTCTCTCTCTCTTTCTCTCTTTCTCTCTCTTTCTCTTTCTTGTTGTCTCTATAGTTTGGACCCCGTCTCTCTCTGTCCTCTGGAGGGTTGGCAAAATGAAAATGGTTTCACACAGACGGTGTTCCCTGAAATCAGGCGCTGCATAAATGCCGCTTAGCTGGATGAGGGCTGCACTCTGTGTTGAACCGGGTCTGGCAGCCCGCAGCGAGCTGCTGCCATATACTGAGAGATCTGTACCAGTTGCGCCTCAGACGCACACAGAGGTGATACCAAGGTGAAAGCTCCACTTGCAGAATGGTCGGGAAATCATTGATATTCTGACTCGGAGGCTGCAAATGGCTCCGTGGCAGATGGAGTCTTTTGTCAGGGAAGAGGAATGGCAGCCCAGGAGCGCGGTGGCTGTTTTCCCCATCAGCTCTCTCGTCTGGCTGGCGGGGGATGACCTTCCATCACTCGCTGGAATCCCTCCCTCGCACTTTGATCAATTATCCCCCACCCTTTGTTTAGAAGGAATGTGCACAAGAATTAAAATGTCAATTTCTTCGGGGAAAGATCTCTATGCAGACTCAGGGAATAGGCATTGTGTGCTATATAGAGCTTAGGCAAAAAAATATAATTTATTTAGTGCTGTTTCACAGGCTTTTTAAGCATTCTAAGAGCAACCCTGTATTTAATTAATATGACCTCTACAGTATGCTACCTGCTACTTTGTATAAAAGCCTTCTGTTTGGTATTTTTCACAACCAACATAGTTAGAAAAATGCTTCCATCTGATATGCCGTAGACTAAATCTATTGAGCTGATGAGTGATTTGGTTTTGGGCAATTCGAAGTTAAGAGTGCCACTGAGACTCTGATTTTTCACTTGAAAATCAACCATTCCACGAGAACCACTTGACAATTTCCACAGAACATTTTACAAATATGCATTTACTTGCTGACATTTTTCAAAGTAGTCCTTGTTCATAGATTTGTGTGGTTTGTTTTACTTTGCAATCACTGTTTTTTTCGTATTCATTTAAAAGTAAAATGTGAGTCAGGATTGCCCTTCTCTTTGTTTACAGGAACATCAGATGTAAACACAGTAATCTTTTTCTTGCCAAAGCATTGGAGAAACTCTGTTTGTACATAGGTTCCCAGGGTTTGTTTATACGATTAGTCTTTTTAATGGATTTTTTAAAAATATATTACTTCAAATAACTTTTACACTATAAATAACAAAATTACATTAAGTATGCCTGACACCAACAGACGTTTACTAGAAGCTTTATGTAATTTAATTTAGGTTATTTTATTTAGGTCTTCAGATAAAAAAATTATAATCTAAATAACATTTTAAAATGCCTTGTTTGTGCTCAGACAATGCGAGCTTTCAGAGACTCCGTCACAGATGATGATGTATGCCTCGAATAAAACAGTCATAAAATGCAATCATCATTCTTGGGTGAGTGCAAATTCAAGGTAAGACAAAAATATTGAAAGGTCAGGAAAAGAAATGAGAAAAAGAACAAACGATGCAAAAAGCGAGTGACATTGAGACCCCAGTTTAATATGTATTTCAGCTTGATGGTTGATTTCATTAGTCAGTCTCATTGTTATGCATCAACTGTTCTCCTGCAGCAAAATGAATATTGTATTCACTTGGCCTGAATATTCAGGAGGAAATGTTGGGGTCTCAATGGCTTCCTTTACATTTGTTTTTATTTTTAGAGGTTGCTTCCCCTTCCTGCCTGTCCACAATTAATACAATTCAAGGGATTGTCATTCACTCCCGATGTCGGCTAATTTACAGTGGTGTTAAGTTGCTCTCGCTAATTTGGCCTTGTTTTCCCAGGCAAGGAATTTCATCATGGGTTTTCTTATAGTCAGCCCAATATTTGTCGGTAGCGAATGGCTGACAGATACTGTCATTACAGTTGGTTTCTCGTCTGTTAGATAATGTGCTACTGAATCAGCAGACTGGAATCAGACTAGAAATAATCCTGTGGCATGAATATCGACAAATGGATGACAAATGCACAGTAAAAAAATAAAATGTTTTGGGAGATATTAGCCAAATATGCAACCAGAGAGACTATTTGTAAGGTATTGTCCAAATCCATTAAGTTCTTTACCGATGCGCTGTCATGGGAACTGTTATGAAACGGTTATGGGCCCAGTATGATGCTGAGACAAGGTGATGTCCCATAGCTGTGGTGTGCCGCGGCTGCTTTTCCAGACAGATAAACCAGACCGTTAACCAGACACACTCTAGTCTGCAGTCCCATTTACAAATGCATGACCGGACTCAGCCAGGCAGCCAAGCAGAAGGCCCGACTCTGGTTGACTCCTCTCTCGCTCCACGAAAGCAATCTACTGAAATGGATATTGTCAAGATCCCTTTACCCGGAAGAGCAGAAGAGACTCTGCAGACTTGCCCTTGTTAAATTCGCTTGCCGCCAAATCCCCATCCTACATAAAGCCTTGTACAGTCAGTCGCTCAAGGTTTACTGAGCCGAGTCGTATCTCAATAGAAGAAGCGACCTGGGCTGAGTAGTATTGAGTGGGCTAATATGGTGTTTAGGGAAGACCGCGGCGTGTCCTTGGTGAGCGAGTGATAACTGTGCTCGTTGGCCATGGAGCTGATGGGTTGGACACCGGTACTGGTACCGCTTGTTTGACGCTCCTAGATGACAGGATCGTCTCCATCCCAAATGGAGTCCTCTTCCTGTTTTTCTGCACTACTCCATAGCATCGGCTCGTCACTCTCATGGGACGTCAAGGGACTTAGCCGTAGTTCATTTCTTCACATTTGGGGAAATGTTACAGCCAAGCTGAACGGCACAAGAAATCTCATCTTCAAACGGATGTTTCTAAGTGCAGGTTGTCAGTCATTCAGCCTGCCTGGGCCTATTTCATATTGAGATAAAGAGCCCCCGTCTGTGTAGCCAGTGCAGGCGGGTAAACTGACGCGACTCTCAGGAGGTTGTCGTCAGACGGGAGACCCTGGAATGTAACCAGGAGTTATATTCTTTCCTCTGTACGAAGGGTGAGATTCTCCTGTGATGCCTGGCATCTGTCCTCCACTGTTTCAGGCCCTACTGAGCACAGCATGCAGAGGGCCCCGCCCGTCTGTTGTAACGGGAGCGGTGTGCGTGCGTGTGCGTGCGTGTGTGTGTGTGTGTGCAGTTGTTTCCATTTGCACCGCTCTATTGTGTGTGCAAGGTGCTCTGTTTCACAACATCCAGCTGGCCCAATGGCAAACCCCGCCACGAAGAGACACGCCGGCTTCAAGGTGGGACAGGCACTACACCAAACGAAATACGGTTGCCATTACTGTTTTAGTTGTTCATAACTGACAGAAGTCTCACCACCCTGCGTGGCGACGGAACCGATTCGCATGCAAATCAACAGCAGCGGTCTGGCCCTTATCTGGGGATGATTGACAGCGAGGGTTTTTGCCGCACGACAAGGGTTAACGCAGGCTTTGCCCCGATCGTGGAAGGGGTACTGTACGTCGGAAGACGGAGGGACTTCAGAGCGGTGGGGAAGTGCATGTGGTCACAGGTGACAGAGAAGCTGGTCTGTGTTTTTGCATGCAAATGAGGGTGGAGCCAGCGGAGCCACTCCCGCTGATGATTCACTGGATTGGTTTCCCTTTGCCCTTCAGGGCCACATCTGCGCACCGCAGGTACACATTTTAAGCCCAGGATGGTGTCCTGTGAATGTTGAGTGCACTCTTAGTGTGTACACTGCCTCCTAATGTGTGTATACCACCTATTTTGCGTGCGCCCACATCAAGCCTAAGATAAAAAAAATTCCAGCATGCATCCCAAGTCCCAGACGACGTCAGGATCCTAACCTGTTTACAGGGCTGGGCCCGGCAGAGCAGGGGAGTACTCAGACACGTAGGCTTAACTGATCTTGTGTGGAAGTAAATGGAATAGAATAGATTACTCATCGTAACCTTGTCTCAGAAACCCTGTGGCTATGATGAGTGGATGATGTGGGCTCCACAGCCAAACCTGTTCTTAAACCGGTTTAGTTACATGCCTCTTGTGATGGGAAAACAAACACTGTCGATTTATATCACTGACAAGCTACTACATAACGGTTTATTGGCTTATAGTATGATTTATTGTAATTAGTATTATAAACTGGGTCGATCAATGCCTGAGTGCTGATAAGTTTAAAGCTGTGGTGTACCAAGTGTGTGACAGTTTTTGACAGTTAGAATTGTGTTGGTTGCCGGTTTATAGTAGCAATATAGTACCCCTGGAGTTTTGTATGTTGTCAATATACCAAGGCTAAGTGCAATATCCATGTACTCTGCAATGGGTCGTGCCTAAGAACAGCTGTTGGCTGTGGTATGTTGACCATTCTCTCATGCCGTATTGCTTAAGTATAGGTCTGTATAGTATAATATGTTATAGTAGAAGCATAATCTGGGTAGTTTTATGTAATGATATAAGCCAAAGGTGTCATCATTTTTTCTGTTACATTCGGCATTCAACAAGTTCGGGGGGCCACACTGAAAATGTCTCCTCTTCAACACTTGTTAAAATTGGTGACTTGGTGTTGCTCAGTAGTCAGTTCTGCTGTCTACAGGGAACATGTACTGCTGTGAAATGGATTCGAATCAGGCCCACTGCTCTTTCAGCAATAATTCTCCAATCTTTCCCTGCTATCTCTAAATTGTAAATGGTCGCTGTCTGTCTGGCTTTTATGGAGGTCCATTAAAATTATTGAAATAAATCAAAACGGTGTAGAGATTAATAAAGTATATTGAGTTTGTTTCTCAATATTTCTCTAAAATATATTTTTTTCTAAAACATGAAAAAGCATATTAGGCGACACACTTAGCCAGGCTATATGATCCGGAGCACGGAGACTCCGTGAACACTGGGGTGATGGAAACGTTTGTTTAGCAGAGAGAAGCTAGTTTTTTAAGATGGCTCAGAGGCAGACAGGAAATTACTTATTTTCTCTGCACATTCATCAAAATAAAAATAGTCTGATGAGTATCCCAAGTGACTGTTACAGCCCTGAACACACTTCTTGTAGCAGCTCCAGCTGCAGACACGCTACACGCCGTGCGCTCTCTCTTAACTCTCCGATGAATTTCAGGTGTTTTGAAGCCATATTAAAATCAACCCTCTGTTTCCTGCCGCTTCTCCCTTTAATCCCCAATCTTTTGTCCTCTTGTTTTGTTCTGTACGGAATGAAGGAGTTGGGAAATCATTATTATAATTTTTTTCCCCTGAACATAACAGAGAACATGATCTGACCGTTAGGCCTGTGCTGTTGTCAAAACGTTTATCGGACCTGCTAGGAGAGATTCAGATGGCAATGCTATTACACTTGTGGTTCTGACACTGCTGTCTGATAACCGTTTTAATGGCCACCAGCAACACAGTTCAGACCCAGGTTAAAAACACTGTCTGTCGTCCAGAGACAAATGCTCCGATTATGGCGTGCTTATATTACTGTTGTTGCCTTTGTATCTTCCTTATACTGTGGCTCAATTTCTGAAGGTTGTTTGGAAAGTGTATGGTTGCCTTTCTGCTTTTCAGATCTGGAATGTTACTAGTGCAGTGATGGCAGCACAGTGTTTGATGTGCTTTTAGCATGCCTGTCAATAACACCTGTCCCAATGAGCTCATTCATTTTGAAAACAATTGAATTTGGTCTTTAATAGCAGCTTTCATAGCAGCTACACTTAACGTAACTTGATCAGCTGTTAATCTGTTATTTTAAGTGTTTTTCAGTGTTAGCTAGTGAATTACACACTTTTCTTTTCCCATCTGATTTATACCAACATTGGCTTGGTTTTAGCAATATGAATAACTTGTCTAACATAGTATGGCAAATCCTGACTTTTAAACGGACATATCCTAACATGTCTTGTCATGCTCATACAGCGATCTGTTCTAAGGATTTCCCCAAAGAAAAAAGTGCAATGCTTTTCTTTCACTTTGACATCTGTGCTTGTCAAATAATGCTCACATGTCTCTGCAGCACTTTACTGCAGAGAGAACTGGGTTTTTTTTGCTGCAGAGATTCAAGTTAATTTACACATAACATCTGTCTTTGACAGGTGTGAGGTACAACCAAGGCCATAGCCTGACTCTTTCCTTCTTGGATGAGCATACTGTAGCTAAATCAGATCTGTAGCCATTTATAAAGCGTTGCAGAGTAGGTGTACTGATTTAAGATCAGTTTTGTCTTCTAGATCATAGTGAACTAGATTAGATGCCAGGTTTGGACCTGATTGCAGATCAGCTTACTCTCAGACTGGATACCTGCTCAATTCTATGCTGGCACTCATTCATTGGTAATATGTAGATCTTCAGACCGACCTCTTACACACTCATAACCTCCAATTTAGTTTTTGCAGTACCTCTTCAGCTCTGCTGCCAGAGAGGTCAAACGTTGACATTTTTGGGTGTTCTCTGTTTTAGACTGATAAGACTAAGATTTTCTCTTGTCTAATAAAGAGCTGTGCTGGGCTGTATAGGCCACACTGGTCAGGAGGGCAGTAATATTGTGATACTGTAACCAGCTGTCCATGGCCGCCGTCAGCCTGCCTGCCAGGGAACTGGGCTATTATTGGCTCTTAAACAGGAAGAGGTGTCCGGACAGCAAATCAGCTCCAGCGTTACTACTATCATAGATCAACCGTAAGAGAACAAACAAGAGCTAAATGCTCTGAGGACACTTTGTTGGTCTGGCCACTGTCCGCTTACATATTGTCAGAGAGAATCAATGATTTGTTTAAGAGTGAATGCCAATTCACAGCCTAATTGGCGTGGCAATCATGGAATTAATATATCATTATAGTAAAGGTGTGATAATCCACAAAAGTTGTAGCCTACTGCTAGTGATGGAGTGATTACTTCTGGAATAGAAAGACAACACTAAGAAACCATCCAGATATTAAATACCAGACCAGGAATATAACAGAATATTTTGGGGTTTTGTTCCATTAATTGCACATTGAGTCCTTCCTTAAAGGTGCAAAGGGTTAGCCTACTTAAGCTTTTTTTTCACTTTAACATCCTGCTCTTAGAAGCTTTTGAGATGTTCATGGGTTCTAAATTGTCATTTACACTTAGCCCTGGGCAAGCCCCGGGCTAACCTTGGATCAGGATTTAAGTGCCTCTCATACGAAGCAGAAATTAGGCCAAATGTGAGACACTCTATTTTATTCATCACGGCTGAATACAAATTGCTTCATTGTGTGACTTTTGCCAACGAAAACGTCTAAGAACACATGCCCCTATTTTAATTGAATAAATATAAATAAATGTCTGTTGTGGTTAGTCCCACTAACACATTTTGCGCATTCCAAGTTGCCTTGGTGTTGTTGAGGTGTCAAGCAGTCTTTTTTCTTTTTTTTTTTTTTTTACCTAATGCTAGATCAATGCTGATGTGTGACCAATCAGTAAGATCTGTTAGACAACAGCATTCTGACATTTTGGCAAGAATCGTACTGTGTCTGCCATCTCAGTCATCTTCCTTCTGTTGCCCTGTCCTTATTAGGTGTATGTGATCTAGTTTCAAATATATACACCTCTGTAAATAAGGGAGAAGTACGATTTCCTAATAGAAATGGAATGCCTGTTTTCACAGACCCACATGCCTTTTATTCAGTGCTTTGAAGGATCACCTAAAGTAGACACAATGACCTTCAGAGTGGTTTTGCATGCGATTGCATTTTATTCTAATCAAGCTTCATCACATCAGACCTGTGTGTTCTTTAAGGCGTATTCTATTCATGCAGGGATTAAATATTCCTGTGCAAGGTGTTTTTCTGGACCATTTCTGTTGATGCAGCCAGCTCTCGGGAGTCTTACTCCATGATTATAAATGTAAATTTCTCAAATTAAGGAAATCTGTTTAGTTTAAGGTTACACAGGGTTATATGCGTCAAGATAATTACTCTATTTCTGCAACACTATAAAAAAAGAAATGATACAAAACGTGATTTCTCAAGACTAAGACAAGAGCCTTTTGTTTTGCATAGGGTCAGCATGCATATTTAGCCTACCAAAACTAAAATATTCAAAACAAACTAGAGATTACATTTGAGATTAATCTGTAATTTGATGTTTTATGAATTTACTTGCACCATCAGGTAAATATTTAGTAAAATGTGAAAAGACTGTTTACCAAGTGTAAACTAAGCTCATCAGTGTTTGAAATAAGTCCCATCTAAAGATTTTTTTTCAAAAATGTCAATAGGTATTACATGTGTTTGTTCAACCTTCACGTGAATGAGACAGGCATGACAATATATTGTTACTATGTAAACTATTTGATGGAAAATGTGCTTCTTTCAGTGTCCGCTTGTTTTTATAATTTTTTTGATCCAATTTTATATTACATACTTATTGACATTTTATTTTCCTTCAGTCCTATATCTTCAGTCCATGTTATTTCTGTCGATTATTAGATACAAATCATTGACATTTAATTTATAAGCAAAAATTCTAAGGACCTGTATTATTAAAATAGATCATAAAACCATTTCCTTAAAAATACATTTGGAATTTAGAAATATCCTAAATTTGTACTTAAAGCTACTCATTAGCATTTTGTGCTTACTACTTCTGATGATTTAAACGTATGCTTTTTTTTGCCAACATTTGAATGTACTTTTTTTTACCTTGTTACTCTTACTCTATCTTGTTGTACTTGGAATTGAACTAAATGGAGATTGACTTGGGATGCATTTTGCTCAAAGTTTCTATTGAGGAGTAATTTAGGGTTCACAAGTTTTGCCACTGAAGTTCTAATCCATCAGAGAAGCAGAGAATGCTTAGCCAACAGGCACTGTGCAACGGTAAACAAACTCCACACACACAAGTAGCCCTCTAGATTGGTGATCCTAACGTTCATTAATTCACAACTCAACCATGCATTTGAGATGCATGATTTCTCTTCAAAAGTGCAACTAATGCCATGAAGCCTAACTAAAACATGTTCTCCAAAAATCTGTGACACATTTTGTTTTGGATGGACACTTTTTCTCCTGTCATAATGGCTGTGATGTGTTTTCTCTTAAGGTGCATCACAGTCATGCTCACGTCACATGAGATTAGCTTAGCTGATTCTATAGAGCTGGTTTTTTACTTCTTCATTGTAAAGTGCTCTCATACTTTAGACGACTTGTATCAAACAACTGTACAGTAGCCTCTCGTCCATAGCCTTCATAAAAATAATTATCTAAGTGATCAATTAGTTTTTGCAACCCTAGCACAAACTATTTATTTTATTCACTGCCTTTAAAAAGAAAACATTTGTTCTCCTTATATTAAGATGTAGGCTTAACAGTCTAAGGTAGGCTATTTGAATGCAATAAAAAAACACCTATGCCTATCTATCTGTTTCATTACAAAGTAACCAAATGGCCTTAATAGGAACAATAGTAGTTTACAGTAAAAAGACTGAATAAATGTATTGGGCATTTTCAAAAAATGTATTGGGCATTAGATAAACCCTGGAATGTACAACACAATGTGAATTTTGTATTTATCATGAAGAATATTATTTGTGTATTTGCAGTTACACTTAGCTCAGTGCGGTGCTTTTTATGTGGAGTGAGCGCTAGCTCATAGAACCCATCTTGGTTACAAATTATATAAAACATTCAAATAAAATGATAAGTTTGATTATCTGGAACTTGCATCTTAAAGAGATGCAAGCTAGCCTATAGCTGATCACATTCTGTTGTGTAAGTATTCATACTGTGTGTTCATGATTTAGACCAGAGTGTTAACCTGACTACTAGAACAAATTCCTTGTTGGAAAGAGGTTATTTTATTGACTAACATCCAGTCTTTGTGTTCCCAACAGTGAATGCCTGTTTGCTAGATTTTAATATACCAGTAAAAGCTTAGCTTCTCCTTTTCACTGGAAACATGTTCTCTGTCACTTATTTGTAGTGGTTAAAATGGTTGCCTTTTGCATTTAGTGTAATAAGAATGACAGGTAGTGTGATCCGCGGGGGTTAATTTCGGGAAGATTTGCTCCTGGTAACCTAATTAGCAGTCAATTCACAAAATTGATTAGATTATGCTAATCAGTAGCGATAATATCTTTTAAAAAACGAAAAGCAAAAATGACAGTGCAGCCTCCTTCTAAGACTATTTTCTCGACTGTGTTCCTCGTTTCTTAGATGACTGGCTTAAAGATGGCTGTCAGCTCACACACACCCAGTGTTTAGAAAAGAGCAGTTTGCAGCATGTGGCTTCTCAATCTAGACACCACACTGTAATCTCTTGTTGTTTTCCCTCAATCCTTTATCTTATTTTCCTGTCATTCGTAAAGTGTTTAATAGTCCCTTAGATTTTAGTAAGTTTATGGGCCTATTGTGTATTTTTTGGGCTCCGTTAGCTTCTTCAGAGTGTCTATTTGCTTCGTGTTTAGTGTGAATAGCTACATCCTTCCCCATTCAGTACTAGTGCTGTGAAGCCCGGACGGATGGAGGTTGACTGACAGATTAAGGTGAATTCCTGGAGCGCTGCCGATGAGTGGGGGGTTGTCATCGTTGTGTGCTGTGACCAGCCAGGGTTCCTTTATTTCCTTTGTGGTAAAGGCACGGACCATGCCTCTTCTCCGCAGGCTCCCTGAGTGCCTCCATGTCTCTCCAACCAGTCTGGAGACCTCAGCCCGGCACAGCCCTCTACACACTACCTGCCCTTATGTCTGCCATCACTGAAATGTCTCACCGTCTGTTTGGTCCTTCAAAGGCCTTTACCAAAATTCATCCTTGATACTGTGAGTCAGGGGTATTCCGATTTGCACCTGGAAGCCAGTTCCTCATTTTCTCATTGTAATCCCCTAATCAGGGACTTAGACCTGGGATACCAGGTTGGTTCACTTAAGGATGAGGTTGGGCAGAAAACCAGCAGGCACCGAATAACACTGCAATATCATAAGGTTTTTGATGCCATGGTACAGAAAGTTGAAGCAGGTCGTAGCTGCTTCTCCACAGCTGGTTGAAGTTTTAAGAGGCGGTCGTGGGTGGGTCTGTGTCTTCCGGAGTGTCACTGTTTAATTTGAGAAATGTGGCCTCTCCTTGTCCCGACTGCTGTGTTATCCTGGCCGTGCTGCTGTCGTGAATGTCAAGGGCCTCGCCAGTCTCGCTGAGGCACCACTATTTGGCTTCCTGATCCTGTTTTCCCACAATGTACTGGTCAACATAAAATTGACTTTAGGTAAGAAATGGGCCGTCCTACACAACTAGATATAGACCTGTAAGCCTCGTGTCATTCAGCTCATAATCTGACCGGTGGCTTTATCTGAGTGTTTATGTCAGATGATGGGCAGCACCCTTAACTTTCCATTAGATTGTATGTTGTGTTAGGTGATTTACACACATTAGTGCTGTGGTGAACTCTATAGAACCTCAGTGGTCTGCTGTGTAATATTTCTTGGCAGTATTTCTGGCCACTCTCTTCCTCCTGACTTTAACAGTGGACCTAGAGATTGCGTGTGCATGGGTGTGCATGGGTGTGCATGCATGTGATGAAATCTCTGTCAGGGACACTGTGCAATGGATATCTGTTTTATTGCTTCATTTTTTGTGTGCAGCATAGGCCTACCTGTGGCCAGGGCCCTTCTACACAAAAGCAGGGCACTATGTAGTATGCAGTGTGGTTTTTGGGACTTAGGCCCCTGGGCTGATGATTCAGGAGTTATGCTGCAGGCTTCCTGTTTCTCTGTTGGAATGATAAAACCATCGTGGCGATGGTTACCTTGATCCTGATCTGCCTTTTTGCTCAAGCTCAGCGCCTGACAGCGGCAGACGAGAAGGGAGAAAATGTTTACCCTGCTCATTCCCTCTAAACACCCACGGTCATGTTGTCTATCATGTCATACGGGAACATTAAGGGGGATTGACCTTGCAGCGTCTTGCCCCAAAGCAAGCCAGGATCCTTGGAGTTTGTGTCCTTCCTTGTGTCTGGCTGTGGTAGGATATTGTTAGCCAGTTAAAGTAGTCATATGACATCTCGGCCTCGGGACTGTCTGCACGCCATCGCCAACCGCTGATATCCTTAACTCGGAGTGTTGCCAACTGGTAGAACTAGGGTGGTCTATACACTTCAGTGACAACTGACTATGGCTATACATTGCAAACAATATGGAAATAATACTAGTAATGTTTGCTTTGCTAACTCGCCATTAACGTATAACCAACTAGTTTTCCTAATGAGAGATTTAAAACCAAGATGTCTCCTGTAGATTTAGCAGTGAGTGAGGAGGCCCTTGGGTCGGGCGTGTTTTATTCAGTGCCGCAGAATGAAGGATGACCTTTGCACTGGCAGCCTTGTCTCATGTTTAATTTGTAGCGCTGTCTTCTCCTTTCTACTGGAAGGTGATTGCATCCTGTTTACAGGCAAATAAACCCTCCTCCCCCAAAACACGACGCAATGGCTTTCTAAAAGCTGCGTTCATTTCTGACTACGAGTCTGAGGATGTCCTGTTGTCCCAATGCGTTAACACCTTTCGCTTTGTGTGGATAATTGAAGTTGCAAGCTCTATGCAAATGATGTTTTCCTGAGATGCACTGCATTTTTATCACCTACATTAACACTTGGTTGGAGCTGGGAAATATTGAGCTGGGAAATAATATCTTAGCAAAGAGTGTGAAGTCAACATAAAGTAAATAGGTGGGGGTTTTTGTGTAATCACAAGCGGTAGTTATTTTCCCCTCAGGATTCCACTTGAATGCTGCTATTTTGGTTGTTATAACAAAAATATTGGTTTAGACATTTTATTATAGGCCCTCTAACTACACAACCTACCTATACTTACTTATCAAAAATATTCAGAAGTGTCATTTTGTTCTCAATAAAAGAGCTGCACAGACTGGTTAGAATGGCATATCAATTTGCAACATCACGTTTTCGAAAAAGCAGCAAAGGAAAGGTGTTTGCTGGTATGAAGCCTAGATTCAACAACATGAGGTAGGCCTTGGTGTAATTTGTATTGCATTTTCCTAAGGCTCAGTATAGATTGAGCAGCATCCTGGGTGACAATGGCGCATTTGGCTGAGCTTGCAGATGCTTTTCGAGGCCCTCATTGTTCCAGTTTGAAAGCAGTAGCCGTTTGCTTTTTGTCTTGCCTCACGTGCGTGTCATCTGCATTATGCACATCATGACTGGAAAAGGATCCAATCAGTGAGTACTGTTTAAGGACTGGTCGCGCCTGCTTCCCCTTTATCCCTCACCCCCTCTCCTCCTGTCAGTACCCCCACACCCCACCCCGACCTTTCTTTGTGTCACGTCAGATGGCGTCATTACGTACACCAAAGATTTTCAAGGAGCCTGGTGGCTCGGTCTTTCACAAAGTAGCCTAGATACAATGCTATATACAGCAGGGACCAAAATGATTGACACCCTTAATAAAGATGAGTAAAACTGACTGTAGAAAATAAATACTGAGATATGATATTGTACCCTGTAGTTGCTTTTCTTGAAATTATATTTTATAGGAATACGGTTGTCCTCAGAATACCACAATAATTGGCAAGGTCTATCTGTAGCCCATTCAAATCTAAATAGAAAGTTACTGGTCTATGATCCCATAGTTCTGTCAGCTCCTACCATTGTGCTCTTGATCAAGGCACCAGGTACAATAACTGATATCTTAGGCTACTGTATAAAACGTCAGTCCCTCTCTCTGGAGAGCTGCTGTGTGTGCAGGCATTTTTCCAACCCTGAATCACATTTAAGCTTTTCAAGATATTGTCCTTAAACTGATGTTTTAGGCTGAAATCTGGTTGGAATGGGGTTCGGGCACGAGCCTGTGCACTTTAACTCTCTTGATGGATGGTTGGCCGGCCGCCTTTGATAGATTACAACCAAATATCTGTCTTTATTAAAATTATTCCCAAATTCATAGAATGCGGGACCAGATTCATAAGCTAGGCTACTTGAAAAAAATTTCATACAATGGTGCTCAATTTAACTTGCACCGTGAAGATGAAGCACTTGTCTGCTCCACTTGCATGCGTATGTTAACACCATTCCATCTGGGTAATGTCAGCTTGCAAAACACTCAGGGCTGACCAAAAACATTTGTGAGAGCCCCGCAAACCCGATTCTGTTGACCCCAATGCTGCCTACTACTGCCTACTGCCTAAAAAAGGATCTGGGAAAGACTCATTTGCTAGTGAGACGCTCAAAGGTTCCTGGCATACTGTTGCAAGACAAAGAAAAGTCCTCCACCTTGCTCCAACTCAAGTCAAGCACTGTCTGTGGATACGTCTGAAGCTCGAAAAAATTATTTGACCAATAATTTTTCATTTAATATCCAAAGAAATGGGTTACTCTTACTAACAGACTTGATTGACTGGCTTTTAAATACCTGCCTAGTACAGTTATTGTACTCTCATTCAGTACTGGGATCCACCATGTCAGGCTCATTGCCTCTTGTTCCACAGGATGTGTCTGCACAACGGTACTATTTCCTACTATTTTCTACTTTTGATTAAACGCTAATCAAACATTAACACTGTTACTACATTACCCTCATTTGTTAGCTTCTTCCTTATCGTCAATAATCATTATGACGTAGCCTGCGGGAAAAGAGCGTTTGAGAAAATGGTTTGGGTGTAAACAAGAGTAGAGGGAGATGGGATTTTAGCATTATGATGTACAGTAATAAGAGTGTGTTTATCTCTGACATGCTTTGGCTTGCCACTTGCCATAGCCTCACCATCTACTCACAGTTTGGACAAAGTGCACACTAAGGGCGTTTTTGCTGTAATCAAGCTCTATATCCAGTTAACCGTTTATTCAGAAGAAAGGAGCTGTAGTTTATAGAAGTAAATAAGCGGCAATACAACTGTCAAAGTTAATTGTAACTATCTGTTTTTTTTCATTAAAAGATTAGATGTTGGGGAGGTCCTTGGTGTTTTCGTAGTTTCCAACATGCAATAGCTTATTTTGTAGTCTGTTGACCATCTCTCAAAACCTAGCAACAGCATATCGACAGATGAACATCTCTCTGTCTGTCTCTCTCTCTTTCTCTCTGTCTGTCTCTCTCTCTCTCTCTCTTTCTCTCTGTCTGTCTCTCTCTGATTATCTGTCTCCCCCCTCTCTGTGTGTCTAATTAAAATGTGCAGGGGATCCATATTTCTGACTAATGCCTGGTGTTGACGGGCTCAGGGAAGGCAGCAGGCCCAGGAATGTGTTGTGTGATGGATGTCAGTCTGCCTAGAATGTGTGGGATTTGCCCTGCCTCCCCTGGATCGCTCCAAATGGAAATTATCTTCCTCCGCTAGCTCCACTGCACCCAGAACTGCGCTAGCTCGCGCCACCGCAATGGACAAATGGTTTTTTTCCAACATTTGTCACACTGAACTCCCACGTCATTCATCAGAGTTCATTTGCCCCCCTCCCCCTACTGCCTTTATTCATGGTAGCATTCGATATGTGCTTTCGGCAGTCGATGCCAAGAGAATTACTTTTTGGCGTGAAGGTCTCCTCTCCTAAAAGATGTATGCTCTCGGTGGAATGATGATGACAGAACACCCTGCCTTTTGTGTTTTCTGGGTCATTCTTAAGAACAAAAATGGATTATTATACTGGTCTTATGAACACAGATGGATCTGTCGTGTGGAGTGGGATGATCCATGTTTTTGCCCTTGCATGCTAGGTCGAAATTGTGATTACAGCTTGGGCTGGAAGGGCTAAACGTTGCCTAGCCGAGCTGTGACGGAGGTAGGCACCTCTGGAAGCTGTTCTAGAGGTGTCCAGGTAGCAGATCTCATGGATAGATCAGTGTATTGTGGCAGGGAAAGGGATACCCCCATGGCAATGGCAAAGTGGTTTGATAAGCTAAGGGAAGCTGTTGATTTGAACAAACACTGTGCTGCCACCAAGGGCCGAAAGAAACATTTGGTTTTGTTGTCCGGGCTGGTAGTTACTTTCCCTTCGTAGCAATATGTATAACAAAAGCTGCTTATTGGTAATTGGTGTTTCTGTGCTGCATAAACTACTTTAATGCATTGCCTATACAGTATGTATCCAACTTACATAATCTGATGTTTTAGGGAATTAAGATTTTCATATATTTTTCTTATGAATAGTACCTAGTGTAATGCAACTTCCTTCCTCATTACAAACAGCATGGTCCGTGTCTTTGAACAAAACCCCAAGAAGCACATGGTTTCATTTGTCTCGCAGCATGTGGCGTAAACAAGAGGCCTACTTCAAACACGGTGCCTGAGATAAATGGTGAAGCAGACTGCCTGGTGCTAAAGCATTGGAACATTCCCTCCAATACAACCTGCGGTATGTTGTTCTTTCCACTTTCCCTGGTACCACCCCCTCTGTCCATGACTGGCTTCACCAAAATAAGAAAAGGCCTGTTTGATCCTGATTGGTGACGTTAGCGATCACGGTTTGTGAGGCAACGTAGAGGGGCACAGGTGCTCTATGAAAGCCACCTCGTTCCTTTCATCTTAGCACAACATGTCCCTCTACAGTGCTGTTAGAGGACCTGGGCCCCAGGCACTTCATTACTGTCCAGGTGTAGTGGTAGTTAATGGGTATCAGGGCCAAAAAGGGGACATGCAGGCAGAAAGTGGGCAGCCAGAAGGAGCGCCGCCTCTGCCAGCCTTTGCTGTGTTTGACACACTGGTGGAGACTGCCAGGCATATCCGTGGAAATTACCAGTGAACTGCAGATATACCCAGCCAGGCTGACCACAGACCATTTTAATTTTGGACCATCCTCTGCCGTATCAGCCAGCCCCACACATGTGTATTTAAGACCCCACAAAATGAGATCTGTTCAGGACACCATCCCTGCTGGTTGTTCTTAGAGGGGCTATGGAGGCAGTGGGGGGAGGCGGAGGGCAGAAGCCTCGTCAGTCTAGTTTAGTGGATGCCATTAACCATGTTAATGGACAACCGTTTTCAGAACTTAGCCATTCATTTGTGTATTTGTGTAAAGTGGTAGTTTGAGGTGACGGACAGCGGGGCTGTAATGACAGTGGGGTATGCGTCCCAAACGACAACCTCTTCTCTACACCAGTGCTATGGACCCTTGTCAAAAATAGCGTACTACATAGGAAACTGGGTGCCATTTGGGTCATAAGCACATTGCGTGGTAAGGACAGACTCAGATTCTTGTGGGGAGCCAGCATGCAGCCATTCTCTCGTCTTTCACATTACAACTATGTCACTACAACGTTCAATTCACGCTATCTCGTTCCGCTATGTGGACAAGTGTGTTGTCTGTAGTGCATAGAGGAGAGATGCCTCTTCTCAGAGATCACTGAGATTCTCCGGGATTCATTTTTGGAGATGGCAAAATGTTGCATTAGGATTCAACAGATGACATACAGTTAGGTCTGGAAATATGTGGACACTGACACAATTTCCATAATTTTGGCTCTGTACTTCACAACAATGGATTTGAAATGAAACAACAGAGATTCAATTGAAGTGCAGACTTTCAGCTTTAATTCAAGGGGTTGAACAAAAATATCATAAGAAACGTTTAGGAATTGCAACCATTTTCATACACAGTCCCCTTATTGCAAGGGCTCAAATGTAATTGGACAAATTAACACAATCATAAATAGAATTTAAATTTTTAATACTTTGTAGAGAATCCTTTGCAGGCAATGACTGCTTGAAGTCTGGTCTTTGTGATGCTTTGCCAGGCCTTTACTGCAGCTGTCTTCAGTTGTTGTTTGTTCTTGGATCTTTCTGCCTTATGTTTTGTCTTCAGCGAGTGAAATGCATGCTCAATTGTGATTGACTCAGCCATTGTAGAAAATTCCACTTCTTTGCCTTGAAAAAGTCCTGGGTTGCTTTCACAGTATGTTTTGGGTCATTGTCCATCTAAAAAAATGAAGCGTCATCCAATCAACTTTGCTGAATTTGGCTGAATCAGAGCAGACAATATATCCCTATACACTTCAGAATTCATCCGTCTGCTTCTGTCTTCTGTCACATCGTCACTAGTGACCCAGTGTCATTGGAAGCCACACTGCCTCCACTGTGTTTTACAGATGTGGTGTGCTTCGGATCATGAGCCGTTCCAAGCCTTCTCCATACCCCCCCATCATTCTGGTACAGGTTGATCTTCGTTTCATCTGTCCACAGAATGCTGTTCCAGAACTGGGCTGGCTTTTTTAGTTGTTTTTTGGTCTAATCTGGCCTTTCTATTCTTGAGGCTTATGAATGTTTTGCATGTTGGGGTGAACCCTCTGTATTTGCTCATGTGAAGTTTAGTCTTTATGGTAGACTTGGGTAATGATGTTCCTACCTCCAGGAGTGTTCTTCACTTGGCTGGATGTTGTCATGGGATTTTTTTTTTTTTACCAGGGAATGGATCTTACGATCATCCACCACTGTTGTCTTTGGTGGACATCCAGGCCTTTTTGTGTTGCTGAGTTCACCAGTGCATTCTTTTTTTTTTTCTCTGAATGTACCCAACTGTTACCCCTATTGTTCCTGCTGTCTCTCTGATGGATTTAAACAAATGTTGCCGCCTGTTTCACTTGCATTGAGAGCTCCTATGTTGTCGGGTCCTCAGCAACAGCTTCCAAATGTGAAAGCCATACCCGGAATCAACTCCAGACCTTTTACCTGCTTAATTGATGAAGAAATAGCCTACACCTGTCCATGAAACTGCTTTTGAGTCTATTGTGCAATTACTTTTGGTAATTGAGGGGTCTACGTATTACAAAGCTGTTATTCCTAAACCTTTCCTCCAATTTAGATGTGAATATCCTCAAATTAAAGTTGAGAGACAGCCTTATTTATTATTTAACTGTAACTTGAATGTATTTTGGTAAACAATCAGAATAACACAACTTGTCTGTGTCCAATTATTTTTGGACCTAACTGTATAAACCAGACCATTCACACTAGGCACAACGCGCTTTAGAATGCAGACTGTATTGCTCAGAAATAAATCTTGGTATATTGGATTTTATTTATATTTGGTTTTATTGTACTTCCCAACCTTTTGGGAAGAATTTGGTCTTTGGAAGTATGATTGAATTGGAATACATAGAATCATGAGAATCATGAAAATCACAGTACATATCGAATTGGTGCCTAAGTATCGTGATAATATCGTATCGTCAGGTCCCTTGCAATTCCCAGCCCAAATACCTGTCATCTTTACCCTTTCCTGCAACTCGCAACCAAGCATCATTTCTTTCAACGTGGTCCTGGTGAGCGTCAGCAGTACTATCAAAAAGACAAGGAAATTCTGACCCGGCTATGATCAGACTCTCCTCCGTCTTCCAACCAGCGATACGTTGCCATTACTGCTTTTTTCTGTCCAGCAGTGGAACCAGAGTGTGTGAATATGACATACAGTGTAGTGACATGGGTTTTAATGTTAACAAGGCTTCATGTGAACAAGCACACACGTCCTGTCCCGCAGCCCTGCTCCTTCCGTTGGCGGGAGAAGGCGCGTCTATCGCTCAGACGGCCGGCAGGCCGAGTACTGCTGATCCACGCTGATGACTGTTGTGGGATTAGCTGGGTTTGCATGAGCCATCTGTTACACTGGGTGTGGTGGGTTATAAGACAAGACCGCAACATACCAGAAAGGGAAGGCTGACACACCGACCAACCTACACGGTCACACACACACTCACAGATCACAGACATGGCACACACCAGACCTAATGATCCCATGGCATTTCAGTGATCAGTGGCATTTGGAGTTGTGCAGTAATTGCACATTGCTTTCATGAAGAGAACCGATACATATGTCCATAAGCACATCAGTTTGTCTGAAGGGACATTTTTGGTTTTTGTTGTTTGTGCCACGGCAGACACTACAGGCACATGTGAATGTTGATATCTGCCGAACGTGACTTTGATTCGGGCAGAGACATTTGTCTTCTAAATCATCTCCTTTACATTTGCATAGGTGTCTGCTTCTACAGGATCTGTATCCTGCTGTTAGGAATTTGTGCGGCAGTAGAACATTGTCTACTGCCGCGTCTCCTGCTGTCAGAAGCTCAGGATGGGTCACCCATGCAAACCCAACTTCAATTAAATCCACCGCTCACGTGGAGGTTCTATAGCGTTGCATCACCAAAGTGCCATGCCTGTTAATTACATATGTGAGCTACCTCTCCCACTAAACCTGTTTTAATTTCTCCCCATTAAGGCTGTGTTTGCCTCTTTTAAAAACAAAAATTGCTCTATTTATTTTTGTAATAATCCTCTCTGCCGTCCTGTTTTATGCAGTTTCTCATTCATATTTTGTTTTAGATGTCCTTAAATGTACATGAAGTAATGGGGTTTTAGGGCTCGTATAAGGAAACACCTGTTTCTGGGATCATTCATTGAGTCTGTTTTTCTGTTATTGACAAAGTGGCTCCCCACAGAGATGTGTCAGTTGTCTTGTGCAGCACAAATGAATTGCTCAAGAGGAAATCATATCTGCAATATTTTAAAATAGAATGGAGAAGTGGGCTGATGTTTAGGAAAGATGAAATGTTGAAAAATGTATTTTCAAATACCAGAACATCAATGTTTCATTCTATAGATTTGAATTTAATAATTTACAGTAGCCTGTCTTCTGCCCAGTTATATGCAATTGTTCTCTTGGCAACCTTCATGCATTTCAGGAATAAATAATCCCTTTCCTATCCTGTCATAGTTCCATGTAGGCTTACAGCAATGTTTTGTTATGGTCCTTTAAAGGCCGTTATTATAATGACCAAGTCACCCCTGTCCCGTATAAATTAAAAAGGTTCAGATTAGAATATGGACACACTGCAGCATGGCCTTTCCAGTGGCGCGCGGCTGCAGCTTTCATGTAATTTACGTGGTCTCATCAGTGCTGTCGGTGGCAGCACCGAGGAGGGACGTTACTTGATATTCCGCGGATAGCTTTGTCTCCCAGATTTAATCACCAGCAGGCCTAGCTGCCTCCGCTGCAGAGGACAGTCACCGGGGAGATTTCAAAATTGTTTATGTGTAATGATACAATAACAAAGATGCCAGGGCTGTAAAACGCAATCTGGAAGCGTGTATTAAAGGAGATTTTCTGATGTGGTCTTTTGTGAAACACAAGGAAGAGAAGTGGCATAAATAATGGATAGGCTGGGAGATATCAGGGTGGGGTGATGAAACCATGAAAGACTACTTCTAAAGGATCTGTCTGTGTGTTCATTTGGATGATGGGCAGATCTGTGGTCTGTGTCAACAGAGAGATGGCTTAATGATGGCTGTCCACAAATATACCCAAGAATAGGTTTGGAATAGAGCCGCCATCACTGCTTTAACTGTAGATTTAAGAGAAACACGTCTGCGTTATTAGCTGGGAATGTTTTCAATTATTCCAGCGAAGGCTGTGTAAAAGCTGTAACATTTTTTGTTAACGATCACGTCTTGAGTGGCACCAGTTTACAACTGACGCTTGTAGAGCTCCTGTAAACTGGGGTCTCTCTCTCTCTCTCTGTCGGTGTCTCTCTCTCTCTGTCGGTGTCTCTCTCTCTCTGTCGGTGTCTCTCTCTCTCTGTCGGTGTCTCACTCTCTCTGTCGGTCTCACTCTCTCTGTCGGTCTCTCTGTCTGTCTGTCTCTCTCTCTCTCTCTCTCTCTCTCTCTCTCTGTCAGTGTGTGGTATACACGGTTTGTCACAAGTGGTGTATTAGTCTTTAATGTAGGATAAAATCCTTGTCCTTACTCGGTTTTCTCAGTGGGTTTGTTTAAGGAGCGTCTGGCCAGTGGCCTTGGCTAAGCAGATATATGGTTGAGGGGTTAATCACAGTGTCCTCTGTGGGGTGTGGGTTTTTTCCTCTTTTCTTTGCCTGCCTTTGTAAGCATGTTGATTGAATTGTGTTTGACAGATATGGAGTCTGGAGAGCGGCTGGCGTCCCTATCGTCAGCACCGTCCTCCCTGCACATCGCCTCCTCCGCCGGCTCCTCTGCCGGCTCCTCCTCAGCCCCTGCCTCAGCCAAGACACCCCCCAAGTGCAGCCTCGCCCCCAGCTCTGCGTCTCTGGGCACCTCTCTATCCACCTGTGGTACGTTCACAGAAACTCTAATGCTACACACATCGGAAACACACAGACACACACATATGCGCTCGCGGACGCAAATGCTGACACACGGAAACATGGATACACACACACACACGTGGACACAAACACACACAAGCTGATTAATACATTCACCAAGTTACTTACAAACACGCTGGCTGCAAAACTAAACATTCTTTTTATCTTTTATTCACCTTTAGCTCTTCATATTTTATTATGCTCTTACTGCAAATTAAAAGAGAGAGAGAGAGAGAGAGAGAGAGAGTAGAGATCATTCCTGAGTGTTAATTATGAGGGGTCATTAAGATAAAGAAAGACCCATCTCCCAGCCAATGTCACACTTTTATTTCCTGACAGTGTGGGTAGAAATGGGAAAGCTGTTGCATTAATGAATGCCAACAATTAAAAATGCTCTCTATGCAAGAGCGCCGCGTACCCTCTTGCAAGTCTCTTGACAACCTTTAGCTCCAGATCAGTGTGGTGTGATGTGACGGGTCTGTCAGCCACACATGAACTGCTGCTGCCTCCAACACCCTTCATTTTTTACTCTGAATACTAATTGTGGTCAACGCCATTTTGCAGCGAACGACGGTGATGCATAAGCTGTCAGATTACCCTCACCAGAAAATAGCATGCAAATTTCTCACAAACTGTGATTTGTGATTATTCTTTTTTTTTTTTTACCCTCTTCTTTCATGATAAGAAATGCCAATAGTGGGTCTTTTTCTCATGCTGTTACAACGAAGAAGCCATTAGACATTTTGCTCATACATTATACATTTTCTATCCCCCTGCACACCAACCGAACGTGCTCAGAGATTTCTCCAGATAAGCTGTTTTGGACAGAGAGCTGGAATTAAATGCCGAAAGCACAGTGGCACCTCTGAAGTCATGTGGCGGTTATGAGAATAAAGCAAATTGAGCATTTTCAGAGATTGCTCCCCCACCCCCCCAGCGGTAAGAAAAGTAAAGATACGACCTCCCCTGTGTTGGTTACACTCTTTCTAAGTGATTGAATTATACTTGCATGCAGTACTTATGGTAATAATTAATTAAATGAACATTGCCTCACATTACTTTGTAGAATGTCGAAATACTTTTTTAACGCAATTTCAGATTCAAATTCTCAATCAGCTTTGCACATTACTAACCTGTCTAGGCTGAAATGGTTGAAAGATGTTTCATTTCACAGTACTTTGAATCGATAATGGATTAGAAAATTGTCTTTAAACTCATACATTGTTCCACTGACGGGCTTGATTGAAATCTGGAATAAAAAGTGCTTTATCTGGTAGCGAAATGGATGATAAGAAGAGAAATAATCGTTACATTTCCTTTGAGGTCACCGATGCAATTAAAAAGTCCAAGTTGGTTGATTTTAAATTAACAGGCAAGTAAATTGAATGGGTTAATATTTAGCATTTTCATGGTAAACTTGTGCAGGCCTAACTGACACATCTCCACAATCTGTGGATCTAAATCACCAACTTACCAAGTGCCAATATGTCATTGAAATGTAATGACAAATTACAGGAATTACCAGCAGATAATATAGACCTGACATTCTCATTTTTATAGTTTGGTCTACAGTACCATTTACTGCATTACACTTTTTTTTATACACACACTTTAGTGTGAATAAGAGGTGGGGGTGTATGATTAATGTGTATGAATGTTGTTCATTTTTTTAAAGTGGGGAGCTTGAGATTGCATGCTGTAAATTTGTAAGCAAGCTGCTTGGAAGAGTTAGTGCCCAGAGTTTGCAGAGCAGTGTGAGAGCATCAATGCCCCCATATATATTGATGGAGAATGCATAAAGTGGAGATCAGTAATGGAGCCTCATGGAAGCCTGTTGTCCTGGTTGGTTTTTAAAGCGAAGTATTTTTTCTTGAATTTTAACCATATACATCGCAAACTAACCTTGGAATTTGACCTATTTTCAACCTGTAATTAGTATGTTTTATTAAAGTAATGCTTATGTATTTTAAAGGCTTATTTATATCAGTGTGCCATTTTAACTACACAAACGCTAATGAGTGCTTACTTTTTTCAGTGATCAGAAATTGACTTGAAATTCTGTTTTAGTGCTATATTTCGTGTTCAGTTGTCTTGATCCATTACCTGGCCCATTGCTTGTGCTCCTGCTGCTAATTGCCCTTTCGTGAAATATTTTCCTTCAGTACTGGAGTCCATCTATCAGAGGACAGCATATAGGGCCTGTTTTGTCAACACGGATACTGACTGTGGAATTATTTTTTACTTTTATTTTGTTAGCTGATTGTTCACTTATTATTGCCATTATTTTCTCAGATTCCTAGCTATTAGTATGATTCCCTTGATTGGAGGGTCAAACATGCAGCTAGCAGCCATCCAAACGCCCTGCGCTACTTTCCAGATACAAGAGATTCCAAAACTTGAGTTAAACTAGAGGATTTTCATTGCAAGGATGTTTAATTCTACACCAACACCATTTGCAGTTTAACTTTTCATTTTGGTTTTGCAAAATGTTAATGATGAGTTTTGTTGATATTGCAGCAGATCATCTGCCTCTGCTTCTAATGGTATTGGAACAGGAGTAATGGCACCATGAGCTTTAAACATGCATGTTGATCTCTCTGAACAGAATTCCAGCAGTCCCTTACAACTATGTCTCATTTGCTAATGCATGTTTGCGCAGATCAAGCAGAATCACTGGGAATTATCCTTTACCCTCCATAACCAGCATCTTTATTGATAATGCATTAAACATTCCCTCTTCCCAAGCTAAATATGTTGTATGAAGTCCTTAAGGAGACTTTATCGTGATAATAAACATTAAAAATCACACGGATTGGATCAATTATGCAGCTGGTATTTTAGCTACTCTGTTTATGTATCTGCTAAATTATACTCACTCTTCAGTTTGTCTTTATTGTTTCTCCTCTTCTAGGACACTTGTTCAGGGCGGCGGGCGACCAACATTTCAACATGTCTACGGTCTCAAGTGCCTTCCCCATTGTCAACCACCCAGCTTTTGGTCTGTGCACCAGCAGCTCGGGGCGCTCTGAGTTTGGAGGCCTGGGATCCCTGGGGATGTCTGCCTCCTTGGCTGCACACTCTCAGCTAGGAGGCTTTCCAGGTATGGGAGCTTTTCCAGGTAGGCTAGTCTGGAGTCCAATCCTTTACATAATGAATACGCTCTCATTCTTTTAAATGGAATAATAATTATACAAGCTGTAGCCAAAATGCATCAGTGTTTCTCACAGTGAATCCAAAATGGTTCCCTATTCCTTAAGCTACTCCTTTTAGGGCTTTGCTTTAAGGGGGTTCTGTACATAGGGAAATAGTGTTCTTGTGTGAAATAGTGCACTACATTGGCAATAAAGGGCCACGTGGAACACAAACGCATGGTCATCTGATCAGCTCATCCTGCTTTCTAAAAATGTCCATCATGTGTTATTTGACCAAGATAGAATACATCACCTTTATTATATCATCCATCAGTTCAATAGGCAGCACACCGACTCTAACATTTATAGACTGGTAAGGTTCACAGCTCCAACTTGGCCTTAGAAAACAGGATTGGACACTTCAAGCAAAACTTGTTTTGCTGTCATAGTTAGGAAAATGATGCTGGTCAGCTTTCAGAAATCAGGGGACAGTATTTGGTGCTGGTAAATGTGATACTAAATGTTTTGGCAATGTTCATTACAGGAATCTGCATTCCTGTTGTCATTTTAAAGGGAAAGAAAAAAGGTTATGCTTTTACAGTTGTGATATATCTAGCAGTACATGTTTAAAATGTGTAGCTATCCTCTGGGATGAGCTCATATAGTCTGCTTTGGATTTACACTTCTCAACATGTTTACAAGGAAAGTGGCTAGGGTCAGGCAGTGGAATGCACTGGTCATCTGTTCAAAGAGAACCAGAAAGGTTGAACAGTTGAAACCCTGGCTGTCTGAAAAATCGATAAAACCCAATTCATGTAATAACAGTTGAAGTCAGTCTAGCATGGATTCTCATGGATTTCTCTCTTCTATCTCCACCATAGAATGGTGGCGGGCGGCTGAGGCTCAGGGTCGTGGAGCGGCTGCCTTCTTCCCCCACCTCCTGGGGTTTCCACCCATGTTCGCACCGCAACTCCAGCAGAACCAGGATTCTAGCCTTTTTCAGGCCCGCACCCCAAGCAAGAATGGACGAGCCACTGCCCACGGTACACACACACACACACACATACAGACGGTCACACAAACACACAACAAACAAATACAGACTCCATCCATATGTTTCCCCGTACACTGCAAGCAATTTAATGAAGCAAAGAAGTTTTCTCGTAAAAGAGAATGATGTCCTTATGGGCACAAGTACAATATCATATGTTTAATTGACCCTGGAGGCAATAAGAAGACATGCAAATGCATAAATCAGTTTGTAAGCAGGTGCCGGTTGTCTCATCACTGAATATGTTAACTGGGAGATCATATTGCTAACATAATGAGATTTATTTCCCTTCCTATTAATAAGTGCTTTGGACATTTCTGATAACTCATCATTTTAGAAAAGTCTCTCTTGCCTTCACACTTATTGTCCTCTTTATGCGCAATGTACATAAATGCTTACTAGTTGTTCTGTCTTATCTTGTGCTTTATCATGGCCTTAGGAATGAATGGAGCTGTGAATGGCAGTACCATCACCACTGTTTCTGCAAGTAGCTCTGCCACCACCACCACCACCTCAACGCAGGGGAAAACGGGCAAAATGAAAGCCACTAACGGCAGCAGCAAGAGCCGCACGGGCCACCTGGACGTGACCCAAGTGAAGGAGAAGGATGATCAGAAAACAAAAGAAAAGGTTTGTAGGATTACCAGACACATACTGTATCTAGCAAATAATAATAACAATAGTTTACCCAGTGATTATATAAAAATAAATAAAATGGTGGTGTCAAAGAAGGTGGATGTGTCCTCGACACAAATCTTTTGAACCATTATTTAAGGACCACAGTATTTCTATGGCTGGAAATGACCAGAGAACTTTGCGGAAGTCGTTGGTTAGATTATCAGAGGCGTGTGCTTTTAGCCATGATGTTCTGTATACATATCAATTGAATTGACTCCGTAACTGTTCCCCGTTAAAGAAACTCCGAAAGAAACCGGTGGAAGCGTCCAGCAACAGTGATAGCCAATCAGGGACCTCCTCTGATATCTCCAGTGAAGGGTTGAGTGACAGTGACTCAGATGACCTGGATGATGATGATGATGATGATGACGACGACGACGACGATGACGACGAAGAAGAAGAGAGTGAGGATTCAGACTCTGAGAAGGAAAGCCATGCTAAGAGAAAGATTAAGGTGTGTGTCAGTATCTTTAAGGTATGTTTTTTTGTGAACGAGGTAATTTGCTGTTGCAACATCTGTTACCAAAAGCTGGAGGATGCTACTGGAGACCACTCTGTAACCACTCTGAAATTCATAGTCAGAAATATGGATACAAATGTATCTGAATTCTCATTTTCAATGTTTCTTCTAAACTGTGAGCAGCTGCTCAACTCTTCCTGGACTGCTGCGCAGAAGAGATGTTAGTCCATGCAGGTGGTTGAACTTCACCAAGTTTGCCCTATATAATAGATCAATGTTATTAGTGTGATTGAATCAACATACTTTAAGCCCCGTTTCAATACATGAACCCAAATTACATTTGTAAGGTTTTTATTTCTCAATGATCTTTTAACAATCTTTTGCACTGTATTTTGATTCCAAAATCATAGGTTTCCAGTTTGAATAAGGGTTTTTTAGGCTAATGTTAGAAACGTTCTCAACAAATACCATGCAAATTGTGTCCGTTTCCATCAGGATGTCTAGCGCATGGGAGCAGAAGAGCGTGTGACAGCTCTGTGGAAAGGCGCAGATCATTTACCAAAACTCGTTTTCTTCTTAATTTCACTATGTTTAAACCTAGTTTCGAATTGTTTTGCTATGCACAGTAATGTAATTTCGCAACATTATTCTTTAATAGACAAACTCGTTTCAGTCGCTTATCTGTTGCATCAACTCTGATCGACAAAATTAAAAAACACTGAAGCGTGTGTAAAATATTTTTTGTGATATGGTGAGACGAATTTGATCATTTCCAAACAATTAGATAATGTCCATTAAAATGTATGGATAGAAATGTTGTCCTGTTGCATATTGAACATTGAAACATTTCAAAAAGGCTGTTTCAAATAACTAGGCAATAATATTTGCAGCAGAGTGAGAGGTGAAACGTTTTGATGCACAGCGAAATGTTATTGTCATTGCTTTGCGGTCCCGATTTGTGAAACGCAGTCGTTAACAACATTGATTTTGTGGTAGTTCCAAAGCCGAACACAACTGCAGCGCTTTGGGCGCCTTTTGGTTTTAAGCCAAGTTGAAAGAGGTGATCCCAATAATTTGAAGGAGGCAAATTGACGGACTGGCTCCAGAAAGGTGGTGCTCAAAAGTGCAAACACCACAAATCTGAAGAATCTCCAGATCCTCCACCTCTATTTTTACAATATGTTAAGGCTTACACCATTGTAGTGGCATAACTTTTACAATATAGACAATTGTTAATCGCAATAATTTGTACGACTATTAAGTGTAAGCTAAAATGTCATGATCGTGCCAGCCCCAGTCACATATAGGGCCCATGGTGTTACTGATCAAGTCAAAAATTTAGAGCCCATAGATTGTGGCTCTCAAATGTATTCAGCCCCTTGGACCTTTCCACATTTTACTTTGTTAAAACATAAAATCAAAATGGATTTAATTAGGGGTTTTGCCACTGATCAACGCAAGTCCACAACGTGCTCTGGGGTGTTTTCAATGCCTTGGAAGTGTTCTTGTATCATATCCCAGATTGGTGCTTTTTAAGATTCTTATTCCGGATATGCTTTAAATATTATTTTGTCTTCATGATGGAGTTTTTGTTAGGAATTCTATCAACCAACTGTGGGATTTCCCAGAGACCTGTGTATTTAACCAGAAATGATGTGAAACACCTTAATTGCACACAGATGGACTCCATTCAACTAATTATGTGACCTGAAGAGAATTGGATGCAACACTGCTCATTCAGGCGTGTCATAGCAAAGGGGGTGAATACCTATGCAATCAATTATTTTTTCTGATTTATATTTTTAATTAATTTGGAATAATTTGTAGAATATCAAGACATGACAGATGTTTGCCAGAGAACATCAAAACTACTAAAACAATGTGCTCAGGACAGATCAGTCAGAGTTGTTTAGCCATAATGCCAGATTTCATGTTTGGCAAAATGTAAACAGAAGAACCACATACCATAAAGCATGGAGGCAGTGGCATTAAGGTTTGGGAATGCCTCAGGGCCTGGCCAGCTTGCCATCATTGAATTTCATATTGTAGCGGAGAATTCTTGAGGAGAATGTGACCATGGCCATCTGTCGAAATGCTGAAGCTGAATCAAACATGTATCTTGCAAATAGACAATGATCCAAAACACACAAGCAAAGCTACAACAGAATGTCTCAAAAAGAAAAGGAGAGTTATGGAATTTATTTCACAGCTCTCAATCCTATCAAAATGCTTTAGGGGGACTTGAAGAGGGTCGTGGATGCAAGAAAGCCTTTGATCATGTTGCACGAAATGACTACTTGAAGTTGTTTCAACTAAAGGGGCAACACCAGCTATTGAAGCTATGGATAGAAAAAACAATTGTACTATAAAATTACATTTCTGTTTATTTTTTTTTATTAATCAATTATTTCAAATTACAACCTTCGGTTTTATTTGTTAGAGTAGGTTACTTTTATCTTTTGAAAAAAGTTTAACCGAAGAAAACATCCATATGTCCAAATATGGTTTCTAACAGCTTACATTCCAGGGGGTGTATGTACTTTTTCACATGACTGTTGGTCTAAATATTGAAGTACAAACTTTGAAATGCCCCTTTAAGTTAAACTATATCTATAGTTGTCTTCTAAAAATGTTCTACTTTCCTCTTTATTCACTGCGTCGCTCTCTTTGAACGTTAATGTCAGTTAAATGTCAAGGACATCTCCAGTGGTGGGTGGCTCGCTGGGTGTCTGAACGCTCCGCAGGGCCATCAGGGCTGCCACTGGGCTGTCAGAGCTGACATGGCGCTGTCCTCCCCCTCTTCCATCCCCTAGGGCTCGACACGTAGCCCTGCCCCCAGCAAGGAGGGATCCCGCGCTGCCGAAGGTGAGAAGGCTTGGTATTCCCGGGACAGCCGGACCGGTCTTCAGAAACATCCAGACCATGACTCCATTCATTCCCTCCACTACCGGCCACAGCCCCCAGCACTGCCCCAGTCGTCTGCCCTCATCTTCCAGAGCTCCAGGAGCAGAGACGGGGAACTGAATCAGCATACCAGTGTGATCCAGGCCACTGGGCTGGCTGCCAGTACTAAACCCCTGGCCCTGGTCACCCAGCCTCGAAGGGATACCTGCTCCTCTCCTCAGCCCAACAGACCTTTCTTCTTGTCTGCCCCACCCAAACCTTTCTCTCCTACTGCCTCACCTAAACACAGCTCCCTTGCTTCCTCTCCCAAACCCCTCTCCCTCTGTTCCTCTCCAAAACCGCTGTCTCTTTCCTCCACCTCCCCCAAGCCTCCATCCCTCTCCTCCTCACCCAAACCACCCACCCTCTCACCCTCACACAGGCCCAAATCTCAGACGGCCTCCCCAAAACCCCCCACCTTGTCAGACAGTTTAAAGGGGGGCAGCAGAAACCTCCTGGATGAAACCTTGTTGCACATCAACAACTTTAAATTGAAACAGGTGGGTCTGGTTTTGTATGCTAATTCATTGTTTTCTACTTATGTATAATCATACTTTTTTTCACTCAAGTCTTTCACCAAAGTAATCCTGTTAGACTACGTTTTTTGTCAAACTTGTCTTACCTCGATTTCTTATATAACATTTCTGATATGGATATTTAATATCTCCCATTTCTTCTTGACTATCATTGTTTCTGACGTGCAGATTTGGAAAGGTCAGTGGGGTTCCTCTCCACAGAAAATGAAACGTCTAAGCACTGTTATCAGCAGTTTGATATTTTTTCATGCCGGCTCACACTGTACATGGCTGAAAGTGACAATCCAGTTAGCTTTATTGGAAATACTTCACTAAAACTGACACGCAATTAACTCTGTAATGCTTTAGGAAACTCGTCGTTATCAAAAGGGAAAAAATCGGAATTTTTCAAAGGATTCAATTATTATTGTTAATCTGGACAGTGGCGATAGTGTGCCAATCTATAACGAGACCTTTGCGACAGGATTTTATTGCAGATGGAGTTTAGTATAGGTGTCTGGGGAAAAAATTACATTGACAGCAGAGACTGGGAAATGTGCACTTAACAAAGAAATTAACAAAGGTTGTGCCAAGCAGCTTAGTATTATTTGTAGGCCATTTTGGTCAGTGACTTGTTTTAATATACTTCATGTATATTTGTTAGATTAGAGACCTTATTGTCTTTCTCACTGTGCCATTTTACAGGTGCATTCCTTATTACCACCTTGGTCCACAATCTGCATGAGTACTAATGATTGACAGCCCGTATAATGAATTCCCTTCTCGTCTCCGTCTCGTTCCTCCCCACCCTCCCTCCGTCGTTCCTCCCACAGGAGCACTTCAAGCAGGCCTTCCCTCCACCGCTGATGCACCAGGACCTGCTCAAGAGCCAGAAGAAAAAGAAAATGTCTGCCTCATCACTACCACCGCCCAGATTGTCTCCAGAGCCCCTTGGCGGCAGCCACCAGCTGGCCGACCACTCCAACCTGTTCCTGGCCACTTCCCTCCTGGTCCCCGGCCCCACCCTCCCGAACGGTGTCATCCACAGCACTGTTCAGGACGCCCCCCTGGCCCTCATCACCAAGCCACGCAGCAGCCAGGGTCGTACCCCCGACAGCAAGCCTCTCCTGGCTGCGACCAGTCCACCCTTCTCCATGCCGGTCAACCTGAGCACCGGGACCAAGGAGCAGAGCTCACCGGCACTGGCTCACAGAGCCGGGAAGAGTAAGGCCCCACCCAAGGGTCTCCGCACGGGGAAGTGCACGTCCGAGTCCCAGACCCACCTGGTGCATTCCCTGGCGGAGTTGTTCCGGAACACAGAGTCAGACATCCCCAGCAGCAAGGACTCGGATGACTCCGTGGAGGAGGAGGAGGAGGAGGATGATGATGATGATGACGACGTCGAAGATGAGGATTCTGACGATAGCCTTTCAGGTGAGTCAATTCTACAGGTTAACGTGATGTGGTTATATGTTTAAGTGCTTAGTTGCTACTTCATGTACTGATTCTGTGAATGCTTTAAAGAGGTTTATTCATAAGACTATCTAAAATGATGTAGTAGGCAGAAAATAAATGCCTGAGCAGAGTTTCAACATCAAGTTTGGATGTTGATTGAGCAGGACTGTATGTAAAACGTCCTGCTGACTTCTGGGAAGTCAGCGGGGCGTCGTGTTCTTCAGTGTGCTTGAATGTTAATTGGGGTATGTCTCATCCTCCACTCCCCCAGCAGAGTCTGACAGTAATCTGGAAAGTGACTCTGACAGCTCGGAGGACGACGTGAAGGACCAGACCACTACAGACACGGATGCCGGGAGGATAAGCCCTCTGAAACTCCCCAAATTCAACACAGGCTCCTCTTCTCTCCTCAACGCCTCCAGCCTCTCAGCCAGCTGCTCACCTCTCAACCTCCAGGTGGCCAAGCCAGTCGGTGGCCTACCCACCCCAGCCATAGTGACCAGCTCTGGGGTCTCGGGCTACCACAGCACCCCCTCCTCCTCATACACGCACTGCTCCACCCCTCCAGGTACCAATTGAAACATCTTCTCAGCCCAAATGAAACCCTATTTCAGTGTTTTTCCCGGCTTAAATTAGACAAAGCCCCAACCCCTGCTGCCCTGCGCTCCACCAGACACTCCTCTGAGATATCGTATATATCTGGCTACACACTTGGAAAAAGACAACTATTATAGGGTAAATTCTGCCCTGTTGTTCATGTCCACTTAAGCAGCTAATGCACGCTACAATGTCCTCCCTAATAGCCACCAAAATACAAGCGATCTATCTATTCCTCACATAGTAACGTTACATATTTGAGCTTATTTTTCTTTTTACATATGTAGGTTTTTACCCTCGTGTTTATTTCTTTGTTTCCCCCCATCTGTCCAGGACTATTAGACATTTTACTGGATTTAAGTGCATCCAGCCTATAGTTTCAGTCTCTTAAAAAATTGACCACCTTTTTGTTTCCTTTCCAAAAAAGTCGAAAAGGATGGTTTTGAGTGAGGAACAGAAGGGTTAAAATTGAGACCACTGCAAATTGAACGCTTCTGTTACTCACTCAAAACATTCCTTTTTGACTTTTGGAAAGGAAACAAAAAGGTGCAGTGGTCTCTTAATTTTTTCCTGAGCTGTATTACAGCCTTGTCGCATAGTTTTTTCTCCATCCTTGTTTTGACGCCACATTGTTCATCTTCCTCTCTTGACACCCTTCAGCTGTACTTGGCTGTGCTGCTTGCGCTGATCCACCATCTTCACATTCATGTTTTTATATTGTTAGTGACTTTATGTTAATTGTATATTTTTACACTGTATATTACATATATAATACATAACCCAATCTAATTGTATTCCGGTGATTCTACTAGAGGTCATCTGAAATGTTAACAAATGTTATGTGGATTGGCCGTAGTTTAAGCGTTAAGTTATATTTAAATATTTTGACATGCATGCACTGGGAACAAGTCTGACTTACTGCCGGCAATGCGGATCTGTTGGTAATTTTTATGGACAGAATTTCTAGGCGCAGCCAGGGGCCGGAGGGTGTCAGGTTTGGGGACCACACGATTCCGTCTCTGCTCTTTGCGGATGATGTTGTCGTGTTGGCCCCTTCAAACCAGGACCTTCAGCATGCACTTGGACGGTTTGCAGCCGAGTGTGAAGCGGTGGGGATGAAAATCAGTATCTCCAAATCTGAGGCCATGGTCCTCAGTCGGAAAAGGGTGTCTTGCCCACTTCTGGTTGGTGGAGAGTTCTTGCCTCAAGTGGAGGAGTTTAAGTATCTAGGGGTCTTGTTCACGAGTGAGGGAAGGATGGAACGGGAGATTGACAGACGGATCGGTGCAGCTTCTTCCGTAATGCGGTCGATGTATCGGTCTGTCGTGGTGAAGAAGAGCTGAGCCGCAAGTTGAAGCTCTCGATTTACCGGTCAATCTACGTTCCTACTCTCACCTATGGTCATGAGCTTTGGGTCATGACCGAAAGGACAAGATCCCGGATACAGGCGGCCGAAACAAGCTTTCTCCGCAGGGTGGCTGGGCGATTCCTTAGAGATAGAGTGAGAACCTCGGTCACCCGGGAGGAGCTCAGAGTAGAGCCGCTGCTCCTCCACATCGAGAGGGGTCAGCTGAGGTGGCTTGGGCATCTGTTCCGGATGCCTCCTGAACATCTTCCCGGGAAGGTGTTCCAGGCCCGTCCCACCGGGAGGAGACCCTGGGGAATACCTAGGACACGCTGGAGGGACTATGTCTCCCGGCTGGCCTGGGAACACCTCTGTGTCCCCCCGGAAGAGCTAGAGGAAGTGTCTAGGGAGAGGGAAGTCTGGGCATCCCTGCTTAGACTGCTGCCCCCGCCACCCGGTCCAGGATAAACGGAAGAAGATGGATGGATGGATTTTGACATGCTTGTGTGTAAAAGAACTTAGGAGCCAGTTGTTTTTCTGATGTTATCTCTGCGATTTTAGGAAGGGTCAGGTCCTGAATGCAGGGTTGCCAGATCATTGACAATAAATCGTGAAATCCATGTGAAATGCTATTTCTTCTATACAACCCTGTCTGTAAATTGACCAGTCCAAGCCCATTCAAAATAGCCCAGTTGTGTCCAAAACCTACCTATCTGGCAACACTGCCAATATGTTTCCTCATGCAGTCACCTTCGCTGCCGTATTTCGCTGCTAGGCTAAATATTTTTCCTATATTGTGTACTGCTTGTCCCAAATGGCATAGGAATGTTTGGTATTTAGGGGAATATAATATTTAAAAAATTATAATTTTTGGTGTATGGCAGTTTTGCTTTTCATCCTGTTTCTATTTTGTTTGCCTTTGGTTTTTAAGTTCTGTCTGTGTGTATTCTGTTTCACCGTTTTAGAAGTTGAAGTTGTTTCATTGTTTTTGAGTAAAGAAGTGCTCTTGGGCTGTTAGCTGGCAATTAGGACACAGGGTGTTCTTCCATTTGATTAGTCCGATCAGCCAGTCCAGTGGAAACCAGACAGGGATTCGTCTCTCAGCAGGAAAAAATTGTTGAAGCTAGTCTCCCAGAGCAAAATGAACTTGTCTGGTTTAAAGTATTTGCGTCATTGTTTTGATGACCCAGAGCAGGCATTTTGAGTCAGTGTTTACCCTGGCTTGGTGTATGTTTAACCTGTGAGAAGCTGAAACACTGGGCTGGATCTGAACCCTGCATTACCTCTGCGGTCTTTAGTATCTTTTTCCTAATAGAACACTGCATTACCTCTGCGGTCTTGAGTATCTTTTTCCTAATTGAACACTGCATTACTTCTGCGGTCTTGAGTATCTTTTTCCTAACATAACATTCATTACCTCTGCGATCTTGGGTATATTTTTCCTGGTAGAACACTGCATTACTTCTGCGGTCTTGAGTATCTTTTTCCTAATATAACATTCATTACCTCTGCGATCTTGGGTATATTTTTCCTGGTAGAACACTGCATTACTTCTGCGGTCTTGAGTATCTTTTTCCTAATATAACATTCATTACCTCTGCGATCTTGAGTATATTTTTCCTGGTAAAACACTGCATTACCGCTGCGGTCTTGAGTATCTTTTTCCTAATAGAACACTGCATTACCTCTGCGGTCTTGAGTATCTTTTTCGTAATTGAACACTGCATTACTTCTGCGGTCTTGAGTATCTTTTTCCTAATATAACATTCATTACCTCTGCGATCTTGAGTATATTTTTCCTGGTAAAACACTGCATTACTTCTGCGGTCTTGAGTATCTTTTTCCTAATATAACATTCATTACCTCTGCGATCTTGAGTATATTTTTCCTGGTAAAACACTGCATTACCGCTGCGGTCTTGAGTATCTTTTTCCTAATATAACATTCATTACCTCTGCGATCTTGAGTATATTTTTCCTGGTAGAACACTGCATTACCTCTGCGGTCTTGAGTATCTTTTTCCTAATAGCTACATGTCCCAATATTCTTTGTTTTTTTTTGGTTCTGCTCCTGAATAATCATCCTTAGCTCTTTTCCTTGATATCTGCTTGGTCACGGTCAATTTAACAAGATATATCCAATCCTGCTTCGATGTGCCATTTCTAAATGCACATGTTTAAAATACCTGATTGCAATGATGTGGTGAATGTTTCTTTGAATAAAACAGAACTGACTGAAATATTTTCGGAAGGCCTCCTTTTCTGGGTGGCGTAGTTTTCCAGCCACTGTGGTCCTCATGGCATGTGAACTGATATAGGGCACGTCTGCCCAACACATTAGGGTTTCTGCATTTTCACATTGGATCAAATCTGTCCATCCTAATGAGTCCTTCTTTCTCCCAGGACCAGGGAAGAGGAGGAGAGTGACAGATGAGAGGGAGCTGCGGGCTCCTCTAGAATTTGGGTAAGATATATACACAATATCAGACTCTCAACGAGAGAGCCTTCCCAAAAATCCCACTTTCTGAAATATTAGCTTTTAAAATGTGGAATTTGGGGAAATGCCTTTGTTTACCCTACCTAACCATCCTAGTGCCCCAAATAGCCCCCCATTTCCTAGATACTCCACTCCCACGATTTGTACTACATGAGGAATAGGGTACCATTTGAAATGTATCCATCGTGTTCTACAGACAGCGTTGACGTTGATGCCTTAAAGAAGCCAAGGCCTAGTTAATCTCTAATCACACAAGTTCCTGTTTCCAGAGAAGGGATGATATCTTGTGAACAACTGGGTAGCTATGGGGAGAGCAGAAAAGACATCAATCCTTCATCCTTCCCAATTTCCTTCTCTCCATCCATTCCTTCTCTCCTCCAAACTCCCTCCTACCCTATGTGGGCCTTTCCAAAGCCCAGGCCTGTGAATGGGCCAGGAAATGGGGCTCTAACTGTCAGAGGTTAACCACATCCAGTCTAAACACAGACGCAATGTTAGCCGCTTCACCATCCATCCCCGACAAACCGTGGCCTACCCTCTGATCAGCGTGTCTTTCATCTTCCACGGATGGTTCTCATCAGGTTCAGAGGTGAATCGGAGGCGACAAGGCTTTACGTGTCAGTTCCCCGTTCTGCCCAAGACCAGGCTGCCTTCTCTACTTTAGACTGTAGACCTGAATGGGGTGTCATTTAGATCAGGCTGCCTTCTCTACTTTAGACTGTAGACCTGAATGGGGTGTCATTTAGACCAGGCTGCCTTCTCTACTTTAGACTGTAGACCTGAATGGGGTGTCATTTAGATCAGGCTGCCTTCTCTACTTTAGACTGTAGACCTGAATGGGGTGTCATTTAGACCAGGCTGCCTTCTCTACTTTAGACTGTAGACCTGAATGGGGTGTCATTTAGATCAGGCTGCCTTCTCTACTTTAGACTGTAGACCTGAATAGGGTGTCATTTAGACCAGACTGCCTTCTCTACTTTAGACTGTAGACCTGAATAGGGTGTCATTTAGACCAGGCTGCCTTCTCTACTTTAGACTGTAGACCTGAATAGGGTGTCATTTAGACCAGACTGCCTTCTCTACTTTCGACTGTAGACCTGAATGGGGTGTCATTTAGACCAGACTGCCTTCTCTACTTTCGACTGTAGACCTGAATGGGGTGTCATTTAGACCAGACTGCCTTCTCTACTTTAGACCGTAGACCTGAATGGGGTGTCATTTAGACCAGGCTGCCTTCTCTACTTTAGACCGTAGACCTGTATAGGGTGTCATTTAGACCAGGCTGCCTTCTCTACTTTAGACCGTAGACCTGTATAGGGTACTATTTTGGAGTCCTGTTCGTAGCAGGCTGTTTCTGTTAGCGGATGGCGGTTGCCCAAATGCGCCGAGGGAAGTGTGACGTGCTGTTCCTCTTGGCAGTTGTCCATCCAGAAGAGTCTGATTACTGTTGCAGTCACACAGTAGGGCAGCCGGGTCAGGCCCACAGACCCCCGTTGTAAACCGTTCCTTCACCTGCCCTCATCAACGCCAGGGTCCTCCAACCTGTCCTGGGGACACCCATCAGCTCTATGTATTAGATGTATTCGATTGGCTCGTTGTACTTCAGCTTATCGTCAAGCCCTTGGATGGGCGGGTCGTGTGAGGGATAAAGGGATGTTTTGAGGTTTCTGGGAAGTTCGAGGTTTGAGCTGTGAAAGAACCTAGCACTGTCAACGTTTCCCTGCACTATTGCTGCCTGAAAGCGCTCATCGTTTTAAATACAGTGCCTTCACAGAAGTATTCATACCCCTTCACCCAGCAGTGTGAATGCAATTGTGTTCCCACACCAGAGTCACTGGATCAAACCTCTCCCCATCCTAGGTGGCAGAGAGAGACGCGCATCCATAATGTGGCAGGCCGTCCGCAGGGAGACGTGTCATACTACACCCCATGTGGGAAGAAGCTACGGCAGTACCCCGATGTGATGAAGGTGAGAGCTCGCCTCACAGGTCACTGGAATTGACAGAATTAGCATTAACATCCCCTCTTATCTCGTACATAAATCCAGGTAGACTTAAAGGAGATGCTAATGATTGAGCCTTATCATGTTCTTCTTTCTAGTATCTGTCCAGAAATGGAATAAGTGACATCACACGCGACAATTTTAGCTTCAGTGCAAAAATAAGGGTTGGTGACTTCTATGAAGCCAGAGATGGACCTCAGGTGATGCTTCATCCTTATCTCTCTCTGTTGACCATATCACTCCGTTGTCCAAAGTTCTGGATACCATTGTGATATCATTGACAGGCATAGTTATATTGCTATTTTGTCGCCACGTGACTAATTACCCTGAACAATAGCTAGTAAAAGGGAAAGTATGCGCAAAAAAAATATTGGAGTGTTGTGTCCAATGATCGATCCACTGTTAATACAAGGTAGAGCCCTTTTCTGTAGGGAGAAACCGTGAAGATGCAGTATGTGTAAAAACGAGTGAATAAGAACTCTGTGATGCCTAATTAAGTCTTCAAGGCGGCCGCCACATAAGAATTGAAAGGCGATATTCATATTTTCTGTCATCAGGGACATTAGTGGACTGTGTCAGTGATAGTCAAGGCTCAGTGTCAATGAAAGGTTGTAACTGGCTGTCCCTAACCCTGCCGGCCTCTAAGGGATTACAGTGGAGCTTGTTGACCGAGGAGGAGGTGATTCCTCGTGTCCTGGCCATGGATGGGAGGCGCGGGCGTCCCCCCAACCCCAAGCACCAGAGGATGGGCGACGAGGGCCCCCAGTCCAGGCGCAAGAAGGGCCGACTTCCCAGCGCTGGCGAGGCTGACTTCCAAGGCGCCATTGACGCCAAACGCTTACGCAGGCTGGAGGCTGAGGGTGGGTTCAGTCTTCCAGGCATCACTGAACGGTGGTCACAGCTTCAGTTCCTTACATGACTAAAAACTGTATTGCAGGGATAGCTCGACAGGCAGCGCAGATGAAGATGATGAGGAAACTTGAAAAGCAGGCCATGGCTCGAGCGGCCAAGGAAGCCAGGAAGCAGCAAGGTACAGTAAGATAGCGTTGTGTTGCCCCGATTGAACGCCATCCTGTTACCAGGTATAATACAGCACAACCCACACTCTGTTTCTCTTTCCCTCCTTGTTGGCGTCCCTTTTTTCCCTCCTCTTTCTGTGTGTCCCTCTCAGCGATCATGGCTGCTGAGGAGAAACGGAAACAGAAAGAGCAAATGAAGATTTTGAAGCAGCAGGTAGGGACTTGCCTACAGTCTGAGCTTTGTTTCATATCATTTCCAAAAGCTCAACACTCCCATGCGTCTGTTCACTTCAAACACACATGACGTACAGATGTTTTCTTTCAAGAGGGAAATGTCCCTAGCAGAGGTAAAGGATTTGAAGAAAGACCAGGCCTCACTGGGCCCCCATCCTGCCAATGAGGAATCATTTTCAGTGAAATGTTCTAAGTGTAATCAATGTTATAATTTCTGTAAGATATGCAAGATGTAAGATGAAAGTAGAATACTAAATAGAATTTCCATTGTTAATGTAGGCATGCTTGTTGAAAACACTGGTTACTCCTTGAGGAAGTGGTATTTTGGAGAGCCATTTGTGACATTTCCACCATACGAAAGGGTGTGTAGTAGCCAGTCAGACCGCATACTGTATATCCCTGATGGGTTCTCACCTTTTAGATTCTGACTGTTACTCTCCAAAAAGAACAATAAAATACAAGACAATATATATTTACATTTGTTTCCTAACACCCAAATGGTCACACTAAGCATTTCAAGGTCCAAAAAAGGCAAGGACAGAGGGGGGTTATTTAGAAATGGCTGAGATATTTCATTTTTGAATTAGGTTTGAGTTAAATGACTCAGTTGGCCTTTCTAGTGTTAAAAACCTGCTAATGGAAGATGCTAGCCTTCAAGATTCGATACTCTCACCATCTCCATAAAACTATTTATACAGTCCTCTGTTCTAACATGCATGACAGTAGATTTAATTCATTTGATCTCCCCCGATCCTTATACCAGGAGAAGATCAAGCGCATTCAGCAAATTCGAATAGAGAAGGAGCTCAGAGCACAGCAGATTCTGGAGGTAGGTATAAAGAGTTACTGCAGAAACATTCTGAAACACTTCCTTTTTTGCTGTTTGTAGGACTTTTAAAATCAACCAACGGCTATTTCTAAATTATGTGGTTGCACTTATTTCACTTCTGTCTACTGAGTACATGTGACTAATGCTTAATTGTTTTTTGCCAAGTGCCATTGAATATGAAAATCTCCTCAGACCACGGTGGGATTTGACACAATTTTATTTCTCAGACAATAGTCGTTAACAGTTTAGCACAAGGAGGTGAAACAGCTATTTTTCATGCACAGCACTAATAGAAGCTCTGAAGTATTTTAGCTTACTAAATCAAATTTCAGTTGACACGGTTGGCAAGCTGCTCTTAACAGGATTCCTCTCTGCTTGTAATTACATATTGAAATTTGGCTTAATTTATTCATACTGGCTGCTGGTTAAAATACCAAGCACTACAACTAGTTTTTCTTTTTTTGTGTTAATGGGAAGAAATAATTACTGTGTTGTACAGAATTGCAGTATTTTATGCTTGGCAGTAAGTCCGTGCTTGGAGTGGGATAGTTTTGTTCATATCATCCTCTTAAGTAGTTCTAGTCAGGTTGGATGTTGGGAATATTTCTTCACATAATTACAGATGGTTGTAGTTAGTAGAATGATAGAACATCTGGAAATCTATACTGTATGTGTTTTGCCCAGCATGTTTGTTAACTGTGAAAATTGTCTTGATTTTAGCCAATCAAACAATGAAACAATATAGGCCTCCCATTTGACAGGACCTGTCTTCTAGAAGAACCTGGTGATAAAAGCCTAATCTTAAACTAGCGCAAATGGAATGAATGTGTGTGTTGTGTGTATCTGTCTGCCTCGTCCTGTACGGCCTACAGGCGTGCAGGGCTGTTGAATGAGGTGTGTTGAATTTGTCGAGTGGTTCTGTTGCATGACCTCTAGACCTGTTCTGCATGCACAGACTAAGAGGAGAAAGAAGGAAGAAGCGGCAAATGCCAAAATAATGGAGGCTGAGAAGCGAATCAAGGTTAGTTTAGATGTCCTGCTAAAAGAATGAACCATTAATTTGTGGCCCACTCCTCCCACTGTCGCGTCAAGTCATACAACCTCCTTCTCCTCACGATCCCCAATCTCCTCCTTGCACCTCATTGCCTGGTTTGGGTGAATGTAAAGTAATGCTCATCGCTCCAAGGGACTGCTTCTCTGTGTTTAGGGAAATCACGTTGACACCCGGAGAAGACCTTTTCCATGTTAATCAGCGTCATAAAGGACAGTGCATTCTGTCTGGGCCTCCTGCACGTGTCTAGAAAGCACTATGGCCTTTCCATTTCACATCAGTTTCCCACCTGCCCCAGCTCACTGCGCCTGTCTGTCAATCAGATTAGTGAGGGATTTGAAACTTCCCGTGGAGTAAAGTAGAGAAACCTCATTCGTTTGTGTCAGCTGCGTTTTTTTGGTTTTTTTTTTTTTTTAGGCTGGAAACAAGTACGGTATGTTTGGATTTTTAATGTTGTTTCTCTTTCCCTCTTTTAAAGGAGAAGGAGATGAGAAGGCAACAGGCTGTCATGTTGAAGCAGCAGGTAGGGTTAGCTCTCAGCACCACACGATGCCCAAAGCCCATTCTCACTTTCCATCCTAAAATCTTTGAAACTGGCTTCTTTTTTTTTATATCTACCTGACAGTTCCCTGTCCAATTCTCCATGTCGCTTTGTTACTTTCAGTTTTGATGACCTTGGCTTCTGTCATTCGTCTTTGGGGTTGGGTTTGGGGTTGTTCTTAAATGAACTTGGTTTTTATGAGTCTGTGATTTCTGTCCCATAATGCTTTGCCAACTCTTTCTCCCAGGAGTTGGAGAGGCATAGACTAGATATGGTATGGGTATGTTTATTTTTGTACATCTAACACCCCATCATGATATTGGTTGTGATATGGTCGTCATAGCAATGCATAAAGTGTAGCACTGGCCGCTGTCAAACTACATTCTTCTGCATGGCTTTTGAGCATAGTGAATTGCGTCTTGCTCTTGGGGGGAAACGTCCATAACATTGTGACTCTTTCAGATGACATTAAGCGGAGCTGTGCACACTCTCATGGTCCTTAAGACTTACACATTGCATTGTTTTTGGTCAAACGAATGAAAGTGCTTAAAGCAATTGTAACTTTCCATGTAGTGTATTTAGTATGTTCCCCTTGTCAATTTAACCACCTGAGAAAACAGACTGGTCCATCAATGGCAGCTTGCTTCTTGCATGTTTAATGTCAGTTTAAATCACCAACCTCACAGAACCATTTTCATTCATTGTTTTGTTGATGTGTTTGTTGTTCCATATACAAGACTTTATTTCTGCATTGGTGCATAAACCTTCTTATAATAGGCTAAAGACAAGCAATAACAGCATTACTTTTAAACACATGCTAATGCCCTTAGTACTCGTCCGATACAACTATTTACTAAAAGCCTTCTCTGTTGAATTCTCGACCAAATCCATGACCGTACTTGTGAAAGGTTATTCTTTTTCTGGAATAATTGTGGGTTAAGAAGGTATTTTGTCCTGCTGGATGAGGCGTAACAAACTGCAGCAGCTTTCAGCTAAACATTATTACCCAGTGTAAAACAATGTGGCTTTTTAAATTCTTGATTGCAGTAGAATAACCAGTATTTCAGTTTGCTTATTGCCAGCACATTGAGACGCATTCAAGCCAAACCTAACTCCAAGCTTGTGCTCTGTGTTGACCCTGCCCTCATCGGTTGCTTTGCCCTTTTGTGCTTTTCTGTTGTCATTATATTGCCCTCTAAACCTCTGCTAAGATGTCCACAGCGACTGACACATTTCTTTGTCCCCGTCTGTCCCTCCTCCTACCCTGTCATAGTAAGGTGTTGTGTTGAAATAAAGCGGCCGGTTTGTATTGAGCGTTCAGTCAGTGAGTTGATGGTGACCGCGTGTGTGTGCGTGCGTGTGTGCGTGCGTGCTCTACCAGGAGCGGGAGCGGCGGAGGCAGCACATGATGCTTATGAAGGCCATGGATGCCCGTAAGAAAGCTGAGGTGTGTAATTCCACAACTTGACCACTTCTCCATGAAACATACAGCAAGCGTCTGGTCATTGCTTCCTCTCTCCCCTCCTCCCCTTTAATACTATACTCTGTGAATAAATGAGAGCTTTGGGCCTACAGCAATTTTCTGTGGAAGTGCATCAATTTATAAGTAAAGGGAGGCCTGGTGTTGGGCTGAATTGTAATGACATAATCCTTAACAGGATTGTCTGCAGCGGTGTCGATAGCATGCACTGTTAACTCAGCCTGTCATTTGGACCCTAGGAGAGGGAGCGCTTAAAGCAGGAGAAGAAGGACGAGAAACGGTTAAACAAGGAACGGAAATTGGAGCTTAGAAGGCTGGAACTGGAGATTGCCAAGGAGCTAAAGAAGCCAAATGATGACATGTGTCTAGCGGATCATAAGGTATTCATAGAAAGACCGCTGCAAATAGAAAGAGAATGTATGACTGTATCAGCGCTTATAGTTTAGTTCTCCAACTATAAAGGAGACGTGGGAAGTATTTTCTTTTTCCTAAGAATTTGATATCATACCCAGACATTGTTCTGGTGAACCGAGTTAATTCAACGATCTGTTTATTTTGAATCCGTATGATGTTAGTCTATGTAATACACCAGGGCATTATTGAGTGATAAAACATATATGCACTGAAATGATTGTGCTGAGAATTGAACACCTTCCGTGTTAGAATGCAGAGATGAGGTGAGGGCGGACAGGTTAGCATACTGCCATCAAGTGGATGCTAGTGTCATAACACTGGCCTAAAGATTTCTGAAAGCATCTTCTTAGATTCCCCCAGACAGAAAATATTGAGCCCCTTGATAACCTGCTACTGGAGGATGTGTTTCAGGCCTCTCCAAAACTGTTATTGGAAAGCTAGTATCCTGTAAATATTTGCTCTAGCCCAAGTTTCATCAAATTTGATTCAGACATTTTTAGAATCCAATACCTTTAAAGTTGCAGAGAAACATGACTAATTTTCCAGTTCCAGTGTTAAACACCTGCTTTATTTTGTACTTAAGCATTAACACACACGTAGGTGTGAAGTATACCCACTATTCCAAGGCTACGGGTTGTTCTGAAGTACGATGCAATGCAGTGCCTGGGCACAGTCTTTAACTGCGATATATTGGCCATATACCACAAACCTTCAAAATGTAAAAGACCTATCCAAGGCCCAAAGAGGATCCACTTGAGTCTGTAGATTTACAAAGCCATTTCCAAGTAATTTCAACTAAATAATTCCACTGTCCGACAGATAATCTACAAATGCTAAACCACTTGACCATAACCACTTGCATCTGCATAGGACTGGTCATTCCACCAAATTCAGCCCAGAGGCAAATGTGAATGTGAGGTCAAAAAGCTGAACAACACATGAACCTTGCAACAAGACAGTTATTCAATACACAAAAGCAAAGCTACAACAGAATGGCTAAAAAATAACAAATGGAGGGTTATGGAATGTCTGAGTGAAGATTACATATCCATAATGTCCAAATATGACAGCTTTTCTTGGGGTGTATGTACTTTTTTGAATGAATGTGCACCACCTGCAACAGCATCTTTCAACCAATACCAGAGCTTTTACCCAATCAGTATTCAAGGCATGAAGTACACAATAAATAATATACTTTATACATCACACACAGAGAGGCTACAGTATATAGGGTTCTTATTTAACCATTAACTCATATGGGACAAGTTCAGTTTACTACACTTGAAAGGATTGAATGATTTTTTTTCTGGAGTTTCCTGTACATTGGCACTGTACTACATCAGAAACCTTAATCACATGACAACTGGAGGTGAGCCCACTACTATAGTTACCTTGTGCTAGTAAGTTGTTGCAGTGTAGGTTCAACAGAGTGTTTTGTGTCCGTCCGTCACGCTTTCCCAGCCGCTTCCGGAGTTATCTCGTATCCCTGGCCTGGTCCTGCCAGGAAGCTGCTTCTCTGACTGCCTGGTGGTGATGCAGTTCCTGCGGAGCTTTGGCAAGGTACTGGGCTTTGACGTCAGCGCCCACGTGCCCAACCTGGGAGTACTCCAGGAGGGTCTGCTCAACCTGGGAGACAGCATGAGACGGGTCCAGGACCTGCTGGTACAGATGCTGTCTGCTGTGATCTGTGACCCAGGACTGCCTCCAGGACACCGGGTGAGGGACTCCACAGATCACCATCACACCCGATCCGGTGAATGTTGGCACAGCCAGTACCCTGGCAGCAATGCATAACAAAAGGAGAGAAGCCCCTACTGTAACCAGAACACACAAGTGGGGCATGCTCACTATCTCTGGCTCTCGGAGGCTAAATGAAGGGGCTTATCTGTTTTGGACGGTATCAGTGTTTATAGCTCTTAATACAGCTTCCACAGTCAGACCCCCACATTTAGAATTCATCCCCAAAGCAATTTCTCTCCATGCTAATCTACAGGGCTTAGTCACGCTTTTATGTGGCTTTCCATTATTTCTTCAAGGAACCCAGCTGACTATTATGAAGCCTTGAATGTCATTCAGGAAAAAGTATCTCCCTGAAAGGAGAGGAATGTGTCCTCCTCCTGTGCCTGAGGCTGGGGGAGGTTTAGTGCTGCCGGACACCATAATGCCCATAGGTCATTATGCACCTGTTCTGCCAATCACTATATGATGGATCCTTTATCTACAGCTCTATCCTAAACCTGTCAGTAAAACCATCAAAATACTGTGTGTGTGTGTCTGTGTCTGTGTATGTCTGTATATTATATATATAGATATATATCTTTATCTATCTCCACTAACAAAATGTCCCTCTTCGCCACACAGTCCAAGACAGCTCTGGGGGACCACCTGACTAACGTTGGCATCACCCGGGAGAACGTGTCAGAAGTGCTGCAGATCTATATGGAGGCTCACTTTGGGGGGACAGCACTGCAGATGGAGCTGGGGGAGGTCACAGCCAGTCTGAAGACAAAGGCCTTCCAGGCCCACACGCCCTCACAGAAGGCCTCAATCCTGGCCTTCCTGGTCAACGAGTTGTCCTGCAGTAAAAGCGTGGTCAAGTAAGGCTAAATTCACCTGTTTTGTAATATTAGAGAACACAGGGCTATCCTTAGGAATCTGTCCTTGAGCAAGATAGTTAATTCTAACTTACCTACTCAATTATTAATGATATATTAAAGCATATATTTTTTTGGTTGACCAATGCCTGTATTGCCCAAGATTGTTCTTATATTGCTGGAAATAGTCCTGTTTTATTAATCGGGACTTACATTTTTTATGTTGTACTAGCGATATCAGAAGAAAGAGCTTGTTGTGGAGTGTTTCATCGTGTTGCATCAAACATGAAACCCTTTTTAAGTGACTGCCTCTACCTGAGTTGAATGCACGTGACAACCTGCGGTGCTTTTATATATAGGCCTTTTGCTCAAAGAAAACTAAAACCAAAGCGAACATCTCATTATTTGCATTGTTTGACAGAGCTGGTTTTACTGAGGAGAGGTGATTTGTGCTTTTTAAAAAATTATTATTATTTTTCTCTCAGCGAAATTGATAAGAACATTGATTACATGACCAACCTGAGAAGAGACAAGTGGGTCATCGAGGGCACGCTTCGCAAGTGAGTACCTGCATCCTCAACAGGAGCCCAACCATTGGCTGCATCGGCATCATAATGTATCAACTCGAGTGACAGACCAGTGCAGTGAAAAAATAATGAAGGCAGTCTAATTTAAATGAACAGGTTCACTCCCATTTCACTTTTGACAACCTTCTTTGGGCTAATTCTTTATTTTAAATGCTTTTTGATTTGGATTCTTCTTCTGTTACAATGTTGTGAAGCCCAGGGAAAAATGTAACACTACTGGGTATCTCTTCCCAGACTGAGGACTGTCCATGCCAAGAAGACGGGAAAGAGAGACAGCGGAGTGGGGGGAGAGGAGACCCAGTCCCTGGGGACACCCACGCCCGGGCGCAAGCGCAAGAGGAAAGGAGGGGACTGCAGCGAGGAAGACTACGATGAGGACGAGGATAGCGAGGACCAGGGGGATGAAGACGAGGATGATGATGAGGAGGAGGAGAGGGGGAAGAAAATGAAGAAAGTAGAAACGTGTGAGGATGAGGTTAGTGCCATTAGCTTCCTGCAGGATGTAAGGATGAGTCCATAATGAGACAACCTCTAGAGCAGGGATTGCCAACTAGGTTAGGCCTCAGCACAGAGTAGAAATGACTACAATTAAAAGCCTTAACTACAAATTAATCCACCAAGTAATAGTACATCATAATATAGATCCGATGACGCTCATAAAGTAACCAATGTAGGCCTTAATTCAATTATTTAATTTCAATTGTTGTGGTGGTATGGCCCTGTTTTTCTGAGCATTCTTTGCTGGGGACAGTAAGTCTACGTAACCTGCATTCTTCTCCAAATGAGCTAAAACCATTAGCTTGCTAGTAAGAGAGTAAATGTACATTTGGGACTTTTGGGTAAGATTGTTTTAAGAATACTAGGTGTTGGTCTTGCGCCTGTTGCTGACCCCTGCGCCTCCACAGTGCGCTACTTTTAGCAGTGTTCCACAGGGCCCTGGTAAAAAGTAGTGCACCATATAGGGAATTGGGTGCCATTTGGGACATTTCAGAAGCCACTGTTTGTGATGTTTATATGCGAGCCTCTCCTCTGGTGTCACATGACTGCTTTCCTCCAGGATGAGGGGGACCAGTCAGCCAGTGTGGAGGAGCTGGAGAAACAGATAGACAGATTAACCAAGGTAAAAAGGATTCTGATGCCCAATGGGTTTAGAGGACTTTCCTTTTATGAAGGTCTGTTTCTGGGCAGAAATGCTCTGGTAGTGATGCCATTTTGTATTTTCTCTATCTAGCAACAGAGTCAGATCAGACGGAAGCTGTTTGAGTCATCCCACTCCCTGCGCTCCATGACATTCGGCCAGGACCGCTACAAGCGCCGATACTGGGTACTGCCACAGTGTGGCGGTATCTATGTGGAAGGAATGGAGAGTGGGGAAGGTAAGACTCACACCACTGGCTAAACATCTTGTTGGGGTACCTTTTTAGTTCAGGACAAACCAAATCAGCTTCCTTCTGTCCCCTGCTCTGAGGAGGACTACAGTACAATATATGGTCTAGTTAACTATGGTGTGTGGATATTAACATTGTAATTGCCAGGAGCGGAAGAGCTGGAGCTGGAGAGACAGAGGAACACTGTCCAGGTGAAGGAGGAGGAGGAGCTGGAAGGGAGGTCAGGGGTTTTCCAGCTGAAGGAGGACAGGGACATGGACATAGCCACGCCTGACAAACACAACCTCAACCTCTTCCTCCAGAAGCCCGGCTCCTTCTCCAAACTCAGCAAACTCCTGGAGGTGGCCAAGGGGTCCCCGGAGGGCCACAGCTGTAGTCCAGTCAAAGTCCCCACCACCTTGCCCTCACCTGTTCACCCCCCCACTCAGACTACACCACCCAGCAGCCACTGCGTGGCTCCCACCTCGCTGTGTCCAGAGATGAAGGCGGAGCCCTCTGCACCTTTACTCAGCCAGGCCCACCACAGCAACGTGAACAGCAGCCCGGGCCAGGTTTCGTCCAGCCCCCAGCAGCCTCTCCAGGCCACCGACCAGCTGCTGAGGGTGCTGACAGAGAAGAGCGGCCACTGGTTCAGTCTGCTGCCCCGCTCACCATGTGACGAGTCGTCCGTCACCTCCACTCCCAACGCTGCCGCCGCCTCCTCCACCAGGCCCAAGTCCCCATCCTTCCTGTCTCCAGCCACCAGCTCCACGACAACCAGCCCCTGCAACCTCACCGCGGGGGTCAATAACTTCTCTTCGTCCACTCTCCAGGTAGGCCCACTGTAAATTCCCTGATTATTTAGGATTCATGTTAATATGGGAGAAAGCCAATTGCTACACACAGGTAGTGTTTCCATGTTCTGCAATATCAGAAGCTTAAGTTGAGTCCTGGTTTATAAAGCATGGCGTTTGTCCAATATCTTTTTTAGTCCTGGATTAGGATAAACTGGGCCTGTGAAAGCTGGCTATGTAACTATCCTGCTCACCACTGTTTTCTTCTGGTTCGCAAACCTCTGTCCTCCCAGCATATGAAGTCTGGAGTCCATATGATGGGTCTGCCCTTCTGTGGATGGCCTAGTGGCATGATGTGCCCCACACTGCCCTTCTCTGCCAGTCCCCTGCCTCCCACCCCACTCGGCGTGGCCTACAACCATGTGGACATGAACGCAAATGGAAACCCCTTCCTGGCAGCGCCCAGTTTCTCCACCTGCAAGAGTGAGTCCCTGGTGTGCCAGGTAGAGAAGCCCCCCTCTGCCCCGTCTCCTGTGGTGGAGCTGGCTAAGACCCAGGACTACCCGGACCCCCTCCCCATTCCCCAGGGTAAGCGCCCCCCCACACACACACACACACACACACGCGCTTCAAAGTAACACAGGAAACAAGAATAAACAATTCATTCACAAGCTGTGGAGAATTTCAGCAGTGATTGTTGTGTTTTCATGCAGACATGCTGTCTGGCTGGTGGAGAGTGTCCGGCGTGGAGGAGCTGAGGAGCCTGGTGAAGGCATTCCACACCAGGGGAATCAGAGAGAAGAACCTGCACAAGCAAATCCAGAAACACATGGACTACATGGCCCAGGCCTGCGCCAAGAACAGAGACGGTGAGGGGGGCTGCCCTGGTCAAATACCACACTACCTGTTTAAAGCGCCCTGTCTGGGAACTGGGATCAGCTCAAATGTGGTGCACCTAATGGGGAGTAGGATGCTGGATGTCATGTAGGAAACAACCAGTCTAGAGACCTGGGTCCCATTAAACATCCAGAGTGTCTTGTGTCTGTTTAAATGTGGCCTTTAATGACAGTGCTAGCCTATATGAACTCTGCTTAAAATGTCTCCCTCGCTACATGGAAATGTCAGCACACTGCAGGGAGGAAGTGGATTGTTTAGACGCATCATGTCACATTTAACGTGCTCTTCACCACCAGTCCTTAGGTTGGTGAAGTCGGCGGGGGTGGGCGATGCCGTCTGGCAGCCTGGAATAGTCAGTCCCTAGCCTTTAGATGCCTATTCTATTCAAGATCGTCCTTATGTGTTAGGTTAAAATAGCTGATCTCGCTAGTGAGCTGGGTGGATGTCAGGCTGCCACTGTCCTAGACAACATGCTCAGATATAGTAGTGGGAGTACATGTATATGTTAACTGAAAACAGCTCTTTGCTTTTAGGTGTTGATTCCTATGCATCTGTCTGTCCTCTCTGTAGTGGCAGCGATAGACGAGTCGGAGCTGCAGGAGAACGGTGTGAGCGAGGAGACTGTGGAGGGCTGGTGCGTGGAGGAGCAGGCCATGGAGATGGACATCGCCGTGCTGCAGCAGGTGGAGGAGCTGGAGAGGAAGGTGACCTCAGCCAGCCTGCAGGTCAAGGTGAGGCTCCTACACGTAGCCCTACTATAGAGCACTGCAACACACTGGGTCACTGGGATTTAGTGGGGAAGGAGTTCATCAGTGGTGGAGAAAGAACACACACACTGACACAGACATGCACGCATGCACACCCACGCACACACTGACACACTGACACACGCACACACGCACACACTGACACACTGACACACGCACACACGCACACACTGACACACCCACGCACACCCACACAGACACACGAAAGCTTAATTTCAGCACAGTTGTTTTTTTTGTCTCGTCAGAGTTGGATGTATCCTGAGCCCCAGTCGGACAGAGAGGACCTGGTCTACTACGAGCACAAGCCCCTGACTAAGCTGCCTCCGGCCGGGGATCAGCCGTCGGCGGGCGAGAAGGGCGGCGGCTTGGTGCGGCGCCTCAACAACCCCCTAGATTTAGCTGTAATACGGCTGGGCGAGCTGGAGAGGAACATTGAGCGAAGGTACCTGAAGAGCCCCTTAGGTACCACCATTCAGGTGAAACTGGACAATGTGCCGGGCACGCTCAGAGTGCCTGCTCCCACACCAGCCAGTTGTGGTGATGGTGAAGGGTAGGTCCATTCATTTGAATGCTACTCTGCGCTCTCCTCCGCTTCAACTGGAACCTATTCCGTTTGCCAGGGTTTCGGTCTTCTCTCTACTGTTTGCATGGTGATGTTGGTTCCTCTGTGACATCCCTCTCTGGAGGTGGTCATATCTGTCTGTCTGGAAGCTGCCCTGAACTGTGTGTTTGCATGGCTCATCGCTCTAGTAACACTGGTTCCAATCATGGCCTTTCCAGAAGGCCAGTCCACCACCTGTTTCTCTTCAACCTGGCTGATGTGACCAGCAACACTCTCTCTCTGGCTTTCTGTGCACTTCTGTTGGCGGTGGGCTTGGTTGTGGTTCCGTTGAGTTTTATTTAATGTTGTGACTGGCTGCTTGTCTGACCCCGGTGCCTTGTGTCCTGTCAGGGGTGATGAGGAGCTGGCCCCGGGCATGAAGGCATGGCGAAAGGCCATGGCTGAGGTCCGCAGTGCCGCCCAGCTGGCTCTCTGCATCCAGCAGCTCCAGAACTCCATCGCCTGGGAGAGGTCCATAATGAAAGTGGTATGTTTAACTGGCTTTTAGCCCGCCCCCCCCTTCCATAAGCTCCTGGGCGAGAGTCAATCTGAAGGGTTGTGTCATACAGCAGCCAGTTTGATGGTGCGTCCTGGTCTGTTACTTTGCAGTACTGCCAGTTGTGTCGAAAAGGGGATAATGAGGAACTTCTCCTACTCTGTGATGGCTGTGAAAAAGGCTGCCACACATACTGTCATAAACCCAGGATCACCACTATACCTGCTGGGGACTGGTTTTGTCCCGCTTGCATATCGAAGGTACAGTAACTTTTGGCCTTCAGTTGCAGATACTGTAGCTTTAACTGAAAAGTCACAGGATGGACAAAAGCCTCTAAAAAGTAGGCGTTTCATCAACCTTACTGTGTTGTTTCAATTCTTTCGACCGCAGGGCCTCTTCCAAATTGGGATGTCTTGTCACAAAGGGTTAATCCCGCAGCTTAGAAAACTCTTAAACCAAATGGGATAAACTCCAAAAGCAGGCTTCTAATCAATTCAGCTATGACACGTTTGATCCTGTGTGAATGAGATGCCTACACTCAACACATTTTGTCATTCAGGCCAGCGGTCAATCCCCCATGAATAAGAAGCAGTGCCGAGTCGGAGCCGGCGGAGGGGGGAAGCGGAGCAGCGAGGCGAAACAGAGTAGGAAGCCTTCGTCCGTAGCTAGCGGAGACGTCTCTGAGGATGATTCAGCCAGCACCACCAGTAGCAACACTCCAAAAAAAGGGGGCAAAGAGGCCAAAAAGAGGAAGAGCCCTGCAAAAGAGAGCCCAGCCCCCAACCAAACCAAGCAGGACGGAACCAGCCCTGTCTATATGAAGAAGGCGAAGACAGCCACATGGGCCAGAGATGACGATAAGGATCTGACATTGTGCAGGTGAAGTATCACCGTAGTGTTGTTTTAATACTGTTGACCAACAAGCCTGGATTCCAATCAGTTTAGCGTGACAGGAATGGGCCTGGTATCAACTGGCTGGCACTCAGGCTAACATCCTCTAGCTGCAGGTCAGATGCTTCAGCATGCAGTAGTATACTTAATGGGAGGTTTAACTCTTTCCCCTCAGGGTTTTGCTGGCTGAGCTGGAGGGTCACCAGGATGCCTGGCCTTTCCTCAACCCTGTCAACCCCAAATCTGTACCCGGCTACAAGAAAGTAATCAGGAAACCCATGGACTTCTCCACTATCCGAGAAAAGCTCTTCAACAGCCAGTACGTACCCTATATTAGCTGGGAAATTATCTGCAAACTCTTATTTAATTCTGATGCCTATATTATACTTAAAAGGTAGGCGAATTGCTACTGATTTCCCAGTGGAAATCTTTCTCACGAATGTCTTAACAAAATTGTATTTATCTCAATTTACAGGTACTTGAACCTCGAGACGTTTATCATTGATGTCAACCTGGTTTTTGATAACTGTGAAAAGTTTAATGAAGACAATTCAGAGATAGGGCGAGCAGGACATAGCATGAGGAGATTTTTTGAGAAGAGATGGATTGAGCTGTTAAAACAAACTGACTAAGCTTGTTTGGACTAATTTATCCTTAATGGGACCAGTAGTAAACATTGACATGCAGAATGTCTGGATTGGTCTAAAGATCTTCAAGGTTTAAGGCTCAATTATCTCTGTCATCAACCAAGGAACCTACATTTACCATTGTAATTCCACTCATTGACTTCTCTGATGTACACAACACAGTGCTGGTTTTGTGAAAGGAAGCAAATGCACCCAAAGAGTTTCAGATGAACGGTTTGGGTGTTTTGAAGTGCAATACCATTTCTTAGAAGAAACAACACTGAATCCACAATCCAACTAAACTGTGTACTTATTGTTTTATAATTAATATTGTAGTAAATGTATTTAATTTTGACAATTATTTATGTTTAAAAAATGGTTGTCTTTCGTTTTCTAAGAAAAGGAAGTAAACAGCATACCTGCTTTAAAAAAAAAAATGTTATGGAATGTTTTTTCCAGAAATAAAACAAAAGCCAAGAAAAAAAGGAATTGTTTACACTGCTCTGTGCCTCCAGGGGGCGCCACCAGATTTATGATGGTATTACTGTAGGTTATGCTGCATTTCAATCTGTATCGCTCACAAACTTGAGAGACAGTGAGGTAACAATGACACATGTATATACTGTTCATTAATGTTAATAAGTATTGTTTGTAATATGTATGTGTACATACAGTAATGTTACCAGAAATCTGCTATTGTTTATGCCTTAGAGTGCTTGTAGCGTTTAATTTCAGTCATAATTATAAATACATGTATATGTCCTGTACTGAATCCTCTACAAACACTGTGGTCTCCTCAATCTTGGTAGTGCCTGCCCTCTCAAAAGTGTGTGGAGGATATTATTTAAACCTTTTGGTTTTGTATTCTTTTAAGTGTGTGTGTGTGTGTGTGTGTGTGTGTGTGTGTGTGTGTGTGTGTGTGTGTGTGTGTGTGTGTGTGTGTGTGTGTGTGTGTGTGTGTGTGTGTGTGTGTGTGTGTGTGTGTGTGTGTGTGTGTGTGTGTGTGTGTGTGTGTGTGTGTGTGTGTGTGTGTGTGTGTGTGTGTACCTGAAATGTCAACCCTTGTGGGCCTGCAATTGTCACATCGTCATCTTGTCATTAGTGCAGAACCCATTGCGATGAACAGTACCTTTCATAGAAGCATTTCTCCCCATTTGCCTTGTCACAGACCCAACGACATGAGGACATATTTGTCACCACTGTGTTTCAAACTTGCTGTGTGTCATGACCTACTGGTGGCATCTAGAGCAGTTTTTTGTACCTGAGTCAGAGTACTTGAAGTTATTTTATTCATGGATATTGTTGGGAAAAGTAGAATTTTTTGTAGGAGCATTATTTTTCACTAGTGTGTGTGCGTTTGTGGCACGGACGGATCTAATAAAAAGGATCTTTTTCAACTCTGTATTTTGATTATTTATTTTTCACACTTTCAAACAACAGACATAACGGGAAATTTGACTCTTCTTTCGGACTCTGATCTTTTCGAGTCATGCAGTAAAAGAACCATTCGATTAATTTCGTTAATTTGTGTTGACATTGAACACGTCACTCATTCGTTCAAGTATGGCCGCTGGAAGCAAGGTTGCGAGAGCGTGTGAGACTTGCGACACATCGCGGATAGCCGTGCGTCGTCCACTCGACGACCCCAGCCCACTTCGCGATTTACTATGAAACCACTGACCCGGGTTTACAGATCCATTTCAATCATTTGAACCCTGCAGTAAGTAAAAAAGTAGTTCAAAAAGAATGAATAGTTAGCAAACTGTACGCCAACAACATACATGCATATCCCCAATCACCTAAATGCAGATCGAGGTGTCAATAAAGCAATGTTTAAAGTCATAAAATCGCAATACGTCGCGATAGTTAGTAAATGCAGGTCTTCTGTGTTTCTGAGAGCTAAACGCAGTGCTTTAAATGAGGTATCTCAAATATATCTGTCATTATCTTTTTCCATCACTCTGCGATTTACACTGAAAACACGGACGGCCTCAGGGCCACTCGACAAGATGGTGAACTTAGTTTTTCAGTGTTCGCGCTACTGAGGTGCTTCATATAGCGAAGATTTGCTCCCTTCGTTGAGTCAAGCCTGTCGGAGCAGGTGAACAGATTTGTTTACCCAAATTCAAATCTAGACATTTCCAATGACACACATCATTAAATAAAATGAACTTGGGATTTGTGACTGAGGTATAATAATTACATTACCCTAGATGGTGTGTGTTAAGTAGCCTAATCTTTCCCAATGTCTATTTCCTTAAGTTTGTAAACAACAGGAATAACATTATATAAGAAATAATTATTGTGCTAGAAAGCAGGTTTGTTCCACTGTTCCGTTTATGGCAGTTCAGTGCTGGGGACAGGGCAGTCAACTGAAGGTATGGATTGCATGTTGCCTGCAGCAGGTAAGGTGGCCTAGTTTCCATTCACACCAAGATCTCTCTGAAACACACACATGCACATTGCAAATAAAAACGAATAAATAATAAATTTGTATTCTGCTTGCATGCCTTCATTTATCCACTAGGCCCTTTAGATATGTATTGAATGTATATCAATAGACCTAAGCATTTTGCATACACTAGTTATTTTAACTCTAAATGTATATTGGATTTGTTGATATTGGTTCTGGATGGTGATTATCATCGTATATATTTCCTATGTATCATGACATTAGCCTACAATAAAAATGGGCAACAATCCAATCCCTTGAACAAGCCAGAACAACTGCATTCATTAAACAAATATTAGAACAAATCTGAACAGGTAAATTGCAGCATTTACAGTTATGCTCAAAAGTTTGCATACCCTTGGAGGATTGGTAACATACGTACCATTTGTAAAGAAAACCTGAGTGAGCAGGCAAAACATCTAATTTCTTATGGGATTCACATTCAACTGTAGGTCATAATAGAATGGCACAATCATAAAACAAAACATGACAACAAATGAACTGACCCTTGTTCAAAAGTCTGCATACCCTTAGTTCTTAATACTGTGCATTGCCCCCTTTAGCATCAATGACAGCTTGCAGTCTTTTGTAATAGCTCTCTATGAGGCGCTACATTCATGCAGGTAGTATAGCTGCCAATTTGTCTTGGCAAAATGCCTCCAGGTCATGCAAAGTCTTTGGTCATCTTGCATGAACCACATGTTTGAGAACTCCCCAGAGTGACTCGATGATATTGAGGTCAGGAGACTGTGATGGCCACTCCAGAACCTTCACCTTTTTCTGCTGTAACCACTAGAGTGTCAACTTGGCCTTATGCTTAGGGTCATTGTCTTGCTGGTAAGTCCAAGAGCGTCCCATGTGTAGCTTTCATGCAGAAGAATGCAAATTGTCTGGCAGTATTTTGTGATAGCATGCTGCATTTATCTTGCCATACAGTTTCACAAGATTCCCTGTGCCTTTAGAGCTCATACACCCCCAAAACATCAGTGAGCCACCACCCTGCTTCATAGTGGGGATGGTATTCTGTTATAGGCCTTGTTGACTCTTCTCCAAACATAGCGCTTATGGTTGTGACTATAAAGTTCTATTTTGGTCTCGTCACTCCAAATGACAATGTGCCAGAGACTGTGAGGAGTGTCAAGGTGTTGTCAGGCATATTGTAACTGGTATTTTTGTGGCATTGGCGAAGTAAAGGCTTCTTTCTGGTAACTCGAATATGCAGCAAATTTTTTGTTCAAATTTCGTCGTATTGTGCTCCTTGAAACAACCACACCGTCTTTTTCCAGAGCAGCCTGTATTTCTCCTGAGGTTACCTGTGGGTTTTTCTTTGTATCTTGAACAATTCTTCTTGCAGTTTTGGCAGAAATATTTCTTGGTCTACCTGACCTTGGCTTGGTATCAAGAGATCCCCATATGTTCCACTTTTTAATAAGTGATTGAACAGTACTGACTGGCATTTGCAAGGCTTTGGCTTTCTTTTTATATCCTTTTCCATATTTATAAAGTTCCATTACCTTGTTATGCAGGTCTTTTGACAGTTCTTTTCTGCTCAGTATTTAGCCTGCTTATAGATCCATGTGAGAGCTAACAAACTCATTTACTATTTATACACTAATTGCAATTTAAAATGCCACAGGTGTGGGAAATTCACCTTTAATTGCTATTTTTACCTGTGTGTGTCACCTTGTGTGTTTGTAACAAGGCCAAACATTCAAGGGTATGTAAACTTTTGATCAGGGCCATTTGGGTGATTTCTGTTATCATAATTTAAAAAGGAGCCAAACAACTATGTGATAATGAATTAAAAAGAAGACATTAATGATATTTTCAAAATCAATGCCATAATGTCACAATATCTGCCAGAGTATGCAAACTTATGAGCACAACTGTATATGACCTCTGGAAGGGCTGGAGGGTCTAGTGGTACTCATATAGTACAGCATATGCAGGTCAGTAGCTAACCTGTCTCTGTTGCTGTAGAATCAGTTATTTTTGGATGTGTCTTGAGTGGTGTCCCACAGGGATGTGTTGTGGTGCCTTTGTGTAAGAGCAGCAGTGCAGCAAAATAAAACCAGAGGACAGGCACTGAGCCTCGCATGGTCACTGCGCCCCATTCAGAGGAGATTGGATTCTGCAGACAGGCTTAGCCGCACAGGTAGAATATTTGTAGTCATCGTTTTTTTCTTTTCGGTTCTCTTTTTCGTCATCAACATTTCAATAAAACGTGTCTCTGCTTCCGGGAGCTGATTCTGTTTTTATGATCACTGCGTAGTCAGGCTGTCAAAGCCCAATATAAAATAATAATTAAAAAGGAGGTAATTAGTGATTTCAAATAAATAGGCTCAAATGTCATTTAGATACGATGTATAGAAGCCGTGTTTACACCTTGCATTAACTTGGGGGTTGCTGTGATCTGATCACTATCTGAGATTTGTAGAGAAATTAACACATGGTAATGAAATGGGTTTCTTATGAGTCCACTGCATTACGGAAAGATTGACCGATTCCTACCTGTATAGGAATTATTGTTATTAACATTTTTAATAAAACACCTTCTCATTCAATGCATTTTCTTTATTTTCATGACTATTTACATTGTAGATTCTCGCTGAAGGCATCAAAACAATGAATGAACACATATAGAATTATGTACTTAACAAAAAAGTGTGAAATAACTGAAAACATGTCTTATATTTTAGATTCCTCAAAGTAGCCACCCTTTGCTTTTTTGATAGCGCTGCAAACCCTTGGTGTTCTCTCAATGAGCTTCATGAGGTAGTCACCTGAAATGGTTTTCACTTCACAGGTGTGCCTTGTCAGGGTTAATTAGTGGAATTATTTCGCTTATTAATAGGGTTGGGACCATCAGTTGTGTTGTGCAGAAGTCAGGTTGATACACAGCCGACAGCCCTATTGGACAACTGTTAGAATTCATATTATGGCAAGAACCAATCAGCTAAGTAAAGAGAAATGAGTGGCCATCATTACTTTAACAAATGAAGGTCAGTCAGTCCGGAAAATTGCAAAAACTTTGAATGTGTCCCCAAGTGCAGTTGCAAAAACCATCAAGCGGTACAATGAAACTGGCTCACATGAGGACTGACCCAGGAAAGGAAGACCAAGAGTGACCTCTGCTGCTGAGGGTAAGTTCATCCAAGTTACCCGCCTCAGAAATCGCAGGTTAACAGCAGCTCAGATTAGAGACCAGCTGAATGCCACACAGAGGTCTAGCAGCAGACACATCTCTAGAACAACTGTTAAGAGGAGACTGCGCGAATCAGGGATTCATGGTCAAGTAGCTGCTAGGAAACCACTGTTAAGGAGAGGCAACAAGCAGAAGAGATTTGTTTGAAAGAAACACAAGGAATGGACATTAGACCAGTGGAAATCTGTGCTTTGGTATGATGAGTCCAAATTTGAGATCTTTGGTTCCAATCGCCATGTCTTTGTGCGACGTAGAAAAGATGAACGGATGGATTCTACATGCCTGGTTCCCACCGTGAAGCATGGAGGAGGAGGTGTGATGGTGTGGGGGTGCTTTGCTGGTGACACTTGGGGATTTATTCAAAATTGAAAGCATACTGAACTAGCATGGCTACCACAGCATCCTGCAGCGACATGCCATTCCATCCGGTTTGCGTTTAGTTGGACCATCATTTATTTTTCAACAGGACAATGACCCCACACACCTCCAGGCTGTGTAAGGGCTATTTGACCAAGAAGGAGAGTGATGGAGTGCTGCGCCAGATGACCTGGCCTCCACAGTCACCGGACCTGACCCCAATCGAGATGGTTTGGGCTGAGCTGGACCGCGGAGTGAAGGCAAAAGGGCCAACAAGTGCTAAGCATCAAGGGAACTCCTTCAAGACTGTTGGAAAACCATTTCAGGTGACTACCTCTTGAAGCTCAAGAGTGTGCAAAGCAGTAATCAGAGCAAGGGTGGTAACTTTTTAAGAAACTAGAATATAAGACATGTTTTCAGTTATTTCACACTTTTTTAAGTACATAATTCCACGTGTTCACTCATAGTTTTGATGCCTTCAGTGAGAATCTACAATGTAAATAGTCATGAAAATAAAGGAAACACATTGAATGAGAAGGTGTGTCCAAACTTTTGGCCTGTACTGTATATACTCCTCAGTTTTATAGTAAATAGTTTTATTCTCTCATCACCTACTTTTGTAATCCAATGATAACTCATTTCTATGCTCTACCAATCCACCACAATATAAATAAATATCATTTGAATCTCTTGCTTCCTTTTTCCAGATAAACAAACTGAGGTTCTGGATATGTGTACAAATTACAAATAATGTTCAGCATAAACAAAAAAGACCATGCTGCACATGAACCAAATACACGCAGCATCCTGAGAACAGAAACAGGTTCAGTTAACAGAGTTGGCTACAATTTGGATGAATCCAGACTGGACAGGTTTGATCTTTACTCAAATGTTTTCTTGGGCTAGTTTTGTATTTATTTTAGTGTTTATGTCATTGTAAATTAATAAAGTGTACATCTAAAAGTAGCCTAAGGGGCCCACTTGTATTGCAGCTGGCATGACATTGAATGAGGGCTTCTCTCTATGCCTATGGAGCGGTAGATTCTCCTTTACACTGCTGTTGGACAGCTGCACTTCACTGCTGTTGGTTGATCTGGAAAAAACTAAGATATGCTGAGCTGAATATATTAAGATAGAAAATGATTGTATTATGGCCATTGCCCAGTCTCTTTGCTTTAGTGCTCATATGTCAACCTAACAATACACAATTTAGCATTATTTATTAAATAGTGCATTCGTAAATGTATCATGTGGAGCCTGCTCCTAAATTTACTGTCCAGCTGGGATTCAGTCTACAATGGCCTCCATATTAACCATGACATGTAAACACAGTAAAGTATATACTACATGAAACACCTTGGGGTGAATCCTGACTTCAGTGGTTACTGACATCTCTATCCTGTCAATCAGGATGTGGTTGGGGCAGGGTGTAAGGACAGAGAGACAGACCGATACAGATCCATAGAGTCAAACAGAAAGTACAGTGGGGTGTGTTGTTGTGAGGTCATCGCCACATGATGTCTTCCTGTGTTATTGATCCCCCAGGCTGTAAGATGCAGCTCCCACACAAACTGACTGCTCAGTCGGCCCTGGTTCTATGCTGTTCTTGTCTCTCCATCTCCATGCTTTGTCGTTTCCAACCTTATATCTCCTATCTAGCTCCTTAGTTCCCATCGCTGGTGTTTGTGCAGTTCACAAGCTGCATGTTTCACCTGGACCAGAACTACCCTAACCCTTGGGTACTCTAAGAAATAATTATACAGTAATGGCATCCTTATTTCCATCATCCATATTCAGCAGGAATAAGCACCGTTTGTGTAATTAGATTTTAAATGCTGCTGTTCTCCTATTCCGCCACTAGGGGTCTCTAGTCTGTTACTTTCTGTTCTGATACCGTGCATTTATTTGATGCTTGTTTTAGTTTTTGGTGATGTTTCAACAATTTGTATCCGGTACTAAGCTTATTTGCTGACGATAGTGATTTCCTAATTGATTAAATTATTTTTGTTTAACAGCTCAGTGGATGAGACAGTGACAGTGTAACATGTGGTATGTGAAACTCAGTCTTTGGATTGCCACAAACGAACCACCACACAAACACCATAAGAAATACCAGAGATTGTTCTTTGTCACTGTTTGTTTATTTCTCCTTCATAGAGCGATGGATGCACTCCAAACACTTTGAACTAGTGTGATAGGTTCTCTGATCTTCAGGTTACCCCCTGTTGTTAAATAACCCCCTATAACTGTATACTTCAAACACATTGAATTCCTCTGACCCTGCCCTGGAAGGCTCCATGGACAAGATAGTCAGCGTATGGAGACTAGGGAATTAAGGCAGTTGCCAGGGTAGGTAGGAACCTTGTGTCTAGCAGACATTTTGTCTGTTAGCCAGAGATTCAGTACCGTTGGCAGTCTGCTCTGCTGAGACAGGCCTTTCAGTGACAATCATAAGACTTCTAGTCATTAGTAGCCAGGCTGGCTCTAGCCCTGGGTGGCAGGATCCCAAAGGATTTTGGTTGGTTGACCTCTCTTCCCTACATGCCGACACTGACGGAGGGCGAGAAAATATGGAATAAAAACTACATTAGAAAAAAATGCTCTGTAAACAAAAACAAGCAATAAATAGACAGTGTTCCAGGATGCAGCTGTGTCTTCGGACATCAGGGGGCCTAGCAAGACTAGTGTTCACATTGGGTTTCCATCTGAGACAACAGAAATGTTGACGGAGCGCATTCCAAGCTCTATTGCTTTTATGGTCACATTCTCCTTTGTGAAAGTTCATGCTGTCTTTTCTTGTTTCTAGCTGAATCTAGCAGCCTCAGTGCCAAGGTAAGAACACAGAGGAAAATGCCCTTATCATTTGCTCCTGTGCATTTTGAACAGTCAGAAGAAAAAAAACACAGAAACAGGTGATTTCTTTTTTTTTTAACTGTTTTTCTTGGTTCAGTGTGTAGTTTTTCCCAATAATGTGTGAGGTCAGGATTCAGTGAGAGGAAGCATATCTCAGACCTTTATGTAGTGAATGGACAAGATACCCAGGGTGAGTAGAGGCATTAGGTCTTCATAAAAATGATGATGACTTGTAAAGTGTAACGATGATGAAGAGTCCACAGGAGTCATTCCAAGAGTTGGTTGGCAGCTGGGCGTTCAAGAGCGTTGTGTTTGGCCATTCCATAAACTTTCCATAAAGCCAGCCACATACTGAGATTTAGGTCCCAAATGGCATCCTCTGTCAATAGTAGTGCACAGCATAGGGAATAGGATGCCATTTGGGACAACATCTATGGGTGTTGGCTGCCAAGGTGTTCCAGACAGACTTGATAAGAGGACACTTCTCACACTCTTAGATGGTGCACTGGCTTGTTTTAAACACAGAGATGGTTGGAGCGCCTGTGTTCTATGGAATTAGCTTTTTAAAGCATCCTCAATTTAAATGCAGTCGTATAGTTCTGAAATTCCAATTGGGATGGATCCGCCAGTGAATTACAGAGAAATTTAACCTGGAGATGGCCTCAATGGCTCTGCACCTGGGTGAACAGAAGCTATAAAGGCACGGGCACACAGATAAGATGTCTTTCCATCTCTGGTTTTGACTGATAGTGCTGTTGCCGTTTCACATAAAATCATCACTCCTCCATCCACACGTACCAGAGCTATTTTGGCCAGATCGCCAAGGAGGCAATTGTGAATGACTTGGATAGAGAGGGCGAAGGGGAGGGAGGTGTGTGGAAAAAGCAAACAGTGTCACGTTAATGAGAAATACCTCCAGTTGTCTGCGCTGTTATCACTCAGCTGCCTAATGATGGGAAATGGAAAGCATGAGGTGTCATTAGCAAGCGTAGCGCACAGCACTTTGCATTCTATCTTAGCTATACATGAAAAATGATAGCCGCTCACACAATGTCGTGTGAAGGTTGCCTCTGCGTAGGCCAGAAAAACACAACCTTGTTGGGGGAGGGAGGCTCAGAGGGAGGCTGATAAATATTCCCAAAGGATGTAAATGTGATTAAAGCCCTGTTGATAAAAAGAGGATGCATAGCCGGGGCCTTGTCGTTTATCTCTGCGTTCTGGAATGAGTGGTCATTTGCTATCAGCACCGAGGGGAGGGTCCTCTGTGTTTGGAATGTCTAGGAAGTGTTTGTGTGGATCTGATAAGTAGTATTGCAGGACACGGGTGGGGTGAGCGGGACAGACTCAAAGAGGGAACTTGTGGGAAGGCCTTTTCTCCCTTTCCCGTGTTTGTCTGTGTTTCCCAGGAACAGGAAGCAGGCTGCCAAGTCACTGCAGGGCTGGTGAGCGACTGGAGCGAGGAGGATGTCCGACTGACTGAGGGTGTGGAGCCCTACTTAGCAAACAACATGGACGCCACTCAGAGAGGAGGCCTGGAGACTCTGGTCTCAGGGCTGAGCATTGGGAAGGACACATGGCCCCCCGAGGAGAGCGTTCATAACAGTCATGGTGGAGTTAGTGGAATGAAGAACCCACCAAACCACACGCCTTTCACAGGTTTGTAGTTCCAACTGATTCTGTCCCAGCCATTGCTGAGCCTGATCTCTGGTTTGAAGCGCCACCAGCCACCACAGTGTGACACTCAAGCCTGACATATGTTGAAGGGACACAGGAGGGACCCATAGGATTTACTGTATTACACTCTATTACGGTCTGTTTCTATTGGAATGGAATGTCAGCCACAGAGGATCTGTCTGGGTTCTAATCTTCACACACTGCTTCCAAAATCAAATTGTAATCTGCTTCGCGGCCGTCAAGCTGTGAAATTTCTTCCTGTCAATTGTCCCATCGGATATTACTTGCTTATGTAATTTGCTTGAGACAATTTCCTATAAGGCATCAGATAACCTTAGATGTGAAAAGATTGAGATAATCCTTCAGAGAATTGTATTTTGGGATTTGGACAGAACAGAGGGTCTTACATTTGCCTTGATATGCTATTACCTCAACCATCTATGCCAGAGAGAACATTGTATGTTTTCTTCTGTGTGTTTGCTGTTATATGATTTAAATAGATTGAGATAAAGACTAAATCTTTCTGAAACAGTATGCATCATTACCAGAGAATCAGGACTGAGGACACAAACAATGCTTAAATCCACTGTCTGTTCCACTGTGCACACTAACCGACTGTAATATTTCCTGAAAATGATGTTTGTGGATACACAAGGAAATAGATTAGATTATCACTGTGCTTCATGAAATATTAATGAAAGGATATTTCATATACACAGACATTGTTCACAACATCTCTACAGAGGCAAAGGTGCAGCCACTTGGTACAGAACAGGATGGATATGTGCTCTCTACAATACTAGCTTGTTTCAGGGCCTTCTGCCTTCAATCTTGCTTTCAACATGTAAAAAGCATGACTTAGCCAGTGAAGAACTTGCAACTTTTTGGCCCTGAGAACCTTGTTTGTAGCTATGGCAGTGTTTTTGGGGTCATCGTTCTGTTGCATGATGAAGTACTAGTTCAGTTACAGTGGCAGCCATACATACCCAAAAAATAACATCCCCTCCATCACATTTCACAGATGAGGTTGTATGCCAGTTCATTTTTCTCCTGTTTTTGAGGCTAACTAGTGTTTTTGCACTTTGCAGTCCAGCCTAGTTTGCCTAGAATAGCCTTCTGGAGATGGTAGTAACTGAGACATCCACACCTACCTTCCGAAGAGTGTTCCTGGTCTGTCTGTTTTTATGTCTTGTTTTCATTGTAAGCATTATTTGGGCATCCTCTGTAGAAGGCCATTGCTGAGCTCACCAGTGCTTCTTAATGTACCTAACAGTTGATTTTGGCACGCTTAATGTTTTGGCTGTCTTTGATCAATTTATTCAAATGTATCTCCTTCATGATGATGCCGGAGTACAGCTATAAGATGCTACACAGCATATAACTTCTAGGGTATGTTAACGATTAAGAAATATGGTATGCGTGGTAATCACCTTGTTTGCTGAAAAGCAAGCAAATATAAAGTTGTGCATAGTTGAGTAAATCCCTTACCCATGTTAGTTAATTGACTGACTAATGGGTTCAGCGAGTCTGATTGGAAGAGTACATTTTGATGGAGCACATTTCCCCACCTCAGTCCCCTTAGGGAGTTTTGTGATTGCAGTGGCCCTATCTGTTGTGTTGTATCTGCACTAGGCTTTTCTCCAATCACATTTGTTTTCTCAGGGGACCCCTTTGCATGATTGCAGGTGTTAGCTAATTAATTAAATCTACCAAGACGCTGAAGTCATCATAACCTAGTGCCATAATCCCACTGATGTGTGGCGGGTGACGTGGTTTCTGTCTTTGCTGCACCAACAGACCCAGCTTCCGTCTGTTCCTTACCTCATCACTGGTTTGTGTGTTTGGGTATTTGTGTGTGTGTGTGTGTGTGTGTGTGTGTGCGGATGCGTTACCACAGAGTGAGGAGGCAGTAGTCAATGATATTACAGAGCATTTCATATGTCTGAGCAGATCTAATAATAGGGAAGATGATCCATCCCTTGGTTTCCATTCTGTTCCCTGCAGAATGGGCCCGTCAATAAGGTTGTCTACCGACTGCAGCTCAGTGCTGCTCCACAGAGGCCTTTTCTGAATCATCCAAATTGCAGCCATGGAAATATCTGGCAAGGACTCTGCCTCATCCTGCCAGTGAGCTAGGGTGATGTTCTTCGAAATGTGGCCTGTTGGCACCTCTAGTTGACATGCTGTTCAGGTAACCGCCAGGGAACCTCATATCTGTGGTCCTGGAGATACACTATTCTAACCCATTCCATTGTGCAACAATCATTTATGAATTAAGTTGTTATTGAGCAGTGGTTGCTCTGTGGTTGCTTAGTGTCAAGTGACAGCTCAGGTTGTCCTGGTAACCGTCTCTTCCTGTGGAACATTCCAAGTTCCATCAGTGACAAAGTCTTTAGTACAAATCGTCAATCTCCAGCTGTTTTGAAAGGTAGAGCTTAAAAACAATCTTCTGACTGTGACCTATCAGTCTTCTTTGTTTCTGTGAAGATGGATGATGGAGAGTCCAAGTTAGATTTATGCATCTGTCTCTTATCATGGAGAGGCAGCAGAAATGAGGCCCATTTTTTGTGAACAGTAGATACTGGTTGGGCTCCTACTGGACTTATGCTACCTTTTCTTCTTCCCACATTGTGTTGTTTGTTATTATGCCTTATTATATTAGGTTATATCTGTGATGTTGTCTCATGTTAAAAATGTTGTCGACCAGTAGATTCCGCAGTCATGCCTGTTACATTCACCCAGTAGCACATATTTACAAAGGCCTATAGAAGCACTGACATGGGCGATCAACGACGTTTACGTAAATGTTGCCTCGAAGTACAACCCGCTTTTCAGTATTACCATAAATATGTATCTTTCAATGTTGTTTTCTGTAGTGTGTGGGTCTGCATAGTAAAGTTTGGAGGATGGTGGGGGCTCTGTAGGCGTGTTGACAGGACCAGATGCCCCAGATAATTTCCTCTGTCCAATTACCAGAGCGGTGATGAAGGACCCTGTCATAGCTGCAGTTGAGGGAGTGGGAATAAATACCTGTCCTTATTCATCAGTGCTAATGTAACCTATTTGTTAAAGGGATAGACATAGTTCATCCTAGATTCATATTTTGGTGAAAATCCGCTTACCATGAGTTGTTTTTTAAAGTCCATTATTCGCCTGTGTCCCAGCCTGGAATTCGCATTAGCGGAAACCTACTTCAAACTAAGACTATACTGGTGTTGTTAACCTCAAATAATCTGTAAATGTTGCATTCCTTGAAATAATGTTCGCTATGTAAATAAAATTTTGAACTGAACTGATACTTTCTAACGATCAGGTTTCTTCACAATGGTATCACTAAGCGTTTTTCATGTTTCTTCGTAACTTTATTAACAATCCGGAAGAACCACTTAGTTGCTAGTTACCGTTGACATCATTGCCGAGAATAGGGCTGTGTACGGTGGATTCAGAAAATAGTCTTAGTAGTGCCAGTTTGAAGTCACAAAATTCCACCAGCTGTTTTGTCAGTATTCAGTCAAAAGAATCGATGCTAGCCAGACAGATTACTGGATTTAGTGAAGTGTTTTTGAGTTATTTTCCGCTTGCAGTGAAGTTTCAAGTTTTGAATAGGGCGATGCTGCTAATTCCAAGATGGGACAGAGGTATTGTTGTGGAACTGACTCCATGGGCCTTCAACTAAAAGCTACTCTCAGGGTAAGCGAAATCTCATCCAAATATGAATCTAGGTCAAACTATAGGTTATAAATGTTGTTTTTTTTGTCTTTACCGTAACCTGATACTACACTTAAAATAATGAGCATGCCTTAGTTTCTTATAGACTCCGTGCACCAGCGTAGTGAGGAACTTCCGCTTTTGTCTAGAAGTCGGTATTGCAGTTTCCGGTTTACTTACTAATACTCATCCGCATTAGTAAACACCTAAACTCACAACAAGATGAGTGATGCTGTTGTACGGAAAAAAAGAAATATAATGTACGTGACTCATTTAAGTTTCAAGGTACAAGTGGGGCATCTTTTTTATCAGGAGAATGTCCTCTTTTTAATAAAATATGGCTTGCGCCATTCAATGACTTTAAAGACTAGAAATAGTCAGAAAAGGCGATTATTATTTTTTTAGATATACTTCCACGTAAGGCAGGTTTAAGCGCAATTAATACCATATAGGACCAGATGTTTAATTACTTCCTATGCCAAGTTGTTATTTTTCAGTTTCGTTGTGAAATGAGGTTACAGTAGTAAAATAAAAGAGGAGACCTGTTTTGGTGCTTTTTTGAGGCTATGGAATTTTCGTTTCAATTCACTTGCTATGGGGACGCGCTAGCGTTCCAGCTCAGCCAGCGTTCTTTTGCCGTTTTTGAGGCTAGGGTGAATTTTTATGCGTTCTATTGTCCTGCCTAATACTACACTAAAAAGGAACACGTCGCTAACTAGCTTAGCCGATAGCCGGCCGGCACACCACAGTAAACTACTTACCCTCGATATGTAGAGTTTGAATCCCCTGTTCCACTTGCTTGTTGGAGCAGGGGATCAGGCATCAACAATTCGATGGACATCACTAATGCTTATTTTATGCATGTCTTGGAGACATCTACTAAAAACTGAAATTTTGGGCGAGGCGGGTGATCGCCTTAAGTAAACCGGAAACTGATATGCCGACATCTGGCTAAAGGGGAAGTTCGTCCATACGCTTGTGCACAGAGCCTATTCAAGTACGTAAATGTCAGATGTATAAAATTAGTAAACATCCGCTGATGAATATTTTTATTGAGCGATCATTGACAGTTGGATGAAGAGGGGGATAGGCAGGAAGGCAGGCAGACAGTCACTCACTCACGGGCCGCGTCCACTAGGCGTTTAGCATTTTCGCTGTTCGGGAAAAAATTCTGGTTTTTACAGCATCCATATTAGGAACATTATCATTCGTCCCCAGAAACTCCGTTCTTCCTTCTACTCAGTCATCACCCCTCCATCGGTCAAACGTCACCCCTCCCTTGGTCAAGTATCCGCTGTCGCCTTATCAAACATCACCCCGATTAAGCTTTTATCCTCCCCTTGTCAATCGTCAGTCCTCCCCTTGTCAATCGTCAGCCCTCCCCTTGTCAATCGTCAGCCCTCCCCTTGTCAATCGTCAGCCCTCCCCTTGTCAATCGTCAGCCCTCCCCTCGTCAATCGTCAGCCCTCCCCTCGTCAATCGTCAGCCCTCCCCTCGTCAATCGTCAGCCCTCCCCTCGTCAATCGTCAGCCCTCCCCTCGTCAATCGTCAGCCCTCCCCTCGTCAATCGTCAGACCTCCCCTCATCAATCGTCAGACCTCCCCTCGTCAATCGTCAGACCTCCCCTCGTCAATCGTCAGCCCTCCCCTCGTCAATCGTCAGCCCTCCCCTCGTCAATCGTCAGCCCTCCCCTCGTCAATCGTCAGCCCTCCCCTCGTCAATCGTCAGCCCTCCCCTTGTCAATCGTCAGCCCTCCCCTCGTCAATCGTCAGCCCTCCCCTTGTCAATCGTCAGCCCTCCCCTTGTCAATCGTCAGCCCTCCCCTTGTCAATCGTCAGCCCTCCCCTTGTCAATCCTCAGCCCTCCCCTCGTCAATCGTCAGCCCTCCCCTCGTCAATCGTCAGCCCTCCCCTCGTCAATCGTCAGCCCTCCCCTCGTCAATCGTCAGCCCTCCCCTCGTCAATCGTCAGTCCTCCCCTCGTCAATCGTCAGTCCTCCCCTCGTTAATCGTCAGTCCTCCCCTCGTCAATCGTCAGTCCTCCCCTCGTCAATCGTCAGTCCTCCCCTCGTCAATCGTCAGTCCTCCCCTCGTCAATCGTCAGTCCTCCCCTCGTCAATCGTCAGCCCTCCCCTCGTCAATCGTCAGCCCTCCCCTCGTCAATCGTCAGTCCTCCCCTCGTCAATCGTCAGTCCTCCCCTTGTCAATCGTCAGCCCTCCCCTTGTCAATCGTCAGCCCTCCCCTCGTCAATCGTCAGCCCTCCCCTCGTCAATCGTCAGTCCTCCCCTCGTCAATCGTCAGCCCTCCCCTCGTCAATCGTCAGCCCTCCCCTCGTCAATCGTCAGCCCTCCCCTCGTCAATCGTCAGCCCTCCCCTCGTCAATCGTCAGTCCTCCCCTCGTCAATCGTCAGTCCTCCCCTCGTCAATCGTCAGTCCTCCCCTCGTCAATCGTCAGTCCTCCCCTCGTCAATCGTCAGTCCTCCCCTCGTCAATCGTCAGTCCTCCCCTCGTCAATCGTCAGTCCTCCCCTCGTCAATCGTCAGTCCTCCCCTCGTCAATCGTCAGTCCTCCCCTCGTCAATCGTCAGTCCTCCCCTCGTCAATCGTCAGTCCTCCCCTCGTCAATCGTCAGCCCTCCCCTCGTCAATCGTCAGCCCTCCCCTCGTCAATCGTCAGTCCTCCCCTCGTCAATCGTCAGTCCTCCCCTTGTCAATCGTCAGCCCTCCCCTTGTCAATCGTCAGCCCTCCCCTCGTCAATCGTCAGCCCTCCCCTCGTCAATCGTCAGCCCTCCCCTCGTCAATCGTCAGCCCTCCCCTCGTCAATCGTCAGCCCTCCCCTCGTCAATCGTCAGCCCTCCCCTCGTCAATCGTCAGCCCTCCCCTCGTCAATCGTCAGTCCTCCCCTCGTCAATCGTCAGTCCTCCCCTCGTCAATCGTCAGTCCTCCCCTCGTCAATCGTCAGTCCTCCCCTCGTCAATCGTCAGTCCTCCCCTTGTCAATCGTCAGTCCTCCCCTTGTCAATCGTCAGTCCTCCCCTTGTCAATCGACATCAGCGATCCCCTTAGTAAAGTATCAGTCAAAAGTGTACGATTTTTCCCAGCCAATAAAACGAGCACAAACACGGAACTATTATCAAATGGACTCAATACAGAAGAGGTGCTAGCTGGTGTAAGGTAAGATCAATTAGAAAATTATGTTTTTGCACTTTCATAATCGCAAAATTATTGAAATACTTTAATATATTTGCTTAGCTAGATTCATTATATTCAGTTTAGCCGTTCTGCTAAATAATGTTATCTTAAATGAATCTAGCTAAGCAAATATATAAAAGTATTTCAATAATTTTGCGATTATGAAAGTGCAAAAACATAATTTTCTAATTGATCTTACCTTACACCAACTAGCACCTCTTCTGTATTGAGTCCATGTGATAATAGTTCCTAGTTTGTGCTCGTTTTATTGGCTGGGAAAAATCGTTTTTCATAAATTACTGAAAACTATTTCAAATGGATTTGTTCCTTAATATTCTGAGAAGTACAGTAATTTAGTGTATTATGCTATGCATAATATATTTATATATTATTAAGTAAATGTAACTGTTATAAGAATTGAAATGTCACTTCTACCATGTATTTGTATTGTAGATTGTTTAGGACAGGTCCCAGGTGCACACGGTCACATGACTCACATGCAGTTTGTTTGCCCACAAACTGTGGAATGTATTCCACCAATGTATTTTTCCCCATATATCACTGTTTCTTCAGTCTGATCCAGTCTTTAGAATTTACAGTTCACCAATCAGACTTGCCTTTTTCACTTTTGGAACCACGATAAACAGCGTGTTGTTGACATTTGAATGTTAAAAATGAGTACGGTAACGTGTCAGCTAGAATCATAACTGCAGAAAGAAGGGTGTTGAGTAACAGTCAATGATGAACTGATACGCATGAATAATCACTAATGCCTTACCCTAAATCAAGCCAAATTTGTACAATGTGATTCCTGATCATCGGTTCATTGCACTGTTCTGTTATATACTATTGACTAAATGAGGGTGATTAACCATAAATGAGTGATAAGATATGTCATATGGGCAGGGATGCACCATCTGGTTTGCACTCTGCCATAAAACACAACATAATTAGATATATTGTATGCCTGTGTGTCTAGTAAATTACATCTTTACATTTTTGCAAAAAGATTTTGTTGGAATAAACTAACCTGGATTCTGAGTAGCGTGTCTAATGCATTAGTGTTATACACCTGTGGCTATATTGTATTGCTGCGCTTTGCTTGGTCTCAGGTTAACTGTACATTACCTTTACAGGGCATTGGGTAAAGCATAACTTCGTTTATTTAAAAAATGTGTCTGTCTAGAGGGCCTAAGTATACGTTGCTAATTCAGAGCTAATAGCGAGCCTTATCTTGTTTGCTCAAGATTGAGCCTATATCTATCTGGAATCAAAAGAAAATTCACATGAGCCTGCCATTATCCATTTAAAGAAAGACAGGAGAATGGACTTTGTTTTAAAATTATGATCATAATGGTGAGTGGACTTTTTTTCATTTACAGCTTGATTTTAAATGCAATGTGTAAAATATTATTTAAACTTTACATCACTGGTTGTGTGGTAAAAACAAAGGTAATGACTTTGCAGTTGGAAGTACTGGGTATATGACATTTCATGTTGCAGTGTATTTTTTATTGTTGCATGAAGGAGATAGAACACTGAATATAGTGCACCTTTTTTCTCTCTGACAGCATATCCTGTCTGTGGTCTTGAGTTGACACAGTGTAAGTTGTCATTTAATTTATTCCGCCTCTATTTGAGTGACTGTATTGGCAAATGTTACTTTGAAACGACAACTGTATTTTCTTCTAATGTTCTTGTGATATTTGCAACCGTTTGTACAAGTGCTGCTTTTGTGAGCCACAGTCGAGGCGTGGCTTAGGACCGTTTGACTGTTATCAAAGAATTGCTTCTCCTACGGTCTGCAAAAGTTCTCAAGTCATGCTCTGTATACACAGGCATCCAAATTCTCTATCTACATGTATGACATCAGATTATTTTCCGCTACTGAGGGCCTAGCTCCAATAGTCACGGTTCGCCACTGGTTGTTAGGCAATGTTTTGAAAGTGTTTTAGTGACAAGGCCTGGACATTAATATCCCATGGCCGTCTCAAGGGCTCAAACCAACTGGATACTTGTGGGAGATTCTGAAGCGCCTGAGACAGCGTTTTCCACCACCAACTCCAAATTACTGTATTTCTTGTGGAATAATTATTTGGCATATCTCTAATCCGTCCAGTTCAAGAAACTTGGAACTTATATGTTTCTTCAACGCCAGGGTGCACTGAAGTTCTGGTGGGTTGTGGTGGACCAGCAGTATGTTAGCGTTTCCTTAATCTTGGCTGATGTCTGTAGGTTAAACTGTACGTTCTCTTATCCCTGCTACAATGAGAGCCAGTAGGCCTGTGTGTTTTCTCAGTGGGACTTTATTTTCCCATGGTGGGTATGGCAGTTATGTTCTATTACAGTACGTGATTACGGGTAACACAGCGCACAGTACTGAAAACATGGCAACCATTGCAAATAACATACATAATCAAATATTATCGATGGCGCCACGCTCCCCCAACTTTTTTTTTTGTATAGATTTTTATTTCTGAGTCTTTATTATAAACTGCAATTGTGGCATGCACTTAAACCAATAACAGAGCTTATTATTGAAATCGTAAAATGCCTTAGTAGCTGTGCAAAAATAACTATGTAAAATATATTGCTTTTACAATTAACCAAGCCAAAGGCGCTGTAAATAAATTAAACTAGACAGCTACAACAAGCAGATACATAGGATTTAGTTTTAACGTTATTGAACAATTCATAGAATGTACAAACATACAGTATAAACAAATACATTTTCTTTTTAGCCTTTAACACCATCTGAACCAAATTGTGCATTAAATCAAACTCAAAATACACAATGTTTCAATACACTGAAATGCACCTTCACTCAAAAGAAGGAAAAATACATATTTATACTGTATATACACAACATGAGGATCTACAACATCCTTCTTAGAACCAAGGAATGTCCATCTCAAACACATATCTCTTAAAGGTTCCATAATTCTGACTCCAGCACCACTGACATGATGAACACAGTTCATATCCCACTGGATGCATCCTAAATGTCACCCTCTTCCCCATGAAATGCACTTCATTTACCACTATAGGAAACATGGTTCCATTTGGGATGCAAATACTGTCTTCTACTCAACCTTGAAAAATTCATTAATAACATGGTATTGTATTATATAACATTGTATAAGCACTTTACTTAAAGGCCTATGTTATGTGTAAAGTGCTGTCACTGTTTTGTCTATTAGTACATGCCCAATGACTGTCTCAGTGCAATGTCTCCAGCTGAATGAGAGGGAGCATGTGGTCCCGTAACAGAGGCAGACAGCCGTATTCATTACTAGGAAAGAAAAAAATCTGCTCTCATACTATTTCAATCAAAATACACTGCCTGTGGTGGATATTCACAGGGGAAACAAACACAGTTTGCATACTTCTTCAAACGTTTAGACTTATAACACCATTTTGTAGATGGGCTGGTAAAACTTGAGCTATCTCTCTGTTTATTAGTTTGTGAGCTGAGTGCCTTTGTGTGTCTATGACTGTGGAGAGAGGGGGAGATACAAATATCCCTACACATTGGACTCTATGAATGATCGCTTTGGTTTCATTGAAGCTACGTGCATGGCGGGATTTTCTCGGCCTAAGCTCGGCTGTTTGGATTTACTGTCCACGAAAGCGTGCGATGGCATAGCCAGAGCTGGCTTGGATTCCTTGTAGCAGGTGGCTGCTTGGCAGAACTTCTCTGCAAATTCCTTTGAGTGCATTCCGTTCTGCAGGTTCCCCAGAGCACCCTGGGACGGGGTTTTCAGCTGCTCGTGGTAATTGCTCCCGGTTTTACCATACGGTAGCTCACAGTTTGACCCTGCCACCTGGAGGCCCATGGACTGGCACACCATTCCGTCCGTAGAGTGACTCTGCCAGCTGCGGAGGACACCGGAGGGGGGCTGCTGCAGACCCTGGTGGGCCTGGAGCCCTTGGTGCTGCTGGAACTGTTCCCGCTGCTGTTGTTGCTGTTGAAGGAAGCGTGCCGTCTTGTCCATGACCCCCATGAAGGGCCTGGGTTTCCACTCGCTCGTACCTCCCTGGGCCTGGCTCTGCTTGGCTTTGTCTGCAGTGGTCTTGGTGCGCACGTCGGGGCCCTGCAGCTTGCCGCTGTCGGACAGACTACCGCTGGAGGCCAGTGAGCTGGTGGAGCTGGACACCCGGATGCTGCCGCCTCCTCCCTGGGAGATCCCATTGCCCCCACACTCCTTTCTGAGATCCTGGCCCGGCCCAGAAGAGTTGTGACCCTGAGGAGATGTCAGAGGTTCCAGAGAAGACACAGAGTGGGCTGAGAGTCGGTCCTGGGCTGTGCAGGACGAGGAGTAGGACAACTGGGATGAATGCAGGGAATCGCTCTCCCTGTCACAGTGGTAGCTCAATGCCATATTCTGGGACTGGGAGGCTCCAGATATGGACAAGCATTGCTCCGTGTAGACCGGCTCATCGGGAGGGGGCGGTAGAGGGCTGATGTCGATGCCTAGCCCCGGCCCTGGCTTCAGCATGCTGGACATGTGACGGCTGGGGAGGGGGCTGGACGGAGCATACTGGGATTGGGACTTGGCTCCAGACGAGCGGCCACCGGTCTGTAGGGAGCTCATATGCTGGTTGGTTTTGACTATCTGGGCTTGCTTTGTGGGCTGGAGGACCAGGCCGTGCTGGGCCATTGGCTCCCTGGGCTCCCTGGGGGGGTAGCGGTGGTGGCTCAGCCTGCCAGGACCGGAGAGGCCAGAGGGGGGTGAGCCAGGCCTGGGACTCTGCTGTGGATGCTGCTGGGCGGTGAGGTTCAGGGAGTCAGGCAAAGTCCTATTCAGGGAGTAAATGCTCTGTGACCAGGGATCTCCTCTATCTCCCCCGTCTGGCCGCTCCTCCTCCTCGTCCACATCATTCAACACCTGAGGGCTTTGTCCATCCAGACCTCTACCCACAGCCAAGCTGTGGTCTGACACCTCCTCCTCCTCCTCCTCCTGGTGTTCGTGGTCAGAGTGGTGGTTGTTAGGAGGCTGGCTGGGCAATCCCACGGCCCCCTGTGGTTTGGGCTGAGCGGCGCGCTGCATCTGCTTACACTCCTCCTCCACACGGGCGAGCAGCCGCCGGATCTCCCGGTTGTTGGGGCACAGCTTAGCCGCTTCGTAAAGGTCAGCCATGGCCGCCGTGAACTGCCTGTGGAGGGACGTGGGGAGGGAGGCAGAAGAAGACAGAGAGTTAAGTGGGTTTTGGAAAATGCTAGGGAAAACCCAAATCCCATTCTCACATTTCAAACTAACAACAGCCCCTGAAAGAGCTCCTTGGGGGTGTTATTTATCCTTGAGTTCTCCAGGCGAATAGCTTTACCTGCTGCTCCTCTTGGCTCGGGCACGGGCGTAATAGGCCTCGTATGATTTAGGTTTCAGCTCCAGGGCCTTTGTTGCAAACTCCTCAGCCATACCGAAATCCTGTTGCGAGGGGAAGATCAATATGATTAGCCAATGCAGGGAAGTGAAAATGCATCTGGTCCCAGGGGCCAGCTTTCTACCTTTGCCTGGGCCTTCTGATCTAAAAAATTCTTGTTTCCTCTCCCTGATTGTTTGCGGCAACAAGCTGACATCAGCCTCACAAATGACTACAAGCATACTATCATTTACGGACTTCTGCACGGTTTATAATTTAGCCTCAAGTGGCTCAATCAGACTCACTCAACTGGAGAACTTAATCTCTTTAATTCTGTCCATATAGTTGATAGTATTACTTATGACTGTTCCTAAGAGCATTGTTGTAGTTTATGGCACATTTCATCCATCATAGTGCTGGAACACCAATTGGCTTGAAATTGTACTGTGGGGCTCTTTAAGTGCTGTCTACTATTCCCTAACAACAGCCATACTTCTGTCTCTGAAATCATTTATTGTACAATACGTTTTGACTACCATTTCCAAAGTAATCTGGATTTCAGCTATCAGATGGGGGTAAATACATAAAAACAGTACGAGTAGAAAAGGAGCCTCTATTTAAGCCAATAATTTTGTCAGTTTCTTTCCCCCATTCTATTTCTATGCCCTTACCCCTATCTGATAGGTATAATCCAGAGAGATAACAGTTGACATAAACAGAGCCCTATTGTGTGTATATTCTGTTCATAAATACAAGAACAACATTTAACACATATCCTGTCATCTGAACAGAACTCATTGAGAACCAGTGATCCGAAGGGCAGCGTTAGTGGACTGAAGGAGGATAGAGGTGGCCGAGCGTACATTGGTTTTCCTGCGACAGCGAGAGAGGTTGAGGTACAGAGACACCCTCAGCTCTTTGAAGGCCTTCAGGTCATCGCCGAACCCATCCCTGGGAAACTTCCTTAGAGCATACTGGTACCTCTGGGCTGCCTCTTTCATCTTCCCCTTCTGAAGGAGAGACATTGAGGGGGGATGGATGGAACATGGAATAAGGGAACAGGTGAGGGGAGGATGAAGGGAAGGAGAGAGAGGGGAAGGGAAGGAAGAAAAAGAGAGTGGGGTGGTTGTCAGATATTGGCCCAACCCAACATGCTTTCTGCAGCTCTCCCTCCCACCTTCGTCAACCACACAGAGGTTCCACCTGAGCGGATTGTCCTTTCTGCCACAAAACTCAATCTTTTAAATGTCATGGATCAATCATGGCTCCGAGGGTGAGCGTGCCGTGGCACCACCCATTCATCTCTGTCGCGTCGCACTGAGCTGCTCAAAATATCACTCATTATGTTGTTTTTCTCTCAACCAAACTGCAGTGGCCAAGCATTCTCATTCTGTACAAACAGTCCTTCAAATAGCTGATCAATTCGATGACATCAAAAACATTTGAAACAATTTGGTGGATGTTTGTCTTCTTTCACACATGTATCTGTGTGTGAATTGGATGGATAATTTTTTGCGTCTTCCCACAACAACCTTGAAGAGTTGGGTCACTGCTGTGGTTAGCTATTATCAGTATCAATAGTGACCTGGTAGTAATCAGTGTTAAGTGCCTTGCTCAAATGCACTTCAACTGATTTTTCACACTAACATTCTTTCGGTTACTGGCCCAATGCTCTGTTAGGCTACCTGCTGCTGTCACCTTGTACATAACTGTCTTTAACCCGAAAATATTATTATCTCCCATTCCCTTACATTTAACAATACATACACAGTATATAATGTCTTTGTTTAGAAGCATTAAGCTACGCCATAACAGTTTAATATTTAGTTAGTGTCAATGCCATACCTTGTAAAGCAGATTCCCCTCTTCCATTAACTTCTGCAGGAGAATAATTAGGATGTCAGGCTTGGATGTAGCCATAGCCCAGGCTGCATTACCTGTTGGACCACGGGTGCAGACACACACACAGTTACACCACTATTCCTCCCCAACGCATGGACTATATTCACTAGGATATTGGTAACAAGGTAAAGTTACCTAAAGATTGTACCTGATCGATCATAAGGCGATGTTCTGTAGCCTTACGGTTACATTGAAAGCAGTTAAGAAGGGAAAAAGGATGAAGGATTGAAAGAAGGGAGGATGGAGGGAAGGAATCAAAAGTTCAGAATATAAAAATGATGGACCTTTTCAAACTTAGACGGGCTAATATTTTCTGCTTTTGCATTGACCATTATGTCCTGCACTGATAATACTGAGAGCTTGTTGGTGGATATAATGTACCTATAACTGCATTGATAAAATGATGATTTGCTAGTTGTAAAGGTCATTCGGATGTTAGACTGATAGCATTCTGTGCTAGAAGCAGGCTACACTTCTAGCAAAGCAAGAGGATAAGAAGGTTGAAGGTATTGGCCATTAGCTCATTCTGGGTGAGGGGCCTGGCTGGCGTACAAATGTAAAATGAGGCAGATAAGCTCCTGGGGGAGAAAACTCAGTGAATGTCATTTAAGTGATAAGTCACTTTCTCAAATTAGCCTGCCGGCACACCTTGGGGAGAAAAGAAACTCAAACACAGAGAGAGGAGAGAGACAGAGAGAATGAGAGTCACATAGAGGAAGCAAGACACAAAATGAGAATTCTGGTAGAAATTGGTTCAGTGTCATTGCCCTTCAATTTAGCACTGAGCATCAATTAAACCAGGAGTTGGTCTACCCAGACTCCATGGCATTAGCCTCATCTTATTTAGCGGAATTAGAGACACTCAGCTGGAAGCACAAATCAGCCTTTTCTCATGACTAACATTACTGGCATCGTAAAGCCAGAAACTGTCCTTTGTTGTACATTGTGAAAAGTATAGATAGCATTCACTGAATGAACAGGGTAAGGAGTATGTAGAAACATACAGATCCTCTGTGTCAGTTTTATCCCCCATATTTTGCGACGTGGGAGAGTAAAAGATTGAGATGTGTCCTCTGAGGCAATTTGGGACCCTCGGACACTGTGGGAATGACTGAACTTACCCAGTTTAGCGCCCTTTTTCAGGAGGGTTACCACTACCGACGTGTTCCGACAACCAATCGCCCGGTCCAACGGCCTCATGCCACTGCAGTCCACATGCTCTATCACCGCTCCTCTCTCTACCAAGTAATGGACCTACAGCAACAGGAACATCAGTCAGAACACACACACACGCTCTAAACTCTCATCCAGTCAGAACACACACACACACACACACACACACACACACACACTCTAAACACTCATCCAGTCACAACACACACACTCTAAACTATCATCCAGTCACAATACACACACCCTAAACATGCATCCAGTCAGAACACACACTAAACACTCATCCAGTCACAACACACACTAAACACTCATCCAGTCACAACACACACACTCTAAACTCTCATACAGTCACAACACACACACTCTAAACTCTCATACAGTCACAATACACACACTCTAAACTCTCATACAGTCACAACACACACACACTCTAAACACTCATCCAATCACAATACACACACACACACACACACTCTAAACACTCATCCAATCACAACACACACACTCTAAACTATCATCCAGTCACAACACACACACTCTAAACTCTCATACAGTCACAATACACACACTCTAAACTCTCATACAGTCACAACACACACACACACACACACACTAAACTATCATCCAGTCACAATACACACACACTAAACTATCATCCAGTCACAATACACACACTCTCTAAACAGTTATACAGTCACAACACACTCTAAGGTCTTATAGATTTGTAGTAGCCCAATTCTGGGGAATGTGTGTCCCATAAAGATTGTGTTGGGCATGACAAGATTTGTCCTGGGCCTAACTAATGGCCAGGTGTAGTGAGATAGATTTAGACTGTGTTTGTCTTCCTGTCTGTCCTTCTGCTCTTCCACCTGACTTTTTGGTGATCACTTACAATCTCTGCATCTCCGTAGAAGGCAGCAAGGTCCAGCGGAGTCCGCCCATTCTTGTCTGTGTGGTCTATGACTGCACCCTTCTCCACCAGAAACTGCACAACGTTCTTATGTCCCTTCAAACACGCCCAGCTCAGGGGCGTTAACCCTTCCTTGTCCATCGAAGTTAATGATGCACCTGGGAAACATGGAAAATATTCAATATCACATTCATCACAAACCCCCTTCATTTTACCAGGCACCTCAATAACCTTGATGTTTCAGTGTAACTAGTGAGCATATTGAATGTAGATGTAGTGACAGAAAAGAGCATTCTGTACTATTTGAAAATTTACACACTGAACATATAGTGAAGCACTTTGCACCTTTTTTATGTTTGCATGCTCAATGCAATTCCCTGAACACCAACGTTAGTGTGTACTGGCGTTCATTGATCTTGACTGAAGGATTTATATACCCCTAAGCCAGGCAATACATGACACCATGCCAAGTCTACATGACATGATCTTATTAAACATAAGATGAGTGTTTATAGCAAATTATAAACGGGTGGATTGAATCATAAACGCTTATTGGCTAATAGTGGCGCTATATGAGACTGTAAATCACTGGCATGACATTAAGTTCTAAATATTTATATTTTCTCATGCCTTTTCTTCTTCACAGGACAAATAAGTGGGGACTGAGAGAGGATTTTGGGTGAAAGCTGTGGTGCAGCAGTGCATGTGTTCTGTAGGCAATGGTTAGACACCCGGACCATGCTAGGTTAACTTAACGTTTCTAACTGCAACCAGTTTATAATGGCAATAATTGGAATCCCAAGGGTTGTGGTATGTTGCCAATATACACTGTCAAGTGCTGCGCCCAGCCACTCTGCAATGTACAGGGTATATTGGCCATAGACTACACCCTCATGTGCCTTATTGCTGAAATACCGTCTAGTCTAGAATGTGATTCAATTATACATTTGATTGTTTGTTTGTTTTTGTTAAGGAAAGTTTATATTTTAGATGAGTAGGTTTAGTTTATCAAAGCTACTAGGTACTGGAAAACCTTTATAGTGTCCTTTGAAAGTGCTTGAATTTGACATTTTGAAAACATATACAACCCCTGGGTAGGATCGTCTTTAGCAGATAGGTGACTTTAGCAGATTGTGCGAAGGACGAATAAGAAACATAGAGACAGTCTGCTGTCTAGCCAATCTCCTTGCTCAAGCTCCACAGCCTCAGCTCTAGTAATCATTACAGAGGAAGAGGGGCTATTCTTCCAACCAAACCAAATTACATTTGTTTTAGAGGTGTTCAATACAAGGTTAAGGGCAGAGAAAGCTTGCTGGATACTAAGGCAAGAGTTGTTATAGAGTGCCTAACACACGTTCAGGGGAGTGGCCAGCTGTGTGTAATAGTGTATCATCTGTATTTTAGTGGATTGAAGAGCTTCCTACTATTTATGCTGCATGCTATTCATGTAAATACAAGAAGTGTGCAGCCTAAAATTGAGCCCTGTGGTACTCCCCTGATGACAGGCAGGGGCTAAGACAGCAACTGTTCTGACTTTAAACATTGGAAAGAGAGATTTAACAAACCAGGCCACTGACATCTCAGAGACACCAGTACCCTTTAGCCGGGCCACAAGGCCAGAATGGTCTACCATGTCAAAGGATTTCTCAGGGTCAATAACAATAGCATACAACATTGCTTTGTGTCAATGGCAGTGCCTCATTTAAGACCTTTAGGGGTTTGGAACAAGATTCAGGGTTCAGGGTTAGTCACATTTGATTGGCTAGGAGTTGAGGAAATGTTGGATGGACAAGGAGATGTGGCTGAGTCAAATGGTATCTAGGCTTGATGAACTGGTTATTAAAGATCTCAGTCATACGGTCAACTCCATATTCAATGTTTATTCGATACCCACCTTAACTCAATGAACCGCTCAATGTAGAAATCTGCATGATATCTGGTTGCCCTGGTCTTCATTTGAACCACAGCCATTATCAAACCTAGCATCGTTAACTCACCCTTTGACAGCAGGAAGTCGGCAGTGCTCAGATGGCCTTCGCACGCCGCCACCATGAGCAGTGTCCGTCCCTGTTTGTCACTGACGTTCACGTCAGCACCGTGCTGTAACAGCAGCTCTGCAATCTGAGACACACACACACACACACACACAGACTTAAAGTCTACATCCTCAGGGTGAGTCAACACAGTGCTTTTGATGTGTACTTGTAATTTGAGGCAGTGTGTGAGTGTCTCACCTGCCAGTGTCCCTGCCTGACAGCACAGAAGAGAGGGGAGACGCCCCTGCGGTTGACCTGCTGCACCACGGCCCCCTTCTCCAGCAGGAATCCACACACGTCCATCTTCCCCCGGCCAGCTGCTGCCGTCAGAGCTGAGGACAGGAGGGAGGTCAGGATAAGACGAGGGTCAGCGATGGTTCTCCCGCGTCCTTGGAGAAACTGCTTCTGCTACTACTGTTACTCCAACACACACCAGCATATGGGCTGACTCGATTAGGAGAAGGTTTCCTCCCTTTCAGCATGTGGCTTACCAACCCACAATCCAGTTGAAAACATATTGACTTTATAGATTGTTTTCTCAGGGATGATTTATACTTCATTAGACAATAAAGTGGGGGTAGATAGCGGAGCATTGGGCTGATAGAGCAGTGGGCCAGATTAGAACCCATACTGCAGCAGAGAATATATAGCAATTGTTGTACATTCACTGAGTGCCACCAATAATGAACTAAAAAGATGTGAAAATATGTGTCTGAATGTTGAACAGAAAACATGTCCAAACAAAGCTGTTATAAATAATATTTTGATTGTTTATTGCAAATGAAAGTGGAAAACCAAGCATAGTCATCTCCTGGAATGTTGCTATGTGCAACACCATATTACCTGACGAACACTAACAGTAACACAGGACGTGTGGCCAGGACATTTGGCAACACCATATTACCTGACCAACACAAACAGTAACACAGGACGTGTGGCCAGGACATTTGGCAACACCATATTACCTGACCAACACAAACAGCAAGGCAGTAAGTCAGGATGTTCACTCAGAAACATTCACAGACATACATACAGTGATAACACACACACACAGCTCTGGAGTAGTAAAGCCACAGTGGCATACTCATGCCACAGACAAGAGGTCTAGCTTATTATTGTTTAAGGCACTACTCTTATGTAGCCCACAGGCCTAAAACTAATACTCAATACTAAACGGAAGAATCTGGTATTTGTTGTATATACATCCAGATAATAAAAAGACAAAATTAGGCAAATAGAAAAAATAAATAAATAATAATCATTATAAAATAAATAAAATGCCTGGAGCATACTGGACACCTATTCAGACAAAAACACAATCAGTTGGAAATAATTTGACATTTTAATGCAATTGGCCAAATACTGATTATTATGTGTGTTGCTAAATCCGTTGATAATGTATCCTGATTGCTCCCCATTCCAAAACAACTCCACTGGGAAAGAGAGAGTGAGACAGAGAGAGAGACTAGTTGTTGTCTCTGATTCACCTCAGGAGAGAGAACAAAAGCCCTTGCCTGTCTCTGAGTGACATCATCCATCCGCATATAAGGGTGAGTGGAAGGCCATGACATTATGGCACAACCATAATCAATATAGAATAACATCTCAGAGCAGACCCACACTATTACACAAAGCACTATTTTTATGGCTATGTTTACACAGGCAAACCAAATCTGATCTTTGTTTTTTCTCCCACTAATTGTTCTTTAAATCAATCAAATCATCTCTGAATAAAATATGACACGAAATGAGCAGCTGATGGGATAATCAAAAGACCTATTAGGCTGTTTACACAGGAATCTAAGTCTGACCTAATTTCTACTAATTTGTCTTTCGACCAATCAGATCAGCTATTTAAAAAAAGACATAATGTAAAAAGAGCTGATATGATTGGTCCACAAAAACTATTAGATTTTGCCTACTGGCAAATGCAGCTGAAGGGAGCTGGGTTGCCTGTGGATTCTGCTGCATCGGTCTATCCCCCAACTCTGGACCCAATATGGCCGACTGGTTGGGCCCTTTCTATCTTTCTACATTAACTGTCTCCCATTCTGTACTTTTAATGGTCAAAAAATAAATACAAATAAAATAACTGGGCTGTGTGTGCCTTTGAGATCAGCTGGCTTCAGTGATGAATGAGACGTGTGAAAACTATGATAGATCTAATTGTTGTAATCCTGAAATAATTTTTTTTACGATCCGGGATTTCTTTTTGACCTGCTGCAAACTTGACCTGCTGCAAACCTGTCACAAATGGAATATTAGGAAATGAGTACCAAGGGCTCTGTCTGCATCATACTTTAAAGGCGCTATAGAGGACATGTGGATCAATCTCATTCCTCTCAGACCTTATATAGCTAGCTAATGCAATGCATTTGAGCTCTCTCTCTGATCTCACCCTTTACTGCGCCAATTCCATTTCACTCCTTCCAACCCAACCGCTTTCTGAGCCAGGCAGATTGATATTATAGTCATGTTCTGTAATGTTCCTCCTTTTTCCTTATGATCTACCTCTCTCTGGTCTGTCCCAACAATACTGCTGGAGGAAGGGGTTTTAAATCATTGGTTGATAAACAGACAGACAGGTCCTCTTCACAACCAAAGTAACCTAACCCAAGGATGGCTTATATTATGCACCAAAAGGACCCCAAAAAGCCCCAGTCAAAATATTAGAACAGAGAAAATAGGCGACATTTTGAGAGTCCAGAATACCAAGGTTATGACCTTGGCTTAGACTCAGTTCAGTCTCTATGGTTTTCTACTTCAGTATAAATATCAGGTTGTAAACATGCAATAGTAGCTAATCACTTATAATACAGCAGATTTTGCCATTAAATATGGAATTTTATGCAAGGTTAACTGGAGAAACCGGGTTGAAGGTGTACCATGAAATCTGTAACATACGACCTACTTCCTGACTATGGCATCATGGGAGTTGTGGTCTGTTTTTATGTAGGTCTAGGCCATTACAAGTTCACTTCACCAACATAGAAAGTAGAAAATGTAATTGTGGTGTACATCCTCCCACCTGGGACTGGCATTCTTGGTCCTGGTTTCAGGGCTGTGATTTCCACACTGCTCTACATACTCCATTAGAGAAACACACTGGCTTTCACACCCCTCAGGTAGAGATTAATGATTGATTGGCGAGACAAATGTAAATAATGAAACATAACCGAACACTTACAAGGCAAGCAACCAGATGTATATTGAGCAGAGCTTCCATGAGGGGAACATTTTATCATAATAAAAAAATTGACTCTTTTTTTAATTACAATTGGTGGGGGGGGGGGGGGGGGTGTGCATTTGGTACTACAGCCGGTGGCTCTACTGTATACTTCATGATAATGAGAAGTAGATCTCATTGTTTTACTGAGTGAAAATGTCAAGGCCGTAGCTCGACTTGGTAACTGCATTATTCATTTGTGGTCTGTGTCATATATCATGTACACAAATATTCCCTTTAACGGATGGAAAACAACCTCCATTTGACATTTTCTCCACACAAACCATATAACCAGAGAATAGTTATTCTATTGTATACCACTCCTGCCACTTTATTCATGTTGGAGAGCTGTTTGACAAAGAATACACCATCATCATCATCATCTTCAGCTAAATTAACTTTTGTCCTTCCCAGAGGTAAAGCCCCATCATTCTGAAAAGGGATTTTACACGATAGTGCTAACACACAGCCATAATCCTATCCCTCCTTATCCAAACAAAGTGCACTAGGTCGATTTGCATAAATATGTAATTTTTTCTCACAGCTGCCTTTAAAATATGAAATGACATTTCTTAGATAGTTTGTTAGCTGAGTGAATTTGTTCCGTGCTGAAGCTTTGTTGATGTCAATTTCCAGGACCATATGTCACCCCGGGTATTTGTGTCTAAATGAGTTGCCTATCTCTATATCAATACAGGCCTCTACACTGGATTAATAAAGCCTCAAACAGAAATTCACAGAAATGCTGCTGGGCTTATTTCAGTATGTTAAGGCCCCAAATACCTTTTTCTTTCTAGGTCGTATCTATAACATTTAACTACAGGTGCTCTTTTCTATATCCGTGTGATGGCGTCTTATTAAATTAGAACCCCATCATTCCTGTATAAGGGCACTGAATACAGCCATTTAAGTCAAGCTCTCAAGAGGTCAGGAGGAGGGCAGAGAAACGAAATCTCTTTATGTTGGCTAAAATCCCTCATTTCGATGAGTTTAAACCGCCACAGTGCACAAAATCTATAATATTGGCCTACTTTGACAACAAAGTGTTTCGGCACTTCTGAATGAGCCTAGAGCCAGGTGTTGCAATTATCTTCAAAAACATGTTAATTTGTGGCTGAGTTGGATGTTGGAGAGAGTCTCCCTGGTTTAGGTCTCTGTTGTTGTGCCTGGCGCCACGGGAACACCTATGACCTGCTATTGCATTAGCCTTTAATGGATGGGAGTCGGCAGGAGGGACGAGGCTATGATTTAACATCCACCAGGTAAATATGGGATCACAGCCACAGGTGGCACATACAGCATGGTATAACTCTGAGAACGAACACAAGCCTGACTACTATTATTCACAGTAATGGTCATGTCTACAGGGTCACCAGCTAAGGCCGCTGTGTAAATCTAGTGTTTAAAGCACGCCATACACCTCTGCCTACTACTTATGATGAGTTAGGATTATGCCTCTTGCACTACCATGTGATGAACACAGCCAATAAACTAGGACAGCAGGCCTCTGCCTTTTCTCTAAGAACGAAGTAGGCCTCTGAGTTTGTACTGGGACTCAACACAAATATTGGCATGCAGCAATGTGATGACGTAACAAGGTGCAACACTTGAAGCAGCACTTTTTGATAAGAAATGATTTCTGCCCAGGAAATGTGTTTTGCTGAAGCAGCGCTAGTAAGCAGCAGTAGAGTTGAGTAGAGTATGGGGAGGGCCTACGAACTCTGGTCAAAGTAGTGCACTATGTACAGCACTGTACAAAGGTCTTAGGCGCCTGAAAGTCAAACTAAAGTAATTTGCATAGTAAGGGTTTATTTGTAAAAAAAAAAATATCTATATTTGATATTTATGTATTTATATGAATATATATATTTATATATATTTTAAATTAAAACACACAAATAAACTACCTTAGTTCGATTCGCAGGTGCCTAAGAATTCTCCAGAGTTCTTCATGTAGTATGTAAATACAGTACTGTATAGGGTTTCATTTGGCGGGCAGCAGCCACTCTCCTCCTAGTCCTAATGGGCTGACCTACATCAGAGCCATTTGTTACTGCTTGGCTACACCACGGCTGCTATTCTGCTGATGCCACAGAGAGACAATTGTTCTCATTCTCTCTGAGCATTAGTCTGGTCATCAAATGAGCTGCCAGGATGATGAGGAGATGGGAACTTTTGGACCATTTGAATGCAGCTCAGTTTGTGATCACTAGGTTTTTTGAGCATGATCATATGCTATGGCCTATATGTTGGGCCTTACAAGTGAAGTTGTAAGACTTTGAAAGAGTCCAAGAGACATCTGATCGACAGACATTCACAGACATCTCTCTGTGTGCTGGTGGACTCTCATCTTTAACACACTACCGAAGAGGAAAAAATTTGGTAGTCTGTAGTTTGTTTCTTTTCATCTCCAGTGTTTAGCTTTTTACCAGAGGCCATGGTGATTATGAAATATAACAGGAATAATATGTAGAAATCAGTATTGCTGTGGGCCAGTGACACAACCCACTAGGTCTCAAACCATTTGATGCTGCTACACCCAGGGGCCTCATCTTTGTTTTATTTCAAATCCAATGTTCCCCAGAGATATATTTGATTTGTTCAGCAGTTACACATCGACCCTGATGAGTCAACAGACCCCTGCGATCAGAACATGTCCCAGATGGCATCCTGTACTATGTACAGCACTGCTTTGGACCACAGCCCATATAGGGAATAGGGTGAGATTCAGTCAAGATTTGGTTCCTTTATACTGCTGAACAAAAATACCGTAATCCTTCTCTGCAGTGCTTAGCGGTCAATGATTCATTTCAGATCTTTAACAGGAACTGAAACTCTGGTTAGCTCCATTTAGAGGAATATATGAGCAGGTGTGTGATAGTGGTAGGACCAGAAACAGGACAAATGGCCTGGCATGACCTAAATGGACAATATATTGTGCCAATGACTCAGCACTTGGACTGGACCGCTGGGAGCGATGCGTGTAATTCTGCTCTTAAGTAGAAAATCAGTCAGTTAGCTGGGCAGTTACAGGACGGCCAGGCGGCTCTCCATCTAGATAAAAGCCCAAGTGACCTAAGCAGAGACGTTTTTAAGGGAAGGTGACAGGGTAAATTTGAGAGGCTTTACAACAAAAAATGACCAGGGTGAATGTGAGGGACTACACAAAGCGGAAGGAAGCTGTCAGTCGGATGGGGACAGAGTGCCACACAGCATCATTTCAGCAGTAATGCCCACACCAAGATTACAGTACAATGGGCTGAGCGCAAAGAGCCTGCCACATCACTAGAGAAAGTAGTGGTTCGGTCGATAGAGTAAGACGCCAGGCTAGTGGCTATGCACCCTTGATTGTAAGTGGCTTGGATGAAAATACTATATATGCCATATTACAGGAGTAGCTCTTCCTATTCCTGGAGTGCTGTAGGATGTTTTCACGACTAGGCACTGCACGGAGGTACTTAGTTAATGTATCAGGTCTGTGATTTCGTCAGGTCAGTATACCTGATCATCTGGGTGGGAGACATTAAAGAAACATTACGTGCCGGGGGCACTTGAGGACCAGGGCAGCCTGCCCCGATATATTAAATAAAAGTCCATTAAATGATGTATGGAAGACGTACCCGTTTCTCCCCACAGTGTGTCATGGCCGTCGATGTGTACGGCGTGCTCGTTATTCAATGCCAACAAGCCTCTCACAACCTGCCGAACGACAAACTTTGATTAATGACAGAATCCCAGCATCAAATATCGAATAAAGCCGCGCTGATTACATCGCAGGGGAAAAAAACTGAGCGATGAAACAACTTGAGAGGATCAATGAAAAGCTGCCAGAGCAAATTATGCTTGTGTGGTGCATGATGGATGGATCAGGGGAAGGCTGATGCCTGGACTGTATTGTGTGGACTGGACCCTGGATGGTTCTTCTAAGCACTGTGCAGGACATGTTCAATAGTTTTAAAGCCTCAGTAGTGGTAGCTAGCTGTGTGTGTGTGTGCTTTCCTTTACTCTCCTTTCTCACTGTATGTGGCGGGGGTGAAGGTCGATAGCTCTGGCCCACTTCAGTAACACCAACTCCCAGCCCTAGAGGATGGAATCACAGGGCTCCTAATGAGGAGCACGCCAGAATCAACCTGCTATGCCCCTCCCCCGGGACCCAAGCTGCAGACAGGATGAGGGGTCGATACTCTACGCACGGTGGGCCAGCGGTATACTACATCAGGGTAAAACAAGATGAAACTGCAGCTGAAGTTTGTTCTTGTTGGAGTCTCACTGATTCTCTGTGAAAGCCTCCCTGTTTGTGGAGCTGTGAGGTGAGCTCGTGTTGTTACACCACTGACTGGGATAAACCTTGGAGGACTACTGAGGTCTTCTGCTAGTGTGGATGTGCCGTACACAACAGAAAAGTGGGCGTGGACGCGTCCCTAATGACACTTGAGTGCACTACATAGGACATAGGGTGACCTGACCTGCGTGTGTCCCATGCTGGAGGCGGCGATCAAAGCCTGCGGGAGGGCCTTGTTCTTCAGGTTGCAGCTCTGCTGCTGGCTGTCCGGAGTCCATTCCAGGTCCAGAAGGTACTGGATGATGTCAGGGTGGCCCCTCAGAGCTGCGTGGACCAGGGCACACTGACCACTCTTGTCTACATGGTCAACCTGCGACACACAACAGGACGTCTGTGGGTCTTTGTTTTTTTTATGTGACGCATTACAGCGGTGCTGTACCTCTTACTCTCCGCACTATAAAACCAACAGATTCACAAGTCCCAAGTCGAATTAACCTTTTAATGTTTCCCCTCTGCCGGAGAGGTGCTGTTTCGCTGGCCAAGTTAGTGTCCTTCACTCCGTTACCAATATTAGCCCCGATCTTTGCGTCTTCTCATGGTGAGCCAAGCGGGTGGTACCAACCTTGGCTCCTCTTTTGCAGAGAAGGTTGACGAGGCCCAGGTGTCCAGCGGCGGAGGCGAAGCAGAGAGGGGTCATGCCGTTTTCAGACAACACGTCTACACTGGCCCCAAACTCCAGCAGCAAGCCGGCCATCTCCTGGTGGCCCAGATGGGACTGGACACACAGCACCGGGCCATTATTCAGCACCTCGGTCCGGTAGTTGACGTTGGCCCCGCCCAGCATTAGTAGACGACTCACCTATAGGAACGACACACGTTCACAGGACAACAGATTTACTGTGGAAGTACACCACCAGTATGGACTTAAATCTGTAGTCTCTGTTAAGTATACGAAAGAAAATAGGACTTGAAATTCAACCAGAGATAAACAATCTTCCTTTTTTAAAACATTATATGATTACCATTCTGAGATTAGTTTTAAACTAAAGTTGGAGAGGGCGCATAGCAATTCAGAAAATCATTTTTAAAAAGTACACAGAGGAATTTATATCTAGTGTTGCGATAATCAGAGGGTGTCCTTCTCCTTGATAAGAAATTGAATAACACATGTTTAATCAGAAAATATTCCTGCGTGGAGCCTGTTCTGCCTTAAAAGCAGAGGAAATGGAATTTGTTTTATTTACTTGGAGACCTGCAATGGAATAAATTAGCAGCAATGGTTTCTGGGGGGCAAGGAGCTCACTGTCTGTGGCTGTCTCTATGAGCGATGTCACACTCACACAGAATATCTCATACCAGGAAAAATAAGATGACAAAGGGTTTCAAAACCCCACAATGCATACTACTAATGGCAAAGAAAAATATGATTGTTTTTTGCTTAAAGCTAGAATACATTCATTCTCCTCTGATAATTGCATTGTATGCCTTAGGAGGGCTATTTATTCTCTCAGACACAATAGAGTGGGCATGCAGACAGACAGCCAGGCATGATTTAAAGTAAAAAGTCATTTTGCAGCTCTGCTATTAACGTGCCCTGTTGTTTATGAAATTAATACTAATCTAAAAAGAGTCCTGTAATTATTTAGATGGGCACAGCATCCTCCCCCCCCCGCTGGGAGCAGCATCGCAAATAGCAAAGGATCAACCAAACAGCACAGAGTGCAACCTGCATCAATCTATCTGAGCAAGTGAGCATCTTGGTGAGATTTCCATCAATGGCCTCTCTCATCCCCGTAAGTGACCATTTCCAGGAGCCAATCAGAATGCTTTATCATAACACACACTGGCACCATCAGCGGAATTAAAAAGCGTTCAGGGAGGACAGCTGAGGTGAGGAGGAAACATTACCCTGATAGCGCTGTGCTCATACTGGACACCGGTATAGAAAATGGCATAGGAAATCCCATTTGTTCATCCATGACCAATACGTTAGAAGTAAAATACAATACTGTCAAGACAATATGGGAGGAATGGGATCAAACTCTGATTGAACCACTTTCTAATCTATTCCACCTTCTCAACAGCACCCTCTCAAATTTCTCTTCACTGTATCTATCCAACACCAAATACCTTTAAAAAATGAATGAATTCTATGTCAGTGTATGACAGCAGTGCAGATGGTCTGGGGTGAAGGTCTCACCTTGACGTTGGGGGTGTAGAGGTTCCTCAGAGAGGCCAGGGCTGCAGAGAGGCCGTCAGCGCTGCAGCTGATCCACAGGGCCTGCAGCACACTGGACGACACGCCTGTCTTCTTACTCAGACCCTGGGGACCGAAAGAGATGAAGAAACCACACACACACTCAGAGTGGTGAATAAACCATTGATTCTCTTCAGAGCCTTCCTCCACACCCAGAAGGCCCATCCTCTGTTGATATCGTCCATATCCATCACAACTCATAAATAAACATAGGCACTCGAAAATTCACAAAGGGAATTGAAATGTGGGAGATCCACTCAAGAGTCTGGGGCTGTATGCATGGAGTCTCAGAGTATGGAGGATCAACCTCCTCTCCTTCGAAAGGATTCTAGATCATCACTCTGAGAGAACGCTGGCCCAGAACTAAAGTGGGTAACTGGTCGACTGTACCTTGAAAATGTGTGCTTTGAGGATATGGTGGCCAAGCTCCATGGTCTGCTGCCGGTTCAGTTTCCCCTCTTGTCTAGAAAGCATGAAGGCCATGAGAGCGTGTCCACTCCTGTTGGGAAAATATAAAGGCATTTTCCATCATCATTTTAATTTCTAACCAGCTAGGTGGACAAGGTTTGGAAAAAAAGAAACAATGTGGAGTTGTTTGCATGTGGTGATGTTATGGTAAAGACACTCTCAGTTTGTATTAATGTGAGACGTAAATAGGTCATCATTCACTTTCAAGCTCTGCTGGTCAGGGAGTGATGGCAGCTGTTTATCAATCAGACGAAAGCCTGTTTCATGTGCTCAGGCGGTCAGAGACAGAGTGTTGAGATTATTCATATCTACTCTTGAGAGGTAGGAGAGTTTGTCATCATTATGGTCCGTCATTCCATCCATTGCTCGAAGGCACCGTCTCTGTCGGCCTGATTAAAAATATCTGGATGCGGTTTTGCCCCTGCCCATCCTGGCCCACAAGGAGGACAAGAGGTGTGGCCTGAAGAATGCCTCCCTTGTGTTGGATCCAGTGCTCGTCTTCTCACTGTGGCTTTGCTCGCTGGTGTTAATTACGAGAGCACTTCATTAAAAGGCTGCGCATGACTGCTGCTTCACTATGATCCTTTTCCATGAATGTGCTCTGTCTCTTTACAATGTGGAAATGACAAAATAGCAGCTAGCTGGCTCATAGCTTCATTCTAGATCTGTGTGACTGTCTTTGCTGTCATTGTTTTAACAGCTTGTATCAGAGGGGTCTGAGAGAGTGCACCAAGGCAGAGTACTGACTGCAGCTTGGAGGAGCTATGCAGACGAGAGTCAGGACAGAAAGAGGAAAATAGATAGAGGATACTAAAATGGCATCCTATATAGGACACAGCTTTTGACCAGTACCTATACATTAGGGCGCTAAAGACACCCCCACACTGAACAGCAGTAAAAGCCTTAAAACAGATTAGCAAAAAAGAATATAAAATAAATAATTCAAATACTGAGCTATATTGTATGTTCAAACATTCTGGAAAATGATATATTACTCAGAAAAACATATTCAATTTACCCAGTGAAAGTCATAACTTAGGACACACCCTACTAATTCAAGGGTATTTCTTTAGTTTTACTATTTTCTATTTAAACTATGAACTAAAACGTATGGAATCATTTAGTAACCAAATAAAAGTATTAAACAAATCAAAATACATTTATATGAACAATTTTTAAATTGGACTTCTGTTGTCAGAATTACAGAAGTGTAGAGGGAGAATTTGCTCAAAATTAAAACATAATGAAAAAGAGATGGATTCTAGAACACAATTCAAACTAGTCGTTTGATGATAGGCTGAATCATGAATGTTACAGACCTTAATTGCTGCTTTCCACATCATAATTGGCGGCTCCCTGTAATATTCTATGAATTCTAACCGGTGACTCTGAGGGTGGACAGGCGAGCCTCCTTCACACAGCAAAATGCATCAATGCCTCTGGCTTCTCTACCCGTCCATACCCATTCTGTCCAGGACAGTCTGTGAGCTACCTCTCATTAAATTAAAATAGTGCAGGGAAATTGTACCTGCTAAATTAATGAGAATGAAAATCATTTCAGAGAAGATACAGAATAGATCTTTTGAGAAGTGACAAAATGTTAGGTAGTAGACTCATTGTAGTTTCATTATCTTTCACCTGGCCCTTGCTTGTCTACCAGTCTATGGCCAGCAGGAGAAACCACATAGAAATTCGAGATTTAGAAATCATGCTTGGAATACTTCCAGAACCACTTCAGATGTTATATTATGGCGACCCTAGTCATGTTTTATGTAGATTTTAATTGACATTGCACTGCAGTAAGGGATTTCATTCATCTTGTTTTGTTGATTTCAATATGGAAGAGAAACCCAGAACCTGTGTTTTTGTGTAAAATCAATCAAATATCTTTTGAAAGCCCTTGCTGATTCAGTTGCGTAATAGGCAATGGTGATGAAACGCTAACGTCATATTGATGATGGGGGTCTTGGAAGAGGTGTCCTAAACCCACACAGATGGCTGTTCTATTACAATCTGAACAGTATTAAAGGAAACAACCTCGCCGTCAGTGAATTTCAGCTAAATGCATTTCCCTGGACGCTCAGCACTTAAGGAGCCCTGCGTTTCCTGGCATTCAACCTATCAGTCAGATGCCCAGTTAAATATTTTGACAGGGATGGGACCCAGAATGTATGGTGAGAACCTCTGTGTTTCTGCCAAACTGGCTTACATTCTAAAAAGGAGACCATAAGGCTGTGCTCAAAAGTAGTGTACTATATAAGGACTAGGGTGCCATCTGGGCCACAGAGATCTACCTTTCTCACCCAGCAGGCCACAGCTTAACAGCAACAGGAAGAAATATGGCATGTCAGCTTCTGTTTCCGAGTTGAGCAGTAAATTCTGTCATTTGTTCTGCAGTGACACACTGTCCTCTACCCCCAAGCGGATTATACAAGTAACCAACCCTTGTTTATTGATCAACAGCAGTATGAAAACTAGGGAGCAATAACATAATCTGTGATTGAGTGATGAAGTGGACTGAGATAACTCAAAAGGCAATGTTCAATGTCTTCTTCAAGCAAAGAAACAGACATCAGTGGATTTTCATCTCTATGGGAAAGATGAGGCACGCACCAATTCTTATTGAAAGGAACTTTCATCCTATTTACTGCACAAACCAGCATTCAAACTGTCTCGTTCTTGTTTGCTCTTCAAACAAAATGGTAACCTGTCTCCTTTGCTATTTAAATGTATAAAAGCAGATGAAGAAAAAACAGAGCCAACCAAGGTACTGTAATTCTTCTCCTCCTTCTGAGTGAAAGAACAAATGCATGTTTTCAGAGTGAGCTGTCCCTAGGCAACCACACATTTTAATAATGATAGAGGCGCTGCATTTTAAATTCAAGAGACCTGAATGACTGAAAGGACAAGTGTCCTGATGACTATGTATTGTTGGTTAAAGGCTTACCAAAGTCCACTCCCTGACAGAATACAGAAAGCAGGTTTTGAGTGGGATTCAGTGGGCAAGTTCAAGCCTAATTTCATTTAAATAACTGGTTTGTGTAATTTAGCTTAACTCACCTGGGATCACATAAGAATTCTGTGCTTTCCCCGTCCGCCCTCCACACCAGCCATTCTCTGAAGGACGGGTGGCAGAACATGCGCGTCTTGTCTCGCCGTTTGATCAGGAAACAGGACAGAGTCTGCATGCGTTGCTGGAAGTCTTCCCAGGGCAGCTCGCCGTGCACGGCGCCCGCATTAATGGCCTGGAATAGCTGCTCATCGGTCATGGGGTGAAGAGACGCCAGGGCCACGTTCAGGATGGGCAGCGAGCGCTCAAACGCTGACTGGGTCATGAACTTCATGTTGCACTGCAGCAGGTACAACTCGGCCAGGGACACGGGCACCACCTTGTAGCTGGCACTCTTGATGACCAGATGGCCCCTCTCAAACAGATCCAGGGTAAGTTTGAGGTACAGGTAGGAGCCCTGGCTGCGGCTGATCAGGTGGCTGCTCACCTTGCCCACGACGACGGGATCGGCCTTGCCGTTGAGGGAGATGTTGTTCATTATCTCCTGGCTTCCGTTGATGCGGTACTGGATGTAGGCGTTGAGATCTGTGCTGATGTCCTTGTTGTCTGGAAAGTCATCCAGGGAGATCTTGAAGAAGGGAAGGAGGCTGGTGATTTCCTGCAGAAGGACATGGTAATTAGATTTAGTACAGCTGTTTAATGTTAACCGCGGTACCCCAAGGGGAAATTCAGGTGTTTAAGCAGAAGCTACATTTAAAATCAATATAAATGTATTTTAACATTATTCGTGTTTCAAGTACATTCTGTATACTATTTAAACGACTAAGGTAAAACAATAAATAACCCACATATTTCTAAATTCCAAAATGGTCTCCCTCCTGAACAGAGATAACCATTGCAAGATGAAGGCCTAAACGGAAAATCTTCCACTCTCCACGAGGGATACATCGTGTGTATATCCTCCATCTCTTCCCATCAGCCCAAGGTCACTAAGCAAGGTGGGTTATCTGGAGCTGACACTGAGCACTAAGCAATCGGCTATGCGGCTGGGTCGGCAAACAAAGGATTAGGGAGGCTAAAGAGTGCAGGAGACGAGGCCACTGGGGACTGTTCTAGCGGGGAACGCTGTGGAGACAGCCCACACTTCAATGTCACTCCTCAGGGTTGGGGGAAAACAATGCACCTTAATCCTGCAGCAATCCTACTGTCCTGAGGAGGATAGGGAAGCAATGCAGCCCAGAGATAACACTTTCTCAGAGGGAGAGATAGAGTGGGAGACAGACAGAGTGGGAGAGGTAGAGGGGGAGACAGAGTGGGAGAGGTAGAGGGGGAGACAGAGTGGGAGAGATAGTGGGGGGAGACAGACAGAGGGGGAAAGATAGAAGGGGAGACAGACAGAGAGGGAGAGATAGAGAGAGACAGACAGAGAGGGAGAGATAATGGGGGAGAAAGACATAGAGGGAGAGATAATGGGGGAGACAGACAGAGAGGGAGAGATAGAGGGGGAGACAGACAGGGAGAGACAATTGGGGAGACAGACATAGAGGGAGAGATAGAGGGAGACAGACAGAGAGGGAGAGATAGAGGGAGACAGAAAGAGGAGAGATAGAGGGAGGGAGACATAGAGGGAGAGACAATTGGGGAGACAGACATAGAGGGAGAGATAGAGGGAGACAGACAGAGAGGGAGAGATAGAGGGAGACAGACAGAGAGGGAGAGATAGAGGGAGGGAGACATAGAGGGAAAGATAGAGGGAGGGAGACATAGAGGGAGAGATAGAGGGAGACAGAGTGTGAAAGAGAAGAAAAAAAACACTGTATAATCACCAGGCTTGTCTGTAAACAACACATCAACTAACAGCCTCAGTTATTAGTCCAGGTTGTGAGCCATTGTGAGGGACTTTGCACCGATCTTGTTTACACTAAGGTACCAGTCCCACCCTCACCTGGCTTTAGTCGCCAATGATTCTTACTACAACATAAGGAGAGTATGTATTCATCAAAATTGCAGCAACTTTCAGAAAGGATGCCACATTTCCCTGCTTCTGGGTATCTTTCATACAGAATTTTTGTCAAATTTGTGAATGTTTGAAAATATATCAGAATTTGTCAACTCTAGCCTCCCTTGTTTCCTCTATATGGAATACAACAGCCCCTTATCCATCAGCCGCTAAATGTGCACTTAAACGCATCAATACATTTTGACGTGATACGTAGCTCAAAAAACTAAAATGATATATCCTGTCTCTGGTCCAAGGGCCCGTCTCTCCAATTCCACCATGTGGATCAGATCATACCTCCCTCACTCATGCTTTTACCACAGTAGATAAACCAATGAGTGCTGCCTGCTCCACTCCACTGCCTGCGATGCTGTTTAAGTACCTATACCGATGGCAGATGGTACTCGTGGCCAGAAGGAGTCAGAGTGACTGAGGCAGCATTTATGTCTGGAACAGATATGTCCGTCAGTCAGCTGCCACATCGTCCTAAGCCTTAGTCTCCACGGCCAGGCAAGGCAATCAGCCCGGCTCCTGTCTATTAGACCTGTCAAAACCTGCCTCAGCCAACGCCAACAAGTGAACGCCGGGGCCACATCTCAAATGGGCCTGTATTTCCAATTTAGCCCCCTCCGTTTGATGGTGAACAACAGGGACGTGTCGCAAACTCAGTGGAGAGTAGGGCGGGGTGTGTGGGATAGGGTGCTGTTCAGGCCGGAGCTTAGTGGCCCAGCTCATCTGCTCCATTGGTCGACTCAGTGTCAGTTTCATCCAGAGGTGTCTGCTTGTTTTTGTTGTCATGCTGTCCTGTTGGCCGGGTCACTGCTACTTCTTCCGCTCTCCTGATAAGTGTTTCGATGCACTCCGCAGAAATGACACTTTGTTGAGGAGAGCGTGTGACAAGGAGAAAGGCTTCGTGAAGCCCTTCTACTTTTTATACTTGTCAGGATCTGCCAGTGCTACTGTCACTCAGCAATACTCAGAGGCATCAAATATTGATATCAACCCAAAGCAGTTGACAGAACCCTTGAACACTTTGAAGGTCATTGGCACCCACTCAAATATGGCAATTCAATAGATTCCTGATATATTAAACTATCAATTTGTATATTGATGTGATCTTTCCATAATGGATGGTGACATATTAAGGTGATGACCCCTGTCATTAGGCACATTGTACACACATGAACATCGACTATAGATGAAGTGTTGCATACCAGTAGGTTGACTCGGACGGTGACCACCAGTTTGAGCCAGGGGGGGAACTTGGAGATTATCTTGGTGATGAAGGAGGCAATGGTGTCTCCGTAGTCTGGCTTGTGGAACTCTGCCTCATTCAGCCCGTCCACCAGAATGATGTGGTCCTCCTCAGGAATCTTCCTCTCTGAAAGAACACAGACAGGGTCCCCAGAGGTCAGTGTGAAAATGGACAAAAACAATTCACAAACCTTTAGGGTCAAGATGATAAATGCAAACCTTTCAGGTCAAGGCAACGGGGACAATTGCAGAAAATTCAGTCTTTTATTACTGTGCTAAAATTATAGACACACAAGCTTCTGCCAGGAACATAACAGAATGAAATAATAATACAGTATGTACAGTTGTGAGAGAGTTGGATATTAGGTTGGACACCACACTCTGCAGTAAAAACAACTTGAGATCTCTCAGTACTAGAAGGCCTTGCTGTGCATTAACAAGTCATCTTCAGTGAAAGCTGCTCTGCTATTCTCCCACATCTCTACATCAGCTAGTGCAGTAATGAATGAACAACAATTCAACAACAGCTTAAGTCAGCCACAGTACCCATCTACAGCACAGTGCTCATAACAGCTATATGTGGAGACCGTAGCAGGATGTCCTCTACTAAAGTATCCAAGCATGGCCGTGGAACAGCTTTGTCTACATGCTAAATGCACCCTATTCCCTATATACGTTATTGCACTTCTTTTGACCATGGTCAATTGTGCTACAGGCAAAAAGAAGTGTAATATATAGGGAATGAGGAGCCAAAAGGGATGCTGACTAGAGTTCTTCCTCACATCCATATTCTAACTCCTTACAGTGATAAGAATTATGCTACAATAATAATTACAGGAAAATGTGCAGATCTCAACTCTTCTTCCAATCTGTTTTGATAAAGCTGCATTCTTAAATATATACACCTCACTTAAATTCTGAAGTGTTTTATTTTTGTAAATCTTCAAGCCTAGGGCCTTAACTAAATATTTTTACAAATGGCCATGCAAGGCAACGATGCTTCTAGTTTTGATGGAGTGGCCAACTCAAATGGTTCTGTCACTGGAGAGATGCTGTCTCTGTCTCCTCCTTGGTTCTGCATCCTGCACGTTGGTTCTCATTATTATTCAATCTCAATCATATAAACCCTGAGTTTTGTGATCTACATGCAAAGGCTGTTTAAGCTCTAGAAATAACACTGATTCAGTGCAGAGTAGCAAAAACATTAGGTTGTGTGTGTGCATAATGGACCATGATGACCTAAAGATAGTCTTGTGTCTTTCTGTCTCGACAATAGCAAAATAATGCTAACCATTTAGTGCAACATCGATTAAATCAATAATGTCAAAGCAAACTCGGGGCATCTACACTAAGCAATTAACAATGAGCCAGCAGTCTCTGATCCCTCAGTAAGGCCAGAGTTTAACCCAGGTTGTGTGTCCAAGACATGCAACTCTTGTCAATGAAAAGTAAGTGTTCTCTAAAGGGACTGTTTATAGTCATCTGTTTGTGAGACTGAAGGGCACCTTGGAATTGTTCATATCTATCTCTACACAGACTGGAGGAAGCAAAACTATTCCATCTAGGAATGCACCGACATACCTGCCAGCAATAATCAACGCTGTCAAAAATGTAATAATCGGTATTGGGCGATTGCTTTAAATTTACCCAATACTTCAGACTGATTGGGCTTTCCAGTGTTTCCACTGTGTTCATTTTACCATGGCGCTCAGGCATTAGCAAACCCGTGGCTGTCACAGCAAGAAATTAAATAAATTCCTGACATTAACATTTTGTTAGAGACATGAATTCTGGGAAACTATGTCAGAGCACTAACAATCTTCAGAAACCCAGCTAATTTAATCAAATTACTCCCACTCAAAAATCCAACAATGGCATTCATTAATCAGTTTTGAGTTACATAGCTCACTAACCTACTCTGTAAGCATTATCAGAAGCAGCATGTTTAATGTAATTCATCCTAAGGTAAAATGGAACAGAAATGACAAAACATTGCTATCGAAATCAGCCAGTTGTGGTATATATAGGCATCGGCCAATCATTTTCTTATTGGTCCATCCCTAGTATAATCAGTTATAATACACTTGATATAAAATGTGAGCCACTGAAACCCTTCATTATAGAAATGTGAGTCAGATTTGAATTCATCTAGGAGTGAAGAGCTTAGCATCGTACCCTTGCGAAGACTGGTGAGTGGTTCTAGCACACCCCGGCGAAAGGCTGCCATGGGGTCCTGGACACAGGAGCGCAGACTGAGCATGCTCTGTATATGAGGTTCCTTCAGCAGTAACTCTCTGTAGGCAATAAGTTGGTGTGCTCTGCACAGCAGGGCGGCGATACTGTGCACAAACTCCGGCACCAGGCAGGTGTAGGTGTTGTCAGCCTGGCAGTAGTGATAGGCAACTACCTGAAAGGAGGAAAGACAGGGAACAACAAGGAACTTCAGTGGGTTAAAACTAAAAAGACTTTAATCTACAGTCCATTAGAAAATCATACCACAGAATTCATTGAGCGGAGCTTACAGCATAGTGCTGTATATGGTTTTAGTCGGTAGAAATGTGCAAAGCTGGCTCTGTGACCTAAAAACTCATATGAAGTCAAAGGCCTGTTGACTAAAAGGTATTGGATGCAATACAGTAGATCAGAAAATCCACTAAACCGTCCGACCTCATTTAACTGCTGCTATTATGCAATAGAATTCAAAGGTGAGAAAATGCAGAAAATAAAATGCTTTTTGATTATCTGGACCCAAAGCTGGGGCTTCTAATAAAACATTAAAATATGTTTTATTTGAAGATGCAATTAATAATCAAAACGTCAACAGAATGGTTGCTTCCTTTCATAATATATGAGAAAACTAACAAAGACAGCAATAGAACAAGTACACAAACTAATTGCAGACACCATAAAAACAAAATACCACCCACCCCCCTTGCCAAAACAGCTGGACATCTAACCCACTCCAACACTCCCGAGTAGAGGACTTATCCCCAGAAATAAAACCGAATACACACAAAATAACAAATGGTCTACTTACATTCGTCCAACAAGAAATGCCTCTTTTAGTTTTAATTTGCATGTTTTACTGCACTATGCACTTATGAATGCAGTCCCTTAACGAGACAGAGGGGTAGGATGATGAGATGGCCGAAGCAATGCTCAGTGATCTCAACTAACCCCCTCAAAACACAGGCCCCCAAGTGTAAGTCTTGAAGTAGAATGTGCTGAACAGGTTCTACTGTGTTCATGGATACGGACATCTGTTTTGGACAGGGGGGAGGGGCAGGTGGGGCGGTGGCAGCGCCATGGGGCTCTGGGGCTCCTCTCACCGTGTCCTAATTACACTCAAACCTGGAGGAGCTGACACACTTTGCAGGTGACACCACGTTGAAGTCCCACAGCATGCGTCTACTGCAGAATGCCTGTCCCAATGCACACAGACGTCCCAGAGAGGCCAGAGAAACGGCTGACCCAGGAAAACACCAGTACGGACGCCATCAGAAGAGAAGTAGGGCCTAAATCTGCTCACGCAAATTCAATGGATGCAAATTACTTGCCCCACTGCAACGTTTAAAAACGGTCTAATTTCCCATGGGTGAAAGAGAATCCTTGTGAACTGATAAGGAATGGCACATTAGCTGTAAAAAAGTAGTGCCCTAAAACCCGGGAAATTCTTTGTCACTAGTATCCAAAAGGCAGAGGAAGCTATCTGGCACACAACTGTATCCTAGGATCAGGGAAACAAGAAAATGTAAAAACCATTATTGCTGCTACTTTCTTCATTATGTTTTTTTTTTAACGTTCGCTGGTTAAGGGCGGTTATTGTTCAGGTAAATGACCGCAATTACTTTAATATCTGCAACTACATTCTGCAGCTACAGGGATGGGATGTTGATGAGGGCAAGTAGTTATTTGCTACATGTTGTGCCCTTTAGCAAGTACCATTTTATTTAGACTTGGACTCAACTCATTGGTGACTTGCCTGTTTGACTATTGGTGATTTGGATTTTACTTCTCATGACTTGTATTTGTACTGGACTTGATGGCCAAGAAAAGCAGAATAATATAATCAACACTAGATTTAGGGAAGTTCCACACCCAGTTCCACCTATATCAGCTGGTGGAATATGAGGGAGAAGGAATGGGCATACAGGCTCTCTCTTTCAGCCTCCAAAACACATACACATCATGCAGGCATTGTCTTACTAGCGATCCAGTGACCAACCTTCTAGCTAGTTAACCTTTGCTTTATTAAGCAACAAAAGCTGCTTGACCAAGAAAAGAAAAGCTACAGATTCAGAGATGTTTTCTGGTCGATCCCAGGCCAAACCCACATCTTCCACTACCACATCCGCACCGAGCAGGGGTTGTGGCCAGCCAGCGGTCCTGGAAGCCCGCTGTAAAGCTGTGAAAGGTCAGTACTGAAATGATGAGCCTGTGTTCTCTCTGTTTTCATAGACTGTGAGACAGATTAGCGTAACTGAACCGCCAGCCCTACAGCATCCTGCGAGCCTGAGAAAGCTGCCGGAATCTTCTGTCAGTGTGCTCCTGAGCTGTTTCTGTTTCTTTTGATTTCAAGTTAAGTTGTTAACATCCCTGCAGGACTTGAACCTGTTTTTTGCCTCTGTGTCCTTGCTTTGTCTCATGCTAAAATATACATTATATATAAAACTCACAATAACCTGGTTGGATAAGAGTGTACGGTTGAAGCACCTTTTTATTACAGCACTCAGTCTTTTTGGGTAGGAGTATGTTAGCATGGCACATCTTGATGTGGCAATATTTGCCCACTCTTCTTTGCAAAAGTGCTCAAAATCTGTCAGATTAGGAGGACATCTCCTGTGCACAGCCCTCTTCCGATTACCACACAGATGTTCTATTGGATTCAGGTCTGGACTCTGGCTGGGCCATTCCAAAACGTTAATCTTCTTCTGGTGAAGCCATGCTTTTGTGGATTTGGATGTGTGCTTTGGGTTGTTGTCGTGCTGAAAGGTGAACTTCATCTTCAGCTTTCTAACGGAAATCTAAAGGTTTTGTGCTAAAATTGCCTGGTATTTGGAACTGTTCATAATTCCCTCCACCCTGACTAAGGCCCCGGTACCAGCTGAAGAAAAACAGCCCCAAAGCATGATGCTGCCACCACCATGCTTCACTGTGGGTATGGTGTTCTTTGGGTTATGTGCAGTGTTGTTTTTGTGCCAAACATACCTTTTGGAAATATGGCCAAAAAGTTCAACCTTGGTTTCATCAGACCATAACACATTTTCCCACATGCTTTTGGGGGACTTGATGTTTGTTTTTGCAAACTTCAGCCGGGCATGGATGTTTTTCTTTGTAAGAAAAGGCTTCTGTCTTGCCACCCTACCCCACAGCCCATTCATATGAAGAATACGGGAGATTGTTGTCACATTTAGCACACAGCCAGTACTTGCCAGAAATTCCTGCAGTTCCTTTAATGTTGCTGTAGGCCTCTTGGAAGCCTCCCTGACCAGTTTTCTTCTTGTCTTTTCATCAATTTTGGAGGGACGTCCAGTTCGTGGTAATGTCTCTGTTGTGCCATATTTTCTCCACTTGATGATGACTGTATTCACTGTGTTCCATGGTATATCTAATGCTTTGGAAATTATTTTGTACCCTTTCAATATCTTTCAACAATGAGATCCCTCTGATGCTTTGGAAGCTCTCTGCGGACCATGGCTTTCGCTCTGAGATGCAACTAAGAAAATGTCAGGAAAATCCTACTAGAACAGCTGAACTTTATTTGTGAATAATCAGAGTCACTTTAAATGATGGCAGGTATGTAATGACTTCTATTTAACATGAGTTTGAATGTAAATGGTTAATTCTGAACACAGCCACATTCCCAGTTATAAGAGTTATGCAACCAGGTTAGTGTAAGGTTTTTATTTTTCATTTTTCCCCCTCGAAGATTTCAGTTCGTTTTTCAATTGAATTGGTCACATTATAGGTCACATTAAGACTGGAAAAAGTTCTGACCAGACGTATCTTTGTCTCATTCTATTACATCACAAAAACCTGGTATATATTTACACACTCTATATAGACAGTCTATAACAATAATTGTGGATTACAAGGTTACTCGCTAATTGTGCCAGCCCTACTTGCTGTCAATATAGCATACTAATGCGAGGAAGACACGCAATGCCTTGAAACTGGTCATGTGGTATTATGTTCACGGGTGACCAGATGTCCACTGCTGGGGATAGATCAGGATGAAAGAGAGGAGACCGCAGCTTGTTAATTAGAAACTGTTTTTCTGTTCAGCTTTTCTGTAGGCAACTGAGAGGAAGGTTGCAGCATAGTGAGGTACAATGTCTCACAGATGTGGTTCATATCCACTCCATGCAGGTAACTACCTCATCAAAAAGACATGGACATCTGGTGGGTCACACGTTCCAAGGTGATACTTTGCAACACAACCGGAAGTTTCTAGAAAGGACGTCTTCCATTCATTTAATGTCATTCAGAGACAAAGCCTTGAAGTCTAAGTGTATTCAAATGAAGATTCTGGCTTTACCGAGGCCTTACTGCAACTGCAAACGCTCATCATGTACTACTGTATCATGAATAAGAAATTGTTTTTGAAGAGATTTCCTTTTCATTTAGCCGGGATGACTGAAGCTATAGTGTGGGGTGGCAGAAACAACACCACAGGATGAGTACTGCTTGGAGAGTTGCCGTTGAAAGCAGTTTAGTGCATAAGAGAGACTCCCAGAGTTAAAATATGTTCAGATGGGCTCCAGTGGTGTGTGGCTCATTGAGGCTGGGCTCATCATATATTCCCTGCAGCAGAGGATGGCTGTTGTTATCTCACGCTATGCTATTCCATGTTAGCCCTCATCTGATCCATACAGGGCAGAAGTGGAAAAAAATGAAATATCTTGTTGAAAATAACTAAAAAGTGGGGTTATGACCCCATGTGGGGTCATCTGATTTGAAAAAAGGGTTGCAAGAAAAACTGATGAGGGATGTGAGGGATTTCTGTTCACCACCCACAAACTTTAAGTATATTTATATGATTTACGATGTCCAATTTGCAATTACGGCCTTGCCTTGGAACAACTCAAAGAATCCTTTGATCTACATCAGAGGCGAAAAGACTAGAATGTACATTTTACCGCACTAGGAACAATTATGAATTAAATGTTTTAGTGAAGTTGAAGAATTTATAAACATCTTACAGTAATATTTGTATATGGTGTGCTAAGCTGCATAATGACCCCTATATGTATCTCTGCAATAAAAGTATTTGAAACGGAAAATGACATAAGGGGATAAATACAGTATATATGAGGCCATAAAATTATCTGGAAAATGTATGATGGAGATTTAAAAAGCAGTGGGGTGGAACAATTAAGTGGTGAATAAGCTGCAATCACAAAACTCAGCAGGGCACCTCGAAGGCAATTAACACCTGAGCAGATCCACTTGGTTAGACTAATAAGGACAAATGGATGTTGCTACACGTGCATATGTTATTATGGTACATTTCGTTATAAGGATGTCCATTTTGTAAACGTGGAGCCACATCCTTCTAGATGTGAGTATTCAACCTGAGGATTCTCTGAAAATACTCCTTACATGTTCATTCTGCAACAGAGTCTACATTCTGAACAACAGTCTGTTCCCTTTATATTGCACCGCTAATGGTAGGATTAGCCCAAAAAAGAATCTCCCTCTCTGTGCGTGAATGAAGAGCGCACAGGCAGTCACAGCATGTTAAAGAGTCTCTCCCTGCCCATTGTGTTGGAGAACTGGGCCCAAGAAACTACGCAAAGGATATAAAGTTCAATTTAATGAAGGAGAATTAAGAGCAGCGCTAATTTGACTGAGACCGGAGCTCACCGCAAATCAAACGGCCCTATGATGTGAGAATGAGTTCAACAGGAACTCTGTGATTGTCTTTAATAAACATTCAGGTCCTCCAGGGAATTTTTACTTTACTTGCATCATATAAAAAGAAATGAGTGTAAACAAACATAAATCACCGGAATACCGCACGCAGAGTGGTTTTTTGATCAACTCTTATGAATACTAAAGGAAACAGCGTTAATATGAAAGGAAGCAAGTCAGTGACTCCACAGGGGGTGGATGGAAGGATGGCATGAAGGACAGAAGAAGTAGACTGAGAGAGAAGGGAATTACGTGCCTCTGCACTACATTATTAGTTAAAGTGAATGCTAGCCCTTGGGACGCCAGACTTCATTTAAAATAAAGACACTCTCACCGACTTTTCGCTATTCTGAGCACAAAGACACCCTTCATAAAAACAAACCATTTTCCTTAAACCAGACTGGGGAATTGAGGATATGCTCCAAAGCAATCAGGTGTAATAAACCCATATCCATGCAAACCAAGAGATGACCAACTTCTCTAAATGCTGTTATCTCAGAGGGAGAGAAGCAGGTGGCATCTTATTCCAAAGTGCTGCTTTTGACCAGCACTCTGAAAGTGATCTGGGATACAACAAAGTCAGAATAACAACTTTACAAATGGCAGTTCTGGGCTAAGGTTCTATGATGGGGCTAGTTGATGAACAAATGGCAGGTCTGGGCTTAGGGGCTATGATGGGGCTAGTTGATGAACAAATGGCAGGACTGGTCTAAGGGGCTATGATGGGGCCAGTGGATGAACCTGCGTTACCTTGCTGGCCAGGCGTTTGACGGCCTCCTCCTTGCGTCTCTGGATCTCGGGGGTGCTGGGACAGCTGCTGTTCCTCAGGGTGTTGGTGGCGCTAGGCGGTGGGTTAGGCTGCGGCGGCTGGCTGAGAGGGAGGTCTGGACTCCTAGTGTCCCCACCACCTGAAGGAGCAAGCAGATGAGACACGGTCATCAAAGTCTTTGTCAGGATGTCTTTTACTTCTGTTTCGGGGTCTGCAATCATACATTTTCATTCATTGTTTGATGAAATAACACATTCTGGTTCTGACAATGAGTATTGTTTTTCTGTAGCTGAGGCTGGTCCAGCTGTCACTGCCTCCGGTGCACAGATACCACTGCAGTATGGGTTTAATGCCTACGGCTATTTGTGGAACTCTTCTCTGTCAATAAAGCATAAAATATTCTGCCCTTAGAATATTTATATACATCGATCAGCCATAACATTATGACCACCTGCCTAATATTGTGTAGGTCCCCCTTTCCTGCCAAAACAGCCCTGACCCATCGAGGCATGGACTCCATTAGACCTCTGAAGCTGTGCTGTAGTATCTGGCACCAAGACATTAGCAGCAGTTCCTTTAAGTCCTGTAAGTTGCGAGGTGGGGCCTCCATGGATCAGACCTGTTTGTCCAGCACATCCCACAGATGCTCGATTGGATTGAGATCTAGGGAATTTGGAAGCCAAGTCAACACCTCGAACACGATGTTGTGTTCCTCAAAACCATTCCTGAACCATTTTTGCTGTGTGGCAGGGCACATTATCCTGCTGAAAGAGACCAATGCCATCAGGGAATACCATTGCCATGAAAGGGTGCACATGGTCTGCAACAACGCTTAGGTAGGTGGTACATGTCAAAGTACAATCCACATGAATGGCAGGACCCAAGGTTTCCCAGCAGAACATTGCCCAAAGCATCTCACTGCCTCTGCCGGCTTGCCTTCTTCCCATAGTGCATCCTGGTGCCATGTGTTCTCCAGGTAAGCGACGCACAGGCACCTGGCCATCCACATGATGTAAAAGGAAACATGATTCATCAGACAAGGCCACCTTCTTCCATTGCTCAGTGGTACAGTTCTGATGCTCACATGCCCATTGTAGGCACTTTCGGCATTGGACAGAGGTCAGCATGGGCACCCTGACTGGTCTGCGGCAACGCAGCCCCATACGCAACAAAATGAGCTACAGTAGCTCGTCTTTTTGACCGGACCACACGTGCCAACCTTCGCTCCCTACGTGCAACAAAGAGCCTTGGCCACCCATGACTCTGTCACCAGTTCACCGCTTTTCCTTCCTTGGACCACTTTTGATAGGTACTGACCCCTGCAGACCGGGAACACCATCACAATTTGGCCCTTATCAAAGTCACTCAGATCCTTACGCTTGCCCTTTTTTCCTGCTTCTAACACATCAACTTTGAGGACAGAATGTTCACTTGCTGCCTAATATATCCCACCCACTGGCAGGTGCCATAATAACAAGATTTCCAGTGTTATTCACTTCACCTGTCCGTGGTCATAATGTTGTGGCTGATCGGTGTATACTACATTTGTCCCCCATTTGTACATATATAAATAAACATAAATTATTATATATTAAGCTTATAATTAGGTTCAGCATTATTGAGCATTTTACAACTACTGACAGCATAGAAATGACATCAATATAACCAAGACTCATTCTTCATAAACATTCAGAAGTCTCCATTCAAAGTGTAAAACCAATCACAGTCACTTCCTGTCATAACAGCTCCTGACCAATCAACAAAGGAAAACCCTTTTGTTGACTACATGTTGCCAAACGTTATTTCAACTCACAGTCTAATCTATTTGACAGACCTTTTACACTAGAGCGCCCAAAATGATGGTTGTAATATTAAATACGATAAGAAGGATGAGGTTCCATTTTCTCCAGGCAGTGTCACGTCCTAAATGCCACTGACTGAGGATATAGCAGGCATTCAATGTCAAATAGCACAGGACTGCTTATCAAATTCCAGCCACACATTTCATTCGTTTCCTGCAGGGGCATAACATTTGTTTCCTGAGCAGGGAGGATCATTAGGTGGGCCCAGTCATCACTAGAATCATTTTGTTTAATCCAAACGCATGCAAAGACAGACCACAAACATATAGCCCATTAACTATACTCCAGTGCTTCCACAACAAAGGGGAAAGAGAAACAGGAGAGGGCTCTTGGGATCGGAATCACAGAAGATCAGCAGCCTGACATTAATGAGCAATCACAGAGAGTTTACACTAACACAACGTACTGTGTAGTACAACATACATACAACAAGCTGTGCCAGCAGAAATCATAGAGATTATGTTACTCCTCAGAGAATAAGCCTCTTCAAAAAAGACTCAACACAGCCCTCGCTGCAAAACTGAGACAGGTACTTTACTACATTAAATTTGAACAGTAGTGGCTGGGGATTGAACGTATTCTACATGTGCTCCTTCATAAGGAAGTACATTACCTCCCATGATGACAATCCTGTTCTGTCAGATTTACAACAACCATCTTAAAGAAATTATTTAGTTTAGCAATGACTGCAGCCAAAAGATGCCTGACATTTCAGTGAGGCCCTGTGTAGTTCCAATGGTAGAGCATGGTCATTTCCACACTGCCAACAGGGTTGAAGGTTCAATTACCACAGTGGTCCAGTACAGTAATATATGCACACACAACTGTAAGTACTTGTGGATAAGAGTGTCTGCTAAAGTACATGAATGCATTTCAAACCAAAGAGATCCTCTCATTATCTTGTCATGTAGTCTGATGAGACAAAAATAGAGCTTTTTGATCTAAACTCCACTCGCCGTGTTTGGAGGAAGAAGAAGGATGAATACAACCCCAAGAACACCATCCCAACCGTGAAGCATGGAGGTGGAAACATCATTCTTTGGGGATGCTTTTCTGCAAAGGGTCAAGACGACTGCACCGTATTGAGGAGAGGATGGATGGGGTCATGTATCGCGAGATCTTGGCCAACAACCTCCTTCCCTCAGTAAGAGCATTGAAGATGGGTCGTGGCTGGGTCTTCAAGCATGACAACGACCCGAAACACACAGCCAGGGCAACTAAGGAGTGGCTCCGTAAGAAGCATCTCAAGGTCCTGGAGTGGCCTACCCAGTCTCCAGACCTGAACCCAATAGAAAATCTTTGGAGGGAGCTGAAAGTCCGTATTGCCCAGCACCAGCCCCGAAACCTGAAGGATCTGGAGAAGGTCTGTATGGAGGAGTGGGCCAAAATCCCTGCTGCAGTGTGTGCAAACCTGGTCAAGAACTACAGGAAACGTATGATCTCTGTAATTGCAAACAGGTTATTGTACCAAATATTAAGTTCTGCTTTTCTGATATATCAAATACTTATGTCATGCAATACAATGCAAATTAATTACTTAAAAATCATACAATGTGATTTTCTGGATTTTTGTTTTAGATTCCGTCACTCACAGTTGAAGAGTACCTATGATAAAAATTACATACCTCTACATGCTTTGTAAGTGGGAAAACCTGCAAAATCGGCAGTGTATCAAATATTTGTTCTCCCCACTGTATGTTATTCACTCACTGGAAGCAAACCTGGGTCTCCCACTGTATCTTTAAGTATGCCACAAAGCTATACGTTTGCCAAGTGTCAGTTTAGCATCTTGACATTAGATCATTTTGTCACACATTAACATTACGCCAAGTCTGAATATTTCGCTAAACACCATTAAGCATTGTTAAACTGACGTTTCTTATTAAGTTTACTTCCACCATAATAGCATCTATGAAATGTATGGCTTTTTAACAGTTTTTTGAGATGTTAATGTGTAACAAAATGATCTAATGTCGAGACGCTTTACTGACACTTGATAAGCGTGCAGTTCTGTGGTTTAGTGGCTAAATCCAGTGGTTCGAATACAGTGCGGGTAACAACATTCATCACTTGTGGGCCGGCTGAACTAGATTTGCCTCGTTCCTTTTCTGGTTTTTGCAGGGGCCCAATTGGGACAGTGACTTGCTAGTTTTATTAGTCTGACTTGACATTTTACTGGCCTGGGGCCATCATTATTGTTGAGACCTGGTAGAAAACCAAATGTATGACAGGTAACCTCACTATATAATTAATGTATAGACTACATGAGAATACAACGGCCTGTCAAAGCTATCTAAATCTTTCTACAGTGCAAGAAAAAATGAGGCCTACTCCTCTTCAATTATTAGTGGGATGAAGTAAACTCCTGACTAGAAACAGAAGCTATGACAGGTAGCTCCAATTGTATTATTACCCCCAATGTACCCGTCCATCTGCACAGCAGCCACGCCCCTCACATGGACAAAAGATGATCGATAATGTTTAGACAGGTGGTTGGGATTGTAAATTCAGACATGGCCCAGCCCATCTCTGTGTCTTTTTTCATCTGCTGTGATAATAAACACAGATTTCCACCCCACAAAACCCGGCAGTGTAGTTCCTAAATGGTGCACTGTTTTTACTACTACTAGACTGATTGATGAGCCTCTAATCCTGTTGTCCTTAGCAACCCCACTGCTGTATTCTCATGTTGGTCAGAGGGTCAAAATAGTCCCTATTCCCAATATAGTGCACTACATTTGACCAGGACCCATAGGGGGTCCATTCAGAAGTAGTCTACAGCATTATATAGGATGTCGACAGGGCTAACTCATTACTTTTGGGCGATGCGCTGGGGCTGTTGGAGGCAATCTGGCGCATGCGTCCGCCGTGACAGCTGAGCGCCACCAGCCGGGAGATGGCGGCCGTCTTGCCAAAGCCCACGCCACCTACGACGACGGCGCCGCGGCTCTCCGCGTTCTCGCTGCCGCCCTTCAGCGCGTCCTCCAGCTGCTGGAAAAGCCAGTCGCGGCCCACGAACACGGAGTCCGTGGTGATGCTGGGCACCTCGAACAGCAACGGCTTGAGCATGATGTCCACCGGCTTGTATGGAGCGAAGCGACCTGGAGGAACCAAATAGAAACAGATAAACATGTAAACCTGTTTCATGGAGCGCATTTGTTATTCCTCATACATTTTTACACCGGTGCTGGAAGGATGCCAAGCACAGAGAGTGGAGAAACAATTCACAGCGCTGCTCCCTGGCTGGCGTGAAACCAAGCCTTGGTTTTGGAAAAACCAGGCAGAGTCAAGGTAAAACTCACTGAGATCAACATCTTTTACTGCTGGAATTTGATCAGAATCGTCTCACTCATTCTTTCGTTTTTCACACCATCTGAGGAATACGAATATCTCCGGCTTTGACATGTTAGTTGATCCGCACTGGAAATCAGGCACATCTGTCTACACCAGGTGTGATAAGTGCTGACTGTCAGCCTGGTGATAAACACCTGCTGCAGGCCGGCCGGCCGGCTCTTATCATGGCTGGTAAGGGGGAGGAGAGTCCCTCATCCACTGCTCTGCCAGCGAAACAGTGAGTTATTTCTCCACGGCAGCACTCTCTCTCTTTTTCACTTTTAGTTTTCTTTTTCTCTCTATCTTGGTGTGATCTGTGAACCCCCCCCCCACCCCCTCTTCTCTCTCTGAGCTGTGACTAGCTACCTCCATTGGCTAGGCTTGTTTGCAAGTGTTCTCCAACAGGGGGGCTAGCACTGATTGTTTCTCGCTCCCACACACACACCTTGCCTGACCACCGCTAGTCCGCCCTGTCTACTGACTCACCAATGAACTCCGGGAATAGTGGTTTAGTTGAAGAAGCTTTTAAACAGCCATGGGCAATCATGGAGGCAGATAGTAAAGGTTTGCAAATTAATGAAAATGCCTTTTTCTCTTATTGCGGTCAGTCTGCTTACCGTGTCTGGAAAGCCAAATACATAATGTTCATAAATATGGACGGTTGCACAACAGCGTGTCTACAGGGACTGTTTACATAATACCAACAACTCTGTACTGACAGCAGCAGATAATACAGATTTTAAAAAAGACGTTTAAATAGTTTGCAAGAATTTAATGATGTAATACTGCATTATTCATGACGTGAATGAAATATTTACAAGGCAAGATTTTGCTCAGCCAACACTGGGAATTTGTACCAAGATAAGAGAATAGAGGGTAGCAAACTTGGAGAAACGGGGTCTCAATGGTGTAAACAGAATAGTCGCTGTTTGAAAAGCTCCTCTAAGGATAAGCCTGGTTGTTGAAGTGCCATTCCTAGTGTACCACTGTAGTCATTAAGAAAAACAGCACTTCTGTGATACATGGAGTAGGAGTTGGAGGGCTGCAAGTAGCCTAACGGTAGATGAGCTCAGGCAGCAACCTGATGCTAGATCAAAACACAGAGCCGATAAACTTGAACAGTATTTTGTTCTGCCCTGAAGCAAGGCAGAAAAACCCTTACTGTAAACACGCAACTCTCCATTTCGATGGTGTCGGCCCTTGTGTGCAACTGACAATGATAAGGCGTTGCTGTTTATTTGTGAAAGTGGCCGTGCTGTTCAACAGCTGTATGGATGAGTACCTTTGGGGTCCTGTGGTGCCCTCCCCCCTGTGTTATGCCAGGGCAGCCGGATGGAGGTCCGCAGGGGGGTGTTACGCTGTTCATCAAGATAGTTCAGATCTTCCAGCTTTGTGGAACTGGTTGCTGGAGAGAAGGAGAGAGATTGGAAACTATGAGATTATGTGAGGAGACATAAAACAGGCCGCCAGATAAGACATTCAGTCTTCATATGCAGTGAAATGACTGCGCGTCATTGGACGAATGATTGTGAACCGTTTCCTCCGTGATCGTGAGCTAAAACCAATCATAGAAAACATGTCGCTGGGGAAATCAAGTCAATAAATCCCAATCTTGGACCCAGGGCGTGTCCTAGAAAAACTAGGAGTAAAGAGGATGACACAGGGATCTACTGCGAGTGAGATCCTCACTGTCGATGGCAGGAGTTCAGGCGGCAGAAAGTGAACAGGGGTTTGGTCAGAGAGGTAGACCCTGTCCATGACAGTTCCATGGTCCAGGCTCCGGCCATTTACAGCTGACGGAAGGACAACAGCATCAATGCCCTTTCCCTCCCCCAAGTCCTGCATTCCCCACCCTGATCTAAACTGACAGCTGTGGGGGATCCAAAGGGAGAAGTCTGTCCCCAAAAGACTGTACTGTACAGTAATGTACCACACCCAACACACCCAACACACCCAACCCCTACACATCTCGAAGGCGTCACACACCCTTTTCTACTAAAGCCAGCCTTACTACATGGACCACTGACTGATAACATACCGTAGGCTACAGCTACACTACACAGAGGACTCACAGAGCCCAGAGCCACAGAACATTCAGCCTGCAGCCACAGGAGAAGAAATAGCCATCAAGGCAGGGTGACTGCAAATACTTTCTGTCATGAGCATCGATCAAAATGGGTGATGATAAACAACAGCGGACTGCTGTGCAGAACTGAACCACAAACTCTACCTACCGTCTGAGCCGGCATCCTCTGGCAGCACGCACAGAGACAGACAACGGGAAAACAAGGTCTCCGGTGTTCTGGAAACAATGGGATCACCATGGAGACCCGGCCGTCCTATATCCAGCATCCTTTTTTAAAGAGGCAATACGGGATTTCAGCAAAAACAAATAGGCTAACCTGCCACTATTTTGGTAAAGAGATACATAAAAGTACCAATTTCAGATGTCTCCCTTAACAGGCAAATTAAAGCCCTCTTTTCCTTGCTATTCCATCCTCCTAAACCTGGATAACAGACAAGACTGTGAGTGACTCTCCGCCCACGAGTTACTCACAAGAATATTCCCCTAATTAAGGACCCATTTGATAACAGAGCAGGCAATGCAGGGGGCACATCAATATAACTTTGAAAGATCTATGAAAAAGAACAACAACTAATTGTCAGCTAATAGCAACAGCTACTTAATCCCATCACTTTCTATACAGCCTACCTGTTGATGTCAATGACATATTTCAGTTCCCAAATTTGAGTAAATAATAAAAGAGACCAAACTAATTTGGAAAGCTCTTTGAGAATGTACTATTTCACACAATGCTGACTTAATGTTTAAGAGCTCAGAGCTCAATGCTCCAAACGCCGTCCTGTATCACAACAGGCTCAAGTAGCTACTTACAGTTAGTTAGCAGCAGTAGAGCCAGAGAGATGGGCAGGATAGAAGTAACAGGTCTTAACCCTCCTTATTCCTGGCTTGGATCAGATATTCAGGTAGGTTGAGAGGCAGGCAGGGGGGAGGCCCTTTGTGGAATAAATCTCCCCTGTGGGCTTGGCGCTAATCGGCGTACCAAAGTGAATCTTCTGCCCCAGCGCTCTCATTCCTTGTCCAGGCACACTGGCCGCATTCAACTGGTGACTGGGCTTGGCAGTCCAGAGGCTCTCTCTCTCTCTCTCTCTCTCTCTCTCTCTCACAGCATTAGCAGTGCTCCACGCACAATGAACGCGGGTGCTTTATGCTCCCCCCCCCAACACAACCCCCTCACATGGATTTTTGTGCAAGTGGAGAAAAAAGCAGGTGAATGGAAGGAAGAAATCAAAGGTGGGAATATGGTGAGACTTGCTGTCCTCCAATGTGGCTGATTACAGTTTGTACTGGGCAACTCGACTCACAGAGGAATTAATCAATGGTCCTCCCTGGACTGCTGCTGTCAGAGAGAGAAAGAGATAGAGGGAAAGGAAGGCGCGTGGGTGGTGGAGAGGGAGGGGGATGAGAGAGTGAATAGCAGGCCACAGAAGAAGGGCAGGATAGGATAGTGAGAAGTGGAGAGAAAGAACGATATAAAGAAAGGGGGGTCGGGGATGGCAGCAGGTGGACGAGAAGAGATGGAGAGAGGCAGCAAGAGAGAGACAGAAGTTAAGTTGAAACAAAGTGTGGCGATCCACCTCAAACGCATCAGGCAAGCCCCATGCTGAGACTGTGGACCTCAGTGAGATTACCATCTGTCTGCCTATTCCTTCTTTACCTCCCTACCCTTTACTCTCTCTCATAGCAGACACATTGAAACTGGTAGCCGTACATTATCTACCAGAGCTGTAATAAAAGATATTCAGTTGCAGACATTGCTTTTTGCTCAAACCAAAGGAGACAGGGTTGATTCAGTGTGACTTGGTTCTAGTGGTATAGGGCAATCTCACTGGGCCATTTGTGTTTTCATTTCATCTTGAAACACAGCTCACTGGAGCCAGCAGCATTTCCCGCAGGACAAAAATGGCAAATCCGGTCTAATGTAGGAGAAGAAGATTTCTGCTGTATCATCTTTCTTGTTTTCCATATTTCATTGAATCTCCAAATATTTTCCAGAGGGCTAAAAGCCTCTTGCATCCTTTCTCCTTTTTCTGCCAATTACATTTTCAAGGGTTCCACTGTCATGGTAAACATTTATTTAAATTGCCAAATCATGTGGAAAGTCAGAAACATTTTATAAAAATAAAATGTAACAAAAGAAAAAGAAAGCGTCAGAATTTCTAATAGAAAAACCGTAGAAAGATGGAGTTTTTTTTTTTGCTGAACCAGCACTGGGCTGGATTCCAACCCACGCTGCACCAATACCTGCACCCAGGAGTCCAACGGGGGGGTTGTGAGTTTTAACAGCTCTTCAGGACTTGGATGATCAGTGGGAATAGTCCAACTTCTGCCCTGCATGGATTATTTCAGGTCTTGTGTTGTGCGCTGAGAATATTTTAGCAGAGTTTTGAAAGGCCTATCTACCTACAGTACACTAACTCTGCTGAACTGGGCAAACATACTCACGTACTCGTCCAAACACACATACACATACTCTGTGTAGACATTTATGTATATACTCTTCAGATTACCTGTTTTGGTATTGTGATCTTTCTATTGCGTTTTGCTAGCATGATAATTTATTTCTTATTTGTATTACTGAGTTATACCTTGGTTGTGTGGTTTGTCTATTCTATTCATCCAAACATTCAGTTGAAACCAAGAAACTTGAAATTGGGTGTGAAGACATAACTCGCTGTCATAGAGGGCAAAGGGTACTATTGTTGTTTTATATTGGAGATTTAGATTTTTTGTAGAAGACAATTCCTGCCTTGTTGAATTTACTAGCGGTCTTGATGTTTAGGCTAAGGAAAGTGTAATTCATTGTTTGCTCTAGGGCAAAAGTGTCAAGGTAGAATTTACAGTACGTTTTTGGTCCTCGCAACAGGACCTTTTTTGTAACACCATTAGTTTTATCGTCCTGGGATTCACTGTCAGGCCCCACATCTGAGAGAATGCATGCAGAGGATCTAGGTGATGCTGTACTATTTCTCTCCTTTATTCTCTCATTCTCAATCTCACTTTCTCTCCTCTTCGTATTCCCACAGGGAACAGATCATTGCTGGTTGATATGATAAGGTGCATTAATATGAAACCTTGAAGTTGTGTGTTGGGAGCAGCTTTGAAGCTCTATAGATGTGTCAGGCTTCTTTCTGATGAAAATTTTATATTTTCTGTGTCTCTGCCCTTTGAATCCCTCTCTTCTTTGTCTCGTATCGAAGCAGTAGGGGTGCTGAACTGAGCCGTGAGTGTTGTAGGCATAGCCTCGTCTGAAACCGTCAAATCCTCCCCAGTACTTGTGTAGCCCATGTTCAAAACACCAAACCTTACCCTTACCTAGTGCACAGCTGTTTAAGGGAGACGTTTGCTGGAGGGTGCCACAAGGCCATATTGGTCTTGTCAAATACAGTTTACCAAAAAGGGAATACGGTTCCATTTAAAATGCAGCCCTTGTTATTCTAGTGTTCTCTAGTCTAAATGCCTTCAGACCACTCCTGCTATCTTCAAACCCCCCCCCCCCCCCCCCGCCTCTCTGGCCTGCCCCATCAACATGCCTTGAGCTGCTATTGCAAGTCTAAAATCCAGAGGGATAACACACAGAACCTAGTAAATAAATAATGTTCGATTCCTCACGTATTGACGCTGCCAGCAATCTGCAGGTTACATCTTAACTGGGTAGGAATATCAACCAAATCTACATTTAGGCATTTCTAATATAGAGTGCCCTCCAGAATGAGAAGGCAAAAAAAGTGATCAAAAATCTCCAAGATTCAACAAAGTCTTAAGTCTTTGACAGAATTAATATGGAGTTAGAACCTCAAGAATGTTCAGAGGCTGTCCTTGGATATAACCAGTTAGTGTGGCGCTGACAGCACACACCGCGGGGCACATGGTAGAATGTAAAAGAGCTTTAAAGCAGACCTGAGAGGACCATGCTTCACTGGAGCTCTGCATTATGCCACCTACATCCCCACACCAGGGCTGCCCAAATGGCACTGGCAAATCGCATGAAAGGACCGAACTCCATGTCAACGTCATCAGAACTAATTAGCAATCAACAGGGTTAAAACTAAGGAAAATGAAATACGGGTAAATTCTACATATTCCTGATAAGCAGTGCAGTCAGCTCTAGTTAATTCTATTAATTCACATGACAGAATACAATTCAACTCAGAATTTTGCAATGGATAAAATGTAAGAGAAAGGTTGCTAATAACATCCCACATGGCGCGAGTCCACAAAGCTAAGCAATGCTGGGTCCTGTCAGTCAAATTCTGTCAGAGGGCTCACTGAAGGCCAGCGGCACACAGTGAATCAGAGAGGAACGCTTCTCCACTGGTTTCTATACATCAGTGAGCACCACCCAGTTGAATACTAATTGGCTGCTCAAAATTGGACCCGATCGATTCCTGAAGGAGATGTCTTTATCTTTGTTCCTGCTCTAACCTTCTTCCCCATTGGCAACTTTGAAAAAATGTACAATTTGGCTCATGTCAACGTGACCTTTCAAAATGTTCTGGATGAAAAGCTGTATTGCTTTCAATCACTGTCTCCCAAATGCAACCTATTGTCTATTCTGCACCCTATGGCCCAATGTAGTGCACTCTGTAGGGAACAAACTGAGCTAGTAGATGTCCGGACGGGGTCAGATTTGGCAAGATGGATGCTATGTGAAGCGCCAACATTACAGAAGTGAGCCGACAGAGGTCTTTAGGGAACCTTGAGTCTTCATAAAACACTCATGGAGCAAATGGGAAACTTGATGAACACTAAAGGAACCAAAGAATCCTATCAACATAAATATGGATTTCCATATTTGACTAGATATAAATATAAATAAGATACAAAAACACAAACTCCATCTCTGGTGTATCAACTTATACACCAGTGATTAAAATACATGACTTGAAGTAATCACTCTGCAACATGTGAAGATGACATTATTCTAAAAGATAAGGATGTAGCTTTGTGCTCTAATCACAAGGGCATTTTAATTTTTTTCATGATTTTGTCTGGAGATTAAATGCATAAAAACAGAATGAATTAAACAGAGAAACTATTTACTTGAATCGAGACTTGTACTACTAATTAGATTAATTTCTACGAATTTTAGCCAAGGTTGAGCCTCTGAAAAACTAGTACCAGTGCTGCATGTTTTAGTAACCTTAAAGGGATAGTTCAAACTAAAATCCTGTTTAGGTGAAATTCCCATTACTTACGGTTTTGTCTGAAGGCCCATGTTGTCATATTTCACGATAAGCCATTCTTAACTTTTCTCCCAGCCTGAAGTTTCCATCATCAGCTTCATCCAAATTAATTAATTTAAACCATGTTACTCAAACTAGCAAAAGCTGCTGTACATGCAGAAACTAGCTTGAAAACAAACTTTAGGAACCTGTAATGCTAGCAGTTACTTTTCTGATTGCACACTGCAGTGTGTCCTCTGGAAAATGATCTTGCTGTGGGGGGAATGTTGTTGAGCGTTGGTGGGAGTGGGTGGGGTTGAAAATATTTCTATAGTTCAGCTCATTTATTGGGGGCAAGAGGCACATGCAGGTAGCTAGATGCCCTCCTCCGTTTGCTCCACCTCTTCTTTCCTTTCTTCCTTTCACCTTTCTTCTTATTCTCTCCTCTCCATCTATTCTTTCTTCCTATTCCCTCCTCCATCTATTCTTTCTTCCTATTCCCTCCTCCATCTATTCTTTCTTCCTATTCCCTCCTCCATCTATTCTTTCTTCCTATTCCCTCCTCCATCTATTCTTTCTTCCTATTTCCTCCTCCATCTATTCTTTCTTTCTATTCCTTCCTCCATCTATTCTTTCTTTCTATTCCCTCCTCCATCTATTCTTTCTTTCTATTCCCTCCTCCATCTCTTCTTTACTTTCTTCCTCTCTCCTCTATTCCTCCTCTATTATCTCCATAGCTTCCTCTCCCCTCTGCCCTGGTAGGGTACTAATCTGTTTCTCCATATTAATACGATAATTTAGGTTATTTTTCTTTATTCAGACTTTAATTCAGACTTTTCATCAGAAGTTACCTAAGACTATTGTTCCTGGAGCCAATATAATTTTTGCTGCAACAGACAAAAATATTTCAACAAACACAACTTAAAGAAAAATCACATTAAAAACAGATCAATTTAATGTTGGATGAACAACTAGCTAGCAAAACCTGCTTTGCCTTTCTTCATTGTTTCCCAATATAACTTTGGATACAATTGTGGCACCAATATTAATGAATATGTCTAAACGAGGTAATAATAATTAGTGTTTTAACTGAAAAGTTAGTTAATTAATGTGGTCATTCAAACAAACGACTGGTACCTTTAACACGCGTTCCTATGGCGATCTCCTTCCTTCAACAGAGCAATACACTCTAAAATAATTAGTTTTGAGCATCAGGTGAACAAGAGTTGCTCCGCGCATGGTGCTCACAGGGAGAACAACTGTTTTTTTGAACACAGTAACACCTCGATCACACCTACAGCATCAAAGCAGAAAGCTTGCAGAACATTTTGTGCAGCTATGCAATTACTCAGAGTGCATTGATTCTCCACAGGTGTTGCATGCTGCTTTTTATAAAAAGGAGAGAATCATTTTTGCTGAGCATATTGTGTGTCAAGTACAGTAACCACCGATCTTCTTCTAAAAGCCGAAGCTCGCCAATCAGTGGGTGAAAGTCCCCAATCTGTTTTCACCATCTCAGCAGTTGGTCTCATTTTCAAATGAGTCTATCAATACTATCTTGACTATTTAGAATTGTAATAACCTCCAAGCTTTTAATTTTAGGTTGAGATTATATTATAGGCTGTAAAACTTGACATGCTTGCAATGCATTTTCTGAAATATGTACTATTAATGTTGTAGTTAGTGAATTATCAATAAAATATGTATGTCATTTTTTTTTATAAGAGAACGTTTGCTATAAGTGCAACCAAAAAAAAAAGACATTTACCCTTCGCTATTACTTTCGACCTGCTTCCACACATTTTCAGGCATACATTAGATAAATCCAACGCATACACAAGACCAAACGTTCTGAAACTGCATCTGCACTGCAATACTGCAAGCCAATCGCAGCGTTCCATTTGAAATGAATTCACTTCTGGTGTATAACAGCGCAATGACGTTGTAGGTGTGATCGAGGCTTAAGGACATCTGTGTTTCTTGTACAGCTCACCTGCATAGAGCGTACCGATGGCTCCAATTACTATGACAGTGCGATCTGTCTTGCACCAATCGCATGCAGAAAAAAAACATGCTAAATACCCTTAAGAAAGATGTTGTCCCCTGATAAATGATTTGTCCAACAAAACGTTTTGATTACAGACGTGGAGGGAAAGATTTTGTCACGGCAGGATGCCACGGCAACACAACGGAATCACTGGCATACTGCAAAAGTAACTGCTGGAATTGAATAACTCAAATTGGCACTATTTGCTCTAAACACAACATTTCCTGCTCAGTGATGATGGAAAAAGATCCTGCTGACACTGTTGTCAGCAATTATATATTCTTCAATGGAGTTTAAAATTGTAGATGTGGTGAAGAGGATTTTGGAATCCACACACACACACGATGGACAGTCCAGATGACACATGGCACTGCAACTCTGTCTGGGGAATGTCATGTTGAGGTCAACCAAATTGCCATTGCCCAACAAGCTGCTAGTGAACAATTTCACAGTTTCTGAATTACACCATGCTACATTGTTAGCGTCAATATCATTCAGAGCCAACACCTCCCAAATATGTTCGGTAATGTCTTCAACCTGATCCAAAATATCATGCTGCAGTAATATTCTGTCAGCTCTATTTTGTCATTTAGAAACTGTATGTGTATTAGAATTTGAGTGCATTTCCCAATTGTGGCTACCAAACATTCACACAATTCTGAAAGCAAATGGTCATACAGAAGTCATAGAAAATAGCTAAACCATAGATCTAAATATAATCTCACTGACATCTAGTAGTTCAATACTGGTAAATAGGATTGCAGTGTCATCTTTGGGACAATTATGTCAATTTCTAGTTAGCTAATTGCAATTTGTAACGTGATGGTCTTTTATTCTTAGAAATGCAGCATCATTTTGACAGGCTCGGAGAGAAGTAAAGAATTACTAATTTTGAAATACAACACCACAGGCCTTCAGACATAACCCCAGGTAAGGGTAATTTTGCCTAAACTATAACTTTAAGGTATTCTCTGATGAATAGGGATCCTTAGTAACCAGACCATGGAACAATGGCTGTCCATAATGCCTACTTGTGTTCTGGGGGGAAGCAGAGGACAGGCCGCCGCCAACCAATTTGGACTAATCATCTAGACACAACAAGACACTGTCATGCTCAAGAACAAAACAACAGATAATTCACCAGCCGTCAGATCCATTAATTTAGTCTTACTTTTAGTTCATTAGTTAGTCAGCTAACCGAAACTCAACAACAGACCATTTGTAGTTGGACAAAACTATTTGGATGTGCTTATAATGGAAGTCAGATGTAGCCTAAATATCTTTTCATTTTCTTGCTATTGAGGAGTGAAATGCCCCTAGGTATACGCTAGAGCCAAACGTTTCCAGAGCCAATCACTGTAACATAAATAAATAAATAAATAGCCATTGATTTGGCCAGTCCTAATGTAGCTGTGGCTAGTGTTAAAGCAGCGTTTGACTCGCTAAGCCATGCTATATGGCTTAAGTCTGATGTCTTGAAATATAATTCTTATTATTTGAGCGGAACAAAGAATGCACAAGGCTTTGAGTTTGAATTCTTGTCCCCAAATGCCTTGAATCTGCACTGGATAAAGCAAATATCCATCTTACCATACCATGAAGGTGTCAAATTTGTTTACAATAGAGCAATGGCAGACAGAATGGGTGGCATTTACCCCCACCTTCCAATTGTAACCCCACACATCAGTCTAGAAACACCTCCTACCACCCTAACCCTCTTAGTTCTCATTTAGAATTCTACTCCCTGCAGCCGCCACTTTGCATACAGTAATAACATTTACATATTTGGTTACTGTTACATAGCCCGTGTCAGAGGCAATCCTGTTTAAAGCCTGTGGCACGTCTGATGGGGTTTGGGTCGGCAGGGGGAGAGCCATCTCTTAGAAGCTTGCAGAAGCTCTTACCGGAACCCCAGTCTGCATCTCAAATAGCACCCTAGTCACAATATAGGGCTTTTTTTTTTAACCAACACCTAAAGTCATAGGCTTTCAACTGCTGGTAGCATGGCTAAACGGACTACCACAGCCAACAGCTCAGGAGATTGAGGGGTAACACTAAAGTGGACACACATAGTTTCAGTTAAAATAGGACTTGTTTAATAGGAAGAAGCTGGTGTGATAAAGCATTACCAAACTGGAGGACGTGCTGCTGAACCCACAACACTTAAGAACTAGAAATGACCCTGTAGAGATGTGAATGTCTCTGGGGTGTGACTTGTGCTGGGGATGTGAAAGACTCTCCACCTTTCTCTTCTTAAGAGAAAATGTCACACACAGAGAGGCGCATTGATTCAACACAATGCCTGGACGCGTCCTAAACGGCACCCTTTTCCTTATAAAGTGGACAATTTTTCCCGGAGCCCATAGTGTGTATAGGGAATAGGGTCTCATTTGGAATGTATCCAGTGTTGTGCCTAACTGTACAGCTGGAACTGTTGCTGTAGTTGAAATCCTCCAGGGGTGCGGGTTTCCCAGACATAACAATAGCCAGGTAGTAAAACGGCTGTCAGATTAGGAGCGTGTGTGTGTGACATCACTACATTATCACTACATTATGATTCAGCTTCCAATGTTACAGTCATTTGCAATGAAACCCACAGTCTCATTCCGTCACGTCATTTATATTGGGGTGGTGTTCAAACGAATAAAGCAGTGGTGATTCCTGAACCAGTGATCTGGCTCTGTGCCAGTGTGACTTAATAACTCAAAAGAGGTTTCCCAAATGGTGCCTTGTTCCCTATATTGTGAACTACATTCCACTAGAAATAATTTGACATTTGGGAAAAATATCAAAATGGCACATTTCAGGGGACTGGGATGAAAAACATTACTAGGCAAAATGAATGGCTCAGAGAGCAGCTTCACAGATATCTAGTCTATACATACAGAGGGGCCATACAATATCCCCTAAAGTCAAGTCTCCCAGCAAGTTGTAGAACTATCATAATACTGTCAGTGTATTGGGAGTATGTCAGTCCTGTCTTTGATTTTAAGGAAGCATATTTGCGTGTTTATGGTAGGTTAATGTGTCCTACTATGTCTTAAATGTCTGAGATAAGACATTTGGTTTGGTTTAATGACTAGGTTTTGGTTTCTGTCGTCTCACTGAGACAGGTGTTGTACTGGTATAGATGTGACCTAGCCAGTTAGACGCAGCTTAATGTGCTCAAAGTGCTGCTTTGAATTTCCCACAGCAGCAGCTCAAAGGTGGCAGGACAGTCGTTTTGTCGGCCGTAATCACACACACAGGCTAATGACTCTTCTGAGACACACAGACAGATTCCTTTGCACATATCTTACATTAAAACAGGGCTGTGGAACATGCAACAGATGCACAGAGCCGCCAACACCCACCCCCCCCCACCCCCCAAAACCCCCCGGAAACAGATACTTAATTCAAAAAACGTCCAAGAACCTGAGAATGGGACAAATGTTCTTGTATATGTAGGCAGACAGATGTCTGAAGGACAAAGCAGCCATGCCGATGAAGGGGTAAAAGCAGCGGGTGAAAATGTTATTGCCTCTGACCACAGAACATTGGCTGTCTGTTTCGGTTATTGGTTATGTCTGAAGGACAAAGCAGCCATGGTTCGTTGACAACAATCAGGTGCACACCGTTGCATGGGAAACATTCATCTTATGGTATCCATACCATAACTGTTCAACTTTGAGCAAGTAGGTGTCAATCAATGATGTTGTGTCAAGCCTCTTGCATCAATCAGACAGTGGGGATTTCCTTAGGACTCCTTTTTCTTCTCCACAGCATGACTTCCCTATTGCCTGCCCCCTCTTTTACTCTCCGTGTTTATTGGTCAGTCTTTCTTCATCAGTGTATCCTACAGACGTGTTTCCCGTGTGACAGACACAGGGAAGAGGCAATCAGGAAAACTAGAGACCAACTGCCCTGTAGGCACTGTCTGATTGGCCAGCTCTGCGTGACTGTGGGCTGTTGTCCTGGTCTAGACAGGGACGATGTGGAATGGTAGATAAGCATCCACGTTCCTTATGCGGTGCACTACTTGTGATCAGAGCCTTATGTGCTCTGCCAAAATTGCACTATGTTGTGAAAAAAGTGCCTTTTGGACCCGATTCCTTCGACCTTGTGAAAAAAGCATTCAACCTTCCATGGGTAAAAGAGGTGAATCAGTGATTTACTACACACTCCTTCAGTCTCTATTACATGCATACAGTTAGGAACTTGCACACACAATTAATGAACCCAATTAAGACAGCACATATTGTGGGATTGTTAAAAAGCAACAATCCCTAGCTCTCTTATATGAAAGAACCAAGAAAAACCTCAGTTAAGTCCCAAATGACACCACATTCCCTATGTAGACCAGGGGCCTGTCAGAAGTACTGCAATAGGGAGAAATTAGTGTGCCATTTGAGACGTAGTCTCACTGATGAATAAGGACGTTCAGGTCCGTGCCCCTGGCCACAGGTGACAGAGCCAGGTCATCTGGATCATCAAGGGGCTCGTCTTTCCATGTCCTTGCTGTCTGCTCACAGGACGTCATAACCGACCATAAAATCAGAGGTGTGACTCCAGCTCAGGCCTCAGGGGAAAAAACTGCATAACAGTTACCTCATCCTACAAAGACCCAGAACAAAGACAAGCTTGGCAGTTCGTTAAAAAAGAAGCAGTGTCTGTCCATGTGTTGGTGTCTCTGCGGGTGTGTTTGTGCAAGCGCCCATGTGTTTTTCTGTGCAGTTTGAGCTGTGCCTTATTGCTATTATAAACCACTTACCAATGCAACCAGAGGAGTAAAAAGTAATGTGATGTCATACCTATTGTATATGTAAGCAATAAGGCATGAGGGGGTGTGGTATATGGCCAATATACTCGGGCTAAGTCCTGACCTTAGGCACGATGCATTGCGCTTAGAAACTGGGCACCAATGCAATTCGAGCAGTAAGAAGTGATGTCATACATGCCTGTACTGTGTCTCTTACAAACGGGTGGTTTAAATACTGAATGCTGATTGGCTGATAGACATGGTATATGAGACCAAATAACATCACTTTTAACCGCTTTAATTGTCAGTAACTGATTAATAAGGGCAATAAGGCATCTCTGGGGTTTGAGATATTATACCAAGGCTAAGTGCTGTGTCCAGGTACTCCGCAATGCAACGTGCTTAAGGTCAGCTCTTAGAGGTGGTCACCCTCGTGCCTTACTGCTTACATATACTAACATTTATTTGTACTGTTCTTTTGATAATGGTTTATAATAGTTTATAATAGTAATACTATGTATACAGTATTGGCCATATGCCACACCGCCTCTTGTTTAAGCTTATTCCTAAAACATACCACAGCTTTCAGTGAATCAGCATTCATGGTTCAACCCCCCTGGATCATAAGTTTGTTCATATCTCAAGGGTATAGATATCACCATGCAGTTAAGACGAATGTCTGGTGTAATCACTACTCCTAGTAGAAAGCACAGTGAATATGTTTGTGTACAAACATGTATCTGTAGTACACACACTAAAATGTTCTTTCTTTCTCTCTCTCTCACACACACACCTGATTGATCAAAGGCAAATGTAGTGAAGAGGATTCCATGCTCTTTAAAGCTTTTTTATAACTAATGCGTTTCTATTCATGAGAAAGCTGTGATGACAGACAGGGCTCAGGGGATTTGGGCAAAAGCTGACAGCAATACGGAACATCTAGAGAATCGATTAGGGCAGCAACACTATAGGAGGAGGGCTCACTGGATCCCTGACTAAAGAGACATCTTATCTAACCATTCAGATAAAAGCCAAAAAACGTGTATTCTCACATTCCCACTGACTGTTTTTGGCTAAACAAAAAGTACTCTCGCCGCATAATCATTATTGCCTGGACCTACATGGTCAAAAAGTAGTGCATTATATAGGGAATAGGTTGCCATCTGGAATGTACCCTCATAAAACCCTCCCTGCATGCTAACACAATGGGTCCTGCCAGGGTTTCAGTTTTGCATGGCATAGCACCATAACAAGTAGGGGAAACAGCCGTGGCTTCCTGCTCACAGCACATACACAGAGATTCAGTTTCACAGAAACATTGGTGCTGTGGGGACCCGAAGAAACAGGGCCAAGGTCAGAATGGAAAGATAGGGAGAGAGAGAGAGGGGGAGAGAGGGGGAGAGAGAGAGAGGGGGGGGGGGGGACAGAGAGGTAAGGAGGGAGTATTACAGCTGTGTACATGAAAAGTAAAGCCACAACTGTTCATGAATTGTGAGGAATGTGGAACGGATCAATCAGACACCCCTCTGTTCTCTGCTTGGAAACGGCAAACCCAAGTCACATGACTCTATGCTGCCCCAGGATCCACGTTGAATCCATGGCCTTCCTCCTGAAGAAACGGCAATCTGCCTCCTCTCTATATACCCCCACTCACTCTGTACTCCTCTCCTTGTCATCTGCTGAAATGGCACATCGACCCCTCGGTTTCTACTCTCCGTCTCGCTCTCCCTCTGTCACTTGTTCAGCTGGGAAGTGAAATGACGGGACAGTTGTGTCCGTGAGCCCGTCCCAGGGGGACTGTGGCAGAGCAGACTCTCTGGGGACCTGGGTCAGGATGTTCTCTGAAGTACCACCATCGTTAGATCTTAAAAGAAGTTGCAGCCCATCACCAATCATTCTGGGTCAAGAGACACAGCAGACACAAAGTCATATTGAACATAGTATTCACTGAGACAAGATCAAGCAGCCCTTCTTCTTATGACCCAATGCCAACCGTCTCAAACCAGTGTACAAGTCCAGATAATTCAATCCAGTGTACAACTCCAGATATATCAAACCAGTGTGGGCTACTTTTTAGGGCTCCCACTGTTACTGCAACATTCCGCTCCAACGAATGAAAACTATCCATATAAGTCAAACTGGTGTACGAGTCTAGATAAATTAAACCAGTTTTCAGGTCCAGACCTTTCCAATTGTTAGCAGCATGAAGCAACGTGAGGAAAGATGCAATACCTGCAACAGAGTTGGGCCGCGGCATCATGAGGGATGAGGTTGTGTGTGCCGTGGGGTACGGAATGGGGCCCTCTGGTGGGTGGCTTGGTCCTGCTGCTCCTCCTACAGCCCCTGCTGAGAAGCCTGTAGGGTGCTCTATCCTGGATGGGGTAGGGGTCTCTGGGGGCCCGCTGGGGTCCTCCTCCGCCACGGGAGAGCACGTATCGGCCCGCACGCTGGGCGCCAGGCCATGATGCCCGCTGCTCCTCAGGCTGCCATCTTTACTCCACTCCAGGCTGGAACCGCTGCGGTCGTCATTCTCAGAGGAGCTGGTGATGGTGGCTGACAGAGAGAGGGATGGGAGAGGGAGAGAGACAGCAGAGTTGAAAATCGGGGGAGAATTTCCTCATCAGTATTTCTCTACATCTTGATAAGGAGTGAAACAGCATCAAGCTATAATTGAGAACTTATGATTCTTTAGCACTCCCACCATTTTTCCTTGACCTTATCAACACCCTCCACTTGATTTGATATTTACTGCTACATTTAGCTGCTACTAGTGAGAACTATTCAGTGCTTGGGGTGGGGGGATTTATGGCATTAATCTCTTGCTCATTCATTTCCAGCTTTGTTTTAACCACCATTATTCTCTCTTGTCAAACGTCTCCAGAATGGAGTAGCTTAGAATACTGCAATACTAATATTGCTAATAAAGTATGTTTGCATCCAAACAGTATCAACCGTACGACAGAACATGCTCAGCATTATCCATCCCACAGAACGTGCTCAGCATTATCCATCCCACAGAACATGCTCAGTATTATCCATCCAACAGAACGTTCCCAGTATCATCCATCCAACAGAACGTTCCCAGTATCATCCGTCCAACAGAACGCTCCCAGTATCATCCGTCCAACAGAACGTGCTCAGTATCAACCGTTCAACAGATGATGCTCGGTATCAACCGTCTGACAGAATGTGCTCAGCATTGTCCATCCGACAGAATGTGCTCAGTATCATCTATCCGACAGAATGTGCTCAGTATCTTCCATCCAACAAAGTGTGCTCAGTATCATCTGTCCCACAGAACGTGCTCAGCATCTGCTTCAGTGTAGTGTTCCTTGTGTACACTATGCATATGACTATTAAAACGTGAATATTATAGCAGGACATTTCTGTGCCTGTAAGTGCCTATAGGTAGTGCATTACACAGGAAACAGGGAGGCAATATACAAGACAGATTCTCTTACCTGAACAGATACTAAGAACCCTAGATTTAGGAGGGAGAGGAAGGGGGCTAGTTTGAAGAACAGCCAACTTCAATTTCTAGACTTTAGACCAGTGTTTGCGTACATGCAAGCAAATCCCCTTTAATCCTCTAAACAAGATCACTAAAAGCTAAGGGGAAAGAGACAAAAGCCACCAACTCGCAGGTGGGCTCCAAAACATGGGAATAACTCCCAAATGGCACCCTGAGTCTAATGAGGGTCAAAGATAGTGCACCATCTATAGGGTGTCATTGGGTACGGAATCTGGGTGCAGTCAGAGGGTATGGCTCGCCTCTGTTTTTGGGAGCTTTATAGTAGACCCAGTGTACCGTGCAACTAATCTGGATTTCATAACAGAGTTGCATGTTGCGTCATCGCTAATATTACAATATAACATCACAAATGGGATAACTTCCTTGATGCGCCCTTGTGCAAATTTCAAAATCCCTCAATTTTGTAACATTTCACACACGCTTATAGGCATCAGTTAAATTAATCCTATAGATAGACCAAAGTTTTAACAGCTTTACTGTCTCCCGGCTCGGCTGGGCTCTACTTCATAACATAACTGCGTATGACGAATATTTATGACATATATCAATTTTTATAGCCATTCCTGTGACTTTGGTAAGTTCCCTCCTTGCCATGCCCTCTCTCTCCTGGCCCCACCCCCCAACAGCAGCTGCAGGTTGTCAACACACACTTTGTAGCAGGCGTGCTCAGCACCATCCCACCCAATGTGCTGTTTAAAAACCAGTCAAATTAATATGGGCTTTTGAACTAAATGATTCCCTGCCTTCTCTTATCCCGCTTCTTCCACAGTCCATTTGAACCACTTCAAAGGCCCTGACTAGTATTCATCATGGCTGGGAATCAGACTCATGGACATTATGCTCTGCGTCACAAATGGCACACTATTTCCTTCATGGTGCACTTCTCTTGACTACAGCCCTGTCCTACAGGGTGCATTGTGGAACACAGACTACGTGGCGTCTCTATGCCCTGCTCACTGGAGGCAATGGTCTGAACCAATTTTATAGCTTGTCCTTTTCTCACAAACAGAATTCTGTACGTTTGGAGGAAAAACCTTGAGGCTGCTCGACTCGGCTACAGTTGTACAGTATTGATTAGGTCTTGAACTAATGTATTTATCAAGTATCTCAAAGCAGGAGTGCTGATTTAGGATCAGTTTTATCTTTAAGAACACAATGATTTCGCATATGTTTCCAACTCTCCATCTCAGCCTGGGCAGTCGGTCAGAGTGTCGGCACGGCACAATGCTACTCACGCAGTTTCACTATGGCAGAGACAACATCACAGCCAGCATGAATTATTTAGCTTCTATCATATTGCACTAGGGGCCAGAGTGGAGTATGAGTCACAATTATCAATTATGTCAACAGCAGCACAGGAAAACTGCCAAAAAGGTAACCTATAAAACATGTTGAAACACTTGTGTTGGCCATGACCCCGACAAGAGCCCACCAAATCTCTTTTAGATCAGCAGACCTTTCTTAATTTCTTTCCTCTAGGTCTAATTTGTCTTTCATTTTAAGATGTTGATGTCCTAGTTAAATACCTCAGAAATAAATAAAGGGTTAACTGCTTTGTATTAGATTGGCCAAATTATCTGGAGCCTTGAAACGGTCTCAAAAACAAATGACCAAGGCTACAAAAAAAACTAAAAACTAATCAGAAAATAATCAGAATTCTGAGAAAAATACTTTCTGTACAAGTAAAAATGTTTCATGAAAAACTATTTGAAAACAAAATGTACTTCAGAATGTATTTCCAGTAGGTTTAACTGTCCCTGGAACCTTAATGCAGAAACCACAGATTTGAATGCAGTAATAACTCATCTTCCTGTCAGCACATGTAAATCCCCAAATCTCCTAAAGCCCCGCTCCTACTGTAGAGGAACAGAACAATCACATGCTATTGAAATTGTCCCCACCACTGCTCTCTAATACAGTACACACACACCACCAAAAGCCCCACACATCTGCGATGAAACTGACAGTGACTGGGTAACAACACTGACACCAACCCTTCCTTCAGAGCATTCCTAATATCACCTGCTCATGGCGCAGTCCTGTCACATCACCCCACTGACATTGCCAAGCTCGACCAAAAAGCTTGACCAGAAAGTCTTCTCACCCCTGTCTAAAAATGCTCTCGCCGCGTTTCAGACGTATTGGTGCCAATAACATTCTCAGTCTAAACGAGGTTCAGGAGTGGAGCGGGTCGTTTGGGGACTGGGGATGCACTGTTCTTTCAGTTTAAATATGCTACAATCGGATCTCCTGTTTCGTCTTCTAAACCAATGATTTGTTTGCAGGATGGGACTTTACAGCTGGAAAAAAGAGATTTCAGATGGATGAACATGACTGAAGTGCTCCTTCAAAACAGTTGACAGTTCAAAGTATAACATCTGTAAGATTATCCGAGGAACAGAGTAACCCTGTTGATGGGGCCCACAGAGAACATTCTAGGTATCTTTCTGTAGACATTGTGCAGAATTTGAATAGTACGCGCTGAGGAAATGCTAAGTGTCGGAAACTGAATGACTGACTGGGCGAGTGGGGGAGTGAGGCTCTGTCCCAATCTGCACTGTATTCCTGCACCCTTATATATAATGCACTCCTTTTGACCAAGAAGAACCCTGGTCAAAACTAGCGCACGCCGTTGGGAATACACAATCACATAATCGGGAAGCAGCACTAGTGTCTCTCACCGATGATCCCGCTGTCCTTGCTCTCGAGTGTGGAGCTGGGGCTGGTGATGGTCCCACAGGGGCTGGAGTGACTCTGGAGGGGCCTGCCGTGACCACCGCCGCTGTGGCTGGCGTTGCTGTTGAGGGTGGAGCACGGGCTGTCTGTGCTGGGGGACGCCGTGCTGCTGGTCAGACTGGAGCAGGGACTGATGCCCTGACTAGTCACTGAACACTGGAGGAGGAGAAAGACAAAACGGCACTTTGTTGATCCCACGGCGCAGTCAAACACACTGTTTTTTTCTAGCACTGACTCTGCAAAGCACCTGTACCACTGAGGAAGATGTACTTATTACTAGGGTGTGTGGCTGTCCCACCTAGCTATCTTAAGATGAACACGCTCACTCTAAGTCACTCTGAATAACAGCATCTGCTAAATGATTGAAATGTCCATTTAAATGGATTTACAAAGATAAAACGCTTTGTTTATAAAAACACAGACCCTTGGAAGCTGTCTAGATAATAGTCACCGATATTAATAAAGTCTGAGGGCTAACACCACTACAATCAGTAAGATTGGAATCTCAAAGCTAGAAAATCTAACAATAAAACATGTTCATAAGTTTCACTTGGGGAATATAGTTACTTCTCCTTATATGGGAGTAGAGCAAAAATAAGTCAATTTCCTTTTTTAACCCAGAATATGGTGCAAGCAATGCAAGGTCCTTGGCAAAAAACAATAGCAATTCACATGTGAGCATGACACACAAATTAAGGGCATGTGCTCAGTAAATAATGCAAGCCTTTTAAAACGACAAAACGTTTAGCTATTGAGTAACGCTGAACTGCTATTAGGTTCCCTGTTCACGTAATCATATTTAATGTGATCTAAAAGGCAAAACTGATCAGCCTAGATCAGCAATCGTACTTTGAGCAGAACAACTGATTGCCAGCTTAAAAATACCAGCAACAATATAATCACCATGCTCTTCTCTAATCAACAAGTGCTAATGACAAAACCTCAAACTTGAGATTTGTTCCTTGTATAGTGTGATCTGTTGCCGTACTGTTTCTCTCCATGTCCCTCTCCATGCAAAGTATTTAGGTCAGCATAAGTGCTTGATTGCTGGGGTTAGTGGTAGCGTATTGGTGTGCTACATGCCTGATCTCTGGAGAGACGGAGTGCATAGCTGCCAACACTACCTCACCAACGGGCTCCAACCTGATTTGATTCGATAAGCTAACTCTTCCTCATCATTCCCCATCTCCTTGACATCCAAGCCCTCAAGAGAACATTCATTAAGCTGCACGGCAGAAAACAATTGTATGAGCGTTTCTTATTGGACAAGGTTCAGGTTGTGCTTTTGCTCCAGTCTGTTTTCTTCCATTTATTGACAACTTATTTAATATGACCTGTGTAATGTGGACCAGAAGGTAAGGCTACTTAACCACCCAACACAAGATGCTAATGACATGATAACCACCCAACTTACCATGCTGATATCTTAACCACCTAACATACCATGCTGATGACATCATAGCCACCCAACACACCATGCTGATGACATCATAGCCACCGAACACATCATGCTGATGACATCATAACCACCTAAAACACCATTCTGATTACATAATAACCACCCAACTTACCATGCTGATATCTCAACCACCTAACATACCATGCTGATGACATCATAGCCACCCAACACACCATGCTGATGATATCATAACCACCCAAGACACCTTTCTGATTACATAATAACCACCCAACTTACCATGCTGATATCATAACCACCTAAAACACCATTCTGATTACATAATAACCACCCAACACACCATGCTGATGACATCTTAATCACCCAACACACCATTATGATGACATCTTAACCACTCAACACACCATGCTGATGACATCTTAACGACCCAACATTCCATGCTGATGACATCTTAACGACCCAACATTCCATGCTGATGACATCATAATCACCCAACAAATCACACTGTGGCCATCACAAGTTAAACACCTAACACACCAGTGCTGATGACATCATTAACCACCCAACACGTTATGCTGTTGACATCCTAATTTAACCACCCAACACACTAGGTTGATGACATGATAACAACAATTCAACTCCATGCTGTTGATACCATAACTTAGCCACCAAAAGCATAATAATGACACCCTAACTTAACCACCCAACACAGTCAATAGGTAACTCTGCCATTTCCTCTCTAAAGCAGTGTGAAGAGCACCCTTATTGGTACAATGTCCAAATAAAGGGGTTCCAAAAGGATGTTTTGGATGTCCCTGCAGGATAACACTACTTCTTGATTCCAGGAAGCTCTTGGGTTCTACTAAACATAACAGGGTTCTCCAAAGTATCCTTTTGAAATCCTACAAACAAACAATGTGGAAAAAACATTCCAAACACACTTCTAACCCAATGTATTGGGATTCTCACTTGGACTGAATCTGAACAAATTAATATGATTAATGGAATACAAGCTTCTTACCAGTGACTTAAATTACTCAGACACATAATGTATGTAAGGGAAATCAAAAGGGGTGCTCTACTCTCTCGCGCTCAGCACCACACTAATTAGCAGAGCCAAACAAACTAAAACAGAGTTTCTGACATAACTCTACTTTTGTATGTAACTGGGTACATGCAGCCAGTCGTGTTACATACTCTAGTGAGCCTGCAGGAGACACTCAAGTTTCACTGAGACCATCACACTGAATCTCCTCATGGGCTCTTACTGAAACATTACAGCATTTCAGCCAGTCAAACATCCACTCTGCTCACAAACACAAAACATCTCTGAAAACATGTTGAACCAAAGAGTTACCCTTATTCTGCGCAATTAGCACCGTTCCCGCAGTAGTGAGACTTTCATCCGAGTCCAAGAACCGGGGGCATAGGACGAGCGCAAGCTGCACCAAAATACCATCTTTTCTTCTTTCTCCTGTTTTCACACTCCCCTCCCCTCCCTGCCTCTATGTCTATCTCTGGTGCTGTGGGGCTGCTGCAGCAGCTGGCGGGGGGAAATGAAATACCTTCTTTTCATTCTTGTCTTCCATAGGTATGTGAGCCGTGCCCGGGATCCCTTCTCCCAGTAAGAAGCCCAGCCTTGTCATCAGCTCCTGAGTGGCAGGGGAGGAGGAGGAGCTTGGCTGTTTCTCGGCATGCGGCTCTGCTGTGCGAGAGGGGAGAGAGGAATGAGTCCAGTTAATATTCCCAAACACAGGCAGGCCAGCACACAGAGAGACACACGGACACATTTACAAACACGCGCAGCTGCGCAGGCAGAGAGCAGCAGGCGGGGACAGAGGCGGATGCAGCCAGCTTGCAGAGTGTGGCCCGGGCAGAGGGGCTCTGCCTCCGCAGGTCCAGGCTGCCTGCCTCATTAGGAATGCTGTGACAGTGTCTGTCCCTCTGCAACACGTTCAGCCTGCCGTTGGGCTTGATGCTGTTTACAGCTTTCACTCACAGACCCTCAGAATATCAATGAAGAACGCAGCGGCAGAGTAGTAGAGAAGAGGCTGCAGTATTTCGTCTGTCGCCCTAACTTTAGTCTCTCCCGCTACAGTCGTATTTTGTGAAATTCACTATCCATTACCGTGGGTCGCTGGAAAGCGTAACGAAACGCCCCATGCGCTCTGTGTGTCTGCCGTTTGGGGAAAAAAGGGCACACATCGCTTCTCGCCATTAATAAAAGCATGAAATCACAGACGATAATGTACACGTGCGCTGCAACACCCACGCATCCCCGTCTAGGACCTGCCGGTGCTGTGAACGTGTTTCCTCCGGTGCACAGGGGAGGAGTCAGGGTAACATGGGTTGAGTCCAGGGCAGGAGGCCCTCCCCCCTGGACACTAAGGCCGGCACCAGTAAGTTATTATACTGCATTCTGTCAGCACCCGCAACCCACGCCACCCCTTCCACAGTTATTAATAATGCTGACAGTCCATCCGATTAAACACAAACCCGTCCAGCCACATAATGTACTGCCAAGGCCTAATGAAGCCACGGACACACATGTACCTATGAGCACAATTACATAAACTGCTGTGGCGGCGAGGGACCAAAGAAGAATCCAACACCGTGTTCATCATAAATCTGATGCATTACATGTAGCCTGATCTGACTGAATGGGAAAATGCCAAACCAGAGGCTCAGACCCGAGCGGTGACCATCCCACCACCATGAACATGTCTATTGCTCTACTCCCAAGAACATAATCCCTTACAAGCTGTGTGTTACTGTCTGGGCAGTGAGCAGAAATACTACCACACAATGGTTGAGAAGGAGGACGTTCTAGTCATCAAAAGAGAGTCGCTTCCTTGTTACGTGTGCTCAAACCTGGTTGAGAGGAGCGGTGTAAAGATTATCTTAATTTCTCTGGATGTGGTGAAATGGAGACGGGGAAAGAGGGGCAGAGTCAAGGAAAGAAATGGGGAGCAGAGGAGAGGACATATTGAACATCTCATTACTCACCTCCCTAAACGAATTAACCAAGGAGACCTCCTCCAACAGCTCACACGCTCCCACTCTCTTTCTATGCCTCGTCTGCTCCACTGTCGCTCCCTTTCTGCTCTCTGAACTGAATTGTACGGTGATAAATCCTTGCGGTGTGTAATGAGTTAAATCTGTAGCTAAGTGAATCAATTCCCAGTCCAACAGAACAAGGAAGCCGAGTCATTTTCAGTTAATACATGAAAAAAAAAGAACATAAAAACTCTTACGGTGTACTTATGATTTTCAGATTTGTTGTTTTGCTGAAATTCTTCTTGTTTTTTAATAAACATTTGGTCAAATAAAGCCACTGAGCCCTTTCACATGACTTTGTTGCTTTACGAACACATTACCCTACGAGATGGGAAATGTATCTGGCACATGAGCAGAGCTGAGTTTCACAACAACAGAACAAGGGAAAAGGTTGGTGCTTGCAAGTCTATGTAAAAGTAAGCGCTTCTGCTTCTGATGTCTTTTCAGGTATTCAGTGGAAGCAACTCAATGTCAGAGCTCCAGCCCGCCCATTCTTATGGGTAGCCAACACACTTGTCCTGTTGGATGGAGCATTGAGGAACCTGGCCATTACATCTACCATGTCTGGCAGTCTGGCCAGTGATTTTCAATTGTTTTCCCATGAACACTGTCAGCTGCTTTTACATAATCACCCTGCCTTTTGAACAACCAGCGTTTTTGTGCTGTAATTTTCAATGTAACATTTGGACACATACTGTAAAAATCTCCGCGTCGCAGGAAGAAAACAGGTGACTTTGATTTCTGTTGTGAAAAGTAACTTAATAAAACCTAACTTTATTATACAATCATCTCAGACGTGTTTCAGGAGACAGTAAAATGAGCCAACAATGTCGTGGTGTTAAACGTGCTCAGCTGGTGCTCCTGAAATCCTGTTCAGTGTAACGGCAGTAACAGGCAGCAGACCACCACAACACCACTATTTACTACACTGCCTCTGTGGACAAAATACATTTATCCAAGCTTCAAGTTACAGTCACTTACTACAGCAAGGTGCACCACTGTATTCAGGTAGCCCTCTTAGACAGTAACATAATGTAACACAAACAGAACCCCTTTCCTTATAGCGCATTTCCGCTAATGCGGAACAGATTCTAGATGAAATCGGCGCACTACGTAGGGACCGGGAGACCATTTGGGACACGACAGAACCAGGCTCGGCAGCAATCAGGCCAAATGGAGGGTTTGGTCCGGGGCGATGCGATACTGCGAGCCACATCCATCAGGGAGCCCTTTATTACTGAGCCGTGACAAGATGCTCCATCAGTGGCTCCTCTAAAGAGCTTAAGACCCACCTGCCTCTGAGGGGCAATCACTACCTCTGTCCTGTTTGTTGCACCATCCCAAATGGCACAATGGGCCCTATTTAGTTTGAGCCAAAGCCCTATGATATCCCTTACAGGCCCTGGTCAAAGGGAATAGGTTGCCATTTGTGATCCAACCTGTGTTGGAGCCAGCTGAATGCTAGACTGGGACACAAGACTGAGACACAATGTGACAGACAGACAGCCTGAGAGGCAACCCAGACAGACAGACAGACAGTCAGTAAATCATCATTACACATAGTTTGTCTGGGGGGTCATTGGCTACAGTGCTTTATCTCAAGACAGGTCCTTTCTCAAATATCCCATCTCCATCCCTCCTGTGTACTAGGTTGTTCTACCAAACAGTCCCTTTTCATTGGCCTTGCTGTCCTAGCTAGCTCCACCCACAGGCATTCACTACAATCACAGCAGTAGCTGTCATTTGAAAGTATCTGAATTCTTACCATGGCTTAATAACTTTAAATGGGAAATAGGCAGCTGTCTGTGAAATCGCTCATTTGTGTTCATTCCATTTGTAAAACAGTGTATGTACGACATAACCTTTGACACTGATGGGAGTAGCAACCTATGAGTCCTAGCCAGGCTGTACAAGAGACCACATTGTAAAGTTGACCTCAGAGACATATTAAATTACCTCTGCTCCCAGAAGGATTGACCCTTAACACTTATAGAAACTGAAGCTGTTATTGGACATGAACAATTGTTATGACGCCATAAGAATGATCATTCAGTTAAGAGCGTATTAAACTAAATGTAGGTCGTGCTACCCACTGAATTAACCTCACACATCAGGGTGTATGTTCCCAAATGGCCCTTTATTCCCTACACTGGGCCATACTTTTGACCAGAGCCTGTGTCATTTGGAACTCTGGGCCACTCTCAAAATAGCCTGGTGTTTAATCTCTGTTTTAGCCTGGAATTAAGACAGAGCAGAAACATCATCTTTAGTATGGACTTACCCAGAGGGCTAAATGTATTCTCAACTGAACAGCACGATATCTCTTGCTACACTAAAAATTCAAAGCCACAATGATAAACCTCGCACTTCCAGTTTCTAAGGGTAGAAGCAGCTTCCCCTGGAGGCGAGGATACCAGCGTCTCTGGCCATTTGAGTAAACATCTGAAGCCCTACCTCTTCATAGACTACCTAAAATAGTTCCACTGCCACCACCTCTGTTGTCTGTTGTATTAAGTAAACTTGGCATAATATGCATATTCATTTTATTATTTGTATGGTCTTCTTGGCAGCACTGACTTTTGCTGATAGCTAATTCATTGATTAGAATGCACTCACTACTAAAATGTGTGGTTGTTTCACAGAGCTTTCTTAAAAGGTATGCAATTACTGAAAGTCCCTCTGAAGTGTCTGTGAAATCACTAAAATGCAAATCTAAAATGGTTACTGAAAGTTTATAAAGGAAAAGCATAAAAGCACTGCTTACAATACAGTCATTTTGAGTTATATGTGTTATAGAGACGTGTCCTCTGAATGGTCTGACTCAGTCCCGATACAACCCACTGTAGTGAAATCAGAATACAGGGATGGATGGAGAGGGGGGCAGTAAGAGAGAGATGAAGAAAGATCTAGACAGAAAAGGGATGCAAAAATGGAAAGAGAGAGATGGAAGGTGAGAGAGAGATAAAGAGAGTAAAAAGAGAGAAGGTGAGAGTGGAGAGCTAGGAGCTGCTTCCAGGCTCAGCCCTGACCTGCCTGTGTTAACGCTGACCGGCTCTTTTACCGGAGGCTACACAGGTTACTCATCACTGAACAGGCACTGCAAGGGGTCTGTGTCCAAAATGGCACCCCATTCCCTACATATTTCCTAAGGCCCTGTTAAAACTAGTGCACGACATGAGGAACAGAGGTACCATTTGGTACACAAAACTTCCTTTGAGGTGATAGGCCCACTCACAAATCACCTGCGCTGCTCCTAGCTCTTATTAAACCCTATTATGTGGAAGCTCAGCAGTGGGCAGCTGGCCTCTGGGCACCAGAGAGTAGTCGGGGGCAAGCTACGGCTTAGTCATTTCAGCTACACACTGAAAAATATGGACAACACACCTAGGTATTGACTTAGAACAGCGACCCTCGCACAAAGGCTCCTCGTACCGTGACACATCATCACTCTGGGAAAGCTCGCGCAGCAATTTTCAACGCATCGCTTTTGAGAGAGTTGTTACTCAGCCAGTTTAACACGTCCCATTAACAACAACACTGGATTGATGAGAAGTTGCACGCTGTGTAACCTGACCAGTTGCTGATGGATACGGCAGGCTGTTATCATTTAACAAGTCACTGTGTGCCACTGTTTGTGCTGCGTGAAATGGGGGTCGCTGCACTGTGCTGCGTTACTTTAGGTAGCAGTGATACAAAGGCTTGGTTATCCGGACAGCGGTGGCATTTGTTAGCCAGCCAAATACCTGTAATGAGGACATATAGTATATGCGCATTATGTATGACCATACTGGAATCTTTTATCATTCCCATGACAACAGACCCAAGTTAATCAGTAGTGCAGTGGGAAACAGATGACAACACCTCATTATAATGAGATGAACCCATGCTTGGTTTCAACTGTCGCAGAGGCCGGAGCAAAGGTGGATGTTGCTTATTGGTTGAGTTTTTCCGCTATTCCATTACAGTATGTCAACAAATTGTGCCTATGCATGGGTACATGTTGCTATTAATCTGCAGTCTTCGGGAGGGTCCTGGTATGGGATGGCTGGGGTTATCTCGACCAGGAGGGGGTCTTTCCTGTTTAATTTATATAGTTTGCCACTGACTCAGGTTAACCCCTCAAATGAAACACATTTGACAAAAACACCTTGTCAGGGTGTGTCAACTTAAATAACAGAACATTCAAGGCGGACTTTTCTCCTTGTTGTAGGTGGGGCACCTGTGAGCTTAACCAGTGTTGTTGGCCATGGAATTCTTTCTCCTCCAGTGTGTGTCTACTGGACCAAACGTCCTGGTTGAGCGTGCAGAGTAATAACAAGCAATAACAAGGGCTTGGCGAGATGTGCTTCAGAGGAAATGGTTCAACCTTCGACTCTTTTGCGACAATACGACATAATTGTGAATTGGACATCACAAGAGGGAGGAAAAAAAAAAAACATAATTAAAAACATAAATTCTGGACAAAATGAAATAAATCCCAAGACTTGGCAGAAAGCTAGAGTAAAGCTCAAGAGAAGAACATCCAGGTATTCATTAATTGAATTCTTGGTTATGCATGTCTGCATCTTCTGCCTACCCATTTTCCCAGGGTTTTAACGTCTCTAAGACGTGGATGCAATGTGCAATCGTGAGCACTTGTTTAAAGCAGGCTTTCAGAGCTCAGAAATGGAGATTTCTCATCAAATCCTACCCTCGGTGTATAAGTGCCAGGTTGTGTCCAAAATGCACCCTACTCTCCATACAGTTTCACCAGGGCCCTACAAACCTTGTTCAAAAGTAGTGCACTATATGGGGAACAGGGCAGCATTTGGATCTCAGACCCAGCTCCAGTTGGTCTTGATCCTGGTGGTAACTCAGTCTGGGCCAGCTGGAGATGAGGAAAAAAGTGAGGAACATTCCTCCCAGACTGAGATATCAGAAGAGGCGAAAGCAACATTTTAACAGTCCTATAAAATTGCTAACAGAATGGTGAAAGTCTGACCTTCTCTTAAACTGAATTTGAAACCCCCCATAAATGTTGAGTTCTGACAGATGTAAGACGTGATGGTTTATGCCAGGACATTCACAGAAGCCAGGACACTATAGCAGCTGTCAACAATAGTAATATGCAGGAGATACTGTTGGCTATATGAGAACAGAACTACAGCTGAGTACCAAATAGCACAAAGGTAATAGTGGTCAAAGGTACTGCACTATGTAGAAAAAAGTTTGCTATTTGGAACTTGTCTTTCTGAAAATCAGGCTTCCCAAAACAATTTGGTATAAAGGGCCACTTCTGGCAAACAGACTTCAGTTTTTTACATTTCTGCCATGTTTTAAACAAGCATAGTATGGAACAACTGTAAAACATGTCCTACTTGGTAACAGTGATGAACAAAACAGTAGTAGCACCAACTGGCATATGAGGTAAGGTTCTTGAAATATAACAGTCCATTCAAACTGCTTTGGCAAAAGCTAAAATCTCCAAAACGCCAATGGTGGCATAACAACAACTTTCAACCCATGACACCTTGTAGAAGAAAAGAAAGATGAGATGAACATACTGCAGAGAGATGGCTACTTGGCTGGGACCTGAAAGTCAAACAGTGGCATTAATGTAACTACTGCACTGATTATTGAAACAATTTCTATGCAGACACCTAAACATCAACCATCTGATACTGTATGTCTATAAAAACACTCAGACCTTCATAGTTTGAGTGAAGCAGGTTTCAGTCAGACAAAGAGGTGCACTGGACAGACAGTTAACAGCTAAATCTCATTATACCACTATGTAGCGCTTTCTTACACACACAAACACACGCGCGAAGGGCTGTCATGTGATGGCCTTTGGAATAGAATGACCCAAACAATAAGCCTCACAAAAAGCCTGGAGACAGAAATAAACAACTGGTAAACAGATTGTAAAACTGACATTCTTGTAGTCCTGTTACCAGTAAAGACCACATCATTAGATCACGTCTGCAGCATATTTGCCATGCAGTGCAGGACCTAGGCCACATCTAGAATGCGAAAACATACTTGCCTGTCTGCCTGACAATGTCGGGTAGAGCAAAGAGCAAACTGGCGTGGCCTTTGTCTTGTGAGGTGTTGTTGTACAATATGTTGGCAGGATTGCCTGAACTACAATTCATACAGCATTGAACTGAACATTGGCTAATGTCCTGTATGACAGATACTAGTGATCTCTCTCATCTCTGCTGCATGGTAGAGGCCTCTGATGGGATCTGATCTAAAAAATGAAATATCACTGGGGTAGCATCATACAGACCTGGCCATATAATAACTATGCTAACATATTGCCAAGAAGAGAGAGCCTCACTGCTATGCTAATCCTCCACTCTGAATTTCTATTTCACCATTGGTTCATGTACAGTAGGCTACATAATGGCATGCTTTTTGTTAGTGGTATAAATGTGTGGGTGTTTTTGAAAACCCCAACAGTGATTCATTATTTCAATGGTAATTGATTCAACAAAAGCTGAGCAGTACTGCGTGTTACTCAATTCAATCAGAATTCTGATAAATGAATGGTTTGACCTCTGGGAGCAAACTGTCTGGGCCACAAAGGAGCCACTTAGTAGAGGAAACTAAAAACAAGGCAGTGAGGAAGTCAAACCAAAATGGTTACCATTCCTCCTAACTAACAATCCTCTTCCTGAAGAGGTGCACTAGAATGAAAATGAGTTCCTTGTGCTTGCTCCATCCGATTAGTTCATATCGCCTCCTTGCCGGGAGATATGGAAAAAGAAGACTGTTAACCCACTCTGCTATTCAAATAATTGTAAGGAGAGAAAGACGGTGAAACAAAAACAACATCATTATCTTCTATCTCGGCACCCAGGCAGGCGGTTTACAAGGTGGTAAATATAGCAGCAGCCCTGGCAGTGAAATGGTACCGAGGAGGGGTGAGGGGAAGAGGGGGTGGTCTCTGAATTGTCCCCTCGGAGCTGTCTGTGCCCCTCTACGAAGCTGAGAAGAATATGAGTCAGCCAGTGCTCATTAGCAGCTGGGGTTACGTGACCAAACGCTGGAGCATGTTTAATGAACACTTGACGAACATTGCACACATCTCCAGTGCCTACAAAAGAGTTCAGAGGTGCAGTTCAGGAGAGATTATGTCTCCTATTAGAATGCATTTGACGGTCCTATTGCACATTCCATTCCAGAACTGAACTACAGCTAGCTAGCCAAGTGCTGGAGCAGAGGCTGAATTATGCATGAAAGGGCTGACATGTGGATGGATCGGTGGCGGGATGAAGCATTCTACAGCAGGTAGGGAGTAGAGTAGAGTGGGAATGTCCAGCAGAGTGTGAGTGTGTGGTAAAGAGTGCAGGAGTCTAGTAGATAGTAGGAGTTGTTTAGTAGAGACTGCGAGCACCCAGTAGAGTACGAGCATCCAGTAGAGTGTCTTGTAGAGTCGGAGTGTCTTGAAGAGAGTGAAAATATGCCTTGGTGAAACCGATAACCTCATCCTCTGGCTATTTTCAAGAAATAAGCATAGCTTGGCAAACCCACCTTTTGAAGTTGTCATAAGTTGAACTAAATCATTATTTGGGAGTAACCTTACTAAGTAAAGTTTACAATTCATTAGTTTAGCAACTTATGAATTAATGTGAGGCGAGGCACCAATTGGAGCTAGCCACTTCATGTAACAAAAGAGAAGCTAACAAGCTATTAGCAAAGTCACTGCTTTGTTTGGCTCCCAATGCAGGGTCAAGAAAGGTCCCATTACAACAATGATGCAGAACACAAATAAGCTTGGATAAATAAACTTGCACTTGGGACTCTACTTGTTCCTTCTGCCATCCACAGGCCTGCAGAGCAGTGTCCATCCTGTTTAATCCATTTCAGTTCATTGTGTGTTTTTCATCTGGGAACAGTGTTAGAAGACCGGCAAGGCCAGTGGTGTTTTCGGGGAGAAGTTTCCACAAAGCTTCCCCAGGTAAACTGGGAGGTGCCTAGCATTCCACAGTCGGCCACCCTGTTGTCGCTAGCTCTGTGATTACCGCTATTAGCAACTGACAGGCAGCACTTTCCAAGTCAAAACAAGGAGTGTTACAAGCCCTTTCACTCTTGACAATCTGTACACAACATGTACTTAGCGTTGAGAGAAAGACACTTGGAGACATTCACAGTTTCTTACCAGCTAGTCTAGACAATAACAGAGGCTTATCTGAGATACAAAAGGTCAAAGAGAGAGAAGTGCAAATGTCATTTTCCTCACAAACCTGACAACGCACAACAAGACGTTGTTTCCTGAATAGCAAACTAGCCTCTATTTCTGACCAGGGCGAATACAGTTTGGATAAAAACTAGCTCACTGCATGAGGAATACAGTTCTATTTGGGACTTACCCCATGGAAAAACTTTCGAGGCAGAGAATAGATTGATGGACACTCATCCTGAAACAAAGAGCCAACGCGCACAAAAAGACACTGAGTTTCCTTCTAATTGAGGGAGGACCGCCATAAAGGATTGATGCCACAAAAGGGGATTCACAAATCAATGGTTACAGTTAACCATAATTAGGGCCTTTCATAAAGACATTTTCCTCTTGAATAGGGACTGAGTTGTATATCCAAATCAGCACCAAAAGAATAAGCTAAAGGCCTCTGTGAAGCATCACCTACTGAAGGAGATTTCTTATAGTAAGTCCATAATGATACAGCACCCTATTCCTAATACAGCACAACAGCGTATAGACCGTATAGACCTCTTCATATATGTGCATGTACACAGCAGAAAGTAGATACAGCAGGATCAAAAGCAACTTTGTAAATGTACAACTTTGGGGTTTGCAGTCACACTGGATCTTCAGGATATGCAAGGGTGTGAAATTCAGTTGTTCAGCCTGAACCAAAGCCAAAAATATACTGTATTTTCTCCATGTGTTTCCCAAGACTACGGCATACATCAATGGTGAACTGAACCCGGACCATAAGACTGTGAATACCAATGACTCTAACTCTTTCCAGACACTGTCCCAGACTAAGAGGCTGTTTAAGAGACTGATCATTAATGGTTCATTTGTGGTTGATTAAAAAATATGTCTTCAACATGAAGGGGTCTATTGATTGTCATGATGGCTCCCACACATTCCCTGTAATGGTTAGTTTTTGGGAGAGTAGGTATGTGCCAGGCTATGTGGCTGTGAAATCTTGATTGTGATCACCTGATGAGAAGTTTGTTGCTGAGGAAATGAGTATGTGTGGAAGAAATTGATGAGGCACATTAAGACACAGCAGAACAGCATTCTGTTGCTGGCCACACAAAGACAGGGGTTATATTCTTTATGGTACACCCTGCAAAACAGTTTTGCATGGAAAAACCAAAACAAACAGATATTCTTGGACAGGTTCAGGTAGTGTGTCCGTGTCTGAGCAAATTTCTTTTGTTTGGTGTTAAATAGACACAACCAAGGGCCATCATTCTACTAACTCCAGTTAGTAGAATGATGGCAGTTACAAAATGTATCTGCAAACATCAGTGATCAGTTGCTTTAAGTACAAGTTAAGGGTTTGTCCAGAATTTCAAATGTATTTATGTGCATTTTCCAGGACAGGTTTTTATGAACGGTTGCAATAATTCAGGTATTTAGAAGGTTAGCTTGTAATTGAATATCACTGATTCATTTCAGTGCTTGAAAATAAGATTTTCATTTTTAAAACTTAATCTGGAAGTGGGCTAATTTGGAACACCCATGGGCTTGAAGGTCACACTTGGTATCCATTAAGCATAGACCAGTCATTTAAAATAAGATCTTAACTTCATTGTTCTTAAACAGTGGTGTACGTGAAGTCATTAAACCTCAAATTAGATGAATCTTACTTAATTTTATCTGTACTTTGTTCTAGAAAGATTTTGCAACATACATTATTAACGTGTAAACTGGGATTTTAGTGGCATAATACATATTTCTTTCAATATTTGTTTTGATGTGGATCAAATTAGTGTTTGTATCCTAGTCAGCACTGTCTAGGCTGACAGCCACTATAAAGCATGGTTTTCCAATTTTTTTGCCCAATAACCCGATTCAGATTTTGTTTAAAACCCCACCAAATAAAATGTAAATAATGTTCAACAACTTTTGGTCTACTTTCTTGATTGGAGCTAGGACAATTAAAACTAATTTAGGTTATTATCGTGTATAATCTTCGGTGTAGAACAGAACATTATCATTGATTATAACCCAGTCTGATTTAGTTATGCCTAGTATTGTCCAATCTGGAGGTTAATTGCTCATATAGCTGGTACTGGAGTACATACTAACACGTTTGTTTCCATGTCTTTTTTCCCCTCATGTTTCCCTCACAAACCCATTTTGAACTAAGATGACCCCGCAGCGTTTTTGTAAACGCTGCTATAAAGCATGAAGGAGGGCTTTTTCCATTACAGCTGGGGAAGTCACATTTTTCTGAATATGATTTTACTAACTTTGCACAAACACATAGAGAAACACTGGTCAACATCGCTCCAGATCAGCACACTTAGTTTGGAATCAATAGCGGCAATATATGAATTATACATACAGAGTACAGCAAATATTTAGTGTAGACAATCAACTAGTTTCATCCGTGCTCTGAACAGACTTGCAAATTGAGATGGCAGATAGATCCAAAAGAACATGAATGCCACAAGAAACATGGGTGTGAAATTCTCTTGCCAAAGTCTCTGGGGGTTGGTATTAGCAAGAGAAAAGGCAGAAGGGATGGAGAGAACAGAGAGGGAACACAGAGCCATGGTTCGGGCCTGACTGACAGGAACAGAACTCAGGGGGCCTGTGAGGAACAACCACAGCTGAGACAACTCTGACCACTGCTTTCTTTCTGTCAAACACATATACGCACACACACAACATGCATGACACACATACACTCGGACACACACACAAGCCCTTGGAGTGTAGGAAACTGTATCCTTCTTCAAAGACAGACCAAAGCAAAAAGCATTCACTCCAAAGTCCAGACACACATTTCTTTTCTTAGTCTCCCTCAACCCCGTCATCCACGTTTAGTAATAAGGAAAAAAAAACTGTAAACCCTACAACCCAACCCAAAACCAAATGGGGGGAAGAAACCATGTGTCTCTTCGGTGAGTGGTATCCACTGAATAAACGTATAAAAGACTAGACGCATAGAAACCATACAGATACATACATTCATTCATTCATACACATATATATATACAGCTCTGGAAAAAAGAGACTGAAAATAAGAGACCACTGCAAAGTTATGAGTTTCTCTGGATTTGCTATTCATAGGTATGTGTTTGAGTAAAATGAACAGTTTTGTTTTATTCTATAAACTACTGACAACATTACACCCAAATTCCAAATAAAAATATTGTCATTTAGAATATTTATTTGTAGAAAATAACAACTGGTGAAAATTACCAAAAAAAGGTGCATCGTTTTCAGACCTCAACTAATGCAAAGAAAACAATTTAATATTCATTTTTCAACAACAAAATACTAATGTTTTAACTTCGGAAGAGTTCAGAAATCAATATTTGGAGGAATAACCCTGATTTTTAATAACAGTTTTCATGCGTCTTGGCATGCTCTCCAGCAGCCTGTCACATTGCTGTTGGGTGATTCTATGACACTCCTGGCACAAAAATTCAAGTAGCTCTGCTTTGTTTGATGACTTGTGACCATCCATCTTCCTCTTGATCAAATTCCAGAGGTTTTCAATGGGGTTCTGTGGCTTGTAGGCCTCTCCAGGTCTCGGTCTAACAATTAGACGACCAGGTGTTGGGCAAAGCTGAAAATGTGGCTTGTCAGAGAAGATGACCTTACTCCATTCCTCTACGGTCCAATCCTCATGGTCTTTTGCAAACTTCAGTCTGGCTCTTCTTTGCTTCTCATTGATTAAGGGCTTTTTTCTAGCTTTGCACGTCTTCAGACCTGCCCCTAGGAGCCTGTTTCAAACCGTCCTCACTGTGCACTTCACCCCAGCTGCTGTTTGCCATTCTTTTTGTAGGTCACTTGATGTCATCCTATGGTTGTTGAGGGACATTTGAATGAGTTAACGGTCATCTCCGTCAGTGGACAGTCGTTGTCGCCCTCTGCCAGTCTGTAGCTTTGTTGTCCCCAAAGCTTGACCTTGTTCTTATGAACCGCCGTCTTTGAAATTTTCAGCATGGAAGCAAACTGATATTCACTGTATTCCTCTGTCAGTAAAGCCAGAATTGAACCCTTCTTTTTCTCACTCAAAGCTTTTCTTTTCAACTCTGTTGTCATGCTGAATAGTTCTTCTTTTATTCAAATTATCTTTGAGGTACTACTTGGACTGTTTTTGCCATCCAGCTGGTCATATTGCAAGAGGATAGTTTTTTACTTTTCTTTGTTAAATTAGATTTGGTTCAGTTAATCAGTACCTCATTAAGTAAAATAAGGTGTGCCTGTGTTAGAATTTAACAGACACTGGAATGGGATGGCTGCCATACATGTAGAGATGCTGATTTAAGAAAAATTCGAAGTGGTCTCTTAATTTTTTCCAGAAATGTATATATATATATATATATATATATATATATATATATATATATATATATATATATATATATATATATTCAGCATTTTCTGTGACATGTAGCCTAGCTCATAAACAAACCACCCAACTGCTTCACCAAAAACCCCCTTGGTTCTTGTTCTCTGTTCCTCTCTCCATGTCTTTCATTCTTGATTTCATTCTCTACCCAAATACATTTTGTGAAAGGCAGCTTTCATAAAGTAGGGTACGAGGCAACGTTCAAAAGAGAAAGAAATGTCTTCAATCCGCTGTTGTCTGGATCCAGCTCTAAATGTCACACAGTTCTCAAGCTACCAACTTCTAATGGATCTTTCTCAAAGTCTTAACCCAACATTCCTATCCTCTCTGACAGCATTCCACAGTGACACTAACCTTGTTACAAGCCCTCTTTAATTCACCAGTGGAGGTCACATGGTTAGCGTAACCTTCCAGAACCATCCTAGTCTGAGGTGCAGTCAGTGTCTGGTTGTCTGTCAGTGAGATGCTGGGCATGTTAATCCCAGAGATCCAACAAATGCTCACTGCTGACACAGGAGGGGACAATAGATGCATGAAGCAGGAGCACATTCTTGTAATATACCACAGCTCTGTGGAATACAATTCAGGGCAATACATTGTGATAAGCAGAAAAAGTGTGATCTCACGTCTGTGCAGAGTTCAGAATGAGAGGTGAAACTCTATAGCTGATTGTGTGTACTTCGTGTGCACCAGATCCTCACCATGCCGACAGCTGAGTCGTACCACTTAGACCGCTATTAAAGTGCCTAATTGTACATGATTTTATGCTATTACTGTTGACTAATTCCTCATGGTGGTGTTATTCCTCTGCAGTCCAAATTCCTCCTTTCACGGGAACTGCCCCAGATAAGCTGTGGGAAGTTTGGGTCTCCAGTGGAGAAACACACTGCCTGCATTAGCAGCCCCCTGACAGGACATGGAGAGACGCTGCCCTCCACCTTCCCTACAAAACACCACAATGTCTACAACCGCTCCAGCGCCTGTTGTTTTCCTCTGCTGTTCGGAATGGAAGTAGACCGATTATGACTTTAAGGCTAATTGCGCTAACGGTTATCGTGATACCAAATAACCTAATAACCGATAAAATCGACCGATTATTAAAAAATCTGATATACTTAAACAAACAGCACGTTTCATGTCATTTCTAAATATATTACATCAATAAAAAAAAGACTGCATCTTAATAGTTGCAGAAAGACTGAGTGCAGGTCACCCATATCCATCATACTAACCAGAAAGCACTGGAGGGTCTCTAGGGGTCCAGGGGGATTGTTTTATAGTTCGGCAACACATTCCTGTACTCTGGTGCATTTTATACATTTAGGACCCTACAGTGTAAATTATCCCCAAAAATTATTCAAAGCACTTTGTAAAGAAAGCTGCCTTAAAAGGTTGCATTAGCCTATAAATACAGTTTTTTTTGGTTTGTTTTTTACTGAATAACAGTTAATATTTAATAGCAATTCCACTTTATTGTCAGTGATGAATGACCAATGTCTACAGACAGCACTGTGTGTTCCTTAAATTATTATCCCAGAGTTTGCATAGGGGTCAGCTTAATCTTGTTAGCTCAGGTTTGAGTCAAAAAAAGCGTGCAGCCCAGATCACTGATGGCCCAGCAAAACAGGCTGCTTCAATAAATGAACCGCTTCAGAGAATGGTAGCTAGTAACCACCACTGCTCATTTTATTCTTTCTGCTATATCAAATATGAAATCATAGACTTAATCACAAGAAAATACAGAGCAAAAATACACAATTCTGATATGAAGTCTGTCCCACCCATCATCGTTACCACAACAACGGTGTAGCTAAAAGCTACTCAGCTGACAGCTTGACACACACTCACACAATCGCCTGCAGGTGTCTAGAGCTGATCTGTGACAAAGCAGCTTTGTTTATTATCAATCAATTAAAAATGTTCCGATTGACTGAAAATGCATAATAGAAATATTAATTCAGATGGTCACGTATGGAAAGTGCTATTTCAAAACAAAACGTTAGTTCTTTCAGAGAAATAAGGAATGGTCCTGTATTTTATGCTACCTGTTATTTCTGTGTCTTGGTTTTGAAATATTTTTGCGTGTGCTGTGTTCACAAACGTTTTCGTGTATTTGCTTGAGTGGTGGTCGCAAGATTTGAATAAATGCCAATTCAGGTTCGGGGGTCAAACGTTGTGCTCTAGTTTAGGGAAATGGCACCATTTGGGATGCATCCACTTCCATCAATGCAAGTCAGGAGGTTAAGAATCTTAATTGCCTGAAATAAAGGTTGTAGGGTACCAGAGACCTGCAGATTTGCAGTGTACACAGAGAATTTTCAATGCTTGAGCCCGTTTTGGCGTAGAGCTGGTGAAACCCTAGAGGGGAATGCAGCGCTGAGCTCTCTCTCACAAGCAACAGCACACGCAGGGTTGGGACAACACTGGGTCAGCACTCTTCTGTAAACACAATCATATTGGTGGCGGAGGGCACGCGGTGTTGGGGTCAACTCTCCCGCGTGGGGATAGGAATGGGGTTGAATACGAGGGATATGTGCTGGTTCTCGTATGGCAACCTCAGGACGGGTCTTGGTTCGATGACATGGAACTCTGGACTGAGCCTGTGGCTGGGCTCTCTGCTCAGCGTTCAACAAATGCGGCGTGTTACGAGCCTGCAGCAACATGAACACACCGTGTCTGCGTTTGAGGTAGAGAGGCGGTGAGCTTGTAAGCTTGCTGCGCCACGTGCCGCGGGGAACCCGCCTCCTGAAAGAAAAGCACAGATATGAAGGGCATATCCCTATGTAGTGCCCAAGGCTCTGGTCAAAAGTACTGGACTTCATTGCCAATAGGCTGCCAGTTGGGACACAGATAGACTACTCATATGGGACGCTGTAGGTGGTGACCTGTTTGGTACAAGGCAGCCTTGAACCTGTGTCCTCCACATCCCACAGTAGTCCTGTCTATGTTCTAACAGAGGTATGACCCGACTCTGCCCTCAGACAGACACACCCTCTAGTCCTGGTATGTTTCAGGTCAACACGGGTTGTCTTCCTCCTTAACGGCACCCTATTCCCTTATTAGTGCTCTACTCAAGACCAGAGCTCCATTGGGCTGTGCTTAAAAGAAGTGCACTATGTTAAAGGAACAGGGTGCCATCTGGGACACAAGAACTGACAGCCCTATGCTGGGTTCCGTCCAAGTGTTAGATGAGCCGTATACAATGAGAGGGCACCTCTTAGTTTGCTGACTGAAGATAACGTAGCCCATACTCCATTTAGAGGATATGGGAGGAATTTAACTCCACCCTGCTCAGGAAATCTAAACAGAGCAGTTAGTGGAACACTGCCCTCACACACACCCACACAAAGCAGAGGAATGACAAACTGTATTGTTTTCAGAAATCTATTTAACTCCCCATCACACGCTCAAAAATCTACAATGTACTCAAGCCTGCTGTATACAGTTAACCATAATTTGAAGACCACAGTCCTTCATTACACTTCAAAAACAGAGTATAGAAAAGACAGCAAGACTACAAAGGGGTTATATTTGCTATCAGTGCATGTCAGAACAGAACTTTTAGATGCCACTTGTAAAGACCACACAGTGCCTGCCACTCCTTTAAACTAACATGAACCTTCGCATGACCCCATAATACACACAGACATACACACACTTTGTATAAAACTCTTTAGTCTAACACACAATCTGTAGGACACACTCTTAAACCTCCTTTGTTTATACCACACTCCAAACAGCTCGAGTCGGAGCCCTGCACTGGGGTCAAGTCTAGAAATCCAGGACGAGACAGACAGAACCAGTCTTTCCTATTTTATCTTTGTCAGTGACTTTCATAGCCAAATCCCAAAATAATTTCAGCTAACCCCCTGCCACCTCCTTTCACAAATACAGACACACAGACAAACATACACGCACACTCACCATTGCTGTCAGCCACCGTCCTTAGCGCTGAAACGATGGCGTCCCCAGGAACGCGAGGGCTCTCGACATACTTGGGCTTCCTGATTGGACCTGCAGGCAAAGCGCAGCAAGAGAAAGAGGGAGTGAGAGAGAGTTCTTGCCAGATTAACTTTTTCCAGATGGGGATTCAGAGATGAGGAGAGCCATCCGTTACAGAAAGAGACAGACAGACAGACAGTTCCCTGTGCTGACAGCCACTCGACTATCTGACAGTCAGTAGAGAGAGAGACGGCTGCAGACTGGAGACACCTAGCAGTGACCCACACACCGGCCAGCTCAGGGGAACGCCAACTACTGCAGCAGGAAACCACAGCAATTAGCCTTTTAGAAACGTTGCTACATATGTGTATATGAGAGTGGGCAGGACAGACAGATGGTGTAGACCCTGTAAGAGACTGCCGTGTTTGCAAGCGAGGGTGTTTTCCTCTGCGGTCACGGTAACTACGTGGCGGTTGTCAAAAAGGACTGAGGACGGTTTGTGGAGGGAGATCTAGGTTGTGTCCGAGCAGGTGCCGTTTCTGGGACAGGAGGTGTCTGAAATGGTGGGGGGGGGGGGGTCTCTTTTCTGTAACCTAGGTGAGGATTAGAGGGCTGCTTTCTCTCTCTCTCTCCTGTCCTCTCAGGTGGACCGGATTAGAAACAGCGATCCCAGTGTGGATCAGAACCTGAATGGCACCTGCACTGCCTCTGTTGGAGGCATTGTTCATTAGTAACTACTGATTGTGTGCGTGATTCACGTCCCCATCGGCAGGTCCCCAACTAGGTTAAATGCATTTCCAACATACAGATTAAGTTTCGTGAAAAACATACAATTGGGCAGTATAGTGTGAGAATTGGGGTTACTTTCAGCTTTAGGCATTATCAATAGGATTTAGGATTAAGCGTTAGGGATAGGATTAAGTTTTGCTATCACTAGGCTTTATTTCCAGAAGTAGATGAACTCATAGACCCTTTACAATTTACTTCAACACAGAAACTGACAATAATATCCATTTAATGAACTATGAAACTACCTTGTCTTCTGAACTTTACTATCAGGAAACAATGTTTCAAAACTGGTTAGAGTCAGAAATAGTATGTAGGACAATGTTGATCCATGTGTTTGTCAAACTGACATATTGACGGCGGTTAAATGTACTGACCCAACATGAAAATACAGAAGAGAAATTGTTCTAGGATAATGCTTCTTCTAAATGTGATTAAAAAATACTCCTGAAGATTAATTCCATAATGGTATTAGTGGTTGTTTCGACTGGGTGGGATCTGTTGTGATCATAAATTGTTTCACATTGTCTTTAATAATGTAGATGAGAATTAACATGTTTTATTCTATACAGCCCTTTTCTGCTCATCTTTATCAAGGGTACTAAAACTTAACTTTCAGTATAGTATAATATTTCAGTGTTAACATTATGAATAAAACCAGATATTAAGAAACTATTATGTATTAAACTGCTAACAGAACTGCTTGTTTGCTAGCAAGAAGACTTGGATATGCCCATGTGCTTTTGTGCTTTTTATAGTGCCTAAGAGGCATTTGAGGCACTGAATGTGCGCAGATGTTCTCTGCCATGACTCCTTAGTCTGTAAAAATCACCCTAGGAGACTACATTCGGAAATAGTGATGTTGAATTAATTTTGTCTGTAAAACTCCTCTCCGCTAAATTGTCTATTTCACTTTTATCGCTCTTTTCATGTTATTTCTCAGTAAAATCCCAATTATGCTACCCTGTCATCTCAATTGCCTATTTGACCAACTCCTCTCTCCTAATTTCTTGACACATCCCCAGTCAAGAGTAACATCTGTTAGTCTTGCTTTCGCCACAAAAGTTATTTCTTTCGTGGCAACTCCCTTGCCAGTTTGGAACTGTTCAATGCTACATGGCTGTCTGTCTGGTAACCAACAGCTCTACCAAATTCTCTTCATTAAGCCTAATATTAATGACCTCCCTTGAGTTCAGAATCCCAAGAACTGAGTTTATAGTTGTGATTTTTATTGGTGATGGTGTTTTCTGGTAACGTACGCTACCGTTCAAAAGATGGGGTCACTTAGAAATGTCCTTTTTTATTTTTTATGTCCATTAAAATAGCATCAAATTGATCAGTAATAGTGTAGATGTTGTCAATGTTGGAAAATGACTACTGTAGATGGAAATGGCTGATTCTCAATGGAATATCTATATATGCGTACAAAGGCCCATTATCAGCAACCATCAATTCTGTGTTCCCATGGTGCATTGTGTTTGCTAATCCAAGTTTATCATTTTAAAAGGCTGTGTGATCATTAGAAAACCCCTAATTATATTACTGACGCACAGCTGAAAACTGTTGTGCTAATTAAAGAAGCAATAAAACTGGCCTCAGAGATTCGATTACAAGCTCAAAATGACCAGAGGCAAAGAACTTTCTTTTGAACATCGTCAGTCTATTCTTGTTCTGAGAAATAAAGGCTGTACCATGCGAGAAATTGCCAAGAAACTGAAAATCTTGTACATCGCTGTGTACTACTCCCTTCACAGAAGAGTGCAAACTGGTTCTAACCAATTTAGAAAGAGTGGGAAGCCCCAGTGCACAACTGAGCAAGAGGACAAATTCATTAGTGTCTAGTCTGAGAAACAGACGCCTCACAGGTCCTCAACTAGCAGCTTAAATAGTACCCGCAAAACTCCAGTCTCAACGTCAACAGTAAAGAGGCGAGTCTGGGGTTCTGGCCTTCTAGAGTTCTTCCTCTGACCCCAAATTTTTGAATGGTAGTGTGCACTCCAACTGGATGCTTTAAATCTTTACTAAATTGAACAAGCCCCCACCAGATCATACCACAATGTTTATGATATGAATGTCTATGAATAATTTGACTCTCATAGATATTATCACTAATATACCTTAGTGATAATATCTAAGTACACCGCTGCAGTTTTCTAACACATCCTGTCATTAATGTAGCAGCCAGTGTTTGCTGCAGTACCTCTGTTAAACGCAATCTTTTTATTTCTGTCAAAGGTCTACTAAAACACTTTATTGAGGTGGACTTCATTCACATCTGGGCATCTATTCACTGGCCTAGAATATACCATATATTCTGTTGAGCTTGCCTATTCTAATTTTGAAAACTCTTTATTTACAGTCCTTAATAAGCATTCCCTACCCAAAAACCCCTGGTATAGCACTACATTTTCTGAACTGATTCAGAGTAAACTGCTGCTCTGTCCTCCATACACCCATCTGATAGACAACTCATCAGAACAACAAGGAACCAGAGCACTCAGACAACCAGGAAAGTAAATTAATTAGTTGCAGAAAATGTGACGTGGGGCATAACCAATTGTTAGTCACTGCCTAGCAATTGGTCATGTTGTTATGAGACCAGTTTTCTTTTTGTCACTCTTACCCCCTTTTGTCTCCACAATTTTGTGATATTCAATTTGTTATTAAGCCCTTGATTCATTGCAGAAACTCCCAGCAGACATGGACCAGTCGATGTTGAGATTAATGTCTATCCAAGCACATTCAAAGTTGTTATGGTTCTTGTAACACTGCTTGCTGCACTAGGAAGTCTACATCAGAATCCTTACACGCTGGAAGGAACACACTTTCCAGCTTTTTATCCCAACTGAGCTCACATGGTTAGACAACAAAACCATATTTGATTAATAATTCCCAAAGCCTGGGCAACTGTACCGCTCCCCCTTGGGCCCTGTGGGCAAATCCGTAAGCAAGATTTGAGGAATTCAGTGTTAATCCAAAAATAGAACTCACAAATATTGTTGACAAATTTCAATTTTTAATCATTAAATTGCTAGATGAACAAGAGGCAAATTTTGAGATGTCAAATATTCACCTGGGAAAAAATTAGCAAAATGCATTCTCTGGCCATGATTTGACATTAACATTTGGATTATCTCGTGGAATATCTTACTACACAATGCAGCTGTTACTGTCATGAATTACACAGGAAGGGGTTGCGGATCCAAGCATAGAGCGCCCTTTTAGTTTTAGATGAATTAACACTGAGTGCAAAAAACCAAGCCCAAGGCCAGGCATAGAAAGTCAGTACACGATAAGGCAAAAATGCCGAAGGCAAAGGTATATGGTGTGATAGTTCTGTTGACCTTTTGTAAAAAAAAATTGATGAGTGTTGTAACTGTGTGTATGTACGTGGGTGTGTGTATGTACGCATGCAGATGTGTGTATCTTTCCCCACACATACATCCCTGTTTGAAGAGCACAGTGCAGGGCCATAACATTCAAAAGGAGGCTGCCTGCGATTCCATTCTCCCTGTGACGGCAGCACTATCAAAAGACATCTCTGTACAATCATCCTTCTTCGCACACAGCTCGCCTCTCTTTGGCTTGAAAGACATCATGATGGGCCAGAAAAAAAAAATTTCTTTAGAGAAAGGAAAATGCTCCGCAACAAAACCCTGCGTGTGTATCACACTGGCAACACAGAACACTTAGTCTATAGCACATGTTTATCTGAGGGCATCACATCAACCCTTCAGAGAAAGTACCCAACTCTATAATGTACAGCATCAAAAATAAACTAGTATCGTTACAATAAAAAGAAAGCAATCTTGTGTGATTGATGGATGACTAGACTTGGGAACACCCTGACAGTTTAGAATATTTTGTTTGTTTTGAAGTATTTTGTCAGTTTTAAGTGAAAAGGCTCTAATGAGAAAGTGTTTATAGAACAGATTAATTTGTTGATTAAAGCAACATTGTATGAAATCATATGAGCAAAGCTATGGGAATTCCATAAAGATATGGGAATGATTCATGTCTTTCTTGAAAGTCACATAAGTAATCATCACATAGGCATGGTATTCGGGAGTCTGTCAGCTTTTCTGGGGCATTGTGTTGCCGTATTGTTCTCGATACGGCATTCAATTTAGTACTGAAGAAGGATGTTTTTCTTTAAGCCTTCAAGCAAAATGAAAAACTAATGTGATGACATGCCAGATGAGTTTGACGGATGTAAGTACCAACCCATAAATGTGTGCCTATTATTTGTCAAAATTAAATGCATCTGGCACAATGCTTTGTATTGTTGTTTTGCTTTGATTTGCTTTATATGGATTTTGGCCGATCAGGGCAAAAAAAAAAGAAAAGGGCTAAAATAAAGAAAAGGAAAAATAGATACAATCAAGTGTTTCATTAATAAAATACAATATAATAAAATACAAATCAGTAGGAGCAATAAACATGAACAAAAAGCAGTAAGGAGAAATTAATAGCGAGAAGTAAAAAAAAAACCCAGACACGTTTCTTCCTCGTCTCTGTTTTTCTTTTCTCTTTCCCTGTCCGTCGCACTTTGGCCTGTTGTAACCCAATCTAGTTCTCCTCTAGTGTTCTGTAATCAGAGGACTGCATGTGCAACCCCAGCCATAACAAAAACATTAGATGGAAAAGGATTGCCATTCCCTAGTCCCACATTATACCCCACCCCCCACCCCCGTGTGTATGTGAGTGTGTGCGCCTGGATCTCTGACTCAAATGGAACATTAAGGCGGCCAGTGTGGTGGTGCTCTGAATCACCCTGGTTCCCTCAGCAGTGATCTTGTCTTCAGATAGTGTTCCAGGCAGCAGCCAGCCCTGTCAAAGGCACTGAAACCAGCCACTAGTCACCACCATGCAGCTTCAGCTTGATTCATACTGCCATCTATGGATCTAGCACTTGAAATGCACAGAGCGTAGCCAGGGTGACATGGCCAGCTGCTTTGGTGCATGGCAATCATAAGGAGACTGTCTAAGTCCTATGTCAGTAGTCTTAATACACCTCCATGACATACAGTATGTGCATGCAAGCCATTACATTAAGGTAATATAGGCTTAAAGGTGGGAAATCACAATTATTTAGACAAAAAAGCAATTACAGATGAGCAAAGAGCTCCCCCCAAAACGAGGGCACATCTCCACCCCACTGAGTGAGGACGGGATCTGCGTGGAATTCATGTTCTATATACCAGGGAGGCAGAGGTCTTCAGGGAGATCTCAATCAACTAAACTACATGTGTGCAAGAGGCTGAATCCATCAAATCTGTCTTTTAATCAACCTGTGGCTGATGATACATTTGCAAGAAATAACTTGTTTTCCCCCAAAATAATCCAGATTTAGAGAAACAAAAAAACAAAAAAAAAGGTGATTTCCATTTAACCTGTGAATTCTGGGAGGGTTACTGGAATTTTGCAGCAGTTTCAGGTTAGCTCCATGGCTGAGTTGAAGGTAAATGTTCCATTTAAAAGTCCCTTCATCTGTGGACGGTCAGGCTCAACCTATTGCCCAAGAGTCACACAGAGACAATTAGCCAAGGGGCAGAGGGGAGACAGAGGCATAGCTGTTTTAGAAAGTAAATTCATCTGGCCGGGGACTAACCTTCAATTAATCACCACACGCTAATGTATTCGCTCCATTCAAGCATTTCATTTGAAAACTTAAATGATACAAAGGCTTGAACATTGCGATTATGTCAGTGCAGTTATACCACAGCAGCTAAAACTGAAACTTCACTGTACTAGGTTCATTCATTAAAAGGGCAATTTAGGTAAACAGGAAAATTGACTCCCAGGTCTGGCCAGCAGGTCATAGAGCAGCATAGATAGTTATTTATCCCCTTCAAATCTCCACCCTAGATATAAGTCTTTCAAGTTTAGGTGGAAGCCTTTATCATAGCTGCCTGCTCCTTGAGAGCGCCATTACGAGCTCTGCTATTCTGCACTGAAGACCTCCCCAATGAAAAACTCCACTGTTTAATAAGCATGAAAAAGGTTGGAAAGTGAATGAGGGTGCTGAGACGTTAAGGACAGACCAAGGAGAAGCAGACATTACGCCAGCTCCCTCTCACTCAGTGCATCACAAATGGCCCCTTTATCCAACTATAGTATACTACTTTGGTCATGACAGTGTACTTCTTTTGTCAGAAGCAGTAAAACATGGAAGCAGTTAATGCGGGGCATTGATTTCTTTCAAAGAGGTCCTGGGGAATTGTTTTTGTATAACAGCTGTCAGACAGTTGATTCTGGTGACTTTTTTGACACAGGCATGACAGTTAAACTTTAGTCTTATTTTACTCTGATAACAAATGAAAAGTCTTGGGTGTTGTATCGTTTATGTGATGATGAATGTGGTTTCTAGTGTGTCCACTTGGAATAAATGTTGATAGAGAAATCTAGAAAGCAAATAGTAAGACATAAAAATAAAGGTCCTGTAGATGTAAAGGAATGGAAAAAACAAAAAGTTTTGGTTCACCAGCATTGGTTGTGTTAAAAGTCAGTCACTCTGATTTATTACCAACCAAATACACCATGAAACCCAAATAAAAAATGAGTACATTACACAGTTTATCTTTAAAGAATAAATGTATTCCTAGTTACAAGTAAAATGGTATATTTTTCAATTTCAATTTCTTAAAAATGTCTTTAAAAACATTTTCAACTGCACCTTTAAGAACAGGAGGTTGCCATAGAAACTGAGTCAACAGCACTTCTACATGCACCGGCCAATCACTCACTTGAATCTGACTGTCTTCTCTAGTAATCTGATGTCTTCTCTGGCCAGTGCAAACTAACATAGGGACATTTCCAATAAAAAATGATTTTGTGCAGGTAAATAATCGGTCAACACCCCACTCCAGTAGGCTATGCGCATATTGTTATTGCCATTGTGCAACTGAGATTTTGAATACAGCTATGAAACACAATGTCAGAAATACTTTAAAAACATCAATAGTGTGTTTTTGGAGCACAATTAATCATAACGTGCAAATACTTAAAATTATTCTTTTTCCCAAAAAAAAGTGACTGTAACTTGGACTGCATGTTTCCACTGTCGACCTATACACACCACCCCGGGAGACAAAATCACATTGACTGTGAAACAATAATCACAAATGAAAATGCATTAACAAAGCTTGGAGCTCTCAGAAGAGCCCTTGCAGAGAGGACAAATAAGTATTATCTCAGCGTGACGTCTTCCAAGACAACCACAAGCTCATCCCAGTAGGGAAGAAAGCAGAAGAAGGGGAGAACACAGGGAGAGAGGGGAAACGCCAGTCTCACAGCTCCATGGAAAACAACCCATAGGATTGTGCCAAATCGTACTCTTTTCCCTATACAGGGCATTACTTGTGCCAAGTAATGTACTATTTAGGAAATAGGGTCCCATTTGGGAGGCAACCAGGAACTAGACAGTTTATTTTAATTCAGCAAAGAGTTATGAAAGGCGTGTAACAAGGAGAAAAACAGACGGCAGGACATGCAGCATTCCTGCCACATACAACAGACGGCAGGACATGAGGCATTCCTGCCACATACAACAGACGGCAGGACATGAGGCATTCCTGCCACATACAACAGACGGCAGGACATGAGGCATTCCTGCCACATACAACAGACGGCAGGACATGAGGCATTCCTGCCACATACAACAGATGGCAGGACATGCAGCATTCCTGCCACATACAACAGATGGCAGGACATGCAGCATTCCTGCCACATACAACAGATGGCAGGACATGCAGCATTCCTGCCACATACAACAGATGGCTGGACATGCAGCATTCCTGCCACATACAACAGATGGCAGGACATGCAGCATTCCTGCCACATACAACAGATGGCAGGACATGCAGCATTCCTGCCACATACAACAGATGGCAGGACATGCAGCATTCCTGCCACATACAACAGACGGCAGGACATGAGGCATTCCTGTCACATACAACAGATGGCAGGACATGAGGCATTCCTGCCACATACAACAGACGGCAGGACATGAGGCATTCCTGTCACATACAACAGATGGCAGGACATGAGGCATTCCTGCCACATACAACAGACGGCAGGACATGAGGCATTCCTGTCAAATACAACAGATGGCTGATTCCACCTGTGTAGTTTCTTGATATTAAACAAACTATCAAATAACAACCCTTCTAAAACAGCATGGGTGTGGTTCCCCTAGTTGCTGAACAAAAAGAAAGGCTTTCATTTCGACCAGGACTGTTATTAATGTTGTCTATTAGTATTGTTATATCTTTAGGGATGACTGGTAACCGATGACTGACATACTACCTTATTCTGTATTCTGTATAATATTTATATAATGCTTTCATAAGGTTGCGATCAATAGGAAATGACAGGCCATGGCCCAATATTTCATATATGCCTCCTTCCATTGAACTTAATTGAAGTTGTGAATGTTCCGGCTTGGTGAAAGTAATACGTTAGTCACCCTACTTCCACCCATTTAATCCCTTATAGTCCTGTGCTTACCTAAAGGTAGAATGCCTTTTTGAAGCAGGACGCAGTGGAGTGGAGTTAAACAGCCATGTAGGAGTATGGGGCAGGCAGAATGCCAAGCAGACTGGTCCAGTCTCAGAGATAGGCAGACGTGAGACGTGACGAGCACTCTGCATACTGGCGTTCCACACTAACGCTCACATCGCCATGACCACTGAGCTGACACAAGTGTGCCAGAGAACGAACACAAACACACACACTTTACCATGCCAGCTATTATGCTACAAAACTCATTTAAATATTATTACTCAGTCTGTTGATGTCAGTCAACTTTCCCTGTCTGTACTTCTTTAATCAGTGTTCCCACATCCTTTAAGATGGACTCTGACTTTTTCTGAAACATAATGTGGCTCTGTGTGACAACAGAAAAAGCACCTTTGACAGAATACCCTACTTTCTACTCTTGTGACGTCATAATACAGCTCATCAGTTCTCCAACATAATGAACAAAAGTCTATAAAAGTATGAGACACTGAGCATTGGTTAATTCCTCATGCAAAACAAATGAGGAGAACAAGACACATATCTCAAAATGATAAGCAATTAGGTCTACTCTTTGGCCTTCCATTCTAGTCAACCAATCAAGCGTTCTAGTTTTTGGGGATTATTATATCACATTGATAATGACTGACAATGTAGACTGATATTGACATGAACAGATACATCTATTATTTCATTCATAACCAAGATTATTGAGGATAATGCAGTATCTTTCTGAAACAAACAAGTATGGTAATATTGCAAATGGGTAAAATGCTTTATACATGTTTAATAGTCATGTCTATTGTCAACCCCTCTGTTTTAGATAATGAAATAATGAATTATGCATGTGTCTCTGCTGGGAACACGCATTCTCTCATTTCTGAAGAAAATCCCAAACACAAACATCATAAAGACCTCCCTCTTCTGAGCTATAATGAAAACTATATAGAAAACCAGACTTACAACAAAAGCTATTCTTATCCAGGAAGTATCTGAAACAAAAGTATTGGTAAGAAGAAACCATTCACTAAGCACCATATTATTGTTTTTCTGCACAATTATAAACAATGGATCCTTATGGGCTTTGGTCAAAAAAGAGTCACAGAAAAGAGGCAATAGGTCTAGTACTGCTGGTCTAGTACTGCTGGTCTGGTACTGCTGGTCTAGTACTGCTGGTCTGGTACTGCTGGTCTAGTACTGCTGGTCTAGTACTGCTGGTCTGGTACTGCTGGTCTAGTACTGCTGGTCTGGTACTGCTGGTCTAGTACTGCTGGTCTAGTACTGCTGGTCTAGTACTGCTGGTCTGGTACTGCTGGTCTAGTACTGCTGGTCTAGTACTGCTGGTCTGGTACTGCTGCTCTGGTACTGCTGCTCTGGTACTGCTGGTCTAGTACTGCTGCTCTGGTACTGCTGCTCTGGTACTGCTGGTCTAGTACTGCTGGTCTAGTACTGCTGGTCTGGTACTGCTGGTCTGGTACTGCTGGTCTAGTACTGCTGGTCTAGTACTGCTGGTCTGGTACTGCTGGTCTGGTACTGCTGGTCTAGTACTGCTGGTCTGGTACTGCTGGTCTAGTACTGCTGGTCTAGTACTGCTGGTCTAGTACTGCTGCTCTGGTACTGCTGCTCTGGTACTGCTGCTCTGGTACTGCTGGTCTAGTACTGCTGGTCTAGTACTGCTGGTCTGGTACTGCTGGTCTGGTACTGCTGGTCTGGTACTGCTGGTCTAGTACTGCTGGTCTGGTACTGCTGGTCTGGTACTGCTGGTCTAGTACTGCTGGTCTGGTACTGCTGGTCTGGTACTGCTGCTCTGGTACTGCTGGTCTGGTACTGCTGGTCTGGTACTGCTGCTCTGGTACTGCTGGTCTAGTACTGCTGGTCTGGTACTGCTGCTCTGGTACTGCTGCTCTGGTACTGCTGGTCTAGTACTGCTGGTCTGGTACTGCTGGTCTGGTACTGCTGCTCTGGTACTGCTGGTCTAGTACTGCTGGTCTGGTACTGCTGGTCTGGTACTGCTGGTCTAGTACTGCTGGTCTAGTACTGCTGGTCTGGTACTGCTGGTCTGGTACTGCTGGTCTAGTACTGCTGGTCTGGTACTGCTGGTCTGGTACTGCTGGTCTAGTACTGCTGGTCTAGTACTGCTGCTCTGGTACTGCTGCTCTGGTACTGCTGCTCTGGTACTGCTGGTCTGGTACTGCTGGTCTAGTACTGCTGGTCTGGTACTGCTGGTCTAGTACTGCTGGTCTGGTACTGCTGGTCTGGTACTGCTGGTCTGGTACTGCTGGTCTGGTACTGCTGGTCTAGTACTGCTGGTCTAGTACTGCTGGTCTGGTACTGCTGCTCTGGTACTGCTGGTCTGGTACTGCTGGTCTAGTACTGCTGGTCTGGTACTGCTGGTCTGGTACTGCTGGTCTGGTACTGCTGGTCTAGTACTGCTGGTCTAGTACTGCTGGTCTGGTACTGCTGGTCTGGTACTGCTGGTCTAGTACTGCTGGTCTGGTACTGCTGCTCTGGTACTGCTGCTCTGGTACTGCTGGTCTAGTACTGCTGGTCTGGTACTGCTGGTCTGGTACTGCTGGTCTAGTACTGCTGGTCTAGTACTGCTGGTCTGGTACTGCTGGTCTAGTACTGCTGGTCTAGTACTGCTGGTCTGGTACTGCTGGTCTAGTACTGCTGGTCTAGTACTGCTGGTCTAGTACTGCTGGTCTGGTACTGCTGCTCTGGTACTGCTGCTCTGGTACTGCTGCTCTGGTACTGCTGGTCTAGTACTGCTGGTCTGGTACTGCTGGTCTGGTACTGCTGGTCTGGTACTGCTGGTCTAGTACTGCTGGTCTGGTACTGCTGGTCTAGTACTGCTGGTCTAGTACTGCTGGTCTGGTACTGCTGGTCTGGTACTGCTGGTCTAGTACTGCTGGTCTGGTACTGCTGGTCTGGTACTGCTGCTCTGGTACTGCTGGTCTGGTACTGCTGGTCTAGTACTGCTGGTCTGGTACTGCTGGTCTAGTACTGCTGGCCTGGTACTGCTGGTCTGGTACTGCTGGTCTGGTATTGCTGGTCTGGTATTGCTGGTCTGGTACTGAAAACTGGGGATGTCCCCTCTTGGTATAATACGTCATTGCATCAAAGTGAAAATGAATCTTCATTATAAAAAAAGTATTTCTAGGACTTGCAGGATATTAGGGGCTTCGCACAGACCCAGCAGATATTCAGTTCCCCGTAGAGTATGCTTTCTTTTTCGCTTTAGTCAAACGGAATGCCTTCCCACACAAGGAGACAGACGCCGTAGCCCATAGCAACAAAAAAAAACGATTAATGACATGAGAACAGTGGTTTGCTATAAGTGATTTTCCATTAGTGTGAAGAGAAAATTGAATATGTGCAACAGAAAGATGCATTTAAAACTAGATTTCAAAACAATGATCTATGTTGAGAAATGGCACCCTTTTAAAAATGTTCTGTCTTTCTAAAATCGGAAACTGAACATTGATTTGGAAGGGGAGACAAAAAAGTGTTTGGCAGACAGGGCAACTGCAGAGGGGAAAATAATGTTGAGAAAACATTCACTCAAACTTGAATGTGGAAATGAAAGTCACCCTCTGGCAAAAAAAGACAGTATATCGCAACGTCTGCTTCGCGTGACACCGCAGCTCCTCTTCCTCTCCGGCGCTCCACACCTCCAGTGTTCTAACCACTGGCCCGAGTGTGATGGCAGCAGCGCACTCCGAGGACCCACCTGTTGTCACGTAGCCATTGGTTCACTATATATTTTGTTAGTTAGAATTGAACCGTCTCCCTTTGAGTTTTCTTGATTTTTTCCACTGCACGCTTGGCACTCGCACTGTCACATATATATCAGTAACTATCACTTCAAATACATTTGGGTAAATCACTTTTAGACTTAACAGAAATTTAACCCAAGCTTTAAGTTTACCGCATTATATAGCCAATTTACGGGACATCGGTTTGAATCATGAAATATAGCCGAAACACACACAGAGCCATGCTTAAAGGTCAATTAAATTTTTTACAACTTAATGATGGTGGACCCTGAGCGTAGTCTATAGGCCAATAGAAACAACAGTTTTCTTAAAAACAGTAATGGAAATTTCCGTTAAGTTTAATCATCGTTAGCTAAAATCAATGGAAGTAGTGACAGTATGAGAGGATGTTGTTTTTTTAATGGTCAATTCACCTTTAAGTAACATTAAACAAAATATGTAATATAGATTTCAGGTGTTTTTGACATTTCAGGTGTTCTTACACATTCCCATTCAAATTATTTACAGCGAGGGATGCTACAGACTTCAGTTTCTTTTGACTCATTCACCATTTTCCAGGTAATTAACCATCTAAGATCAAGTTCTTTAAGCATTAATTCAGTGTTTACTGCTTTTCAGCAGTGATGATACAGTGCTCTGACATAATTCTAATCTTCACACTATAGCCTATTATGCTACTATTATCCTGTCGAGGTAAACCCAACCTTTTCAGTGTTACAAAGCCAATATTTACTGTTCATAAAATCTTTGTTCTCTTATAATCAATAGTCCTTCAAGCAATGCTATTTCATAGGCCTGTATTTATTTCCTGTTTACATCGGAACAGGGTCAACACATAACCCTGAGGCACTAAACGAAGATTGTACATGCGCCATTTGAAAGGATAATGCAACTTTAAAGGACACTGTTGTGAAAGGTGAATGGCAACTAACCATGTCTTTCTCTCTTTCTCTCAACTGAATTAGTCTGACGTGGTATTTGTGGGCAGGGCAAGCCTAGCTCTGACATTTACGTGGCTGCCCTTCATCCTGTCTGATAGCAGGAGAAGCACTGGCTCAAACATCAACCATCACTCCAGGATATACTGCTGGGTAAATGTCTGGTGAACTGTGGTAGGCCTCTCCCTGTATATCTGTCCACCCACTGCAAATTGTAGATCTGTGATAAGACAAGAAAAAAATCATTCCACTGAGTGCCTTCATACAGACACAGTGGGATGTCCTAACACAGGGCTTAAGGAGACTGCAGGTGGTAGGGGGGACATTGAGGTGAAGGAGGACATTGAGTCCTCCTTCACATAACTCTGCATCTGCTTGGCTGATCAAGTGAAGAAAAAGAGGTATCTGAGCCAAAGAGAACTGGACCCAAAGGTCCCCAACAAAGCATAAAATTTGCATTGAGTTCCATGGTTATTTTGTACACAAGCAATGGCCCAAGAAGGCAATAAATATAATAAGAACTGCTGTTTTGTTTCCCTAAAGCATGCTAGCATGGCAAATATCGGTCTGATTCCCGCTCATGGTCATCTCTGGTGGGAGGTGTGAAGCAAAAACTCTACTATCTTCTTAGTTGAAATCCACTGTCACTAGTAAAACATGATATTGGAACAGAAGCAGTGCAGTTATTGGTATATCTGGGGAAAAAGCGCTGCAAATGTACGGCTGAGAGGAGGCTGTTTGAATTTTGCTCATGGGGTCATCAAAGAGAAGGTGGGACTGGGTCAGACTCCCAGCCTGGCTGGGTGATGATTGGTGACCATGAAAACAACAGGCAGTTGAGAAAGCACTGACTGCACACAGAACGACCTGTCGTGACCAGAGGAGGTCACTGTGGAGTAGCCCAGGATTCTGGAATGACCCGGTGGCAGCCGGAGGGGAGCACGGCCAGTCAGTCACACCATTCACACCAGGTGCCCCCTCCTCACAGCAGGCCAACCTCCTCACAGCAGGCCAACCTCCTCACAGCAGGCCAACCTCCTTACAGCAGGCCAACCTCCTCAGGACCTGTAAACTTGAGGTCCTGTGCAACACGTGTTGGCACTGGGCTCATTGTACACGCTCTGCTTAGCGGATCAAAGCAGCAGCAGTAAGCAGCGCCACCAGGCCCATGTGGCTCAGGCATCCGTCACGCTCCTAATTGCCTTGCCGTTTCTTCTCTGTTGTTTCTGTGAAGTCCTCATGAAAGGAAACCCATTAAAAGCAAGCCTTCTACCACAATGCTATAGATTATCCAATCTTTCTGGAAATGAAGCAAGCCACAAAGGCGTTGTGATCAGAGCAGCCACTTCCCAGAAAAGGTCAGTGTGGATGGATGGGGAGGGGTAGGATGGGGGCAGGATGAGCAGAAAGGTGGAGAGAGATGGGTGGGTTGACTAGTGTGGTAGTGACAGGACTGGAGGTGGCAGAGGCAGTCACTCCCCCAAAGCCTTCTACCCTGCACCGAGACTTGGATGCTCAGTCACCCTGACTCCAGGCATGTCACCCTGACTCCAGGCATGTTTCCGAGCTGCCCGGATGAATCAGAACATCCCAGGTTCACTTACTTTCTCTATGTCTCCTAGCCTCCTTCTCTCTGTCTCGTTATCTCACTTTTTCTATTTCAGTCTGTTTCTCTTTCACTATCATTTTCACCCTCTTTATATAACTCAGCGTTTCTCTGGCCCTTTTCTCTATATCAGTCTCTGTTTATCTCAGTCTCCTTCTTTCGGACTCCTTCTGTTTCACTTTTCTGTCTCTGTTTCTTTCACTCTGACTCCGTCGATCTATCTGGCAATGACGTGTGTATTATAGGGTAAGATCCTGGGTCAAGACATTTCCCTTTGGGAAAACAAACTAGAACAGTAAACATTCACACACACTCTCCCACGGTAAGATTTTGCTGTGGATTTGAAAGACATTTGACAGAAGTATCAAAATCAGTATGGCAACCGTATTTTAATAGGAGCTGGGATGTTTCCAACAGTATTACTATGGTATGTTAAAGTGTAGGTGTGAAATCTCCCCCTTCAGTTTTACACATACTTGTGAGCAAGACAGTTACCCACCACTGGCATCCCCCTTTTCTCTTTTTCTGAACACAATCTTATCTGGTTTGCTACTCCCTTGCTATACCCCCTCAAGGGCCTATTATACATAGAAGTTTACACTATTGTTTTATTTAGATGAACAAGACTGTTGCCAGATATGCATTGGAGATTTAAATTTTAAAAATTGTGTCAAACGGTGAAAATGCCAATTGTCTCACACCACATTCCAAGGTAACTTGAGACACTTGTCCAACAGATACTCCTTGCGACTACTGAGGCTTAAAGACAATGTCTTGCTCAGTGTGTATTGAAAGTCTTGTTCTGAAGTCCTTCCAGCTCCAAGTATGAACACAATCAGAAAAAAAACTAATTGGGAATAACTACAAAACATCTCACACTGGAACCTAAAAAGTTTTACTATTACCAGCAACAGCACTTGTTTAACAGAGACTACCATGTTAGTTAACAGGCAAACAACATTCCCAGTGAGTTCATAAACTTTCCAGGTCAGTGGTCTGGCCGAAACGCTGCATGAGTTTACCCTTATCAATATATCTGCACAGATTGAGATGGAAAACTCACAAATGAAAATGTAGTGCACCATCACTGCATATTGTTTGATCAAAGTTTGATGTTGGGGACATGTTAGGCTGCCTGTTTCTATTTTCAAATGATTGATTTCCTCTTCATCTATTGCTGATTTCCCTCTATCCTGGATCCCTGATAGAAACAATCCCCCTCTCTCTCCCTCTTCCCCTCCTTATTTCTCAGTCAATATGCTTTTCATCATAGCTGCCTTTGATGGGTTTAAAACAATCATGGCAAATACATAACAGTGCCTGAAGGATGGCGAATTAAAGGTGTTTTTAGTTGAGTGGAAGGTGAGGCAAAGGGGAAGGCTCAGGCAACTTCAAAAATGTCCAGATGTGGGCTTCACATTCCTCTACTTGACTAAGGTTTTCCTTGGCTTTAACAAAGACCGCCAACAATTCTACTTTTAGCACAATAAATTACTGACTAAGCATATTTGCAGACGAAGCCTCTTTTGAAATCATGTTAATTTGCATAACATATGCTTCTTGCTCTTTAAACTCACAAGCCCAATGTTAGAATGCTAGAGCGCTGTGGACAGAATCGGAGAAAAAGAGCATAACAAATGAGGTTTGAGTGGGAAAAAGCTGAGGCAACCACAACCTCTCAAATGAAAACAGCCTTCATCAGAGGTTACTGTTCCCAAGCTAATCTGTAGCTGAAATTAGAACAGGATACACCCGATTAGAATTCATTCCAAGCAGGCAAAAAACTATACCAAAATACAGTTCCAATTGGAGCAAGTCCAATGGACCTTATCCATAGACGTCCATATTTGAATGTTCAAACTGAAGTTATGTGAGATTAAAAAATATTTTTTTATAAAGTGACCTATTGGCAGCATAACCTGGCCCCAAAACCAGACCAGTGGCACAGTGTTGTGTCTAGAGGCCAAAAGCATGCCAGCACAACTTGTACTAAAGGCTAGATCATGCCCTACCGGATCATGAAGATCCGGTAGGGCAAGAGTAACAACAAGCTTGGTCGTTGGAAAGACCATCAGCCTGACAGAAGCTGATCAAATAAAGAGAGATGGACAGAAGGAGGAAGACACCGTGAAACAAACAAACGCCTCCCCTTCACCGTGTCAACACACTGAACACACAAAGACATCGACAACAAGTGGACGGACCAAAACCTCTTTTCCTCCTGTCTTTCTAAGAGGTCCTTTATCAGGAAAAACGAACCGCAGGGCAACAGGACGTGTATGAGAGAATAACAAGCTGAAGGCTAAATTCCGTTTTTAAAAGCAAAAATGATTTTTGATCCTGGGGTACCAGCATGAGATGTTCAGCAATGATGCACTAATGCCCGAAGGAAGACAGGAAACCTCGCTTTCAGAGAACATCCACTGAGACTGAACCTATTCCAACCTGGGATTAAAACAGCACAGAAAATGCCAGAGAACAGAGTACATTTGAAGAACACTTTACGCCTGGCCTGGTAAATGTATATGAAGAGGTGTAGCTGCCGCAGTAACACTACAGTGCAGTAAGCGTAGAAATCAGGGGTGAGCTGTGGTGTGGTGGGGTGAACAGCATTAGGGTCAGAAGGTGTGAGGTGACGGGGGGTATAGGAGGTTAGGCTGCGGTCGGAGGCAGTACTTACCGGGAGATTTCTTGCTACTGCGGGAAGGCAACATGTAGGCCTGGCGTGGCAACAGGGGTGAGGAGGGCAGGGACATGGACACGCCCTTGGCCAGGCTCAGTCTGAACACATCCTCCGGGGTGTAGGGGTGGCGGGGGCCACCGGACTCATGGGTCTGGAGGGAATCGCCGACAGGCTGGCACCTTCGCTGGGCACTGTGGGTACTGTGGAGTTCACCCACTGAGAAGAAAGGACGGAGGACACGGATTAGAAAATTAACTCCAAACCCCATTAAAGAAAATAGCTTGAACATTTTGGAAACACTTAAAATGCATTTGCAAAATACATTTCAAATCTCCCGGAGGATCATACATACGGACACACTTATGTACGGAGTCATGGATGTCTAATCGACATGACGTTATTAAGACAGCAGAACGAACCCATCGCCCCAGTAAGGCCTTGGTCTAATTCTGTGTTCTGCACGGTCAAATGTGGTCCGGTCGACTGTTGCTCTTAGCCACACTGATGAAATTAAACTGACTGTTTCAGATGTTTTTCAGACACCAAGCTTAGTGGTATCAAATCTAGTTCCAGGGGGTCATCATGATCAGTGTTGGGCCAGTCCAGGGCAAAGTAAGATACACACTGTGAATGGAGTCACATGCACTGTGGGTCAGCATTAAGTCACAGACCCACAGTGTCTCTGTCACGAGACAGGGCTGCAGACGGGGCAGGACACCCAGTCTGAGGCCAAAAGAAGAGTGGTGTCATTAACCATGGAGCTGAGTTATCGCGAGTGACCATACTGACTGCAACCCCTGCCACCGAATAGGGTGATCCAGAAACCTTCGGACAAACCCACTGAGCAAATATTAGCCGTTACTGGCTGAGAACAATACTGAGAGCGTTCAAGCAAGTGTGTTTTTCAGCTCATGGGTAAGCAGTGAATAATGATCTAGAACTAATACATTACATTTAGCAGTGTGGGGTGGAGAATCCTGAGAAGCTAACAGCAAAACCTTCCGTCAGTGATACAACAAGCTTCTCCAAGATGGAAAACAGTATCTAGTCTACTCTATACATAGCAGTGCATCTCCTATTCGTTTTTTTCTGCAGGCAAAGTTATCGTGCGGCTGTGTCCAAAGGCGCTGTCTCTAACTCAAAATATTAGAGGTTCTCCTTTTGGCTGAAGAGAGATGACACTTTGAAATAGCTTTTCAATATCTACATGTGCTAGATGAATTCACGGGAAAAACTAGACTGACTTCAACTCTGTAGGGTTCAGCTGACAATAGATAACCTATGGGAAAAAGCCCTTTAAGGTCTCGTCTGAGTACATTGGACTGATAAGCCATTAGAAAAAAAACAATATCCTGTGGGCTAATCTCCCAAAACATGGGAGGCAGTGATAGATTTGAAGAGTACAGTACAGAGAGCTCATGTTCCCATCTTGCTCCCAATATATTTGTGCGAATAAGGGTCATTTCCAATTTTTCACAGAATGTTCAGCTCAACCAAGCATTTCTTCTTAAAAAAGAAAAACAAGAACCGGTTCTGCTAGTATATAGCCAGGCTGTGGAGTGTTTTCAATCATAAAGGCTTAAAGTGTTCCTGCATTAAACATAGTGAGAACTAGGCCAAGGATATTCCTACCTAACAGTTCCCCTGAGCTCCGGCTGCAAATGACCTGACCTAGCCACAAGGCCTCCAGCTAGCTCAAAGGTCTAAATGGAAAATACAGGCCCTTTGCCGAAGGCCAACTTGGAATGGAAAGACCATTCTGAGGAAGTTGTCTATTCAACAGAAACGCTGCCTTCTCAGGCTCTCGTCTAACCGGCCGCACATTAAAACGTCTGATTGATCCACCTCTAATAGGGCTGCTGCTCATGCGTCAACAGACAGAGCGGGCTGGATCATAATCACAGATGTGGGGAGCCACAGTCGTGCCCATTAGGCTTGGCTCTGTTCTGACGGCCATGCCAGCCTCTTGTTTGGGACCTTTTTCCCAGATAATCCCAGGCATGCTTTCCAAATGGCAACCTATTCCCTACAAAAATACAATCCCTGACCAGAGTTTTAAGGGTCCTGGTTGAAAGCTGCGCACTATACAGGGGAAAGGGTGCCATTAGGACAGATCCCATGACGCCAGTCTGGATCAGCCCACTAGTGGTCTGTTTCTATTAGCCAGTCGGGGCTCGGTTCCTAAGGGGAAATGAGTGTTGGCTGCTGGTAATAATCTGCCACAGACTGCTGTGTCCTCGCTGGGACACGGGGGACACAAAGCTGTCTTGTGTTTAAAAGGGCTCTTAAACAAAGAAGAATGCCAGAAAACAGAAACTGGCTCCGGTGCATTGACACCTCCGTATGCTTCCAGATGCGTGTCAAGTGTTTCCCGGCCATACTGCTGAGCCCCGCAGTCACTGTGACCCGGTCTAGAACTACTGACCACAGATCGCAATCCATATTCATCATTCAACACAATACCGAATATGTGAATATGCTATTTACCCACCTTCTCTGTTCTAACACACTTGACGCATCTGTGTGACTCAGTGACCATGCTGGCAGGAAGAACCCTACGCATTTTTTCAGAAGCAAAGATTGGCTTATTTCCTGACTTGTAGTCCATTAGGTACTGACCCAACTGAATGCAAAAGCTGACAAGACAAAAACATAGCGCTGCTGTCAGTAGAGCTATTGAGCTTGTTTAAACAGCCCTAACAGAACTCTGTCCTGAATAGAGCTGGCTGCTCCAGTCCAAGCACACACGAAAAGGGGGCCTAACACTGGACCCTCTAAAGACATTCTGGGAATTGTCTCAACCAATTACACCATCCAAAGAAGGAGGAAATAGTCTTTGTGTCAGAGAATCTCACACTATGTTTTGGTAAGTTTGGTAAGATCCTGATTGATTCCGCATACATTTCTACAACTTGCCCTAGCCAGCGAATGTAAGTTTTGCCTACATTTTTTACATTACTAAATGATTGTACCTTTTAAAGACAAAATTATGTACCTTTGCAGAGACAAAATATCTGAACTGCTATGAAAACAATGTGAGTTGTGAATAGACAGGGAAGGATATTGTTAAGACCATTGATATATGGATGAGAGCAACCACAGGCCGACCTATCAGAGGTCAAGCATTTGAAGCAGGACCTCCTCCGTTGCTATCCAAGTTGTGTGCAGTAACTAATGACCACACAGCTTCACCACAGTGTCAGGGTGTTATAGACAGAAAAGAGGGGGAAGGGCGAGAGAACCGCTCTATTCATGAACCCAAACTTTTAAAGAAGCCAAAGGAGTTACAAGGGCAATTAACAAAACCACTGCTACCATATTACAATACCACTTTTGAGAAGTAGCCATCAAAGAGAAAAGCTGTATTTCACGAGGGGCTCTGAGAGGGAGTGAGAGGCCTTTTATCACTGTGCTCCTGTTATGCTGGGTGCCAACAGTGACTTCAGTTCCCCTGTGTGCCAGTCAATGATGTAGGCCCAAATTCTTACTACAAAATTATATATAAAAAGGCTATTCTCACACTTCGAGAGCTAGACCTATTTACAATGACAGTATCCTTACTGTCACTCGATCTCTTTTGCTCGTAAAACAAAATCCAATTCCTTGACTGAAGGAGAGATCATAAACCCCTGTTTGGAACACTCCTTTGTGCCAGCGCTGCTAAACAGTGGGCGCTCGTCCTCAGCCATATTGCATGCTAAAGACATTACGACAAAGTTATAATTAAACCTGATGGTTTTTAAAAACAAGAGGCGCCACATAAAAGTTGGCCTTAAAACAGTTGCTGGCTGGACAGCGTGCTGGCTGTGTACTGGTGGCTGCATTGCCATCTGACCCAAACTATAACGCAGCGGAGGGAAACAGTCATGTGAACTCACCATGGGCTATTTCAGTTGCCTTTCCTTTAAGTCCTGGACCAGACCAGGCCTGCAATTTCAGCCCCTGCAGCGGTCCAAGAAAATCAAGTCTTTCTAATTATAATGCCCAGCACCAACATTATGTCAAAAATGATTACAGTCTGTTTCTAGCCTGTTTCTCCCTCATCACAGAGGAGGACCAAGCCAATGAGGACATGCCCTCCCCATAAAAAGCCTGATAATAATTAGTCATTGATTGAAAATGGAAGTGGAAAAACAGTTACTCGACTGGGACAGTTTTAGGCAATTCACAATTGGCTGTAGTCATCAACTACACATAAAATATGCTGGTTTAAGGAAACCTGACATTTAAATTTTAATCGCATTGAAATGAATAAAAGATAATAGTGTTAACTTGAGTTATTAGAGCAAAACACACAAAATGAGAACATTTCAAATCCTCAGTACATGATGTAGGCTGAATCGAGTTTCATATTGATATCCCTACCAAAGGGATATCCCCTGGCAGATTCGTGCAGGGTGGTAGTCTATATTAAGTTGGCCTGCTAAAGTGACTAACCACACAAAATAAATGTTAACCACACTGATTTAAGCATATTTATTTTTTCATATATAGTTTATGAGGCCCATTTTTCTCATTTTGCAATTTGAGCTGATGGCTGGTAGCACAGCTGAATGTTTAGAAATGGCTTTCGAGATGTAATTCTGGATAAAAAGTAAATCTGTACACTGAAATGTGATATGTCACTCCACACGAAGAAATCTAAAGCTCATCAGCCGTGTAATTGCACGACCGACCCTCAGTTGCAATAACCTATGAACAAAGAGGAGGAAACCTTCAGCAGGGACGAGCTTACGCCAGGCAAAAAATGCCCAACATAAAAGATGCTTGGTATTCAAATTGTGCCACTCGGCCTGCAACGGAAGCTCAGACAATCCTTATGGGCTTTCCCCTTGTTTGAATGAAGAAAATCATATTCATGGTTTACCTTGCCATGCCATTGGCCTGATATTTTCATAATGCAGGCTACTGGGGTTTCATCAGCATAACTGAAAGCGTTGGTTGTAATTTGTTAGATTTTGTTATTATTATTATTCAGTTTTCATTGCGGAAAATGAAAGGGCCAGTGCCTGTGAGATGGTAAGGTGTAGAAAGTTGAATCTTACCAGAATTTTAAATGGCACCGGTCTATAATGTCTCATGCAATGTCATGTAAATTGCACACGTGGTCGTACTTTAGCATATATGCTTACCAAATGAGACAGATTTGTAACATGTGGTAGGCAGGTCAGTCTTTGTAAGATCATTTGCTTCGAGGATGGAAAGACTAATCTGCATGTACCTAGGGATGTACCAACTGTGGACAAGGTTCTAATAACATTACTTTTTATTTATATTTTTTATTTAACCTTTATTTAACCAAGACAAAACCTGTGAGGTTAAAAGCCTCTTTTTCTAGGGGGGCATGGTAAGAGTAAAGATTTAGGATCTAGCTATGTTTTCCAGGATACAACAACAAAAACATGGCCACTACTAACTAATGAACTTTATGTTCGACAAAGGTCAAACTCATTAATGCCTATAAATCAGGCATAGATATTCTGATCTTAATAAAACCTGGTAAACATGTTGACAACAATGGTCAGCCATCATGTGTGAAATTAAGTTCAAATTGATGACACAGTGGAAATATAAAGGCCATGTCTTCATATACCTAAACAGTATGAATGTGAGTGGGGAAATACTACAAAAATGGCTCAGGTATATAAATCTACCAAAACTCTGAAGTGTGAACATTTTGTTTGACCTAAAGTAGAGGCTGTTGTTTGGGAAAAAGGTAATTCGCAAGCTCACTGGCTAGTTGCGGCTATACAGTTTTAGCTAGACTGATGGAAAATGTAGGGACGGATTTGTGGACACAGATAAAGCCTAGTACTGGACTAAGAAATCTAGTTCAATAGAAGCTTGATTTCTTTAGTCCAGGACTAGGCTAAATTGTGTCAGTGAGAGTGGCCCATAGTGTTTAAAGACAGCATATTGATATTACATGCAACATTTTATCAGGATCAATAAAAAGTACCGGAGGAGTAGCATTTTAAAGCATGGAATGTAATTGAAATGTGTGGAAAGTAGGCTAAGGAATATTGAAGGAGCAAATTATAGGGAAATGTCTAGTTTGCTTTGTTGGTGGCACAGTGTGTACACTGCTGAAAGCAGCTTTAATTCTTGGTTTGTATTTTTGTTTATTAGCTCAGTGTGTGTACTAGAGGTCAACCGACTGATCAACCTGGATGGGCAAATAATTTTCAATAATACATTTGCCAAAAGTTCTAAAAACCTGTTATTGATTAGTCGTTATGGCATATTGTGTGTAGATTGACAAAAAGATTGTAACATAACAAAAAATGGAAAAAGTTAAAGTGTCTGAATATTTTCTGAAAGCATTATTATAGACAGGGCAGGTTTTAACTTGAAACTGTGTATTTTTGCTGTGCATTTTAATATTTCTAAGTCTGATTTGATATTGTTGAAAGTATGAAATGGTTGATGGAGGATCCAAGCTAGCTAGCAAACTCTGAAGAAGTTCACTTATTGAAGCACCATAATTCTCCGTTTATAACCCACACCGTGTAAAAAAAACCAAATTTAACCGCATTCCTGGAGGATTATGACTTTTACATAGATTCAATATTAGAATTAAACATGTCACAGGGCGCTACCAAAATTAATTTGTTGAAGAATAAAATATGTTTTTGAGAACCCTGTAATGCCAATTGTATCATATTTGCTACATGAGTTTCTACGACCTCAACGTCATCAAGAAATCATCTGTGGAAAAGGTTTGCCAGTGGAAACGGTTTAAAACATTTAAACGTGTATTAGCCAAACCCATGTATTTCCCACTCTGGTTGAAAATGTTGTCAAAATCTGCATATAAACCGCTGTTTATAAACTGGAAATAACAGGCCCTTTTTGCAGGACAATCAGCGGCCTGGGCTGCACTCCTTTTTTTTGACCTACCAAAATTAAGTTGAGACCTATGCAAATTCTAGGATAATAATTAAGGAAAACACAGTGCAGTCTGTAGACAACGGCCATTCATCACTTAAGTGGAATTGCTATTAATTGTTAACTGTTAATCAGTAAAAAGTGCATAACGTATCTACAGGCTAATGCAACATGTTGCAGGCTGCTAGCTTTACTAAGTGCTTTGAATTATTCTTGAGGAGAATTCACACTTTACACTTAATATACAGTTGTGCTCATAAGTTTGCATACCCTGGCAGAAATAGTGAAATTTTGGCACTGATTTTTTAAAACGTGACTGATCATGCAAAAAAACTTTCTTTAAGGATAGTGATCATAAGAAGTAATTTATTATCACATCGTTGTTTGGCTCTTTTTTAAATCATGATTACAGAAAAAACCCAAATGGCCCGGATCAAAAGTTTACATGCCCTTGAATATTTGGCCTTGTTACAGACATACAAGGTGACACACGCAGGTGAAATTGACAATTAAAGGTGTATTTCCCACACCTGTGGCTTTTTAAATTACAATTATTGTCTCTGTATAAATAGTCAATGAGTTTGTTAGCTCTCACATGGATGCACTGAGCAGGCTAGATCCATGAGCCATGGGGAGCAGAAGAAAACTGCATAACAAGGTAATCAAACTTTATAAAGATGAAAAAGGATTTAAAAGATATCCAAAGCCTTGCAAATGCGAGTCAGTACTTATTATTATAAGTTCAATCACTTATTAAGAAGTGGAAAAATCGTGTATCTCTATATACCAAGCCAAGATCAGGTAGACCAAGAAAGATTTCAGGCAAAACTGCCAGAAGAATTGTTTGAGTTACAAACAAAAACCCTCAGGTAACCTCAGGAGAAATACAGGCTGCTCTGGAAAAAGACGGTGTGGTTGTTACATGAAGCTGCATGGTCGAGATGCCAGAAAGAAGCCTTTACTGCGCCAATACCACAAAAAAGCCTGGTTAAAATATGCCTGACAACACCTTGACACGCCTCACAGTCTCTGGCACATTGTAATTTGGAGTGACGAGACCAAAATGGAGCTTTATGGTCACAACCATAAGCGCTATGCTTGGAGAGGGGTCAACAAGGCCTATAGTGAACAGAATACCATCCCCACTGTGAAGGATGGTGGTGGCTCACTGATGTTTTGGGTGTGTGTGAGCTCTAAAGGCACAAGGAATCTTGTGAAAATGTATGGCATGTTATCACAAAATACTGGTAGACAATTTGCATTCTTCTGCACAAAAGCTGCGCATGGGACGATGCACGACAATGACCCTAACCACAAGGCCAAGTTGACCCTCCAGTAACTACAGCAGAAAAAGGTGAAGGTTCTGGAGTGGCCATCACAGTCTCCTGACCTTAATATCATCGAGTCACTCTGGGTAGATCTCAAACGTGCAGTTCATGCAAGACGACCAAAGACTTTGCATGACCTAGAGGCATTTGGCCAAGACGAATGGGCTGCTATGTCACCTGCAAGAATTTGGGGCCTCATAGACAACTATTACAAAAGAATGCACACTGTCATTGATGCTAAAGGGGGCATTACACAGTTTTAAGAACTAAGGGTATGCAGACTTTAGAACAGGGGTCAGTTTATTTTTTTCTTTGTTGCCATGTTTTGTTTTATGATTGTGCCATTCTGTTGTGACCTACAGTTTAATGTGAATCCCATAAGAAATAAAAGATGTGTTTTGCCTGCTCACTCATCATTCTTTACAAATGGTACATATATTACCAATTCTCCAAGGGTATGCACAACTGTATGTTCCGAGTACAGGAATTTGTTGCTTAACTATATTATAAAAATCCCCTTGGAACCCTATAGACCCCCAGTGCTTTCTGGTTATTAAGCTGGATGTGTGCCCTGCACTCCACCTTTCTGCTATTAAAATACAATGGTTCCCAACTCCAGTCCTCAAGTACCACCCACAGCACATTTTTGTTTTAGCCCTGGACAAGCACACCCAATTCAACTCAAGGAGAGCCTGATAATTAGTTGACAAGTTCAATCAGCTGTGTACTGGGTTGGGGTTACAATGAAAATGTGAGGGTTCTCGAGCACTGGAAATTGGGAACAACTGATGGAATATATTAAGAACTTGCATGAAACGTGCTGATTGTTCAATGAGTATAACGTTTGTTTTTATTTAACCAGACAATTAGATGGTTATTGTCCTTTTAGGTATCCTAATAATCTGTATCAGCCTTGAAAAATCTAAATCGGTTGACCTCTGGTGTGTACACACAATAACCTCTTATTAGCTTCTCACCAGTTAATTTGATGAAATCCGAAAGGAAATGAAGAAAGGCTATAATGAATGCAGATTCTTTTCATCAACACATAAAGCCACTAGACCATAGGATATTCCACCAACGAGGAATTCTCCCGCTAGACTGCGTGCCAATAAGGCATCCCTGTGTACTTCTGAGACCAGGGCGACACTATCACAAAAGCTGTCAAGGTTAACACACAGATGGGAGGGAGAGAACGTCAGACAGAGGGAAAGATACAGTGGAGGATGGGAGTAATATCAATTTGTACATGATAAAGGAGCCGTAAGTTCTAACCTAAATAAGTCCTGTTTATCTGTTACCAAGCCCGGTATGTCCGCCTGTGTGCGAGTGAGTCCACATCTCAGCAACCTCTCCAGTCCAGACTCATCTCTAGGGGAAAACATGCAACCAATCTGAAGAAATGTTCCCCCTTACAAGACCCCTTTGGTCAGCCAGCTGTAGTCATGGCAACAGTCAAAATATCAGAGAGCTGGCAAGAGACCCACACTCAGCGGGGGCAGATGGATATTAGTATCCAGGATAAATAAAATGGCACGCATTACACATGATTCAGAATAGGACAGCTACCTAGATTCACATTCCTCAAAAACTTACTTCACCAATGTAATAGCATCAAGACGTCACATGAAGCAATCCATCTCAACATAGCGGCCTAATTTCTGTCTGGGAGACTAAGGAGGATCAAGAATGCAACCCCAGTTCACCACTTCCTTCTCAGTTTTTCATGTTCACTGGTTTAAAGGCAAATGCCTGAACTGCTTTTGCACACACAGCATCTTACAGACTTGAGTCTACTAGTAGTGTGTCCTTAGTGTTTTCTGAATATCAAAAGCCCTGTCAAAGAGAAACATCCCTGTTCAATTGACTTCATTGAATAATCCCTGCAGGTGGTCCCTGGGGGAATAAACCAACGCTAACTTTAAGTTGCAACAAGTCACACATACCATGCACACTCATTGAAGCGAGTTGCCAGTGTAAACAAGTAAGTTAGAGCTGTGCTGCAGGCTGGCAGCAGAATCTACCTGCAGTAAAAAATGCTCTGCAGTGGCCTGTGCATTGGAATGTCTTCATTGGCCTCCCCGGGGGAACTGAGAACAGAGAAGGAGGGGGGGAAGGGGTGGGCACCCAGTCACCATGACAGCTCGGGTATGGGAAACATATTTCGGCCCGGCATTATCTTTACCACAACATGGTTATTTCAAGCTGGTTTCCAGCAGACAGGCAAGAAACCAAGGTTATCGGAGGCGCACAGAGAAAACACAATGTGCCAACTGATGCTGCGTAAAGAGGACAGAAGTGGGCATTATAATCACTGTAACAGAAGTTATGAAAATCAACGAGATGCTAAGCAACCCAAGGAGAAAGGGAGCGCTCTCGTAGAAAAGCACAGGTGTGCAGTAAAAAGACATTTAGTGATCTCAAAAATCCCCAAGACAGTTGCACATGTATCATAACCTTTTAATGGCTCCATCAGGGCTTAGAAAATGGAGCTGACGGTGAGCCGATATTAAGATGTGTGTTGCTCGCTATATTTATCTTTCACAGAACACTGTTCCAGTGTTTTAAGAAACTACAGGAGAGCATGACCTTATTCCTATGTAGGGTTACAAAGGGTCGGAAACTTTCCAGTAAATTTCCAGAATTTCTACAGACATTTTTATGGGATGTTAAGCCTGAGCATTTGGGGAATTTTGTTCATCAGAGTTAGCATATCACTTTTTTCTTGCCAACGTACCCCAAGGATCCTGTCTGGTGCAGAGATCAACAAGGCCTGTGGTCATCACTACCGTGTCTCGCACACCTTGGCCTGGATGAAGGCCAGGTTCTTATTAGTCTGGCAAAGTGGACTTCCAAGCAAGGGCTTTGGGATGGAGGTGCAATATGGCAGTTGTGGCAACATATCTCATTAGCCACCTGGTCGAAATCCCATCAACATCCGCCCCCTTGGAGTGCACTGGTTCCTGTTTGGGAACACACCAAAGCACGCAACAGGCTGACCGATAAAAGGGCTCAAAAATGTGTGGTCATCCAGGCACATTGGAGGCCTTTTGAGCCTGACGACGAGCCATCCTCAACTAGATTGGAAAGTGTCAATGAAGATGAGGCCTCAGAGTCTGACGTTCAAGAGGTGGACATTGAGGAGGTCCAGGGAGAAAACATGAAGGCGTAAGAGGAAGACAACCAAAGCTTTAATCATTCCATAATCTCTTTCTTTTGTTGTTCAGTGAAATCAGCCAATATCAACTAAGCATATGTGCATATGGGCTCATATGTGCATATGGGCTCAAAGACAAGCAGATACCCAATACAGATAAAATAACATTAGTAAAATCTATAATACAAACATTTACAAATATTTGAATTCCAAATAATGTAATGTATTGTGTGTAACATACAATGCATCCAAAATATATACTTTCGATGGGTTTATTTTTCTGGCATGGATGCCAAATAATTACTTGCAGGAAAACACACGTTACCAAAGCAAATGAAAATAATGTGATTCTAAAGTTAAAAAAATATATAGTGCATTGAAGAAAGGTCCTTTAAATTTAAATCCTGGCATTAAAACTACTTCATTGATCTACAAAGAGGCTCAGTGTTGTCAGATCCAAGTAGTCTGGTGTATGCCTGATCCAAGTTTTTTAGGTTTTGATATACATATTTTTTTTGCATATTTACTGATGACAGGCCCTGTTTGAGTTGAGGGACAGGAGGTTATTCATAATCATACTGGAAGCATTGTGAGTGCGATTACCAAGCTGAATAGCTCTCCACAGGCCTCTTCAAGTCCCTGGGTCTGGAAAAGCGGGGCTCACAGTTACGCTCCCACGCTTTGGGGGGAAAACCCCTCTCACCTCCCATTTATCCTCATTCACACAGCAAATCCTCATCTGGCCATGGTGACAGTAAAGTCGTTTGCTTGCTTCTGCTGCATATCTCCTTGAAATCTCTCCAGTAACCAAAGCACCACGCTAACCAATCTAGTTTCTAGTACACAGATGAGAGGAAACCCCAGGGAGACCCTTCCAAACCCAGCGTTACAACAGTCCACAATGTGGTGACGTGTTCTCTATGTATCTCAGTGCGCAGCCCACAGTGTGGAGACAGTTTGACGGACGACCCTAAAGGGTTTTTCTTACAGTGATCAATCATGTGGTGACTGTGAACAGCCTTTGAGGGTTATATGGGTTACCCAGGTTCAGCGTACAACACAACCCCCTGAGGAGAGATCAGAGAAAGGGGGCCTGGATGCAGAGGTCCTCCTATGCTCTCTGTCCTGTGGTCCTCATCAACCTTGGACTTTTTAAACTCTTCTGAAAGTTCAAATTTGGCATTTTTCTGCTTCCTCCACCGTTATCACAAACCAGCTCTGGGGTCTGAATGAATGTGTTCATCAAGCAGGCAAAGTGTGGATATGGCCATAGAGAGCAAAGGTTAACAACAGATTGTGATAGCCATTGACGCAGGTCATTAGGCAGTCCTTGTGGGGCAGGTGAGGTCATGAGAATATCACTGACCACTAGACAATTGGCAGTCGCAGCTCAGACCCCTTTCAATGGATTTAAATGGTTGTGTTCCAGTAGTACAAAGCCAGACTATCCATCCCCTTCTCCACAACCTAATCCAATGAGCAAACAACAAGAGCCGGGAAATCTGAATGCTTTGTGTTGCCCTGAAAACCTGCCCTAATGTGGAACCTTTGTGAGTTACGAACATATGCTGATGCCTTTTGTTCGCCAAAGGGGATTTCTACTTAATGTATTAATAATCAAATAAATGGATGGATGACAATCATCTCACTGATGACAATGATATAGTAATGATACTTTAGTTCTCCGGAAGCTTCCAGAGCTTAAGCAGACAGGGCCCAGTGACATTGGATTGCTTTTCAACAGGTCCTCCTCCTTCCTAAACGCTGTGCTCCTACTACAGACTCCAGTTGATCTCTGGTGGCCCTCACCGTAGCAAGAGAAGCAGGAATGTCCCAGAGTAGCTGCAGCTCCCCTAGAAGAAATGCAGTGGAGACAATTTTAAGGATGAGGAAGAAGGAAGTGAAGAGGGAGCCGGGTGGCACTCATTGCAGAAACTATTATGCTCCTCTTACCTTTGAGGCTGGGCACAAAAGGGGGCTGAGGTCACAAGTTCAACCTGTGTTGAACCCTCCAGAGCCGGGGACCAACCGGCACAATCATCTGCCGACTCAAATCACAAAGACCAGCTCTTGCCCATTCAGTCGGGCTACAGAGCAGCCCAGAGCAGATAGAGGGGACTCCACGGATGCCCACACGCTTTAAACAGAGGCACCAGCTCCCTATCTGACTTGAAGGGGACACGTCTCTTGGGATAGAGATCTGGATGAAGGATTCAGCCGTAAAACACTGCCAAGTCTAATGTCGCAGATAGACTGATACAGACTCTGAACAGCAGGGCTGTAAAACATATTTACTACCATTCCGTCAGAAGCTAATGTACTGCCCACTACATCATCCCTCGTGCTAAATCTAAACTTGTCAGACAAGTGAGAGAAACAGCTAAATAGGTGCACACGCTGCCCTTGGTAGTTTGGAGCCATGTCAGATATAGAAAACCTGAAGGAAATCAGACAAAAGGAATGCGCCTGTCTACCCAGTCAGGTCACAGTGTAATGAGAAAAGCCTGTGGCCCACTGACCTCTCAAGCCAATGAACTGCCATAACAGTCACTATCGACCTTCAAAAGCCTTCCAAAACACCCGGTGTTGCTAGCTGATATGACTGTCCTTCCCCCCGTTTGAAGTACCAGGAGTCGTCATCAGCACTAAAAGCCAGGGAAAAACCAAGATAACACTTTGCAGTCTGTTTGCTGTTCTGTTGTATTTCAATATGACATCACTGGGTTCCCAGCCAATCCTGATGTATTGTGTTTTCTATCCTTCACTCCACTAGCCCATCCAAGGTCGTGGACAGCAGTGCAAAGCATTGGGGAGCAGGAAGGGGAAATTAAGTGTGTTTCACCAGTCGGTGCCTCAAGCAGTTAGAAGGGCTGCTGGGATCCTAGTTGGTGCACAGTTTCCTGTTCAGGAAGCAGGGTGAAATATCGGACCCCATGCAAATTGTCACGCAGCAAAGAGCAGACACGGCCACAGCAGGAATCAGGTCTAGGTAATGGGAGTTAAAGTAAACAGTATCATAGCTCTCGTGTCTTGATATGCCTTGGTGACATTATAGCATAGTGAGAAAATAATGCCATAAATTAAATCTGATGACCTTTACACAATGTGCAGGAATCCAAAGCGAACAATGCATCCCATGATGCGATTTAAAGGCCAATTGCATTCTACTGTAAATCAATACTATTGCATTATGTGTCCTTAATGCCTGGATGATTGCATGACCACATTAATGTTGCATATTGGGAAGGAATTCTAGCCCAACTGTGCTGAAAGAGATTAGTAAAATTATATTAGCTTCAAAGCCTCTGGCCTCAGAGTTCCACATCATATGATGTGAGGGAGATATTTCATGTTTGTTGTTTGAGAGGCTTCTACAAATACAAAACAATGTTACTGCCAAAGTGGGTTCAATGAATTAATGTAGCGGACGTATTTTACTTTTCAGGAGACATGAAGAGACAGGGTGGGCCTCATGTGGACGCACTTGAAGTTTGGTTTTTGAAGTTTGGTTTTTAAATGAAGGGTGTGTGAGTGTGCACGTGTTTGCGTATATATGTGTGTGTTGGGCATGTGGTTTGAGCTACACCCTGCTAATCGTTGCCTGTTGGCTAGGCAGTGCTTTGATACTGGTTTAGGTCTGCAGCTAGCTTCAATGGAAGCCTTTGTGACTCTTTTGCATTCCTACCTTCCAGCATGTAAAATCACACCTCCGATGTCTGGGCATGACCATTCAGACAAACACCAATAACAAAGCAATAAATAAATTGGGTTTTGGGCCAAGTACTGACAAGTAGGGTTGCACGATATTGGAAATAACTGACATTGCAATGTTTTTGTTTTTCTGCGATATATATTGCAATAAATAAGAGGATGTCTTCAGAAAGAGCTTTGGCTATCAACCTGACAGTCTTTATCCTTAATTCTTCACTAGCCCCATCCACTACAATTAAAATGTATGAAATGTATGAAAATTGTTGTATTTCAGAACAGGTTGCTAGGTAATAATATGTAACAGTAATAGTATAGCAATAGCAACATTAGTAAAATAGAATGCGCAATAGGGCATAACTTACCAACTGCAAGATGCAGTCTGTGGCCAAAGCACTGCATTCTGGTCCACTTGTTTAGGTGCAGCCTTCACCATGTTCGCTGCATTGTCTGTTGTAATACAGACTAGACGACTCTCATCTAGGCCCCAATCAGCTAAAGCTTCTCTCATCCCTGTTGCGATGTTCTCACTTGTATGACCCTCTGGGGAAAATGCAGTTTGCAAACAGTGGCTTTTCAGGTGGAAGTCCTCATTAATAAAGTGTATGGTCAGACTTATGTAGGGCTCCGTTGTCCGGCTGGACCTCAAGTCTGTTGTTGCGGTATAATATTCAACTTGTGACCGCTCTTTTTCAACTTGTGCCTTGCATTTCTCGTACAGCTCTGGGATGGCTACTTGAGAAAAATAGTTGCATGATGGCATTACATACCGCTTGTCAAGCAAACAGATTTTTAAAACCCTCTTTGGTAACCGTGTTAATTGGTACCATGTCTTTGGCGATGTGAAATGTTATTGAATCAAAGCAATTCATTTGACTGAGTTAACGTGTTTCGAGAGGTTACTGAAAAAAAACACCTCTTTACAACAAAGATTCTATAGGTATTCCCCAGGCCTATTGACAAGCTGGGCCTGGTTTAACAGGTTATACTTCAGATAACTTTTTACTGTTCTAATTGCTTTGGTAAATGGTTTATAATGGTAATGAGGCATTTCAGGATTTGTGGTATATTGTCAATATACCATAGGTAACTGCTGTCTGCAATGTGTTGTGCCTATGAACAGCTCTTAGTTGTATTATATATTGACAATATACCACACCCCCTTGTGTTTTGTCAAGATGCCTTTTAATCTAAGCTAAGTGGAACACATTGTTCACAAGGGAAACTGAGAGAGGATTACAAAGGGGTCTGTTATTATGGGTGAAGTGCTAGGCTATTATGGTTTGAAAATATCAAAGCCAGTTGATTGTGGCAACGGAAAATATTTGTGTGTGTGGATGTGTGTGTGTGTGTCCTCCTGCTTTTTTCACGTGTACCATCTGTGGTCTAGACTTCCTGCTGTGGCTGCCTGAATATGTTACTGTCTGTCTTCCAGAAAAAGACCTCAGACTGAGTTATGACTCAGGATATTATAGAAGCAGCAAGGTTTACCTACCTGCTCTCTGGCTTGTTTACAACATTCCTTACCTCAACAGAACAATGACCTCAGGGCTCGAGCTCCGGTGTAAAAGGCATTAGAATCTCTCATTGCTTCCTACTGCATCTAGGTGACAAGAGTTCTCTTTGAACCTGGGAATAGGTAAGATGGTGATAGCCACGACATCCTCCTTCCCCCACCTCCAAGGACACAGAGAGGACAATTTCCTGCCTGGAGATGCTTGTGGTGGAGGTGGTGGACAGCGAGGAGAGGTGAGCTAGACTGACCAATGCAGCTGTTTTGAGAGGGCCAGCCAGCTTAACAAATATTCTTAGAATGGCACCTGTGGCCAGACAGTCTGTGAAAGGGCGGTGTGGGAAAGACTGGTTTATATGTGGAGGGTCTAGTGTCTAATACAGCCTCTGGGCTGCTATGAATTGTGTCTGTTAGTTTCCTTAATCTTCAAAAAATTGCTTAAGGTACATCTGCTCTCTGGCCTAACTGCTCCCCAGTGATACTGGACCAGCACTAGCAGCAGCAAACCTCGACACAGGAGGCTTGAGACGCATAATATTAGCATCAGGTCCCTCGTTAAAGCAAATAAGATTGGGAGAAATGGCTTCCTGCTGACCCTGTAAGCTGAGACAGTTGACAAACAAGGGAAGGACAGGCTACTAGTGAGGGAAGAGTCCAGGAAAAAAAACAGAGCCTTCTGGGCCATTTAGCTAAACTCCCGCGCCTGTCTGTTTAATATTTTACCAAATGTTCTGTCTTCTTCACAGACGTATGTGTCTCAAATGGCTCCCTCAATGGCACCCTATTCTCTATATAGTGGATCACATTTGAGGAGAGGTTTATGAGCTCTGGTGAAAATTAATGAGCTATATAGACAATAGAGAGCCATTTGGGAAGCAGAACAATATCATACAGCCAAGCGATTACTACAGATGGAGGCTTCTGTTCCACGTCTGTATTCCCTTACTGGAAAACCATAGGAAATGACGGTTCAACAGGAATAAATTCATTTGGCTAACACAACAGTGTTATTCATTATGTTTGATCTTACACAATCATTGTATTGTTGTAAACAACACTGTGATTTCATGAAGATAACGCTTTTCAACTCAAAGAGCCTTTTTTAGCACAGGCAATGCTCAGTCTGATCATCTGGGCGAAAGGAAACACATTTGAAGGTACATACACAAATTTGATTGGAGGTCTCTAGACAGTGACAATGTCATTGGGCCAATAAGATCATATTTGGCCAAATCATTTTTGTTTTGTTTTTAAAGGAAAACTGTCCTTTTAACAATTCTGTACACAATGTGACAGCTAGCCTTTCAACGGCTTAAAGAATGTCTTTAAAACTGGATTCACAATTCCGACAAGATTGTACTATTGTGACAGTTTGTTGTGAACAAATCTACTTAGTCGGCAACAATGTCCATAAACTATTCCTGAAATAACTGCTGTTGTTGCTGTTTATCAAGAATGGTTTTCCATTTGGAGAGCTGCCGGAATCTCTGCAATGTCTGATCAAGTGAAATGTTCATACCAAATTACATCTGGAATATTACTTTTTTTCCATGTCACTGTTTAAATCGTAATTGTGAATCTATGTGATATCATGGAATATTGTGAATGTTGAGATCTACGGTCCCATATGACAAAAGCACACAACCATTGTTATAACTGTCATTACAATACTGTATGCCCGAGTAACAGCCATGTGTTTTCTTCTGTCTGAACTTCCACAGACAATCCCTCACCCGTGTCTCAAACACACAGAAGGTCGGTCTTGACAGTCTGTTCCAGCCACCGTCACAGCTGAGACAACAACATGCAGGCCTACATCTTACCACCACCATCACCCCCAGTAATGGGCACACACACATGCACGGTCACGCACACACACACAGGCGTGCATACATAGTGCAATCATTAGTTTGACAAAATCTAAATGTTATTTGATTTCCTGAGAGCCAACTAGCATAAGAAAAGCCGTCTTCTGAAGATCCAAATCCTAATTAAACATAGCTCTTGTTAAATCAGAGCATGATTAAGAAAATTACAATTCTGAGAAACAAGAGTAATAAAGCAGTACATTCTTGTCTCAGTTGTTTACTTTTTGCTTTAGTGGTCTCCATAAGCCTTGATTAGATTTGGTTTATATGAAGTGGATTTTGCCCTGAAGACCAAAACCACCCCGTGCTGTGGGAGTTCTTTGAAGGAAAGGTCGGTGGCCATGTTGCTAAAATCTCTGGTTGGATGCCACCCCGGATCCCATTAAATTAAAGGGACATCAATGAAGTGCATTGCAATGACTTGGGGATCTATATATGTCCCAAATTACAGTGGGGAGAACATGTATTTGATACACTGCCGATTTTGCAGGTTTTCCCACTTACAAAGCTTGTAGAGGTCTGTAATTTTTATCATAGGTACTCTTCAACTGTGAGTGACGGAATCTGAAACCAAATTTCAGAAAATCCCATTGTATGATTTTTAAATAATTAATTAGCATTTTATTGCATGACATACGTATTTGATCACCTACCAACCAGTAAGAATTCCGGCTCTCACAGACCTGTTAGTTTTTCTTTAAGAAGCCCTCCTGTTCTCCACTCATTACCTGCATTAACTGCACGTGTTTGAACTCGTTACCTGTATAAAAGACACCTGTCTACACACTCAATCAAACAGACTCCAACCTCTCCACAATGGCCAAGACCAGAGAGCTGTGTAAGGACATCAGGGATAAAATTGTAGACCTGCACAAGGCTGTGATGGGCTACAGGACAATAGGCAAGCAGCTTGGGTTAGGGTTAGGGAATCTAATTTTAGATTCCGTCTCTCACAGTTGAAGTGTACCTATGATAAAAATTACAGACCTCTACATGCTTTGTAAGTAGGTAAACCTGCAAAATCGGCAGTGTATCAAATACTTGTTCTCCCCACTGTATATATATATACAATTATTTTGTTATAATAATACAGTATGGTATGGTACACAAGGAATCATACACATAGTACATTAATTCAATTATAGTAAAAAATAATTTAACAGCTGTTCACATCTGAGATTTCTTAATCAAAACCCATTCAGCACAATATCATACCCAGCCATCAACTTGCCTTAAAATGTCTTAAAAGACAAAGATGTCTTGAGACATCTCGAGGTATGTCTTAAGATGTCTAGGAAAATGAATGTCTTTAAGTCCATAGACATTAAAAAAATATTAATATTAATACAAACTATTTTTTTATTCCAATAAATGCAGTAGAACATGTGTGCCAAAGTAAAACATTGGCACACATGTTCAAGTGATTACAGAAAGATAATCATCAGAACTCAGAGCTGCTCTTCCAAGTATTTTGTTTGAAGTACAACCCCAATTCAAGGGTCAAGCCACTCACTCATTTTATCTGCTTGCTCAACCAACATATTTAGCCTCACATTGCAATGTTTTACCATGTAGTGCTCAGGACAAAAAGGGTTACAGGTATATCACAAAATAATTTTGGGGCTAGCTCGTTCTCCAATCTGTAGACTACATTATTTAGTGAGAAACAGTCAGATAACAGTGGAACGAAATGTTCCTGTTCCACTGAGCCTGTCTCTGATTCTCATGGTGGTCATACTGGTGCAGGGACCTAAAGGCTGTTTCTTTAGCCTACTGTAAACTGACTGATTCCTCTGACCGACCGGGTGGCCTGGTCTCTTTCCACTCAGAGGGCTCCTGCCAACTGGTGACTGACGGGGGAGTTGGTGTAGATGAGCAGCTGAGGCAGTTTAGCCTAGCCGCCCCAGAGAGTACAAGGCAATGCATGCTAGCGTGATAAACCGTGAGCCACAACAGACAGCTCTGTCCGGCAGCTGGCTGTGTCCTTCAGAAGACAGAGATGTAGCTGGGGCTGAGAGTTGCAGGAGGGAGTCCAGCCCACACTGCCCAAGCTTTTACAGTAAGCCTCCCTGGGCTCTGATCACTGCACTGAGCGAGAGGGAACTGCTGAAATGTGGGAGTAGTACTCCCCAGACAGCACAGTAAGAAGGTATCTTAAAACTTTACTCAAGAAAGTAGCCTAAGTGGTCTCTAAGCTGGGAAGTGAGACATCAGCAGAAGAGAACTGGAGGACCCGCTGTGAGCAGTGAAACGCTGAAAGGGTATATAGGGCTCCCTAAAGGCAAAGACAGTGCACTGAAACATCAGACTCTCTTTATGTGTTTCCAGTCTGCCAGAGGTACGAGATAGGGCCCCCAGATCAGATTTGCTCAATCTCCCAAATCCCAACTCAGAAAGAGCATAACATCTTCAACGCATCAGAGTTAGGACATGGCCATTTATGTCTGACTACGTATCTTTAGATGCAAAACAATCCCCTTGGCGATAATTTATGGTTGTCCTAGAGAGATCAGTGTTTCCCCTACAGCGGTGTGGGGGTTGCATGACATCAATCTCCACAAAAGGCTGGATGCGTTAAATGCCACAAAGATGATAAATGGTCAAAAACTTCTTCCCTGTACACCATCTTCTCTTACTTGTCAACTTTCTTTTCTTAACATTATCTCACAACATTGTCTTAACATCATTCCCTAATACCAACGTAAGTCCTGCCCCATAATTAACCATTCTCTCAAACAGTTCACCTCACAGACTCATAATAAAACCAATACATATTCCATAAACCCAATATGTATTCCATGTACAGTATATTAGTGTGTTGGATTGGGGATTAAAGAGTAGAAAATATAGTTTTGCTGGATATAGCAGACAGTGTCCCATGATTTCCCATTATATTTTTTAATCTACAAGCTCTCCTGTGTACTTCGTACAATACATTCACTGTGACACAATACATCCTCAGTAAGGCCAAAAGCATGTATACTTGTATATTACAGTTGGGGGGAGGAAAATCTAGTGATGTTAGATTTATAACACAATCCCTTTCCAAAGTTAATGATTAGCAGCAAATTAACAATACTTTCTGCATAATATGCTTTCTCGATAATATTTTTTACCTTGTGAAAAATAACATTTTAATTATGATTCCGTTTTGTTTATATTTTCCCCACGTAGTTATAGAATACATACAGTGGGGAGAACAAGTATTTGATACACTGCCGATTGTGCAGGTTTTCCTATTTACAAGTAGAGGTAGAGGTCAGTAATTTTTTTCATAGGTCTGTGAGAGATGGAATCTAAAACAAAAATCCAGAAAATCACATTGTATGATTTTTAAATAATTAATTTGCATTTTATTGCATGACATAAGTATTTGATCACCTACCAACCAGTAAGAATTCCAGCTCTCACAGACCTGTTTGTTTTTCTTTAAGAAGCCCTCCTGTTCTCCACTCATTACCTGTATTAACTGCACCTGTTTGAACTCGTTAACTGTATAAAAGACACCTGTCCACACACTCAATCAAACAGATTCCAAACTCTCCACAATGGCCAAGACCAGAGAGCTGTGTAAGGACATCAGGGATAAAATTGTAGACCTGCACAAGGCTGGGATGGGCTACAGGACAAAAGGCAAGCAGCTTGGTGAGAAGGCAACAACTGTTGCCGCAATTATTAGAAAATGGAAGGAGTTCAAGATGATAGTCAATCTCCCTCGGTCTGGGGCTCCATGCAAGATTTCACCTCGTGGGGCATCAATGATCATGGGGAAGGTGAGGGATCAGCCCAGAACTACACGGCAGGACCTGGTCAATGACCTGAAGAGAGCTGGGACCACGGTCTCAAAGAAAACCATTAGTAACACATTACGCCGTCATAGATTAAAATCCTGCAGCGCACGCAAGGTCCCCTGGCCCGTCTGAAGTTTGCCAATGACCATCTGGATGATCCAGAGGAGGAATGGGAGAAGGTCATGTGGTCTGATGAGACAAAAATAGAGCTTTTTGGTCTAAACTCCACTCGCCGAGTTTGGAGGAAGAAGAAGGATGATACAACCCCAAGAACACCATCCCAACCGTGAAGCATGGAGGTGGAAACATAATTCTTTGGGGATGCTTTTCTGCAAAGGGGACAGGACGACTGCACCGTATTGAGGGGAGGATGGATGGGGCCATGTATCGCGATGGTACATCTCAAGGGGCTATCCAAAATAAAAGAAAGAAAGAATCTTGGCCAACAACCTCCTTCCCTCAGTAAGAGCATTGAAGATGGGTCATGGCTGGGTCTTCCAGCATTACAACGACCCGAAACACACATCCAGGGCAACTAAGGAGTGGCTCCGTAAGAAGCACCTCAAGGTCCTGGAGTGGCCTAGCCAGTCTCCAGACTTGAACCCAATAGAAAATCTTTGGAGGGAGCTGAACGTCTGTATTGCCCAGCGACAGCCCCGAAACCTGAAGGATCTGGAGAAGGTCTGTATGGAGGAGTGGGCCAAAATCCCTGCTGCAGAAGTCATATTGTTCTTACTGAATCTCTAATAAGGTCTGCATGACACAATTGTAGCTATCGAGTTGGGACAGTTAGCTAGCTAGCTAACTTCTTACCTTTGGTTGTCTCTAAGAGGATGGCTACCTGCATTATATCTATGTGACAGGCACTTACTGACAGTTCCACACAATTTCACTGGCTAGCTTGATACTCCGAATGTTGGATCCAGGATGCTGTTGCTTGGCTCTGATGTTTATACGATGGTAAACGGCACGCAGCTTGGTAAAACCAAGTTTTCATGGAAATATTCTGTGGCAGCGCATCACAATTTAGCTGTGCTGGAGTGCCACTCTGATTGCAATAAGAGGGGAAACACTGGAGATCCTCTCACTCTGAAAACACCTCAAGGACAAATTGAGTTGGCAATAGGAACTACAGTGAAATGTCAAAGGCATGTTTCAATGTGATATAAACAAGTGAAATATCTCCCATGCTGGCCATACCAACTTGCTAAGCGCTTCTTTAGGAGTTCTCTATAAACACATCTTGTCATGGCCTAGGGGAGCTCTAGATTCTGCAGACATTTTTCAAAACCAGGTCCGTGTACCAGTGCCCTACTGTGGACCAATACATGTCGATCGACATTAAACCCCTCAAGAGAAAGTGCTACTGATGCAGTGAAACTTGGTTCATGGAACCGTGGTTACGTATGTAATCTATGATTGATAAACAGAGAGCTTTCTATTTTAATCTAACAAAATGTCTCCAGACTTCAAATAATTCATAACTGTCAGCAAAATAACATAACTTAAAGGTAGGGCTCGCAGCAACACGTATTTGTCTTCTATTTCTTTCTATGACACCCACAAGCCATTTATGATATATTCAGTGGCAAAATTGCAATTTAAAGCATGTCAAAAAGTTTTTTTTTCTACACACTCAATTATTACATGATGATACATGAACTTCCCAATACCATTCGGATGCAAAGAAACCATGAAAGTAAGTCCTTCAAATTGAAATTCAAAAACATGAGCAAAAAGACATCTTGCAGCCTCATGGTTGCTGCTGTGCATGCCACTGACTCCACCTCCTGACCATTAAGAGGTTAATAGGAGGAACTCCATAAAACCAGCGTATCCTCAAAGAGAACACCCATTAATCCAAATGTAATTTTACAACTATATAATCCACTGAGCTCCTGGTGCCTTGAGCCTCAAATCCATTAACGTCAGTGAGGCCTGTGGGCAATGTGACCTTTTCAAGAAAGTTTTCACATCAAAGCTGAGGCCATCGCTTACCAGCATCCCACTTCCGGAATGCCGGACCATAAAAAAAGCGTACTTAGAAGGGATTAAAAAGGCCAATTCCACACATCAGATTTGGAGGAGGTGGAGTAGGAGTAGAGAAGGGCTGAATTAGCGAATGGTGTGTTACTGGGCCGTGGCAATGTGGGGCTCCTAGAGGCAGCCTAATGACTGCGGTCCGTGTCTGGCACAGGGACAAGTTTCCCTGACTCACAGCCACCGCCAGTATGTTAGATGGAACTGAGCTATCATGCAATTATACAATTATCTAGGTTCCTCCTCCCACTAATTTCCATGACATACCCCTATGTGGACATTCGATATGCTTTTGTAAAGCACTTATTACTGTCATGCTCCTTACAGGGAAGGCGGGAAGCCTTGATTGTTCAGCTTGTCTTTCAAATTCTCCAATAGGGTTTTCTGATGGGTGCTGTGACTGTGCCATAAGTGCCTCCATTCATCAACAACAGATACAAATAGATTTCATGAGTCAACAGACAAAGGAATTAAATCAACTGTACTAAACATGTTTAGGCAATGATCCCTTACACAAATCTGTTGTTGCCAATATTGATTGCAGCTCCATTTCTGAGGTCATTGCCTTATGGGGGAATGCTCAACACAATTCAAAACACAGCAGCAAGCAATACCCCCAGCAATATCCCAAGAAAGGCCCCATTCCAATATAAAACTTAATCTTCATGCATTAGTCAGATTTTAATGTGCTATGAGGATATGATCACATTTTTGCTAATTAAGGAAATGTAATTGCACTGTAGCAGACCAGACGGTAAATGTAAGCAGTATTTCTCTGTCCAATATCATTTGGTTATGTTATGAAATCTTAATTCACACCAGAACAGAAGGTCTGTTTAATATTTTATGTACAATATGTTAGAATCGAGGCCAGGAGATCATTGGATATTCTGCAGTCTACCCGATCTGAATAGTATGGCCATCTCCAGAAGGACTCCCATGTTACTAACCTCATTCTAGCCCCCCCCCGAGATGAGCGCTGACTTGACAAACATATCTCTTGAGGGGAAATTAAATAACACCTGGTCAGTGGCAATTTCTATGCCACTTTTGAATGCCATCCGAAAAGGTCTTTATGGTCATGAATAAATGTTTATTTTGCCGCTAATATTTCATTCCAATTAATTACATAGCCTAACCCACCATAAAACATTTGTCTAGTTCAAAACATAAAGGGCCAACAGAGCCTATTCTTCCTGTACATATTGAAACATTTGGAATTGGAATTAATTGGACAGTCACTTCAAATTAGGCTGATGTAAATAGGTCTAAAGGACAATTAGTTGTTTTTACATCTAACAAATGCCGTAGGTCCTGACCGCTGTTGTGAGTGACCAAGCTCTAAGGACTGCACTATGACCGGATGACCACACTAATGACCGCCTAATCAAAGTCTGGGGCAACTCATCTGCCCTCCCTGAATAACAAAGAGAAGTGGCTGGGTTTTATTGTCCCAGCATGGGAAAGGGGGAGCTCTTGCTTGATGGATAGCGTCCAACTGGGCAGAGAGATGGGGGGAAAAAAAGGTTGATGTAGTAGCCGATTCCCGCTATTAACACTCTACTGCTCATCTGCGGCTGGCAGTCCTGTATGTGTTCGCAGACACACAACACGGGACTTGTAATCAGAGATTGATTCATAACAAGTTAGGTTTCAACAGCTCCACTGAAAACTATAAACAGACCTACAACATTGCTAGTGAAAATAGTAAACATGGATAGATTTCTAGTGACCTCAGGGAGGAAGCTCCTTTACGGCTCTGTGACTGACTGTTGTTCAGTGATCCCCAGTCAGCAGACATGTGTTCAGGTTAAGGTCCAGCAGTTACATTCCTCATACAGACCTGAACTGTCATCCGGGGGTCGTCCCACTAGCAAAGATTAAGGCAGCGGTGCAAATGGCACCAATTCCTAAACAAAGCACTACCTTTGATTTAAGTTCAAACATAGGGAATAAGGTACCATTTGGGACACATAGGATAGGGTGTGTTGGCGAGAGGTATAACCTGGAAATGAAACTTGGTAGCCAGTGTCTAGGCAAGCCAAAACTAGTACACTGGTTTTCCCAGTGTCTACTTTTATATTAACGGGGCGAGTTGCAGCCTGTTTAAAATAACGTCCATAAAAAAGAGCAAATTTACTAAACTGTATGACAGCCCGTGCACATGGCAGGATATACATCACAAGATTTGTAACTATACCTGTACAACTATACAATAGGTATTATGTTACTTACTGCTCGGATAGCAGGCAAGTCAAGACTTGACACCATCCTATTAGTCATCTGTGTCTTTACAAAAAGATAGATCCCAGTATGTTTTGTAGAGGTTGGCCAGAAATGGATTGGCAATGCTGAGTGACGAGTGGTAATGAAAAATCCAACAGGTAAGGAGAGGAACAATTGGATCCTGATAGGAATTTCACACTGACAATAACCGTAGTGTCAAATAGTAAAAAGGCCTTCCTGAGGAATAGGAGCTGTTCCAAAATAATTTATTACACAAGGCCTGTCCCCAAAGCAGCATAACAACCATTTACATGCTGTTGGGGAACTTACTGACAATAACTGTTTGTGTGTGTGTATGTGGGGGGGGGGGGGGGCACCAAGCAAATTACTCACCAAAGAAATATGGTCCATGACAGTGACAACTGCTTATGACCATATATGTTCAAACTACTGTACTTGCCCACTCCTAATGTTGACTCCGATTACAGAAATGTTTGTGAGAAAGAAAGAATTTGCAGTATTTGTGTGCTTTCTTCTCAACTCTGACTGCATATTTCTGTTGTAAAATCAAACTCAGTGCTATGTACGCCTAACATGATAAACACCTCTGTTTGATACCCACAAAAAGATATAATGACTCTTTGAAAACAAATCATTTAAATTGTCATTAAACATTGAAAATGAAGTAGACAGGTTGAGGCAGGTTTGTGTTTGAAATGAACGAGCCAAAGAGCAAGAGGTGGTTGGTCAAAGGTCAAAGTGACCCTGCGGCGGTCACTGCAGCCAGTCAGATAGCCACATACCTGACTCCTTCTTGCTCCCCTTCCCTCCGTCTCTGCTCTTCTTCAGCACTGCCTTGAACATGGTCCGATTCTTGGGATCCTCTCACTCTGCCCCTGCAAAAGCACAGCCATTTTACTCACAGATCAGAACAGGCATAGCGGGTGAATGGGTGAGCAAGCATAAAGAAACTTTAAGCAGGGATGACAACGCATCCTCCATTTCATACACTCTTCGCCTGACACTCCATCGGGATTTTTCCCACAGCGTTCACAATCCGACAGGTCATCTCTAGAGGGACCGCTGTGGAAAGAATGCTCTAATATTTAAACAGATCGGACATGGTCTGCTATCTTGTTATGTAGGAAAACAATCTGTCAGATTCCTCACATTCCTTGTGTAATTGATGCTACGCGGCTGAACTTGGGCCTTCTCGCTCACTTTTCACATTAATTCAGTTTGGATATGTTTAAAGACTTTTTAGAATCTGAAGCATAAGGCCATAAGCCTGCACTGGTAAAATCATTTAGGTAAAAGGGTTTTGGTGAGTTACATTCTGTTTGTTGTGTTTACTTTAGGTATAACTTGTGTAACTATCCACAGTGTTACTCTGGTGGTGGTTTATTTAGCACCTGATGCAGAGTATAATGCAGTCCCAAATTGGAGGCCAAACTATCAGCAACTCTGGTTTTGTCAACACCTCATCAATGGTTTTCCTTTAGTCTACACTCCTTAATAGCTAAAAACACTGTGCTGAATTTGGCACTCTACTTATAGAACCAGCACATTGTTCACCACTGAGGTGGGGAACGGATGCCCTGCCAAATAAGGTTGCCTTTTTGCATGTGAAGAAACCAGTATGCAAGTCCTCAATGAGGTCGGGGCCTGTGGCCTGGAGCTGCGGAGAAAAAAAGACATTGTTTTCCATCAACAGGCTTAGGTCTTCAGAGACACATAAAATCCCAGCCAGGCACTCAGATGACACTCTGTGCACTGGCACTCTGGGCGGATGGGGCGGCAGGATGAAAGATGGAGGGAGGGATGATGCCCAAGACAGTTCCTTTGGTGAATCAATACAAAACAGCATAATGAGCTCTTTTACCCTTCCCCATATTCTTCACATCCAAATGTATTGACGGCCCGGTCCCATGCAATGACTCCCAACAGATTCAAGATAGTTGAAAGCTTTCTTCCTAGGCATCCATACCAAGCCATTCTCCTGTTTCCGACGGAACTCGTCCAAGTCACTTGAGTCAACGCATATGAGGGCACGCTCACTCACCTGACAATCTCAGTTAGCTTGAAAGAAACCGGAGCCACAGTTGCTAGGACAGATAAGAAAATCCCTGCAGATGTTGTCTCCTCTTCCCTGCACGATCCTGTGCAACGCGTTGTGTCGCCCATGGGGCTTTCCAGACACACGTCAGTTAGAGGCACAGTCATGATAGTCAGCTTAGTGCTACAAAAGAGCACCTTACACAGCTGCACCACCTGACAGGTATAATAAGACTGATCAATATTTGGGTATTAACAGGTATTATTTGTTGAAAAATATAGATATTTGTAATTTAGCATATATTATTATCCAGAGTGATTTATGGGAGCAATTACTAGGGTTGTATCCTAGTTCTTCACAGATAGACATCTGTCCTCGATTGAAAGATGACAGTTGCATAGTTCCAAGAATTGGTTACTAAGAACTGCCCCACAGGTTATCATTGTAACTGCAACCCAAATTATCCAACAGTCCATAGTATATTTACAAATACCCACAATAAGGCTTGTCTGCATGCTGTGTCTTGTTTCTTTGTGCCAAACACAGCGCTATTTCATGATGGTCATAAGATTACGTAGTTCCCTCTACCTGGCTAATTCCCTATGACCAACCTGCCTAAACCAGAGTTTACAACATGACATGATTATAAACTTTTCATACAAAACGCATGATTACTTGTACAATTCCCACTGTCCTTAGTGGTATTTCCAAATGTTTACGTATTTTTTATATCCATTACATGTGTCTCCCCTTTTACCCATCGTGATGGATGACAAAGGGATTTTCCATTTGGGGGACCTCATATTTATAGCCCAGGGAAACAGAAGCCAGTGAAAGGCATCTATACAGTTCCTGCGGACAGACTAACTAAAAAGTAAAGAATTTCATAACAGACGCCACTTTGTTTGCTTTTATTTGAAATACACTTGAGGGGTGCCAATACGTTTAAACTGTATATTTTGCAGAAAAACAATCATACTACTTAATAAAATGTTTTGTGCTTGAGAAATCAGTGCATTGAAACAAATTATTATTGTGTTCTTTGTGTTGTTGTTTTTTGCATTTACTTCTAGCAATTTAATGAAGGGTTGCCAATACCTCTACAGTTGACTGTCCATATCAGCCATGATTCCAGCATAGAAATATAATGTATACACTCTGGTAATATGGATGGCCTGTATACTGAAGCATTTGGCAGTTAATTTTGCATGCTGCCGTGTCCCAGGCTGATATCTTTGATGTTGGGACAGGAACAATAGGCAAGCTATAAAATGAGCAAATCTTGTTTTCCAAGGTAATAATTGACAAATTACCCAATGGATTATGACAATTTGATGTGCACTCCTTGTTTCAATTTGCTCCATGGTAATGTCGGTAAATGTAACTAACTGTGAATAGCTGGTTGTCAGGGGAAACTCAAAGTGGCAACTCTGAAAAATAGCAGGTATGATTACCTTGGTAACAAATAAAAAAACAACCCTTAACCAAAAAGTAGGTAAAATAAATTGCATATCATCTCAGAGGTAAAAAGACAATTTACTCACTGATGTGGTAAAAATAGGCAAGGAATTGTGACCTAATGGCCTAAATCAATGTCCAGCATCATGGTAATCATAAGCATGAAAAACATCCCAGAGTTCCCAGGGGAATGTATCTGAAATGGAATCTTAAATAAACTTTTGTCAAAAAAAGTAAATGGAATAAGATGCCACTCGGGAGGCAAAACTATCTCCACCTCCCATGCACATATTTCAAGTCACGTTCAGACTAACAAAACAGCTTGTGACATGTAACAAGACATGAGAAAACATATGACGCAGAAATTACGTTAGGGACATCACTTCATTAACCTGCCCAGAGGAGTAAGACAGCCATCTGAAAATGATTTAGCTGGCCTAGATAAATTACACTTAGACAAACAAAGCCTGCATCCACTAAATATCCTTATTATACGGTCAAACTCTTATTTTGAAATGTAGGTAGTGGCACATGGGAGAACACCAGTGAACTCAGTGAACCTTTAACACAATATTTGCCAAGATTTGTGCTTTGATGACAAATCCCATATTCCAAAAGAATGATAGAGATAAAAAGAAAAGAGAGGGAATGTTCATCCCTTTCCGGTACAATCCACTCAGGGTCATGGTATGTCCTCTGCAATTTAGACCAATTGTTAACCTGTGACATTTCAATCCCCCTTTTACAAGACAGGAAGACCACTACTAATGTTATTACAATAGAGATGGATTAGAGCTTCAGTCAGGGGATTCATCACAAAGGACTACAGTCATTCTGATGCATTGCAGCACTTTGTGCCGAGTCACACATTTTCAGACGATTCTATGTCCATGTCTACATGCTCACTGTTCACAGAAAACACTTCATCTAGGCCAATGTTTCTGGTGTATTACTTGTGTTCAACCTGTAAACAGAAAGGGTAACTTTAAGATGCATTACAATTTGCCAGTAAGCCATTCACACAGCTGACTTCCTCACAAAAAACAAAGCAGCAAGACTACAGTACAACAGTAATAAGACTGGCCTCCTGTCCCATTTTGTGTTGCTTGATTCAGAGTAGAGTAGTTGCCAGTGGGAAACCATTATGGAGGACGCCTGCCCGTCAGAAGGATAACACTCCCTTCTCCAACCTCCAGGTCTGCTGTTGCCGTGTGGGAGCTTGCTGCTCATCTCCATAGGAACGATAAACAGGCCTTGGGTTAACTGAAAGGAAATGAGGAATGCCTTCCTGACATTGTAAAGGCCAAAGTAACAGACTCCTGACTTAGAACTTTTGCGCCCACACAGTGTAAACTCCTTGTTGAAATAACACTTGGTTTCAGTCATCACTCATTAACGACAATTGTCACATTTTTGGCCCATGTAACCATGTAGATAGGTAGGCAGTTTTTCCATAATACTATGCTACCTTATGACAATTTGATTGAGAAAGTGGTATGAACGTACATGAAATTAGGAAATAAGGTGCTGGGGCAGTAGGCTATTTATAAAAATTGCAGTGTCATGCATACTGGTGTGACAATCTAAACACTAAAGTTGTCTCGTTAGCATTAACAAAGAGCCCTTTAGGAAAAACCAATGCTGTGGTTCCCCTAGTCAATCTGCAGGGTCCATAAGGTAATTCAAGGCATAGGTATTAGTAGCAGCATATAGATAATACACCGTGGCAGGAATGTACTAAATGTGAAGCGTGAGTCTGTGTGTTACTTAACAATACGTACATTGCGCATATCTGCAGGTGTGGGTGTGTTTTTGTGTATGTGTGTATGTGTGTGAGTAGAGCATATTTTGTGTTTCTGCATGATCAATACTTATGAGCTAAAACAGGGATTTATGTGGATTGTCCAGCAGCCATTGGCTAATGATTTGGCAGTCTTGTTTAACAGTCTTGGGACTTCGGGATAGAAGCTGTAGGGTCCTGTCGGTTATGGACTTGAGTCACTGCTTGCTCATGCAGATGGTAGTTGGATTGATTTAGCCTCACTATCTTTATGACGATGCAATTGCAATAACGGACTATTCTCACAGAGACAATCACATTTTGTCTAATGAACATTACTTCCCTCCATTCACTAATCCCATCCACTCACTGGACACGGCCGGCATTCACAACCGGACCAGCGCTCGGATGAAACATGGGCTGCATGTGTTTACAGTCACTGTATCCCAAACATCCCTTTTTAATGTGGTCCAGTTCTGAGCCAGGTGGACCCACACTAACACTAACTGATTAGGGGGGAGAGACACTCCTACTCCGAGATGCTAACATTGGCTCTAAGCTTGACTGCCCCGATGGATTTACACTAAAGGGCAGACTGGGCTTAAAGGAAGCTGCAAGAGTTAGGATATAGGCTTGGCTATATTCCCTGTCCTTAGATCTTCCAGTGACATCTGATCCGTAGGAGTTAATGAAATCCTTGTGTGCCACATACGAGATCTAAGGGATAAAATCAACATCAAAAGCCGATTACCTTTAGGGTGGAAAATATGGTGACCTTTAAGAATTACGTCAGAAGAGAACATACGCCTACATGCATGCAACATACAACAGGGCCAGGCACCAAGATGGATCCAACCCACAGTTCAATAAGCACACTGACCACCAATGAATCCAAAACTATTTAATTTGGAGTATTATGACCTTCAAACACAGTCCCTAAAAACACCTCTTTAACAGAGAATAACTCCTGAAGATCCTCTGTGGCTGTCTGGCTTTTTAATGGAGCAGCAGACACTCAATACTCACATTTGTTTCAGAGGCACCACAAAGCAAACACCCTTTACAGAGCTGTAGCCACTGCTACCTATGGCAGATTCCCAGGGACCACCACTCTGAGGTTCACAGGTGGCACTGGAAATTCACACAGACACCAATGTAGGCCTTTAGACATACAGCCTACACATGCTCTGAATGTTTAAAACATCAGTCCTAGACCTGGTTGTAAAAAGGTAAGAGGTCCTGGTCCTGCCTAAACCACACTGGAAATGATGTGCAGACAGAATTGCTTTACCAGCTGTTATTATAGCCTAACTACATCACTCATATAATCTCAGCATGAGAGGTCCCTTTGGTGTGGCCTCAAATTCTCCTACGGAACGACGTACGATGTTGCAATCCTAAAACCAAAAAAATGTCATACCAGATGGGTTTAAGCTATCATGTTGTAGCTTTTTCACGGTTGCCCCTGACTTGAATGGGGTTCATCACATGCAAGTCGAGGAGGAAAGGCAAGTCTCACCGGAACAATGGGAAAAGCAGACATGTGCTTAACGGGACCATCTATAAGACATCATCCGAGGAGCTGGACTAGGCTATATATAGAACGGAAATGGGATTGTTTTACTGATTGCCTTCGGGGACTGATGCTAGACATGCAGGCCTATTTGAGTGTGGAGCTGCTTTGTTCTCTGTGCGATGTCAGACAATGAAGAGGGACACTTCCCCGGCAGCCTGAAGGCAGTTCTTATTTACTACTCTCCTGGAAATGGTCATCGCCTTTTCATCCACTGATTCTACATGAATGATTCCTCTAAATTTGCCTGGCTGTTGTCATAGTGACGGTGAGAATTCACACCAGACAGGCTCTGACCTGTCTTCTGAGAAAATGGACACATTGCCAATAACAGTTTTCAGATAAGAATCCCAATGTTTTAATTTAAGACAGATCAGGCAACAAAACCTTTACAGCATATGTTTGGTAGGTCAATGATAATGTCTGTTATATTATGTTCCATTCATAGAGACATAAGGTACAAAGCTCAGTTAAACCCAGAGAAGCGAACAACATAGTCCTTAGTCCTGAAGAGGAAGTGAATGGGAATGTATAGAAGAATGGGCGGCAAACAGAGCATCAGTCCCAGGCATTGTGCACAATGTGAGCTCTTCACAAAGTTATGTTATGAAAGAAGGAAATTACAATGGGCAAAATATTTTTGCATAAACAGTCCACCAGTCAAACGACACCCTTATTCCTTATGACCTTTAATTCACCCATTTTTGGCCAACTTTTATGCAGCATTTCTAAATAATAGAAATCCAAAAGGAATATTTGGCAACAAAGCCAACACATTTATTTCCGCCATAGTCATGATTGCAGTAAAGTACTGTATAAAGTTTGGAATCAAATTTAAAATGCCATGCAAAACCACTTAAAGCCACCACACTAAAATCTATTTTTTTACCTGAAAGATAATTCTCAGAGCTAACCTATGATGTGCAACAATTTACATCAATGGACCAACATTTTAAACAAAGTGAGATACGATAAGTATACCTTACTTTTTTGTACCGTTACTTTACTAGGCAGGAACAATTGCGGCTAACCGTCTTGCTCAGGGACACAAGGGTTTTTCACCAATGGTATTATAACCAGCCACCTTATTTTTACTGGCTCAACGCTTTTGACCACTTACCCTGCCACCCCAAGGTTGTGACTAAATGGGAAGTAGGAATCTACCATATACGATTCTGAAAGAAAGTAGCATGTTAACTAACTTGCTGTTTGTTGCAAGTATCTACATAGCTAAGCTCAGTACCATACTGCTGGCTAGCTAATATTAAAGAAGTAATTGATTCATCGTTTCAGCTCAACGATATCAATATACTGTGACTAAAATTATATTTCTACCATCAATGCTTGAAAGGGAATCATAAAAAAACTGCTAAAATATTTACAATGGCAATGTAAACAATATAAACGGTCTGATATACCACAGCGATCAGCCAATCAGCTTTCACATATAGTTCTCTTTAAAATAACCAATCTCAGTACTCTTCTAAATGAAAAAAAGAAAAAGAGCTCTCTGTATTCCCATCACCCTTGCCTTAAAATGAGGACTCAGCTCACTTGTTGATCTATTGCACCTCTGTTGAGGACTCAACATTGCATTCACATTACCATGACAGATAGTAACCCAGACCATTAACAGACATGAATTATGGACATTGGCTTGAAATTTGAAGGAGGGCCTTTGTCTCCTTATCTGAACAAACAAACCCTCTACCAGCCATCGGTAACAATTTCCAAACAATTTCTACCAATTAAATGATCAGAGCTCATAGAAGCTCATTGAATCATCCTGTTTTTACTCTAACTTCAGTGGAAAACTAAGGATGCATTTGCAATAACGCACAAGGGGTGTGGTAAATTGACAATATACCACATCTGATTATAATGGATGCACACAGCTAGTTTGTCATATTATGGCAAGTTGAGGTTGGTGGGGGTCACAAAGATAATGCAGTTAAACTTTTCAACAACCGGATCCACATTAATGTTGTGTGTCAACATCTCTGCCCCCAGGTTGCACACAGGCTACTACAACCATGATAGGATGCATCCATCTTATTGTCACATGACTGGTGGTGTAATGGGAGGATTTAGGCTAGATATGTTATAACACAAACAGTTGAACCGTGGGAGTTTCTGTTTGGAGCCTCTTATTTGTACTCGTTTACCTGGGGAATAAACATACTTGGAGGGCTGTGTTCTTACGCATTTAAGATGCTGGGAATGTAGCCTGACGTTCTCTGGGATTAAATTATTATTCACCTTAACTTTAGGGCTAAAATGTTGTCATGCTGTCACAAGGGAAAGCAGTTTAAAGCAGTGGCTGCAAAAGTAACCATTTGCTCATTAGTAAAGTTGTACACTACCATTCAAACATTTGGGGTCACTTAGAAATCAAATTGATCAGAAATATATTGTAGAGATTGTTAATGTTGGAAATGACTGTTAGCTGAAATCTGCAATTTTTCAATGGAATATCTACATAGGTGTAGAGGCCCAATATCAGCAACCATCAGTCCTGTGTTCCAATGGCACATTGTGTTTGCTAATCCAAGCTTATCATTTTAAAAGGCTAATTGATCATTAGAAAACATTTTTACAATTATGTTAGCACAGCTGAAAACTGTTGATTTGTTCTAATTAAAGAAGCAATAAAACTGGCCATCTGTAGACCAGTTCAGTATCTTCAGTATCAGGGTTTGTGGGTTCGATGACAGGCTAAAAATGTCCAGAAACAAAGAACTTTCATCTGAAACTCATCAGCCTATTCTTGTTCTGAGAAATGAAGGCTATTCCATGGGAGAAATTGCCAAGAAACTGAAGATCTCATACAACGATGTGTACTACTCCCACACAGAAGAGCAAAACTGGCTCTTACCAGAATAGAAAGAGCAGTAGGAGGCCCCAGTTCACAACTGAGGAAGAGGACAAATACATTATAGTGTCTAGTTTGAGAAACAGACGCCTCACAGGTCCTTGACTGGCAGCTTCATTAAATAGTACCCGCAAAACACCCGTCTCAACGTCAACGGTTTTCTAGGCAGAGTTGCAACGAAAAAGCCTCAGACTGGCCGATGAAAAGAAAAGTTTATAATGGGCAAAAGAACACGGACACTGGACAGAGGAAGAACTTTGTCTAGAAGGCCAGCATCCTGGAATCGCCTCTTCACTGTTGATGTTGAGACTGGTGTTTTGCGGGTAGTATTTAATGAAGCAGCTACTTTAACCAGTAAGAGAACTGTTATTAAACCGACAGACCTTTTAACTTCCTCAGGTCATTTTGAATGAAGCCTGTACTAATACAAACCCGATTCCAAAAGAGTTGGGACACTGTACAAATTGTGAGTAAAAAAGGAATGGAATAATTTATATTTAATTCACAATAGAATATAGATAACATATCGAATGTTGAAAGTGAGACATTTTGTAATGTCATGCCAAATATTGGTTCATTTTGGATTTCATGAGAGCTACACATTCCAAAAAAGTTGGGACAGGTAGCAATAAGAGGCCGGAAAAGTTAAATGTACAGATAAGGAACAGCTGGAGGACCAATTTGCAACTCATTATGTCAATTGGCAACATGATGGGGTATAAAAAGAGCCTTTTAGAGTTGCAGTGTCTCTCAGAAGTCAAGATGGGCAGAGGATCACCAATTCCCCCAATGCTGCAGAGAAAAAATTGTGAAGCAATATCAGAAAGGAGTTTCTCAGAGAAAAATTGCAAAGAGTTTGAAGTCATCATCATCATCTACAGTGCATAATATCATCCAAAGATTCAGAGAATCTGGAACAATCTCTGTGGTTAAGGGTCAAGGCCGGAAAACCATACTGGATGCCCGTGATCTTCGGGCCCTCAGACGGCGCTGCATCACATACAGGAATGATACTATAATGGGAATCACAACATGGGCTCAGGAATATTTCCAGAAAACATTGTCGGTGAACACAATCCACTGTGCCATTCGCCATTGCCGGCTAAAACTCTATAGGTCAAAAAAGAAGCCGTATGTAAACAGGATCCAGAAGCGCAGGCGTTTTCTCTGGGCCAAGGATCATTTAAAATGGACTGTGGCAAAGTGGAAAAGTGTTCTGTGGTCAGACAAATCAAAATTTGAAGTTCATTTTGGAAAACTGGGACGCCATGTCATCCGGACTAAAGAGGACAAGGACAACCCAAGTTGTTATCAGCGCTCAGTTCAGAAGCCTGCATCTCTGATGTTATGGGGTTGCATGAGTGCATGTGGCAGCCTACACATATGGAAAGGCACCATCAATGCTGACAGTTATATCCAAGTTCTAGAACAATATATGCTCCCATCCAGACGTCGTCTCTTTCAGGGAAGACCTTGCATTTTCCAATGTGGTAAACATGGCCTTGTCCCAACTTTTTTGAGATGTGTTGATGCCATGAAATTTAAAATCAACTTATCTTTCCCTTAAAGTGATACATTTTCTCAGTATAAACATTTGATATGTCATCTATGTTGTATTCTGAATAAAATATAGAAATTTGGAACTTCCACATCATTGCATTCTGTTTTTATTCACAATTGTACAGTGTCCCAAGTTTTTTGGAATCGGGTTTGTAATTTGATATTTTAAATGTTTCAATAAATGCCTTGAAAATGCTTTAGACCGTACTGATACTGCCTGGACCGCAGTGCAAGAAACTTGTTTAATATATGTTCTAAATTTCCCAACAGCACTGAAGAGTTGAGACATGTTTTTAAAGGCCACTATTACTCACAATTTCCAGTTTTACCTGGGGCTGTGGAAACTGAGTCAACCTGACATAACTATCCTTTAGACACTGCTCTTCTCGCTTTAACCAATAAAACTTACCTCTTTAGTTAAAGCAATGTTTCCCTAGACATTAACAAACATAATATTATTGCCTCCATAGCAAAATTATTTTCACATGAAAGATTACCCCCTCGCTGCCTCAAATATTATCAGTGAGCACACGAAGGCCTAGTTCACATATCTTGGAGCCTTCTCAGAATACAAGAGAGTAAACAAGAGGGAAATTAGCCTTATTTAACAATAATTTACATAATGTTTCAATTTACATCATCTGGAAGCCAGTGGAGTGTGCGGAAGAGCGGGTTACATGGGAAAATGTGGGAGCGTTGAACACCTGACAAGCTGCGGTGTTCTGGATAAGTTGCAAGGGTTTGACGTCACTACCACAACCTATCATGGGTCCAGCAATAAGCCTTATTTTAACCAAGCACAGGCATCAGTGGCATACACAATGAATTGCTCTTCACACTGCAAAACTCAAGGACAGACCACTACCTCAGAAGGATAGTGAGATGTTTGCAAGTTCATATACAACCCTATTTCCAAAAAAGTTAGGACGCTGCATAAAATACAAATAAAAACAGAATGCAATAATGTGCAAGTCACTTCTACCTATATTTAATTGACAGTAGTACAAAGACAACATATACAATGTTGAAACTGAGAAATTCGTTTTTTTCTTTCGCTGAACATCAGGAAAACTCCACCCAACTTAGGAAAAAACACTGTCATAAATGATAAAAACCCAGAGAGCACCACACATGCCTCAGAATTCCATTCCTTTTCTCTAAAATGACAACTTAGACTTTGCATATGTATCTCAACAGTAGTCATGTTTTGGCAGAGTTTGGGGTTTCCTGCTACACTATTTGATTAGGGTCAAACATTAACTGGCAAGGTTTAAAGTCTAGAGGCTTTCTCTTGAAAACACAAAGCATCCTCATCTGTTTCAGTTCATGTGCCACTCTTGCAGGGATTTCTAGGTCAGTAAGACACATTTGAACAAGGGAGAGTGGATTGGGGAATAACATCAGAATGTCAGGACTGGCATCATGGGAACTATGAGTAGTTCCCTTTGTTTAAAACAGATGTGCAAGCCTACTAAATCACTCCTGGGTTTAGGCTGATGAACATTCCACAGGTGTTCAGTCTGAGCCCAGACAATTCACAGATAAAACTTCATGGTCACTCATTAAAACAGCAGCAGAGGTTCATTATTAGACTACCAAACAGTGAAAAATAATAAAGGCTTATGCCACTGAGACAAAAACGCAGAACTATCTCATTGCAGATGCTGGACTAGGTAGAGGTAGGCATATACGTTGGGAAAGGCTATAGAGGAATGCATATTTGAATACATGCCTCACTAAAATGCACTGCATTTAACATCAGTTGTCATGATCACCTTGAAACCTTGTTTTAACTGAGGGACCTTCTCAAGAATCAGTTGACTCTGATAGTCACAATCTGAGAGTAGACTCAGCCCCACAGTCATAATAACACAGCTATCTAGCCCTTCCCTCCTCTCTGGGACTCTAAATACTTAACAAAAATGTTAATCAATAACAGCTGTTTCACTGGGGTACAGTTAAAAAACCAATTTGGCTGCGCTCACAAATAGGCTTTGAGACTCATTCAGATGTAGGACTGGAATTGTATTACTCCATTGCAGAACTTTTCTGAAATTCAGGGTATTTAAAACTCGCAATGTATTTGAGGCCTTCCAAAGTTTGTACATGTCACTTTTAACAGAAATGTCAGACCTGATTTTCCAAAAACATATCAAAGGTCCATTACAATGCCAGTAATCAACATTTGAATTCACATTTCTTGATTCCACAGGCTAATTGTTCTCGAGCATCAACTCGGTTCAATTTCAGATCCTACATCTGTGCTTTAGAATTTTTATGAGGGTCCTTTCATAAAAGAATATCGTGTCAGTTTGATGGAATGCATTGTTGAATTGAATGTGTTTAGCTTGCAATAATAAGCCTCTGGCAAATCCAAATAACTGTGGTTTAGAAACAGCGTGTTTTAAGAGAGCTAATGAAGTCACTCTGAAATTTTCCCAAGGTAGTACAGTAGCTTTGTTTGCTCGCCAAATTCTATCTGTTCTCTCGGCCCGAGTTACTCATGTTCAGAAACGAAATCCTACACTGATATACAAAGGCAACTCAATATGCTTCTGTGATTCTATAACATTTTAATGTATGCCTAGAGGGAAGGAGTGCAATTAAATGGTTGGGTTAAAAGAGTTAAGGAGAGCATTTAGTTACAAACTGATTTGAACCCTTGAGATAGCTTCCCTTATACAATAACACAATGCCTCACAACCTAGCTATTGGTTACATACTAGTAAATGTAATAGCATGCGTACAATTTGATTAACTGCTGGTAGCTGAACGAGCATGGCCTTTGTTAAAATCCTAATAACTAAAGGATACTTTTTACTGCAGACAAATAATATAATAGCATGCAGTTAGCGTAAATAATAAAAAAACACATCATGATTTCCGACACAAAAGGATTTATTTTGCCATGGGACCCCGTCAAATGCCACAGTGTAGTTTCTAGTAATTAAATCAGAAGGCTTGCAATGAGTAGCACACAACAGTTGATACAAGACCCTGCTTTGTCTTAAATCTGGGCATGGGGAGGCCAGAGTAACAGCCACTGTTATTAAACCATCCCTTCACCACAGGAGCCTTAAACCAGTGAAACAACCATGACACAATAAAAACGTCCCCATAGTGATCTACTGTATGAATCAAACACACGACCCCCTTTGCAAACAGAGGACAAAGGCGTGGAGTGCGATTACACATTATCAATTAGTGGTTTTAAACATCCCATCCCACCCAACTTCAAGTCTGTGGAGGTGGACTGATGTCCTCCTGACACATTTGTTGTTGGTGTCAACCCACATCTTTTACACAGACACAAGCGTTAAACTATAAGCGGAGAATCCTTCCACACCATTTCATTTTACAAACCAAATGAAACAGAGAGCCCCGTAAACAAGCTCTGCAAACTTTCTTGTCGCTTCCATGCAACAATTCTGTTGAACACATTTCTGGTAACAGGGGTACTTAGCGAAATTAAAACCTTCAAGGCACTAGACATTCATAATCTCTCTTTATTAGCGATCATGTAATGTGATGGAATGACGTGGTGTGTAGTGCAATGTCTGGACACTGATTTAAAGCGCCCTTAATGCTGTCACACCCAGATCAGTGGCTCAATTGACTCCAACATTGTCTCCTTGGTGCCAGAACATCACCTGTTAATGGCCAAAGGTCCGAGGCAAGGGAACCATGTTCACCGGAAATTGAGTAAAAACGTATTATTGAGTAAAACACTTATTTCTATAGACTTACCTATTCTCTTAACAGAGATTACACAGTGACTAAGTGAGTATGCAATAAAAGTATGGTCAGATAGGCAAAAAAATGTGTGCCAAACTAAAGGCTTTTTGAGTTAGGCTACCACACAATCAGTGAGAATATTGCTAGGTTCATTAATTTGTCTGCCTTTCAGTATGAAGAGGTTTTCAGTAAGAAATACAGAAGGCGTAACTTTTTTATAAGCACCAGAGGTCAGCATGAGTTCCAAAAAGCAGCGATGTCTAATGTAAACACTTAACCCAACATGACTCAAACCCATGTGGGTGAGCAAGTTTAATGCATATGGGTTGGGTCTTAATTTAAAAACGAACACACCTAATCTAAGAATACAGTTCAAGTGTCAGAAAATACCACATTACTATTTAATAAACATCTCTGAACTGCAAGAACAGAATAAGACGTTGCATTACAGTACAGGTTAAAGACCAATAATATAATAGTAGGTTAAATCTCAGTATCAAATTAGGTTTCAGGGTAATACAACGAATGGACGTAGCCTACTTGTAGATTTAAAGAGGGGTAACATCAATACAAGAAAGTATGACGGCAGGTATACAGGATGTATGAAAATTTGACTCAAGTGTATGGTTGTGTACCCTGAACAAATCATTTGCTACTCAAGTTACTGAGGAAATGTTGTAATGGTTGTAACTATGCCCTGTTACTATAGTATTACCACGTTATCTGTAGTACCAAAGACAAAAACTGGTTTTTAAGTCTCGTGGTGATGCATTGCAGACATTTCCCAAGCACACCAGCCAACAGCACACTCTACGTCAGTCTTCCATTTGCATCAAATGAGGCCAAAATAATTTAACTTCAAAATTGGTTCTATGTGCTGATAGCCGAGGGGAAAAGTTGCACAACTAAAGTTTTAGACTTTAAAAAAAGTTTTAGTTACGAATGGTCTCCACTGTTAACCGATTGGCATATTTGGTAGGACTTGACAGCACGACTAGAAGCTCGAGCTGTCAGGGAGCGCACTTTATTTAAAAGCACAGCAACGATTGTTTAAACAATTTCATAGTACTTTAACTTTAAATGAGGCCATATTGTTTTCAACAACAAACGGGCCTTCACGTACATTTAAGAAAAACATTTAATGAACAACTTCATGTTTATTTTTTCATTGTCAACTCTTCCTCTGAGACATGTTTCAACATAATTCCCCTTGTTAGCTCCTTCACTACACAGTACGAAAAAGCCGAAACTCCACTCTGTAGACATATTTTTACCATAAAACGAACTAAACGCAGTCCAATACGTTCTTGATATTACACTAAAGCCAAACACACTAAACGTGAACGTAAAATGTTTACCTGATATATGTCATGGATATCCCAGCAGAAAGTTTTCCAACAGCTTATCTCCACATGAATCCCCTGATGGACCAAAGGTACTGTTGGAGCTCCTCCCACTCTAAACTCGCAACTCCATGAGGTCATTTAGAACTGGTTGGGTGCGTAAACGCGCATCAACAGCATTGGACTGGTAACCAAGCAATTTAGACTCCAATGTGAAGCACATGCATACCTCATGTGCAGTCTTTATTTCATTTAAGTAGCCTACGCCAGTGGGTTACGTTGATGATTGGGAAAAACTAGAACGCCATGTCAAGCCAGTCATGTAATATGTATCCATATACGATATTGTGAACTTTTTGATATGGTATAAGTTCATTATTATTCACTGAACGAAGAGATTAGTTTGGTACTCAACAGAGTAAGCAATGAATGACGTAAAGTCACTAAAATATGCGATTTACTTTCTAGTCAAGTCTATGGCGACACCGTGAGGCTCAAATGGCTAATGACATTCAAAGAAAACACAGGATCTTAGACTAAGGTAAAATTAGTATTGAAATATGAAATCAACTTCAGAAATAACTATTAAAAGATAAACATGAAACGAGTACATGACACCATACCACACATATGACGTCACACTTTTTACAGTTGTATGTACATTTTGGGTTTGAATATAAAATAATTTCATGTCACATAGGTTTATGGTTATTCTACATTTTTATTTTTGTTATTGTATGATTTGTATACAGTATTATGTCTAAACATACTATATCAGAATTTTAGAAAGTGTTTTTTTTATATATTTATTTGCTAATATTTTAAAATAACTTTATGTAATTCATCCACTACATGCACCCCACAGATATACAATAATGATTAAATAGATCTCTTTTCTAAAAAAAAAAATAGCGGTTCCCTATTTTTTTTCCATAGTTCAGAAACTATATGAAATGTTATTATGGAAGCAACATTTCACACATACCTGTGTGTGTGACTATACTCCCATTGCAGAATTTCCATGAACGTCAAACAAGCCCCTACCCTCTAGGCACTTGCACAGAGGTCCACATGGTGCTGACAACAATCTAAGTGGGAATTCAACAGAGTGGCATGGGTTTGACGGTAAATGAAAAACTTATAAAGCCCTTACCACCCTGAAACCCCAAAGAGCAAACAACAAGAATTGATCCACAGTGGCTAGTAAAAACTCTCTTGAATAATTCTATGAATGGTCCACTTTTGATTAATAAAATAAGCGTAAAATTCAAATTTACAATCCGTCCATCCATCGTTTAAGAACAAATAAACATCATTAACAATTTAACATTTTCGTATGTATCATGTCTCAAGTAGATACGTTGATACAGTCCAGTTTGGTATGTACCAAGAATTATAGTGTACATGCTCTCCCACACATTATTCCTTCTCACACAACAACAATAACAGTTGCCTCAGGTTTTGTTTGTCCCTCCCTGCTCACCCCACCCTTCTAGAAATAAGTTAGACATGAACGCAGCCTCTCATTCCTGTATTGTAGAAATGCACATACCCAGTGTTTTGATGAGCCAGCTCCATTTAACCAGAAAGAGACGACTCTTTGTTTAAAAATAATCCCACCTATGAAAAACATTCAAATCTCCAATGTAAAGGTAAAAAAGTTTTCTAGAATTATATTAAGAGTGTGAAACGCACATTAAACAGCTTGCATCATAACTGTCCTATTATTAGATCACCTGCATTTTCACAACTGACATCAACCTACAAAAGAAATGAAACATGTGGAACACAGATACCCCTCCTCCCCATTATATATTGATTCTGTAGTGCAGAAAAACATTCTTTAGTCAATTCCTTTTTACCTCTTCAGCAAATATTTGTTTCAGCTTAAAAATTAAGGAGACAGATTAATGTCTACTTTCACCCATGCAATTCGATTCCCAATATTCAATAAAAAGAGACATAAAAAAAAACCTTTGGCAAACAACCATCACAACTGCATTGGACAAACACCCCTGTGAGGACCATTTTCCACAGTGCTGCAAAAACTTTGCACCCTTGAATGCAGCTCAACTGCCACTCCTTGACATCTACTGCAACATCCGCCCACAACAATACCTGCCTAACTGACAGTTAAGGACACCCAGGACAGAGCCGCCACACCCACAGCAGATCGACATTTTACTCCCCCCCAATAAATTCCTTCCAGGGCCCTAAAATTTTCCCAGCATTAGGCCCACAGCAGTTGTCATAAGGGCAACCAAGCCTGTCAGATGGCTACGAATGGGCAGTTATTGGCAATTCTACCTACCTGTCTTCAATTCAGCAGGCCACCTATCACTTTCTAAATTCCTTAGCAAGAAATTCAGTGAGGCCTCAGAATTACATACACAGATGGTACCAAAGGCTTGGATGAACAGTGTGAAGAGAATCACAAATCAAGCTGTAGGTCTGCATGGTATAATTTCAGTGCAATTATCTATCCCCACACAGTAGACAAAAAGCACAATGTAGGAGACAAAAGTAAACATACTTCCATAGAACTTTGATATATACAGTGTACCTGCTAAATACAAGGACCTCAATTAATATGTAAAGTAGGAGTAAAATAAATAAATAAATGCGTTACTGCCACTCATTTCTGTTGAACGATAAAGGTTATTCACCTCAATTACTGTTATCAAGATGTCAGGCATAAAAGTACTGCTTTATAAATCAATGATGTTTTTGCTGTAAAAACACTTATGACGGGTAACAAATTACATTTATTGAATTGAGTACCAAAATTTTTCTCAAATCTATAAACACACAATTTTCATATTAGCTAATTATTAACTCTGGTAAACTAGCCAAATGGCCTTCCGGGACTTCGGGTGTGTGCGTATTGTCTATTTTCAGTCAACGGTCATGATTCATGCACAGGTAACCAGCCTTGATTTCAGTGGATCATAGAAGGAACAAAACAAATGCCTTCGCAATCTGTCTAACTTCACAATCTGCTGGTAAGCTTGCAAAGGGTGGTAGCTGTTGAATATGTTTAGTGCTTGCCACCATTTTTCAAAACAATTCATTATATCCCAGTGCGCTATAATGGCCTTTGTCACTGGTATTGACTGCCTTTCTCAACACAATAGCAGGAAACAAAATGTGAAATAAGCAGATGGGCTTGACTTTCAATGCTCCTAACCAAAATGGTGGTTTAACGTCCGAGCACAAGCCAATAAGAACTCCCAGATACGGTCTTAAGTTTTGAAGATACTCTTCAGATTTTGTGATAATCTTATAAGAATGGTTCTGAAACCTCTTATTGGGGAACTGGAGCCATTCAATGCATTAGATCTATAAACAGACCATGCACACCCGGGGAAAATTTGTACCCTTCACAAAATGGAATCTTTTGGCTGAATGAAAATTAAGCCAAACCTTAAATAAGTGATCAACACAGCAACTAAATTGCCAAATATCTTGTGCTTCCACAGGAGCAGTTTGAGAATTGCGGTTATATTCCTACACATGCAGAACATGGGAATACTTCAGACCCATTCTGTTGAACAGAAAAAAAAAAAAAACAGGGCAGTGGCTTACTGCAGTGCACACTTCACACTGAAATACAGCAGCATATAGTTAAAGGATGAATTTGTTTTACAGTATGAGAAAGACTGACTATTTAAAATAATTACTTCACAATAAAGACCAACAATGTTAGAATAAAAAATCTACAGCAAAAAAAATAAAAATGTGATGTGTAAGGGAAAATACAACATCCATTGAGAATGCACTTGTCGCCACCCTGAGGTCTTTACAAAAATAGCAATGCAGAAGTATTTCAAGCTGCTACACAGAAGTGCATACAAATAAAGCTACATGTTAATCCAGAAATAACCCACCAATAAATAAAACAAGTAATAGTTTAATGCCATGCATTTTCTTTATTCAAGCTGTAAACAAATACCAAGTCTTTCACCATGAATACAATACTGAAAACCACTGCCATCAAGTTTATACCTGCTTTTGCAACATACTTATTCTAGAAATGCCCACCATGTGTGCTTTTAATTGACATGGCGTCGCATTAATAAAAGGCACAGTAAATGCTGGTTTGAAGTAAGCAGAATTCCCCCCCCCACAAAAAGAGGAAAAAAAAAGAAAAAACCACCACCCCAAAGTACTCTCCTTTATCACCTTTAAGTAGCAAAGTCAAACAATTCAAAGGTGAATTGATACTTGAATTAAGAAAGTTAGCCAAACATTTAAGACATCTCATGTCCTTCCACTTATGTACCCAACACTTAAGGGTATTTCACAGCTGACTGAACACTCCCCTCAAACTTAAAGTAGCTTTAGAACTTTTTTGGTTGCTGGATGGAGAAGCTGGACTTGAAAGCTGGTGAATGTGGCTTCTCCATCGCAGGTCTGAGTCTGCTGTGCTTCACACTCACTGGAGTCTCTGGAAAGTCATGCCCCCACTGAAAGAAAACAAAAATCAAACATGGCCGTTTAAGCAGTTTAAAAGAAACTGACCATACCAATCTGAATCAGGTAACCACAGGTTTTCAGTGGGTTTTCTGGAGATCGAGATGGTCGTTCCAAAATGTTGACAAATCATTTTTGTTAATTTCATTGTGTAACAGTTGAAAATGTCCAATAACTCCACACATTCTTTGAAGTGCCAGGGATGAGGATATACAAGTTGTACCTTTTGTATATAGTACAAGATTGAAACACTGTCAAGGAGGGTGACGTGTGTTGCGAAACAGAGGACCAGGTGTTCACATCCATTGTGATGCAAGGCAAATGGTCAGCGAAGGAAAGTTCAATATTAGCAAGAGTTTAGTTTAATTTGCATGAGGTTATTAAGGTTTTGGTGAATGATCCACTTGTGGACAAATGCCTGCCTCCTAATAGACAAAAATGTTTCAGGCTAACATCCGCTAGTGCAAATGGGCCCGCTCCAAAGACCATTAGAAGCAAAACGGACCCATTAGAGATGCATCAAAATACAAACGCAAGCCTTTGTGAACAAAGATGCAACAAAGTTCTCATAGGCCAACTGTACCATTTTTCTAGGACCCATTGCCAGATATGAAAGCCAACAACAATGTCACCAAACCAACTGAAAGTTCTACCTTTCCCCATTGTAAAGGATGAAAGATCTATGTTTTTCCACTTGTTTTTATACCTCAGCCATACAGGAAGCCATGGAAGGACACAAGATATACTTAAAGTACAATGTTAAAGCACATGCTCTTAGATTTAAAAATACTAATGAAAGTTAGCTTCTTTTTTTTTTAAGTAGTATATTGTCTTTAAACAGCAATTTTGTTCATCTTTAAGGTTGACAATAATTGGAAGTGATGGAATATCAAATGTTAGATTTAATTATGATTATTTTAAGATAAATATCCTTACCTTGTTGAGTGTTCCTGACAACAAGATACTGATTTGTTGCATTCTGCTGGAGGTAGCTGCAGATCTAAAAGAGCATTACAAGTTTAACAAGAGGACATTGCAGTTCAGGGTTTACCGGACACATTTCATATACTTTAAATACAGTAAGTTAATTCATGAGGTCTCTGGCAAGAGGTGAAACTTGCAGATGTATAAACATCCATTGTTAGACGAGTTTTTGACAGAGTGCCAAACTAACGCTTTACTGAATCTATAGCACACTGTACTGTTAACGCTAGAGATGACAGAGTGCTGTACCTGGATTTGGGAACCTTGTGTTCCCTCTCTGGGTTCACATGGGGGGCTGCATGACTCTCCTCGTAGCTCTTCTTGACCACTCGTTTCCCCCCAGCCTTCACTGTAGAGCCAGAGTGGAATCATTAAAAGTGAGGTGAAAATGGTTTTGCAAAAATTTGCCAAACCAGCTGAAATACAATTACTTTAAATAAATTATACCATAGTTTCTGAGTTACAGTTCATAATGAAATCAGTCAACTGAAGTCCTTAGGACCTATAGTCTATGGATTTCAAGTCACTAGAAAGAAATAATTGTTGGTGGGAGTGTAGGTGTTCAAGGAGGAAGTTGGTAGACCATTTCAAATAGGCACTTAAGAGTTCAGCATTGTTGCCACATTCAATTTTCCATAGTGGCTTGCAGGTTTAGGCCAAAAGAAAAATGTACCACATCCTGTCAAAGCAGAGCTCAAATTTTTTAAGCTGGCCAAAGAATATGCAACTGGTTTGATGGTTGGATTTGTACAATGAATACTTGTACCCATAGGTATCAGTGTCAGAACAGTGTGCTGGTCAGATCAGGTCCCCATATAGAACATTTAAATGTTCAATCTTATTAATGCTACTCTAAACTACAAAGCAAAACGGATCCAAAAATCTCACACTGCCAGTGCCAGACAATGCATAAGAACTTCTTTGGGGCTTCTTCAGGTCACAAGTTTTTCCTTCAACACTACGGAGTAAGCAAAAGGCTGCAACACCTTTTTAAATCCTCTCATAACAACGATGGAATTCAGGGCCAAGACACCAGGTGAGTAATTAAACTGTTTACAAAAAAAACGAGGTTACCTAATCCTGCCGTAGCAAAGTAACTGACACGAAAGGGGGGCATTACAAACATACCGTAAATCATCATAGATGATAACGAGTTAGACTAATTCATTTTGATTATAAAATCTGGAGGAAATACACTAACTATTAAGTAAAGCAGAACTTTTGTCTCAGCCAGCCCATCCCTTGCGCGCAGCTTTGAGCATAATAAGCTACCATGTTTGCAGAAATCCTGCTACGCATTACCGACTACATTTTCACTACGTTTCCTAATAGAAACATCTGTCATTAAAACGTACGAACCACTGAAGGCAATTATTTCATGCATCGAGATTTCGCTTTTTTTTGTTTGTTTACCAGCTACGTAACTGCTGGTTGAGACTGCGCACCGTAGCAACACTACTGATGTATGAACGACACAAACGTGATATGGTCACAAAAAAACAACAAAAAAAAACGCAGTTATAGTATATTATATAGAAACGCAGTAAATGTACACCACACGAAGGCAACGGTCAAAAAAACAAAAACAACCCATTACATCGAAGATATTGACACATTTTATTACTAATTAATACATCACCAATACCTGCAGGAGGATGGCCAGCTTTCAATTCAGGAGTCTCTTTCATTCCGGATTTAGACAGTTGCACCATTCTGAACTTCTGAACAACACTAGCAGAACCACAAAGTAGCTCAACATGCACTCTCTGTTGTTTTTATATCGCTGAAAGGAAACTGACGTAGCAGATGCAGGAAGCAAGCATCAGCAGCATGCACACGCATCGGCTGCATCACATTTATTCCAGTTAAATTAACCTGACATAAGGAGAGAGAACGAATTGAATTGTCTATCCTGTTAGTAATAGATTGGCTCATTTATGTTCAATTAAGGACGTTAATGACCTTGTTCTACCTACCTTCGCTATTGCCTAGTTCAAAACAACTTTTAACCACGCCCCTCTTCTTTGTTTGCGGATCTGAACAAAGCACGATAGATGCAATACAGTGATTCTCCATCTGGTTGTTTAGTTAATGCATTGCTTATCTAAGTCTTTAAAGATCTGTAATATACGAAGGATCTCGATTTCCTTGATTAAATCATCTGAAATGGATCTTATTAAAACATACTTTATATGTAATACATTGTTTTAAATACTAAAACAACAATGAACTTGATATCCAGGCAAAAAGCAATGCCTACATGATGAGTCTTTTGTACGCAATACAACATTCAAAATGATCATCTGAAAACAGCTGTAGTCTGGTAATGAAATCAGATCATAACGTCTGGTCATTCTATTGTGTTTTCTATGTCCCTAATGTCACCCCATTCCTACTGCTGACTTGGGCTTTTGGTCAAAGATTTTTATTCTACTGAGAGGCTGTATGCGTGCAAAGACGGAGCAGATGAGGAAGAGAAGTTGTAGAGCTGTTCACAGACCAAACATTCATATTTATTATGTTGGTTGGTGTGCATAGAAAATGGCAGTGATCCGTCCCATGAAAGGTCTAGGACAGGAAATGGAAAAATAAAGAGAATATCTGCAAAGTCACCAAAATGTCAGCAATTACACAATTCATTTAAAAAACAAAAGTGAACTTTTATTATCTTTGCATGTTTGTGTAATGGTTATCTTTACCTCCTCTTTTTAGTTATTCATATATGTATAGATCTATAATATAGATTTGACATGGCACAAGTCTTTACCAGTGCTGATGAGCGTAAACCAGGTGGCATTTTTTCTGTATTTACAATAAAATGAAGGAAATGTACAAGACTCAATGGCATACACAATCTCAACATTAAGAACAAATACAATTCGATCCCTCTGTACAAACTAACATCATTAGATTTTTTTTTCTTTTTTCTTTTACTGATATGAGTTCATGATTCATTTTGGCCTACGAACATACACATACGCATTCCCCATCTGACACTTTACCGCAAACCTTTCTTTCACATAACCCATACCATCACCATGCTACCCCAGCTATGGGTTTCCAAAAGAAAAACTAACATCTAGACAGAGCAAGACGCTGCTCACAAAAATGTCCAGTTCCACTCTCTCCCAACACACCAACAGCATGATTTCCTGTCTTCTTTAAAAGAAAAAAAAAATATCACATTCCTTGACTTCCTTCTTTCTTTCTTTGGCTAACATTCTATTTCTCCCTCTGCCCTCAGCCATCACCTCGAACCCCACTCTCAGATTCAATTTTCTTTTTTTTTTTTAAAACAAACACACAGGTAAAAGTCTATGGAACAGTTCATCAGTTGGGTTCCAAGATGGAGTCCCTATACCCAGGAGTCTGGCGACCCGGGATACTGCTCCGCCCTGTAGGAAGGCCTCCGTGTGGTAGAGTAAAAGTCCACATAGTTTGTGCAGGATTTCAGTCCGTGGCCATGAGAGCTGTAGTCTGCCGTGGGGGGGAAAGTGACCACGTCGTCGATGTAGGGATCCTCGTACCCGTGAGGGGACTGCAGGTACATTCTGTAGGTGTCATAGTTCCGCCTGCTGGGCTCCTCAGTGTAGTAGACCTGCTGCTGTGGAGACGAGACAAGCAGAATGGAATCAGATCTGTCCATGTGGAATTACAGTTAAGTGTCTGTTCCATTGGGAACAACTGAGACATTTCTGCTTGAAATTCGAGTACAGAGTTAGTAAGTTAGACCCTCAGGCCATTGCCCAGACACAGAATAGGCGTAACCTTTGACCATGAAACCACCTCTTTGCATTGGCTGTGTAGTTCAAAATAATATTGTGCTCAAGTAGGAGAGGTTATTTTTTTCTGTTTCACGTGCAAGAGTGGCTAGGTATGAAATTAATATGTACATTTCTTTGTGCCTATACGAACTCTGTGTGAGACCTCGGAGTGTGGGGTGGGCCGTTTTGCTAAAGGGCAGAACAACAGATTTTCCACCTTCCTGGCTTCATGGGTTTTGTAGTAGCGGCCTTGGTGTTACTGGGCCCAACGCTCTGCCCATTAGACTACCTGGAGTGTGGGGAGAGTGAAGGGGAGTTGTAGGGCGCAGAGCTCCCCCTTCTCCTGACTGTTATCTGACTGAACGCACAGGGACATGTCCACACTGTGACAGGTGCCTGAGACGCGCCCACTGCCGCCCGGGCCATCCTTATCACAGCAGTCACATTCACTCTAGCTCCCACAATGCCTGACGGGCTGGATGTCTTCCAGCTCTCGCATTCATCCACGATGGAATACGTGTCAGTCTCCTTCCATTAGCGTAGCAATGCGAAAACACGGTCTGCACGGGCCAAGTTCACAGTTCGGTAGAGTACAGCTGAGACGGATGGTCGACCAGAAGGGGCTGATTTATAGTCTGTTGTATTTACCTGTGCTCTTCTGGGGTCTTCTCTTGTTGGCGAAGTGTAGGACCCAATATAATACGGTGAGGGCTTTCCTGACCCTGGAATATAGGTAACACAACATTGTGGTATATTAACTTCACTTTGACATAAACATTAATAATTGTTTACCCTACAGTGTGTCAAAAACCCCACCACACACCCCCTGGGGCAAGTTCTCTTTTCAGACAGTTATGCTGCACGGAACAGTCTAACAGGCAATCAGGTTGGGCCTTATGGTTTGGGGGGGGGGGGGGCGGTATTTATCTTGGCATGTTCTGGAGCTAGCGGAACCCTGAAATACGTTTCCCCCCAACTCCTGTTCCCAGCATGTTTGGTTTTTATGGCTGGCCTGGTAAGTGTGTCTGGGTAGTCAGGGAGGGAGACAGGCAGCTAGGCATGGAATTTGGAGGAGGCTGCCCCTTCCACAGCCTTGTATGCTGTGCCCCTCTCAGAGGCCCAATCTGGCAGCGGCATATCTGGGTGCCCTACATAGTCTACGTCCCGAAAAGCAACCTACTATTCCAAAGCTCTGGTCAAAAGTACTGAACTACATAGGGACTAGGGTGTACTTTGGAAAGTAGCCCAACTCTTCCTTAGGGCAACAAAGAATGGCTTCTTTGTTGGGGCTGGCCAGACAAGTGGATCAAAATGCGTGGAAGCCAGCTACTATATTGCTCGGCAGACCCACTTAAACGCAACAAAGAGGCTCAAGGGCATGTTTGAACTTAGCTGATTGTCTGACGAGCCTCAAGGCTCCCAATAAGGTTGATATGGAAGAGAGAGGTATGATGGTGGAGATAGGGGAGAGCTGGTGGTGAGGGGGACTGGAATGTGATTCATGGGAGTGGTGAGGGGGATCAAATGGATTAAGGCCTACAAAGAGGCAGAAAAGGCCCTAGGGAACACTTTGATCGCTGTCTGGTGTGTATGGCTGATATGTTTTTAATAAGAATTCCAGAGTTTTATTGGATATACTGTGCTTTTATGTACACTATTATAAACTGTGGTATATGAGACTGTATACTAGGGGTTTGACATAAACAAATATGTTTGCTGCTCTAATTACATTGGTAACCACTTTATAACAGCAGTAAGGCACCTTGGAGGTTTGTGGTCTATGGCCAATAAACTACAACTTAGGACCGTATCCATGCATTACTTTGTGCCTAAGAACAGCCCTTAGCTGTGGTATTTTGGCCAATACCACACACCTTTGTGACTGATTGCCTGAAGGTGCTACACATGGGATATGTCCTCCATGTGGAAGACAGGTGAAATACAAGAACATTGTGTTCCTTAAACAAATCTCCTCTCGCACACTTCCTGGAGACTTGTGCTTGACTTTGAATTTTGGTTTCATCCAGTTTTTAACAGCAGTAAACACAACAGTTTTTTTGCTATTGAAAATATGTTTGGGGAATTTAGAACTTAAAATGATTCGCTAAAATATTTAGTTAAAGCTCACTCACATTAACATAAATGGAATAACTGTGTGTCTGTGTTAAGCAAACAGGAGTAATCGATATGCTAAAAATACAGCCAATCACAACACTGGCAAGTAATACTGTAACACCATCATCCCGCTGTTACTGCAAATACTATATAACAGACATTTTCGGAAACTACAAATGAAAAATTACACACACGGAATTTATGTATTACCTTTAATTGTAAAGTTATTTTATGATCATGAGACTTCTGTATGCTAAACACTTACCTGTATATTGATATTTGTGTACATTGTTGTCCCCTTGGTTGTTATAAAATTGCATAGTTGACTGTGCCCTCTGATAATCAGAAGGATTTTCTTTAATTCCTAGCATTGCAGGAGACGAGGTTACGCTACCAGCTGTGGAGAGACCAATATGGAGATCAAAATGACAATGTTGAATGGAAACGAGTTTGTGTCCTAATGAAGGGCTACGTCCTAAATGGCTTCCTAATTCACATGAAGTGAAGTGGGCCCCAGGGAACATCCCCTAAGTGAATGACTGTCATGCTGACCTGACTGGTTGACTGGTGACATCTGTATGGTGCTGGTAGGGAGGGTGGGCTGAGACTTGAACCTGTCCCGCTCTAGAGTGGACACCGGGGTGATGAAGTGGTTTTGGTTCCATCCGTCCTGATCACCGGCAGAGAAAAGACAGGGTTACTTTGGCCACATGATCCCACTATAGTCGGCTTCCTACAGTAACAAAATGGGTGTTAAAAAGATTCAGAGGTTTTCCCTAAAATCCAGCCTGGGAGATCCTCTGCCTCTGATAAGCAGGGGATTTGGGATACCTCCAAAAAGGATTTGGGGTAAACTGTGAATTTTGGGAAAGTTGCCATCAATTGGGAACTCTCAAGTCCAAGTCTGTCAGCTTACCTTCTTATAGATGGCCCTCAGGTCTCGGTACTGCCACAGTGTGTTGAGAACCTGAGCAGCAGCCTTCACCACCTTCATGGAATACCTTTAAAGACAGAGACACACGTCACCATACATTCACCACAGACAGTGAAGCAGTGAGCCCGGAATCTTTGGCAAATTATAAGGGAATACACTGCATGTTTCTCTGGTAGAACAATTATTCCACTCTTCGCTGGCTTTCAGATGCTTAGGGCAATGCTTACACAGTAGTTTAAAATAGCTCTCCTTCCATTCTGAGGTGTAACCTCTGCACATATGAGCATAGAGCAAGTTTCTAAGTGGAAGCACAAGTTGTCCAAGATCTTTGTAAAAGGACAACAATCTGTACTGCAATGAATTGTCGGATTTCATGCGATAAATACAGATGTAACGTTAATGTGCACATTTTAGTAATATTACCCTGTAAACTACTACTAACACTTTGTTGTAGCTATTAATTAAGCCATTAACGGTCACCGACATTAGAAACCATTTGACTTTACCTCACATTTCTCTACTAGTGTAATGATATACAGTATCTCATGAAAGTGAGTACCCCCCTCACATTTTTGTAAATATTTGATTATATCTTTTCATGTGACAACACGGAAGAAATGACACTTTTATACAATGCTTTTATACAGAAGGAAGCCTCTTCTAAAGATGATGCATAAGAAAGCCCGCAAACAGTTTGCTGAAGACAAGCAGAGTAAGGACATGGATTACTGGAACCATGTCCTGTGGTCTGATGAGACCAAGATAAACTGATTTGGTTCAGATGCTACAGTTCATTGAGGGAACCATGAATGCCAACATGTACTGTGACATTCTGAAGCAGAACATGATCCCCTCCCTTCGGAGACTGGGCCGCAGGCAGTATTCCAGCATGATAACGACCCCAAACACACATCCAAGACGACCACTGCCTTGCTAAAGAAGCTGAGGGTAAAGGTGATGGACTGGCCAAGCATGTCTCCAGACCTAAACCTTATTGAGCATCTGTGGGGCATCCTCAAACAGAAGGTGGAGGAGCGCAAGGTGTCTAACATCCACCAGCTCCGTGATGTTGTCATGTGGAAGAGGACTCCAGTGGCAACCTGTGAACCTCTGGTGAACTCTATGCCCAAGAGGGTTAAGGCAGTGCTGTAAAATAATGGTGGCCACACAAAATATTGACACTTTGGGCCCAATTTGGACATTTTCACTTAGGGGTGTACTCACTTTTGTTGCCAGCGGTTTAGACATTAATGGCTGTGTGTTGTGTTATTTTGAGGGGACAGCAAATTTACACTGTTATACAAGCTGTACACTCACTACTTTACACTGTAGCAAAGTGTCATTTCTTAAGTGTTGTCACATATATATAATCAAATATTTACAGAAATGTGAAGGGTGTACTCACTTTTGTGAGATACTGTTACTTCTCTAGTTGGTGTCAATCATTTTGGGTTCATCTCCCTGGTCCCTAATTATGTTCTCTATGTGCATCACAAATGGAACACTGTTCCCTATCTAATGCACTCGTTTTGCCCTCCTACAAGCCTGGTCCAAATGTAGTGCATTATAAATGAAACGCCACATGGCTATTCCTTATATAGTGCATTACTTTGGACCAGAATGGGCTCAGGTCAAAAGTTATTTGTAATATGAAGGGAATAGGGTGCCATTTATAAACCGCTTCGCTCTGATCTCCCTCACCTCTCTCCCTTGCCCTTGGTGATGTTGACCAGCTTCTCAATGCCGCCCGTGTCGGCAAGCGCCTTGGCGTTCTCCATGTTCTTGCTGGTGACCTCATGCAGGGTGCAGCAGATGGCCGCCACCGTTTCATCAGATAGCTGGGTGGTGTTCCCCCCGGGAAGACGATTCACCAGGTCCCTCATTGCATACTTCCCTAGGGAGGGACGCATAAAGTATCGATAACGTATTTCCTAATGTCAATTCTTTTGAGGCTTCGATAAACACACTTTGGGTTACTCATCCTTACCTGAATGTAAGCATATATCAGCTTCTATTTGAATTATTTCTACTTCAAGTAAATGCACTAAAGCTTCAATTAAAACTAGAATGCTGCAACCAGAGACCGCGACAAAAACAGAGAGAGACAGAGACTACAGAGAGGAAGATATTCATTAGGCAACCTATCTTATGTCATGTCTTTGACTGGGAAATGTTTTCCTCTAGGACAGGCGACCACAGTGTACTTTCTGCATGGTGGATATTATTTGTTCAGCTTGAATTGTGCTGCCCCAGCCGACCGTGTACATTCCCTATAGGACATAGAGCCCCCAAGGGTTTAGACCCAAGGACCCTGCTCTGAAATCACTCGTTCTCCCATTAGTTGTCCCTCACAACAAGCCCCCTCCAGAGTTCCTCTCCGCACAGCCGCTTCTCCTGTTGGCTCCCCCCTTGCCAGACTCCAGTTTGCGGTGCTGCCTTTCCCTCTCTGAAACCCAATAACTAATATTATTGGCACACAGCCAGTCTATAAAAACCAGTTTTTCCCAGAAAATGGGATTTCACAAAAAGCGAGAACAGGAGTTGGAAATGAAGCGCTGGCGAAGTGGGCATATACCGGCCGTTAGATAACGAAGCATCAGCACGACTCCTCATTTCCGACCTCTTTTTTTACACCCTCGCCTCCTTTTTCATTCTGCTGTACAACATGTGTACATGCAAACCCATATCATGTTCGCGTCCCATCTGTCTACTCTCGATAAACACATGTCGCCGACTGGAGGATTGGCTTCCGGACCAACAGTCAAGGCGCCGAATCAACCAACCAGGCTAACTACAACTACTATGCAGTCAGGCACCAGAGGGCATCATTGATTGCGGGTGTGTTAAATGCTTATCCAGTGGTCCTCACCTATGAGCTCCTTGTTCCGGACGTCCAGGGCCATGTTCCTCAGAGCGGTGGCCACGGAGCAGACCACCCTGTCGTTGTCCATCCTCAACAGCTCCACCAGGATGGGAAGACCCTTCTCCTTGCGCACCGCCGCTCGGATGTATGCCGCAAACTGATGCAAATCCGGGAAACCAAACAGATCAACCGTTTTCAGATTACCATGACAATGGGAATTAGAACATCAGTGGTTTAAGCTCTGTTGAATGGCGAATTCTTTCCAGTTGGGATACATAAAACAACAAAAACACACACTGACATAACTTATTAAGTAAGTGACATTTGTAAGAGACATTTGTTCAAAAGCATTCTTATGGCAGACAGTGGGATTTGCACTGTTGGTATATAGGACTCAAACATAGTGTGCTGAATAAGGTGCCTTTTGGGACGCAGTGTGGGTAAATGTACCTTCCAGTTCCCGGCAGAGAGGTTCTGTAGGGAGCCCGCTGAGCCCTCCAGAGTGGCAGGATTGGAGCTCTCAGCCAGCAGCATCAGGTAGGGCTTCACCACGGCTGGATGCCACAACATCTCAGCCCCCTTGGGGGTCTTGGAGAAGCCGGGGATAGGGCCCACTCCGTCCCACTGGGAACACATTACAAACACACAACTATGACTACAGGTTCCAACACAACTACATCACCAATCAGCACACTGTTCAGACTCACTCGGCCTCTGTATGTATTAAGTGTCTAAGAGTTGGAGCACTGATCTAGGATCAGTTCCGCCTTTCAGGTGATGAGGAATCTCCTACTCTGAGGTGCTTTGCTGGAATAGTTGAAGAGTTCAAATAATAGTTCAGCCAAGATTCAAAGACGTTCAGGAGTGGCCTGTTAAGTCTTAGTCCTATGCCATCTGTTGTGTAGATCCGACTATACTGTGCCTCGATCCCAAATGATTTGGACAAACAGGCAGACGCTGTCTACTAATTCAGTCATGACAGACAAAACAGATGGCGCAGGACGCAGACAGATCTGGCTCCCTGCCCACTGTTAAGATCAAGAAGACAAACATTTGGAGTGAATGTTCCCTGTAACGCCAACTGAAGTGTTGTGTTGTATTCTATTTCCACATTCTGTGATGAGTCCCTGAGCTCACCTAGAAAGAACGCCTCCCCTTTGAAGGCCTGCGGAGAGATACGTTCACCGGTCGGGCTGCAGTCACGTCCCAAACTACCCCCTATTTCCTACACAATACAATACTTTTGAGCTGTAATCCCAAGGGCCCTGGTTCCATAAAGGGCGTGTATTGGGAAAAGGGTGTCGTTTGGGGTTCGATCGGTGTGGTTTCCCCGCAGCTCACCTGGTCTTCCTGGGAGTCCTTTTTCTTCTTCTTCTTCTTCCTGCCCCAACAGCTGGAGTCCACGTCCTTACTGGGAGACTCAGAGCCTAGCAGACCATCTAGTTCCTGGGCTCCCTGCAACTTTGACGGCGGCATCTCCAGCTCCAGGCGATACGACAGGTTCCTCAGAGTGCAAATACAGTTCTCCACAATCTGATGTTAGAGGGAGGAGGGGCTCCTGTTAATCACGGAGTGCTCTTTTATTAAGTTGATTTAATGTGTTCCTTGACGATTGCTTTGGCAATGTGTGTAGCTTCCATGCCAATGAAAGAGACAGGGAGATGAGGTGTCAGCACACACTACACATCAGCACACACTACACATCATAAAACATCACTTTCGGTAAACGTGCTCAATATCCTGTCTGTATGTGTGTATGCGCACATGTGAGAAAGAGGTTAGCTGTGTGAAAGTGAAGTGCTGTGTCAAAGTAAAGACCGGGTATTAAAGTATTAAAAGTGTTATACTTTACTAAGTGAGGACTTTCTGGGAAAGTGAGTTGCTGCTAGCTGGTCCTCATCTACAGAATATTATTTTCTTTGTCTTTAGAGGCTAGGTAGAATTAGTAATCTTTCTTTAATGGTAGAAAATGTCAGGTCCTCACATTGTTAGGAATGTCTGTGTGTGTGTGTGTTTGTGTGTGGGTCTGTATAAATTAATTAGGTTTGAGACACAGTGTGATAACAGCTTAAAGTATCTCCACAGACGGACAGATCTGGCTCTAACTAAGAGGGTTTAATTCTTCTGTTTGAAGCTCATATACAGGCGGATTTGTTGCCCACATGAGCTTAGAAATACACAGCGTTCTAAATCTTGCTTTTATAATGCACTATTTTTGCCTAGGAGTCATCAGGCACACTGGTAAAAGTAGTGCAAGCGACAGAAATAGGGTGCCATTTGGGAAGGTTTTTAAAAGGCATTCCCAATCAAGGTACTGAGCTATGCAAGTGGTGCTTTCAAAACCAGTAGGGTAGGGTTTATCCCATTCCCTTAGGGCTGCTTGCCATAGTTTGTTTGTGTGCGCGCGCGTGTGTGTGTGTGTGTGTGTGTGTGTGTGTGTGTGTGTGTGTTTGTTTGCACATACCTTGCTGTCAAAGTCCGAGGTGTTGACACAGGCCTTTATGACATAGAGTAAAGAGTCCACCAGCCCCTCACAGGAGCGCATCTGTTTTCTAGCCTCTTCACCGGCTGAGCTCAGGTTCCTGTGAAATAACACACACACAGTGTTCAGCAGTTGTTGCACACACAACCGCACTCCACACACAAACACACACACACAGGCACAGCACATGAGCAGCCCCATAAAAAAAAGAAAAAAAGGCATAGTCCCAAATGGCAACACATTCCCCATTTAGCGCACTACTTTTGACTAGGGCTGTTTGTGACTGTTGTAAAAAGTATTGCACTATAAGGGGAATAGGGTGTCATAAGGGCCACGGACCAACTGTTAGCATGTGTTTGTTCCCTCAGAACAAAGCCGGGGTGCGTGTTGTAGGTTTCACTTGCTCCGTCCCATCCATAATGGATGAGGAGCTCGAGCTGGCTTGATCAATGTCATTATGAGTGCTTTGAAGGGGGAAATGAGAGCCTAACTGAGCGCGCTCAGAGACACAGCTCCATTTGCTACCAGCAATTAGAGCCCAGTGTTTGAGTGCGTCCCAAACTGCACCCTATTTCCTTGTTTCGTTGCCTTGCTTCGGACCAGAAGCCTTGGGGGAGCCATTTGGGATGCTGTGTCTGCATTTACTGGAAATGCCCTTTACTAAGACTGGGCTGCTTAGTGATTCCACTAACTAGGCAACCATCAAAAATCCCTACAAAGTAATCAACTCACAATAATACAAACAATAACCACTTGATAGCTTCTAATGCTGGGTATTTTGTTTGTGATTTTCATCACTGAACACACTCCTGGCTGGCATGTTTATGATCCATTATTTGTAAGTTCCCACGGTCAGGTCTGTGTCATTTACTGGTCACATGTTTACTCACAACCACTGAACAGCTAGAAGGCTGCAGTAGCATGAAACATCCAGAAGGCGGCGGTAGCCCCACGCCGAAGCCCGTCAGTTACCTCAGACAACCACTGGTGTTCCTCAGAACCAGAGACGAGTGGAATTTGAGCTTGTGTTCGTCGTCAAACGTTGAGCTGCTCCATCCGGAATGGGGTATGATCACAGTGTTTGTCAGAGTCGTTAAGGCATCCCGAATGATTGTCATCTTGACGGAGTCACAGGAGGACAGGTTCCACAACACCCCTGTGGTTAACGAGGAGGCACAGAGAGAGAGAGAGAGAGAGAGAGAGAGAGAGAGAGAGAGAGAGAGAGGGACGTTATAGAGACTGAGGGAGAGATAGAGAATGTGAGCGACGGGCCCACAAACCCCTGGTTTTGTCAGCTGTCATGTGCATTTAAGAGAAACTGCCGTGGTCCACAGCTTTTTATAGCTCAGAAGCACACAGAGAGGAGAGAACTGGAAGAGAATAATGACCACCACCACAAATGTAACCCATCCTCTTTACAGGGGAGATGAGACCGCCTGCCCCTGCATCTAAAAGCATCCTCGCAACACCGCCCCGTTCTCAAAGGTACATAACAATGACTTTTGAACGGGCCATATGGTACCGGCACGACATGTTAAAACGGACCGGATGAATAATGGAACATTGGTCCCGGTATTGTGTAATCAGTTCCTTCATTTCAAATGCACTCGTGGTAAAGGCTGATATTCCTAGGATGCACTGTATGATGGAGGAGCCCTTTGAAGACGCATCTGTTCCGGATTACTCCGTGTGGAGCATGTTCTTTTAATTAGATAGCTGTTGCTGGCAGCCCAGAAACCCAGGCTGATTTCTGCAGGGTGGCAGTAACCTTGGACAGAACTGCAGCTAAGCTCTGCTATCTACCTACATAAAGAGAGAGAATAACAGAATATGTCACAAATAGAACTCTATTCCCTATATAGTACACTACTCTCCACCAGAGACCTAAAGGAATGCTGTGGCTACTGGTCAAAAGTAGGACACTATAAAGGGAATAGTTTAATTTGTGTTAGTACATAGGTGAGCATATGATGGGAATGATGCCTGGTGTATGTGTGTGTTTGTGGGGAGGGGGGGGTGGGTGGTACAAGTACAATACTTGTCATAGTTTCCTAGAGCTCTCCTATTTCCATAGTGTTTATGTACCCTAGCCACTTCTCTGCAGTTACACTAATGGATATCATCAGTTTAACCATTACTGGAGCCTAGGGGCACTATAAACACAGGATGCCAGATCTGTCCATCTTCAAAACACCACCTCTCCTAATCCTATTCTATGATGTAATCTATTTAATAAAGCAACATTATTAAACTATACGACGCGCTGCTATTGGTGGGATGGAATAGAAATGGCATGATTAAACGTCTTCATTTCAATAGGAGCGAGGTGATTCTTGGTTCGGCCCGAGACACCCATGTCCCTCCACAGTTAATATTCAGCCCGATGAATCCTCTTATCTGATGGTGCCGGTGGCGTGTGGGGCTGCATACCGAAGCGCTAACATCACCTCAGCAGTAACGTGCTCTCAGGCCCCTGGATCCACGTCATCCAACCCTCTCCACAGTCATCTAGTACCGCTCTCAGCTAGCTTAGTCTTAGCATTGTTTGCCTTGGCTTCTTCAGATGGCTGTTAAGAGTTTCCCTCAGAAAGAGTGATCTGTATGTAGTGTAGTAAAAGCAGGAGCACTCGCACACGCACTCGCACACATACGCATACACATACACACTCGTACACACTCATACACATACACACTCACACTGCCAGATTAAGAAATCATATGCCCTGGGGATTGGATATTTTACAGCCCCATCCACTATATGAATTTATAGTAAAGATAAGTAATTTATTAACATTTTCCCTGCCTTGGCCCCAGGCCTATGGTAAATGGTTGTCATAAAAAAGGAAAAACCGAAACTTTACATTTACATTTTCTCTGCCTGAAGGGCCCCCTGGAGTCCTGGGCCCCGAGGCATCAACCCCTACATTCATCAGGCCCTGCACACACACTGAGCTGGTTTAGCCGTCAGGCAAACAGAAATGACCCAGGTCATCCTCGCAGGCTCTCCGTCTCTATTTGAAGAAGCTGCTAACCGCTAGCCTTTAAACCTGCTCTGCATAAGCCACCTGGCTGCACCAGTCTCTGGGTATATCTGCAGCCAAGCCCAGAAAGGTTGATATGAATATAAATATTTATATCAAGCCAAGCAATCCCCAGGTGTCACATTTGACAGTCATATGAGGGCTCGGAGCTGAAGCTTGATCTCTAAGCTTGATCAGGCCTCAGTCCTTTTTAAGGTGTGTGTGTGTGTTTGTGTGGGTGCGCGTGTGAGTGAGAGAGAGAGATAGAGAGTGAGAGAAAGACAAGAGAAAGGGAGAGAGACAGATGAGAGAGGGTTGTGAGTGTGTCTCATAGCTTTGGAAGCAGTGATCCGGCTAAAGGGCTCCATTCCGCCCCATAATGAAATCTCCACTGAGCTTGTTATTCAGTTACTGTCTGCAGGAATGAGGTGCTGAAGCCAGTACAGCCATAACACTACATTGGGCTTGAGCTGGCGTGGCTTACACGTTTATCCACTTCTCACTGGCCAGAGTAAAGGTGTGGTGGTTGTGGTCGAGAATTAACCAGCTTTGATTGGGTAGATTACCGACTGTAGGCTACAATACCATATCAAACAGTAATATCAAGTCAGATTAAGCTGGGGGAGGAGGGCTGCTGGGAGGCATGGGGCTATATTGATCTGGGATTCATCCCAAATGGCATAATTCCTCCTATACAGTGCCTCCTATAAACTACTTTTGAACAGGGTCCATTGTGGCTATGGGCAAACACTAACAGGCACATTTAAAAAAAATCCCCAAACAAACTGACTCCTGTAAATCACTCTGGATTAGAGTGTCAGCTAATTTACATCAACGCAAAATTAAAAGCTTTCTGTCCTGTCATTCTCCTCAAGGCCAGTAGGGGGCAGAGTGGGCAGGAAGTAGTGCCAACAGAAGGTCGCCGTGCCTGGAGACTACATGTTCTGCATGGGCTGCAGGGTGAGCCAGATGACGATCTGCACTCTGGCCGACATCTGAGGGAAGGGAAGTTCAGTCTCCATCGATGAGCTCCGTGCAATTTCAAAGGGAACACTGATCAAAGATGAAGGTGGTGGGGCTGATTTCCCCGCAGCACGCCGGAGATAGGCACAGACAAACAGGGAGGACGGGGGGGGGGGGGGTCTTGTAAACTGCCTGCTTCAAATACTTGTAAACATGGGCTCCTCTACCAAAGGGAAGACAGAGCACCGATGTCATACAACGCAGACTAATGTCATATAGCGTAGTGTCATTTCGTTCCTCCCCCGAGACTGTTGTAATTCTCACAGAACTGATAGCAGAGGGTCACATGCGGGCTGACAGTGTGTTCTAGGATAGCCCCCCCCCCGCGCACGTGTGTGTGTGTTCAGGTGACGCTTGGATCCGCCTGGGGTCATGCTGCAGGTGAATTTTGTACACCCACTGGCCTGTTGGACTGACGACGCCTGAGGTCAGTTCAGTTAACACAACAGCTGCTGCATTAGTCGACCCGTGGCCACTGCACGAACCCCTGACCTGGGCAGACGACACGGGGCGGGAGGCACGCAGCTATCTGTCCCTCACGCCGGAACTAAGGAGCTAAGAACACGCCGTAAAAACAAAGTTCTCCTGTCCGTCGAGCTCAGAGACTGGGCCGCTGTTGAGTGACCATTCCACCGCTGAACACACAGCACTGTTGTAAAACCAGGTTCAATTACACAGCGTCTACAAGCCACTGGGACTGAACACCTCCCTTGTTTGCTCTTCAGGATTTGAAACCGGTGGTGTAAAAAGAAAAGAGACATTTATAAAAAATAAAATGGGATTGATTGAATGGGCTGAGTCCCAAGTGACACTAAATAGGCTATATGGGACATTTTGGGACGCACCCTAAGCCTCGTCACTTCCAATTAGCCCACTGGCTTCAACAAGCAGGAAGAGCAGTGCAAAGATCCTCCTGTGAATTGTTCAAATTGTGATTATCCAGAGGTGATGCTGTGATCGCTGACCTTCTCTAATTGCTAAGCATTCTGGGTCCTTAACCGCCAATTAGACCACGCTAGATTCTTTTAAGTGCACACTGCTGTGAAAAGTGCTCAAGACACACCAAAAGCAATTTAGTGCAAAAAATTGTGTGACAAACATGTGCACTGGACTTGTCTCTTGTTTGAATGACAACAGGGAGGAAGAGCTAGAAGGTACTGAAATGAAATGCTATTGGTTCAAATTTTTTGGGGGTAACAAACACCATGTGCTGATTGGTGATTTCCTTCTTATGGAGACCCTGTCAAGAACTGTCTCTTTCTTATCGTTTGGAATGGAGTCAATGGACCAGGCTTGGAGAAAAAGCCAACGGCCGCTTCATCGACACCGGAGACTCAAGTCCATTTCTCTTCCAAAGTAGTTGGATGCTGCGCACTGTGTACTTTCAACCTGGACAAACTTTTACACTGTAACCTCAACCCTGCCTGCAGACCTCGACTTAGCGTTTTGTCCAGAATTCTACCCTATTCCCTAAGTAGGCCACAACGTTTGACCAGAGGCCTATAAGTGTTAGCCAATAATCAGCCTTGGAGTCAACAGAGCGGGGAGCTGAGCTGTACACAACAAGCTGACTCAGACAAATGAGAGCCAAACAACTTGGTCTGCTTGTTTCTGTAACACGCCTGTCTGATCTTAAACTACTCAGATTCGGACTCTGCTTGCAGCCACTCTGGGGGAAAACAGCACCAGGTACACTGGAAAAACACAAGTCTACTCTGATGTCAAGGACAGCGGCCACTAAACAACTCAAAACATCTGAATACCGGAAAACGCTGCGTTTGGTTCAGAAGGCATTAATACACAGGCGGGGAAACGAAAAACAAGCGCTCTCTCAGGTAAGTTAAGGAATCGGCCTCCCCCGTTTCAAAATTTTATTTTACATTTTGTCTCTCCTCAAGACAATCCTGAGAAGGATTGTGACAAAATAGAGCAGAATACATATTGTCCATGGTCCAAAAAGCATCCTAATTCCCTTTGCAGTGCACTACTTTTGTCCAGGCACCCGTACCCCTTCTGGTCAAATATCGTACACTATCCAGGGAATAGGGTGCCATTTGGGAAGCATCCAGTGACTCATGACAACTGACTGGTGGTTAAAGGGAAGACTGGCAGACAGGCGGACAGGAAAGAGAGGTTAATAATTGAACAGCTCTACCTCAGGTCATGTAGTAAAGTTCCTCTCCAACAAAAGCCCTGTAGTTGGACTCTGGTGGATCTGATTTGGGCAAACACCACTGAATAATGGATGAGTGAAATAATGTGGAACTGTGGGAATGTGACCTTAGTGAATAAGCCAGATGGCAAAGAGGGAGAGGACGAAAGGGGAAGAGAGAGAGAAAGAGAGCGAGATGGAAGGGGGTGAGAGTGAGAGAGAGAGAGAGAGTGAGAGAGAGAGAGAGAGAGAGAGAGAGAGAGAGAGAGAGAGAGAGAGAGAGAGAGAGAGAGAGAGAGAGAGAGAGAGAGAGAGAGAGAGAGAGAGAGAGAGAGAGAGAGAGAGAGAGAGAGAGAGAGAATAACAGAAAGCTGTGGCGTGAAAAGTCACAGTCTATGGCGTTTCAGGGTTAAAAAGACAATTTCAAGTAAAACGTGGAAAAAAAAACACACGCACAGACAGACAGACAGACACACAAACACACACACACACACACAATATTCACAACAATTCCCCACTCGTACACAAATACACACAAAACAAAGTGTTAAATGTTTCCCTCACCTGTGACCAGCTCTCGGACTTCAGCGTCCACAGTCTTCCTCAGCAGTCTTAGCAGGGCGGGGACACCTCCTGCATTCCTCACGGCCACCTTGTTGTCGTCAGTGGCTTTCCCGTAGACCAAATTCCTCAGAGCTCCACAGGCGTTCCTCTGGACCTCCAGAGTTTTGTGATCTAACAGGTCCACCAGGTGTTTGATGCCCCCTAGACGGCACACCTAGACGGTTGGGGGGGGGGGGGGGGCGTTTAGGAAGCTTGTACAGCATACCGAGGACACACAAAGCCCAGCAGACAGATTATCGATATCCTAATCTCATAGGAAGAACTGGATTTTTCGATGTTAGGCGGTTTGTTGTGAAGAAGTGAAGAAAAATGAAGTGAAGAAAAATCTGTAAGCCCTCACAAAGTCTGCGAAAGTGCAAATTGATTTTAACTTGGAGTTGTTGCACCTGGGGACAAAACAAAGGACATTTCTCATGTCTAAAGAGCAGACAGTGATCTATGAGGTGAATTCTCCTGCCCTTGCCTCAAAACCTACATGAGTCAATGTTCTCTCACTGAAAAGCTTGAAACATATGAAGGAGTGTCCGAGAGAAAAAGAGGAAGTTAGAAAGACACGGAGATCTGGACGGAGTATGTTTTTATAGAAAAACTATTTTGTCTTCTTTGAGATTGTGTGTGTGTGTGTGTGTGTAACTGCAGTTGATCCCAGCATTTGGTAAGTGCAGTGAAGCCCCTGCTGTTTCTAAGAGATCATCTTTTCCAGCAGACAACTCCGGCGGCAGTACCAGAACCCTGCGGAGCCATGAAATACCAGAGGGGCTGGAGTGTAATAGAGTAGGCCAACACTCCCCGCCCCTTGCCTCCTCCTCAGAACACGTCTGTGGAGAGGTTTGGAAGTGTGGAGCCTCCGATCTTTTCATTCAACGTGCCTCGAGTTGAAGACAAAGGGGCAGTAGGGAGGCGGTGAGCAATCAAGGAAACAGAATTGAGATTCGCCCCCGTGGGGAAAAGTGCATGCTGGGTGCTGATGAAGGAGCGGGGGACGGAGGGTGATGGTACCTGGGCCTTGACTCTGTTGTCTCCAAAACACAGGTGCTGCAGGTAAGCGGCGGCGTTGGCCTGGACTGAGGGGAACTGGTGCTGCAGCATGTGAATCACCTCTGGAAGCTCTGGGTCACGCCACGCAAACTCCCTGGAACAAAGACGCACAGTCGGACACAGACAGACCCAGTGAGAGACAGACCCCGAAAGGCTGACTTAGAGAGAGAGAGAGAGAGACGCCCAGGGAGAGACAGACAGGACCCCGAAAGACAGACCAACGCAGAGAGAGAGCGCGACGCAGGGAGTTGGACAGACACAGCAAATAGACACCCAGAAAGAAAGATCTAGAAAGAGAGACAGAAACAGCAACTACTCATTCCATATCCACAGGGCAGGAACACACTGCAATCATTTTAAAGCCTAGGAAATGACATTGTCATCCATGTCCATTATTGCTTTTCTTCCAATAGAAAGGAGGATAAATAACCAGAGTTTAATTTAGAGGAATCTATGAGTTACGTTTTGTCTTCTGGCCAATCACTCCTATGAGCTTCCTCAGATTCATAAAGCTTTATTTCATCGGCGTGGAACGCACATTACGGAGACTGCGTCCACCATATAACCGGCAGCGTACTTTGACCGGCAACAGTTCTGACAGGTGGAGGAAGCGTTGTGGCAAAGGACCAACGTGAGATACACGTCCGCACTGTGGCCCAATCGGTGGCACCGACGCATACTGGAGCGCTCTTCCCTCACCTCAGGCGGCGCCAGGCGATTTAGGAGGCTGGTGCCATCAAATGAAAGACCGTTTTCATTTAAACCCCTCCACGCGCGCAAACCGCCCAAAACAACGACACCGCCACGTTTTCCCCCCTGGTAGGGGGAGCAGGACCGGTTGATGCAACAACATGTTTCCTTCAGGTGCTTTTAGCCCCGAACCGGTCTCCGTTCCAAATGACACCCTATTCAGTTCACAGTCTGCAACTTGGCTAGAGTCTACAGTCACAAATAAGGGTGCGATTCGGGAGTGACTCTCCCTCAGTGCTCTCAGTTTGAGTTACACTGGGGTGTGAACAGCACTCCCAATGTGCAAGGTCAGGGGTTTAGCGCTCCGGGCATAAAAAAAAAGAAAAAAAGAAAAAGCCCAGCCCTGGAACACACGCTTCTATAGGGAGAGCAGACACAGCATTTAACGGAATCTGGGTTTCCATTGTAAAGTGGACCGTGTAGCTGTGTAGCTTAATGGATAAGGCTGGGGATGGCTGCCCGAGGCGCAGGGGGTAGCTCCGTGTTTGTATAGTAAGGGCACACTAGTGTTGACATAGCAGTATATAAGGGCCCAGTAAGCACAGAAGCACCATTAGGCTAGTCCCATGGAGGGATTCCTCACCAGGAACCAAGCAGACATAAGCGCTACCAAATGGGGAGGGATATAACTGGATCCCTCCCCATAAGAGAGGCTTTGTTTTCGTATATCAAAGCACAACCCAAACTCGTTGCGTTCTTTAGCGCTTACCTCGGGTCCTTTTGGATGCTGTCGATGGATGGCGAGCGGGTGGCCCCATCGTCCATAGCGACTGGCTGTCGGGCGTAGTTGCCCTCAGAGGGCCGGTACTGGGCAGAGCGGTAGGGCTCGGCGTACGTGGCCGACATGTTCAGAGCGTAGTTGCTTCTTTGGTAGGTCATGGCACCGCGCTGACTGGAGGTTCTCTGAAGGGTGCCCACGACTGTTGGGATGTAGGGAAACAACCCAGAATTGATAAAAAAAAGACAAAACACACACCAGCGACCCGACCCAGGCCCGCAAGACCTCCCCACACTAGCGCGGATTAGCACTGCTGTTCCAACCTTTACCCCTAGCCTCACAGCACACATCCCAATTAGCACTCCATTCACTTCACAGCGCACTACTTTCAGCCAGGGCCCATTGGGTTCGGGTTGAATGCAGTGCCCTATAAGTATAGGCAAACGGTTGCCGTTTGGGAGGTGCACAGGGACGAGCTGACTGAAGGCACAGCAATACCTCCAATCTGGATCCACGTAATGACGAGTGTAAACCAGCACTCACATGATTCCACACAACATAAGTCGCCTACTTCAAAGACACTCTTGTTGTTGTTCTTTTAACGAGGTAGGATTAAGCGAGCCAGATCCTGCAGGCTTTTCACAGGGCTGCAGTCTTCATTATCGGAATCCAGCAACACTCCTCTCCTTCCCTCACTCCTCTCCTTCCCTCACTCCACTCCTTCCCTCACTCCACTCCTTCCCTCACTCCACTCCTTCCCTCACTCCACTCCTTCCCTCACTCCATTCCAAGCCTCTCTCCTCTCCAAGCCTCTCTCCTCTCCAAGCCTCTCTCCTCTCCAAGCCTCTCTCCTCTAGTGTGTTCTGAGCCCAGCTGCACGAGGAGCGATGAAACTGGCTAAACGGCCAAAACTGGAATGGCCGCACACAGCCTAAAGGTGAAACAGCATGTATGCTAACATGTAAACAACGTCGGGACGTCCTTCTAGGCCAGGGTAAATATTTAGTCCACCAGCATCTTGACTGTGGCATCCTTAAACAATGTCGTCTTCTGCCCTTATCGCCTCCTCGTGTTGTCATACTGTGACCTAATTTCTCACATGATATGCCTCCATTTTGCCCGCACACACACACACACACACACACACACACACACACACACACACACACACACACACACACACACACGCAGACACCCTGGGCCTGGTCTACCGAGACAATGTGACAGTGTGACTTCTGTTCTCCTTTCCTCCGGTCACATCTCCATCCTGCCATCCTTCAGGGACAGGAACTAGAGACGCACGCACGCACACACTCCCTTCCAACTGAAACAAGATGTCAACTTGAAGCTGCCCTCCAAAAATCCCGTTTCACATCATAGCCCATATCCGCTGGGCCAGCTGATGTGCGCCAGTTCTAATGATGTCATCATGACTAGCTGGCTCCAGGCTGGGTGTGGCTGGACACTACAAACGCATCATGGCCCACATTCATAAAGCATATCAGTCTAGGATCAGCTCCTCCCTATCCAGATTGTCATATTTATTATCTACTAATACACTGATCCTAGATTGGCACTTCTGTTCTGAGATGCTTTATGAATGCTGACAGAGGACGGAATGCCAGAGGTTTGAGGCAGGGTGTTAATAATCACCGGGAGCAAAGTTAAATGAGCTTAAAAGGATAAACAAAAAATCCATTTGGAAAATTCTACAAAACCGGCATTGATCAACATGTACATTCCAGCCTTACTTGAGCTCTGCAACATCCTTTCACTGCCCCAGGGATCAATATGGCCACTTAGCATTAAAACTCTCATTCTCACGAAAAGAAAAATACACACCACCAGAAAAGCTGTAGATAAGGTAAGAGCGTGTGGAAAGGGACCAGTGGGGAGGGGGGTGGGGGGGCATTAACATTTAATTTCACACCATAATAAGGAGTGCTTGGGGTTCAAATTAGATTGTTTTTCTGCTCCCAATAATGTAGTTCTTCTAAAGACCTCGAATTACCTTTCCTTCTCCTCTCCTCCTCTGAATACAGCCGAGCGTGCGGTCATTACGGAAGGTTATCGTTATCGGAGAGCCTTGTCCTCAGCGTCAATACCATTTGTTACTAGACGTATCAGACCGGGAGAATCTCGGGTCTGCGCTTACAGAGGGTGCTGAATGGGCCCTGTTAAGAGCGACGGACGACAGAATGCTAACAATCCAAAAAATAAAAACGGCTGCCGATGTCCGGAGCTCATAGGGCACCCTAATCCTCCAAACTGTGCCGTACATAATGTACCCTGGTCAAAGTCAGACCCCCAAATCGGTAGTACAGGTTGCCAATTGGGCTGCAGCCTCTGTGTGGACGAGGTGCTGTCCCTTGGCCACTCATCCCTCTTCTCATTATGAGTGTGACACACAGGTAATAGACTCTTTGGTGGCTGGCGTATCAGCCCATGCCTGTCTCCTCTCCTCTCCTCACCCCTCCTCTCCCAGGCCCATCTCCGAAGGAGGAGGGAGGTGAGGAGACAGAACAAGGCAGGCAGTCTGGCTGGCTGGGCTGGGAGGCTGTCTGGCTTGGGCACAAAGTGTTCCCGGGGGGAGTCGGCGTAAGATAGAGAGAAAGAAATAAGGAAAGAGATAAAACAGTGAGCGCTAGAGTGCACCTGGAACAGGCAGACAGACAGAAAGAGTGACAGAGGCAGACCAAGAGGAATGTAGAATGAGATCCATGCAGGAGAGAATGAGAGTATACCTGGGCTAAAGAGTGGGGCTGTGTCTAATCGGCAGGAGGAGAAGCCATGTAACAGCTATGTATACACCATGACAGAGTCATTTTAAATGAAGAAGACGGCGCTCTCTCTCCTCAACTTCCCCATCTGTTGTTCACTAACACTGCCCGTCTGTTGCCCACTACTGATCCAATCTGCTTATTAATGCATTGGTACCATCATGCTTTCGTTACTCTTCTCATCACAACACAACGTAACAAAGTAAAAGCTGCATAATCCCAGAAACATTTAGAAAATGATTGGACTTATTCCCTTTCTGTCTTTTGAAATCCTGTTTGGTTACATTCTGTGATTCCTCCAAACCGGGATTTGGGGAAAAACCTGTGGAAATGTGTCTTGTATTTGAATGCTCTACCTGATGGGCTCCTGTAGATGGCGCTCTGCGAGGCGGGGTTGAGGTCCACTGGTCCCTGGGGGTTAGCGCTGTGGTACAGGGGCCCCTGGTAGGCCCTGTCCTCGTAGATGGGCGTGATGTGACGGTCAGGGGACATGGCTGACCTCATGTCCTGGCCTAGCTGGCTGTGCTGACTGGCGTACGAGCTCCGCATGCCTGAACGGAGGGAGGGAAGGGAAGGGAGTTCAAGCCTGTGTCCCAAACGGTGTTAAATTCCCTACGTGGCGCACTACATTGGACCAGAGCTCTATGGGTGCTGGTCAAAAGTAGCACGCAGTACAGGGGCCAGCGTGTCTTTCAGCACAGAGGTTGTGACAGCAGCACAGGCTGCCGGTTAGAGAGGCCGCCACCGGCTTCATGTGTCTCAATGTGTCACCCCTAATCCCCATTACCATCACACAGAGACAGACACTGGAGCCATGCCACCGTAGCATCACAGCTAGCTAGCTAGGGATCAGCTACAATGATTTAAAGACGCTAGAAAAATTGCTAGCAAGAGCTCAAAGTAAAGATTCCATGTTATCTGGGTTGGAGTTTGACAGTTAAGCTGCTAAAGACTTAATTGAAATGAATTTAGGACTCATTTCCAACTCGGTTCAACGCTAAGGCAGTAGCTTTCTGCAGTTTGTCAAAGCGCACTGCCCCCAGCTCTCGTTCAGCGCTCTTAATCATCCAGCTTTTTAATAAGCACTCCCTTCTCCCTGCAGCCGCTCTCTCCTAGTACTTCTATCTGGACTGGGAGGAGAAATGTATTGTAATCCAAGCCTCCACCACTACTTTAAAACAACCCTCAGTGTACTCTGTATCATTTTTCAGCTGGATACCACACAGGTGCTGTAGATGGCCTTTCGCATGATCGGGCTTTGTTGTTGAAGAGCTGAACCCAGTGAGCCAGTAACAGCCACTCAGTAACACACTCCCCCGAAATGGGACCAAGTAAACATGACCCTCGGAGCATCCGCGACGTGCCTTCAGCGGTCTCCCCACAGACCCCTGATAACCTCCAGCTTCTCATGCCAACTAATGATGAGCCAGGGAGAACACATTCTAGCAGCTTACTTGGCCACATGGTAAACACAGCTACTGCTGTTCTCCCAAACTGGAGTTCATCACTGGGTGACATTGACTACATTCAGAGATGAGGCGACGTGGAGCTACCAGCGTGGCAAAATTCAAATAAATAAAAAATATAATACATTCCCATTCGTTCCGACTGGAATTTCCTGGACGACTTGGTCATTCGGGGTTGGGGTTTTGATGTGCACTGCCGTGGTGACACATTAAGACTGGTCCATCAGCAGTGCTTCAGACAATGGTGCTCCGTTTGGCAGTAAGTCGCTTTGGCTTCCCTCGTTCAAAGGTTTTCAGACTATAGAGGGGGAATATCAATGAGCCGGTGTAGGACACCACATCACTGCCTGACACAGCCCAGTAAAACCCATCCGACACAGCCCAGTAAAACCCAGTAAAACCCATCAGACACGATGAGGGCTTTCAGTGGAACTGTAGCTGAAGAGAAGTTTAGAGGAGAGGGGAGGAGAGGAGGACTCTCCCGTCCCGCTTCGCTCGGCAGGCTCTCTCTCCTTCTCCCACTCTCCATCTCTCTAACAGCACTATTATAAACCTTAGCACACTCTAATTCCTGTGCCATTATTCCACTCCCCTGGTGAAATGCAGCAGCCCGGTTCTGAAGCGGCTGCACATTGTCTCTGAGAAGAATACAGGACTGTCGGTGGGGATGAATGTTGCACATTCCCAGCGTGTTACACTCGTTTAATGCCGCCTTCCTCACCCGTGGCCCTATGCATATTGCAATCGGTCGGCAAAGTCTTGACTGTAGGGCCGTCGCGTTTTGGAGTGCTGACTCTGCAGAAACAAACATTAAAGTAAATACAGCTGACTGACATTTTAGGACTGTAATGATGTTTTAAACATTTCTGCAACAAGGGAGTGGGAAAATCCATGACAAAAATCTATTCTGCTCCAGAGCAGATGACACGAGTATAGGAGCTGAAAGCAATATGTTTATACAATTGCTACAATAAAGTAAAGTGTATTTGGGACCAGGGCCCAAGCACCAAACTCTATAACACTGTTGCTCTTCTGCTGTCCTCTGCAGTGGACAATGGGAAAAATGACAAAATTACACAGACAATTTATCTTCATCTTCCAATTTTCAGTGGCAGTGAGGACAGTTGACTTCCTGCCAAGGCTGGAGAAGCCGGGAGGAGGCAGAAATGTGTTCTGGGTCTATTCAGAGACAGCCGAGGGCTGCAGCCTGGTGACTTCAGGCAGAGCTCAGGTTACAGCCTTCAAGTGGCATTTGTCAAGTGAATGTAAATGAGCACGGGCGTGAGAACATCCACATCCCGGGCCTCTGCAACGACGGCTGCGGCAGCATCTGTAGGGGCGACGCCCGGGTCACACATGCAGCCAAAGCCCAGATGAGAACAGCAGAGCAATCGCTGCCATCAAATCATGTGTGACTTCACGCCAGCTCGTTCCCCAGGGGGCCAGCTGGGTGCGAGGCGGACGGGCAGTGTGGGGCGGGCGGGCGGGCGGAGAGGAACCCGACCTGGACCATGTAGCTTGGCTGGCCACAGTGACCAACGGGTTTGCAGGCTTCACACCTCAGAGAAAGACGTTTAAAAAGCCATTTAAGTTCGGGAGGGAGAGCATCAGTCATTGTACATGGATTATGGCCATTAAGACAGAGCGAGACAGACACACACTGAGTATTGCAGTGATATAATGGCCTTGCAGAGATTATTATTCTTGGGCCCTGATTTACAACAATTCAAGAAAGTAATGGGAAAGGAATGGTAAAACCACAGACTTGGAAGTGATAACTATACTTGAAGGCATTTCTCCACTGCCTTGTTAACTTCTAGCCTACGTGAGTGGTGTTTTAATGCCTGTAACGAGAAAATGGGTGGCAAGTGACAAAACTGCCAAACAAAAAGAGGACGCCAAGTAGCCACACAAAAACATGCTGTGTTCATACTGCGATGGGAAGACAGAAAGGTGGAGCGAGGTGACCTCTACGTCACCTCAAAGACATATGTCATGAAAGGCGGGGTGAAATGATGACATCGACAATCACCTTGAAGGTCATCACCATCCAGAGGGTCTGTCCATATCCAGTGGCAGCGTAAAAAAGTGGGCAGAGAACACACACATATACATATGAATCAAAACGTTCACAGGACAAACTCACAGAAGAATAAGTGGCCCATCTGGGACAGCTGAAATAATGCAAAGCAATTCAAAGTGCTATGAATATTCATTTCTGGGCAGGCACCATAGATTGAATGTAAATAACAGCAGGCAAAGGACAAAGCTACAGGAAATTGGCTGCCTACATTTCAATTTCAATCTGCAAAATTGCACGCTATACAATCGTTTTTAACCCTTTGTAAAATCCCAGTGCTGTGGAATAACAGCCATTTTCATAATCCAACTACGTTCTAATCTCCAGTGTCTCCCTAAATGACCAGGTCCTAAGCTGAAAGGAGGAGGACATCGCTGACCTAGACAAGTACTTTGCTGTAATAATAAACAGTTGTCTCACAACTGCAGAGGATTATTTTTCTCGCTCTCTTCGAACATCTCTGTGACAGGATTTCTAGCTTGGTGGAACGCTCTAATCAATGAATCAATTAATCCTCTATCTTCCAGCCACCCAATATCCACAATTATTTTGCAGTTTAGAATATGCTTGTGGCCCAAATGGCACCCTATTTGTTATACAGAGCAATACTTTTGACCAATGCAGCCTCTATATGGCCCTGGTAAGAAGTAGCGCATTATGTAAGCAATAGCGTGCTATTTGGGCTGGAGGCAGCCTCTTACACATTCGGAAGTGGCTGGACCGTGTTTTCCCATGCTGCTTTGTTCCAGGAAGAGAATCCCTGCTGTGAGTCATTACAGAACATCATTTCATGTAAACAGTTTTTGCACCACGGGGGCTCTTTTCTTACGAAGAGGAAGAAAATCCTGACAAAGAAAATTAAAGATACCACGCACTACACAACCGACACGTCTCCAGATGGAAATGACAAACGATTGACAAATGCTCATTTCTGATTCAGCCGAAGAAGAAAAAGCCTTGGCAGGAGCTGAGGACGACAGCCAACCGCGATACCATTCTTTCTTTAGACTCCCTGTCAAGTAGCTCATATTTACAGACTTTAAAATGCCAAGCCAGGCTCCTATGGCTGACACCCGCGAAGATAAATGACAACAGATCTATCAATCAACACGCAACATATGAATTACTTAGAGGAACTTGTCAACTGTAGCACACTGATGCACCATCTCCCGGGAACGGCAGTCAGGCAGGAATGCTGGCACCCTGCTTAATATTGAAACAACTCATTGCAAATTGAATGAGCTTGACAAGGAAAACAAAATCTAACTTCAGTTTAATGGGCATCTTATGTGCTTAACAATCTGAGAACATAAACAGAGTCATAACAGTGTTTGTCTATGTCTTTGCAGAAACGTTCTATACATAAAGTATGAGCCGACATAGAATTTAGATATTATCCAAGTAAGACTAGTCCTACAAAATGTCTCTCAAGGCCTATTTGCATTTACTCGACTGCAGCCGCAGCGGAAAGAGGCTGAAGAAAACGAATCCCTTCCGTGATCATATTGATGGATTACAGGCCAAACCCACTGGGCTTTCCCTTTAAACAGTGGCCTGTGGCTTATGACGTGATTCCATATGAGACAGGGGGTCTGGCCCTGCCCCAGCCCGCAGACAGACATGGGCTCCTTACCACATAGCAATTCCTATCCCCTATATCAGTTTCCTAAATGTTTTTGGTTACTCACTGACTTTTCTACTGCCTCGAATACCCGTGAAGCACCTCCTCACAAGGGTCTCACGATGGTCTCTAGTGTCTCCAGTAGACAGACCAGTGCCTTCAGAGGTCCTAATACCCCTGGTTGGGAACCACCCTTTATAATGCTCTACTATTCATAAGACCCAGAGTCCATTTTGCCCTGGTTTAAAAGTAGTGACCTACTGAATGTAGGGGACAGGGTGTCATTTGGGAAGGCTCTCAGGGCTGAGCGAAGGCAGTGTCGCAGCCTGCCTACGGAAAACCATCTACAGCAGAGCCACAGAGAAAAGCCCCCCTGACTGTGATTATGGGGAGCGGACGTTCATTTATCAGGCTTAATGGCTGACCTGTGCTGCCATGACAGTCTAGCTATCGCCATAGAGCAGCAGAACGCTGGGCACCTTCACTCAGTGAATTGAAGGCACGATTCATTGAGTCCCATTCGGCATCCTGTTCTCTCAGTGCACTACTTCTGTTCGGAGCCTGTAGGAAATGGTGCAGCGAATCTGGGCAATTTGTGATCTGGAGGCATTATCTCCTTGTGTAGCCATGCATGTGTTAAGGCCGGAGGGAGTGGACATGTGGAGACTCCAACCCCTTCAGATAGCCTTACGGGGCCCCGGGCTGACCTGTGAGGCTGTCCGGCCGTGGAATCATCCTCTCGTAGACGTCGTAATTCTGGACTCCGTAGGGGTCTGCGTCGTGGTGGATCAGGGATCGAGGCAGGGTGGAGCCGTAGTGCTGCGGCTGAGCGGTCATGCTGGAGCGCGCCGGAGACCCCGACAGCCCGCCCGGCTGCTGGGCGAGTGGGCCGTCAGTCATGGTGAGGGGCGAGCCCATGCGACCCGACCCCGACGCCGCGGCCAAGACCTGGTAGGGCGAGGTTGTGCGGCTGGCACTGCCCGAGCGGGAGTTGGCGCTGCCCATGCGGCGCAGTGCGGCGGGGGAGCTTTTGGCGGTGTTGTAAGGGGAGCCGGCACGCTGGGCTGAGGGGAGGGTGGTGGAGAAGATGCTCGATAAAGGCTTGGGCTCCGTCACGATAGGGGAGCCGTAGTTGCTACCGGTGGCGGCCCTCAGGGATCCGCGTGAGGGGGACACACTGCTGCTGTAGGTCGGGGACTGGGTCCTGGAGGGGACCGAGCTCACCCTCCTCATGGCTCGACCAGGCGCTGCGGCGCTCAACACAGGGACCTGCTGGGACAGATGAGGACCAACCGCAACATGTTTTAATGGCACCTTTAACAGAGTCCCTGTAATATCTTCACGCTCACATTCGATATCAACCTTATTGAAAACCAACAATGCTGTTGTCAGGAGTTACTACTACTACTACTGTCAGTTGTGAGTACATATATTTTTTACACTTTTTCAAGTGACCCTGAACACTAAGCACCATGCTCTATCAACTGAGACCCTTCTACAAGGATGCTTTACATCCTCACAGAAAGAGGCTAGTCTTGTGGTTGTACTCAGTGTATGTATCTAACTTCCTCCTCATCTACCTGTCACTATGTAGCTTGTATTTGTGATCAGGAACAGCTTGGGTCCAAAGAGAAGTCCTTGAAGGCTTCTTTCTTTGCCAAACTCACATCAGTGGTGGCAAAGGCAGGTCTATGAAGGGCTATCAGGAGATTGCGACAGGAGTCCCATAATACTTTAGAAACCCCATCATTCAGCGTTACCGGTCCTATTATATTGCCTAACGCGAGTGTGTAGTCCGGTCGCAATAACAATGATTTACCTCGGGAAAGGTTATGTTTGTTTCTCAAAGGTTCACCACAAACGCCACATACATCCACAGAAAGATGGGGTTTTATTTGGCGATTTTGCTGCCATCTTCACTCAGCTAGCTACTGTTGCACGGAAGGCATTATTCTCGTGAGCATCTGTATAAACCCTTCCCAAGCAATGAATTTGATTGGGTTGTGTTTTGAGACGTTACTCGAAGAAAATATTTTTCCCCACAACAAAAGTCCTATAGATATTCCCTAGGCCTAGTGACAAGCCAGGCCTGGTTTAAGAGGCTACCCTTTACCTAACTCTACGGTTGTGACTACTGCAGACAGGGAGACCCTCTACCTAACTCTACGGTTGTGACTACCGCAGACAGGGAGACCCTCTACCTAACTCTACGGTTGTGACTACTGCAGACAGGGAGACCCTCTACCTAACTCTACGGTTGTGACTACTGCAGACAGGGAGACCCTCTACCTAACTCTACGGTTGTGACTACTGCAGACAGGGAGACCCTCTACCTAACTCTACGGTTGTGACTACTGCAGACAGGGAGACCCTCTACCTAACTCTACGGTTGTGACTACTGCAGACAGGGAGACCCTCTACCTAACTCTACGGTTGTGACTACTGCAGACAGGGAGACCCTCTACCTAACTCTACGGTTGTGACTACTGCAGACAGGGAGACCCTCTACCTAACTCTACGGTTGTGACTACTGCAGACAGGGAGACCCTCTATCCAACTGATGTACCTGGACCTTGGCCTGGCCCTCGGCCCTGGCATTCCTCAGGAGGGTGGAGGTTCCGCCTGGGCCCGGGTATGAGTGCTGCATCCTCAGCTCTGCCTTGGCTGGGCGACTGTGGTTCTGGCTACCATAATAACTGCCGGCATCCTGGTAGCCGCTGTCCGAGTACGAGTTCATCTGGGTGGAGCTACGGGAGTTCCCTGTAGACCCTGACAGAGAAGATTGGAGAAGCGGAGGTAGAAGAGAGGGGAAAACAGAGGGACCGGAAGAGAAAGAACAGAGACACAACGAGAAAGCAACAACATGAGTGTCCGCAATGCACTTCCTGACCTTCAGTTAGTCCACGGGACTAATGACCTCACACAGAGAGGCTGGTTCCATCTCCCTACCTGCCATACTGTAGCTATTCACTGACTCATTAAAATGATACAACACATCACATGGGGTTCTGAGTGTACCTTACCGAAACACTTCAAAGCATCATTAAATGGTTTGACTGCTGATGCAGAGAAATGGGGAATCGGCCAGCCTTGACAAAGAAACAGAAAGAGACAGAAAGCGAGAGACAACTAGAGAGGAAGGGGGTGGAGAGGGAAGTGGAAAGGAACGGAGAGAAAGAAGAAGAGAGGGAGAGACAGAAACACAGTGGGCGGTGAGGGAAGGAGGGAGAAAGAGAGAGAGATAAGGGAAGGACACGCAGAGAGAGACAGAGAGAGACAGAGAGAGTAACAGACAAGCTGAGTAATAACAGACGCTCACTTTCATGGAGAGAGGTCTGCTCTGGGGAGTACAGGGCCACCTGCTCCTGCTCTGTTCTCAGGCGGTAGGTGGGAGACTGAGAGCTGTCAGTCAGCCGAGACCTGGTGTCCCCCGAGGTGGAGACATCTGGCCCAGGAAAGACCGTGAGAAAGAGAGAAGTCAGTGGAGCCCGAGCGGCTCAGTGGACAGAGTACTGTGTTTGCAACGCCAGGGTTAATGAGGTCCATTCCTACAGGACAGAGCCCACATTAAACAGGACTTAAAGTCTGCATTGGCGGTGACTTCACAAATGTGTGCCGCCAAAACACAGACAGGCCTTTGAGGTATGTGTCCAGTAGATCCCTCAGGTCCTCTGGCCTTTTTACTATCCCAAAGCCCAGGACCAAGACAGACAGAGAGGGAGCTTTTCACTTTTATAACCCTAGCCTCCAGAAAAGCCTGTTCAAGAACCTAAAGAGCGGCGAGACTGTGGATATTTTAAGAGATCTTGAAACAAACCTTATTAGCGTTGCTTTGCCCTGGGGTGCATTTAATGGTTTAGTAGTTCAGTTTTCGTAGCTCATCATTTTTATTTGGATCCAGCTTTGTTTCATCAAAGGGTATTTTTATTGTTTTTATTGACTTTCCTGTAAAGCCCATTGCTAGGCACCAGTGACTGAAATGTGCTATATAAATAAAGACTGGACTGGGGTCAGCAACACCAAAAATGGATGCAGTGCACAGCCTGCTCAGGGACCCTTCGGGTAAGCATCTGCAATCTGATATATGCAGTATATAAAGGAGCCAAAATAATTGCAAAATAGGAGACATAGTAGTTAAGGGATTTCACGTTGGGGCAATAACATCTATTACACTACATTAACTTCACTCTCGTGTAAATTTTGAACCATTACATTTTATTATCATACTAATTCACCTACAAGACATTGGTGGTGCTCCTAATTTGGCAGGATACTGATGAAAATCCCCTCCTCAGAAACAGTTCCCAAAGTATAAAACACCCAAATGGCACCCTATTTCCCGATTTAGGGCACTTGTTTTTGACCAGGCCTCATAGGCCTCTTGTCAAAAAGTAGTGCACTTCACCGAGAACATGGTGAAAATTGGTAACACAGAGCATGGCAACAGTCAGGGTGGCATGGAGGAGGAATTACCACAGTAATGTCTATCATAAGCGGGTGCACAATGTTTCTACACAATCAAAATCGAATTAAGTGTGTCCAGCGTGAATGAGTGGCACCACAATAGATGGAACGGAGCGATGCAGGCGTTGGCAGCCAGTCAGAACCGGAGGGAGGGGCCTTGTTGGCGGGAATGTGAACAAGGGAGAATTCCATGGAGGAGGAGCCGTATGCTGCTCCTCTCCGGAGCGGCTGTTTGCACAGTTCCATTGACTCTGAGGCCTAGTATGTTTGAAAGCCTGACTGCTCACGCTCCCAGTTGTATCTCAGTAACCCATTCCTTTGGCCAACGGGTCCGCACGCTCTTGCCTTACGGATTGGCCGCAGCTACGGCGCCTCAATAAATCCTGCTCAGGCTATTACTATGGACGACGTGAAATGATTGGTTGACCACTGCGAGTGGCGTGGGCCGACACTTAAATCTTTCAAACGGCCCACGTTCCCCGTGTGAAGGATTTCTACACAGTCAGAAAACATCATGAAATATTCATGCTGAGGATAAAATGTGATCGTTAAAAAAGCAGTATTTAAAGATATGCCAATGGAAAATTGTCTGGCGAGAAATGTCCCTTCTGACCAAACAGCAACGGTTTTCCAACAGACGACTAAAACAACACTTCCCACATACAGTAATCCCCAGCGCCCCACAGCACATAAGCAGCATTTCAGGAACTTTTCAGGCAAGTAGATGTTTGATGTGTACTTTCTGCCCTCAGGGTGGCCTCGACCCGGTTGGTGAAGGCAGAAGGTGCACAATGAAATGAGTGTAACATGTCCACTGCTCCTGCTGAACATTAGGATAGAAGTGTGCAGGTGTCCCAAAAGGCAGCCTATTCCATAACAGTATTTCCTCTACTTTACTCCCAAATAGCTCCCAAATAGTTGGGGACAAAGAATCAACCCTTTTGTGTCGCATCAACGTCACAAAAGGGTTGATGCGTGAAATTACCTCCCATGCAACTAATAAAAGCAACTAGCTAGCTACTAACTAATGAGGCAGTATGAATTCCATGTACAGTATATTACTGTGTTGCATTGGGGGTTAAAAAGGGGGTAGGAAATAGAGTGTTGCTGGATGTAGCACACAGTGCCCCATGACTTTACACATATTACATTTGTAACTTTACAAACTCTGAAATTGCGCAAATTAACAACATTAACACCACAAAAGGATATGTTTATATTAGATATGTCCTCTGCCAGCTGAAACCATTTCTCAATGGGCTCCACCTTATTATATCCTTTACCTTATGTATTATTTAAATAGTCATTTTGTTTATATAAATCCCACGCAGTTTTTCCTTTGTAAATGTACACAATACACACTATATATACACAATGCAGACTTATTTTGAAGGCAAAACACGTAAACCGGCTGTCTGATTGTTGCTGCCGAATGTTGTTGCTTGCCTGCATGATGCTAATCTATTGTAGCCGATTGTAGCCGGTTGTCACACAGACGATGGCTACCTTCTTTATAACAATTTCACAGCCACTTACTGACAGTTGAGCGCAAAATTGTGCGTGCTAATAACAGGTGCCACTGTTATTTCAATAAGAGGGAAACAGTGCATATTGTGTACTTCTTTTGAGCAGGGCTCAGAGGGTTTTTGGTATACAGGCGAGCCCCTATGCTTGTGTTCTTTCTCAGTCTTTCCACAGCAACACCTCCTCCCAAAATTCACAGTGTGGCGAGAGGCAGGCGGGACTGGAGGCCGCGAGGCCAGTAGTCATTACCCTCCACAGCAGCACCCTGCAGCTCATTCCATTCCAATCACGTCTCTTGCCCACAAACATTGACAACTTGAATCCCAAATGGCACCCTAGTTCCTACTTAGTGCACTACTTTTGACCAGGGCCTGTGGACCCCCAATACGGCTCTGGTAAAAAAGTAGCGCATCAAGTAAGTAATAGGGAGTCATTTGGGAGGCCGCCTCCCCCTCTGACTCCTAATGTAATAAGTAGTGGAGGAGTTCCAAGGATGACAAAATAATACCCTGTGTATGAACCCGGGCCAATAAAGTGAGACAGCTGATTAAAACGGTGAGTAACAACAATTCTCACTCCTCATCCATGGACAGGATGTCGCTCACTTAATATCTACAAACATCAGCTATCAATTCTGCTCCATATTTCTGGATTAGAAAAATAAATGACCGTGCCTAACATTAATTTCACATCTACAATATGGGAATCAATCCATATTAGGCTCAATGCCAGCGTCCCAAAGGGCACTCTATTGCCTACACAGTACACTATTTTTGACCAGGCCTCTATGGGTCCTGGTTGAAAGTTGTTAATCATGGCACCATTTGGAACGACAATGTCTTTTTTTCATACTGCTGGTCATGGTTTCTATAAAGCAACCAACCGAAGCGAGAGGAGAATGGAAAAACATACAGAGACAAGCTACAATGTATTGAAGACGCACTGTGGGATCTGAGGCACAACAAATTCATATTTAACAAATGTTACGTTTATTCATGTTTTCTTTTATTTTTGCAACATACGGTCTATGAAAAGTACAATTGTACACAACTGGATGATGTACTATCTAAAAAGCCTTCTTGCTCATGTGCCACTACGGAAAGAAAAATAAACTCCAAACTGCATCTTTTAAATTCCCAGTGCATATGTACAATAACCCCAAGGATCAATCTGACAAGATCCACACTAAAAGATTAATGACGACTGCAGCGATTCACCTAGTTCCCTTCTACAATTAATAAGCCATGAAATACATTAGTACCATGCACTTCATTATCAATTCGAGCAGCACCAGCAAAACGTGTCTGGAGATACTTCACCTACTCACTAGTCAACTCAGTAAGAAGGAGAAAGGAAGTGTTTGGGTTTGTGAGGGGGGGGATTTGGTCGGGATAATAATTAAATGTGACATGGACCAGCGAAGACTCATTAAATCATTATACGTTTGATATACACACGGCATGGCAGTATGGTTTTTATAGAGTAACAATTCATATGATTACATGCAAAGGAAAAAGGGTGGATATTTGTCAGGTTGCACACAAGGTCCAACTGAGTCTTGGCTTCCACATAGTAATCCAACCCCCCTGAAAGGAGAGGTGCATGAAGCTACATAGATGAGCACCCGGGGAACAATTCACGTTAACCGCCTTGGCAAAAATACAGATTTTTCACCTTGCTGGCTCTGTTATTGGTAAGTTTAACCTTTTCGGGTCCTGGTCAGATATTCTGACCACATAGACGAGGGCCCTATTTTGGGTTATGGTGAAAAATAGTGGAGTTCTGGTCCAAATAATATTATTACCCAAATATAGTGACATTTAAGACAGTGTACATAAGAATGCTCAGACTTTACCTGCAGATCTCCAGGGGAGGGACTTCTCAGATGAGCTGAAAGACAGAGAGAACACATTAAATATGTAGAAATTAGAGCGAGGAAGGAACACTAAGTATGTACAAACAGGAAAGAGAAAGCCTTGGTTGTCATCATGAAATGTGTCTGCATTCATATAATGGTGGAAACCCTTCAGCGGAAAGCCTCCAAAGCCACACTCAGACTATTTGTTGCAGTATAGACGTCTAATCAAGCATGACACGATGCAATCAAAGCAATGGTAGACGGACAGAAATGGAATGTAGCGGAGTTAATTGCTGTGGCCAGCGCAACACTATGCCAAAATATAAATAAGACGCCTAGACCAAACACTGAACTCCGATCCAAAACAGTAATTTCTCCTCTCCGGCCGCGCTAGTTGGAAAGGAGTCCTGGGTGACAGGTGGTCTTTACTGCCACCAAAGACACTACCATGAGGATCCTCCTTTTTCCGGAGCTTGTGTTATTTTCATCCTGGTCACTCGGTGAGAAATACACTCTGCAAACAAATGGAAAAGGTCAGACTTGGTGATCCATCCTGACAGGGAGCTGAGAGTTCTCCCTGAGAACTTCTGAAACTGAGCGCGGCTTAGTAAAGAAAGAAGAAAAGAAAAAAACAGAAGACGCAGACCGGCATGGAGGACAGAAAACACATGAACACACCCACGGGTACATACCAATGCATATTTATCGTAAACACAGGGAAAGTCGTTTCCCGAAAACAATTAGGTGTGACGCTGACATCCAGGGAGGGAAGCCATTTTGAAAACGCATCATGGCCCCTCACACAGACTCATCCCAAATAGCACAGTGAGGGCCCCAGTCAACAGTAGCGCACTGCAATAAGCATAAAGGGGCCATTTGGGAAGCATGCTGGGACCACAGAGCGGGATGTACACGGGTGGGGGTGGGGGGGTGATGGATGGTGGGGTCAACAGCGCCGGGCCCTGGATCACTGAGAAGGTGAACAGGCAGCCAACCGTCCAGACGGGTAGATTGCTGAGACGGATGCCAAGGACCAGAGGCAGCCAGACCAATCACAGGCCTGGGTAATGCAGAGGCAGTAGAGGGCTTTAACAAGCCAAATGGCTCCTTTTTACAATAAAGCGCACTTCTGAACAGCGCCCTATAGACCCTTCAAATACCCTGATTAAAAGCACACGGTCTAGGACTTGTGATTCATACTCCTCTACAGAGAGAGTGGCCGTGAAACTAGACCTCCTGATCTCCTATAGTATCAGACACTTCAACGTGATTATGGGGGGCAAACATCTCAAAGCAAAAATAGCATTGGCTCTACAACAACAGTCAAAAGGTTGAACTAAAAGTCACATGTACCCAGCCTGCTTCAATTACATAAGAAAATGATTCACCACTGCAACAACTATTCACATATTTATTTGTAATGATCAAGTCATCTAAGAAGCCGCCTGTGAGTGCTGGACCCGAGTCCGGGTTCTCACCCCTACCTTTGAATGAAATATTTTAGCTTGTCATTATTTTCATGCACTCACGGATGGCGTTCACTGGCTGTATCTTCCCATTTGAGGGGATGTTAAACAAGCTTATAGAATTAGGGAAGGGTGATCGGCATAACAACGAAGCACAGGCAATAAAATAAAAAAAAGCTGGGAGAAGTGTGCTCCATTGAGCCATGCCAGATGAAGTGGCATCATGTCCCAAATGGCACCCATTTCTCTTCACAGTACACTCATTTTGAACCGGGCTTATAGGGTTCTGGTCAAGAGAAGTGCACTAAATAGGGAACACAGTGAAATTTGGGACACACAGTGCCAAGTTTTTCCATTATCATACTCAATCCCATCTCATAGCCGCGGCAGTTTATGTCAAGGGAAACAAGGGAGTAACCTGCTGAAACCCACAAACATTACCAAAAAAAATTACGTTCCAGAGAAGAAAACATCCATGCAGAATCTTCTGTAGGGCAAACGGAGCCTCTGTCTGCCCTACCACCATAGACGTGGGTCGGGGGGGTAGCGTCGTGCAACATGGTAAAAGAAACGACACATTCTGGTGTTCAAATCCATGTGCAATAATGTCTAAGCAAAAAAAAAAAAATATATATATACTTGCCTGGTGTAGCTTCTGTGTTTGCAATATCGCCAATGGCAGTTTTACTATTACGGATTCCATCAGGTTTAAAGTTCAAATGAAAGACCTTTAGTGGTCAGCTACAAAGGTGGAGCATATACGCTCCATTGCAGGGTGAGAAGTTGCACCTAGAGGCTGATCTTGAATCAGTTTTGGCTTTCCTTTGTAAATGGTTAGGATGGGGGGGGGGGGGTCTTATCACAGATCTATATTTAGGAGAATCACTACGCGGGAGTTTCTGTTCCCCTGGGTGGGAGGCCCTTCCTCAGCCAACAGCCACCCAGAAAACCGCTGGTCAAATTGTCTCAGATGCTGTGCTAAAGGTGCCCCTCAGGACACACCTCTATTGTTGGGCCAGATGAGACATGGAGCTAAACGGTGTGACCTTGAGGACAAGGAGAATCCCTATTGAGACACAAACGGCCCCAAGGATTACCATATCGCCACTTCTTTATAGGGCGTTAAAAGGTGCGAAAATCACTATGCATGTTTCCTTTACAGGGCTGGGAGGAGGCGCTCAGCCTGTATGGACGGCACGGCAGGATGCCATGGACCATCATCCCTCAGGCTAATGGCTCTGCTTCATTCCAGACCGGGGAGCCTAATGTAACCCTCTTCAGTCCCCTGATGTTCCCCAGCCTTCCTCCATCAGTAAAAGGAGCATTCCCCAGCCTTTGTCTCGGGAGAGAATGACATACAGCTTTACCCAGACTGGGCAGCGTTTCCCAAACCCTCCTATATCAGTCAAAATAGCCTCCGCCGCCAGTCAATAGGGTGCAGGCGGCCCACCACTGACCTCCCAGCCCAGCTGGAGATAGTATGACCTCCGAAAAGCCAGTTCTGGAAGCTCTGGGTATGGGACGCCAGGAAGGCCATCACCTCTCCACACTGCACATTGCCATAATGAAATGGCTGAAATTCATAGCAAGCAGGTGGCACCAAACGGAAAAAAAAAACTCTGCAAAACCACTCAGTGCCATGATCTAAGGCTAAGCCCTTATACTGTCTGAGAGTGCTGAGAATGATGCCCAGGAAATGACCCCCATACTGCAGGGAGAAAATGATGCTGGTACAATCTAACAAATATAATCAATATCCTCGCTTGATCCACTCTCCCGGGCGACAGAGAAGCCTCTTGTGGGGGAAATGGCAGTAAATAGCCTGGTTGACACCCTTTTCTCTGATGCACAGACATGGATAGCCAGGCTGCTTTTCCACTCCTTTGTAGCAGACCTTTGAGCCCTGAGAGTTGTAATGGACACTCACACACTAAGAGTGGCTGCTGGGCTGCCGAAGCCATGTAGGCAGTCTGATCTATGCCCACCTGTCCCAAGTGAACTACATCCAACCACAACCAGTTAAAACGACTGCACTACACAGAGAAAAGGGTGCCATTTGGGATGGATCCTATCTGCGTGTGAGTGAGTGAGTGAGTGAGTGAGTGAGGGGCTCTGGGTAATTGTCAGCCAAGAAAGGTGCTTAATGATTTTACAGCCACATGGACAACTAGACTGGCTGTCAAATGACTTCAAACACACTAGTCACATTGAAACAGCCACTAGAGAAATAACTGAATCCACACAATACGTTGTATTCACTGGGTCGGTCTAGAACGGAATCACACTCATGACCAGACCTACTGACCCGGGTCAAAACCAGCGCACTACAAAGGGTTCAGGGTGAATCTTCAGGTCCACACGATCCAACATCCAACTACAGTAGAAAAAACAACAGAGAAATACTACTCAACCTGTCGTCACCTAGTATCGTATTCACCTCAAAATACATAGACCATCCCAGTTCATATCTGAGTGGTTGAGCTAATCGAAGCAGCGATATGCATAAACCAACAGAATACCCAGATTTAATAGCAGCCACTAAAATGTGTCCATTAGCAATTTCCCTTGAATTTCATAGTCTATTAACTTCCTCTTTTATTTCTCCTACCTTAATACATTCCTACTAAACAAACACCACATTATACGGGTGTATTCATTCAGCCAAACACAACATTTTAGATAAGTGATGAGAGGTTAGTCAAACCGAACAAAATGGAGAGGGACATACCTGATTTTGTCCAGTAGGAAAAAAAAGACAAAAAATGAAAAAAAATAAACCTTGACACTCCCTCAAATAAACCCAGCCATCTCCCTTTCTAACACGACCACCACATAGCACCTCAAAGTCAGCAGGCCGTGACCTGAGCTAGTCAGACATGGGTGCAGGGAAGCCATTTGAATGTAATGTTGACAAATGTGAACATATGAAAGCTCGCATGTCCAGACATATGTGTGTGGTAGTCAGTGAGGCATGGCAGAGGAACTACACATCTGATGTATAGGGAGTAAAAGGACTTCCTGTACCCTAGCTCTGCCACCCAAAGTCCGCCAGTAAGACAGTACAGTAAAGCCTCTCTGCTTAGCCGCAAGTAAAAAGTATACAAATGTGGACACAGCCGTGATTCGTAACTCAATGCAAGTGCGTAGCATTACAGTTTAAACTGCATCCCTATGTAACGTGCTGACAGCATCCAGCCTTTCCTTCCTATTACCGCTCATATCAACCATTTTCTGCTGCCAAAGACAACCCACTGTGCTTTAGTTTCAATGACTAGTCAAGCTGAAAGGTGAATGATGAGATTATCCAAGTTGACGCCTCCATCTCTGTGCTATATATATCGTCCAATCAGGTGTCAGTTCGTTTCCATTCCCGGGCCAAAAGGTGACGCTATGGCCTACTGTTGGGCATATTGAGGGAGTTATATTGAGGGGGTATGTTTCACTATATGGGACTGTGTGTGTGTGTGTGCTCATTACCTGCCACTAGCAGCGCCTGGCGACTCCGCTCCCAGTCTGCATCGTTCCAGCTGATTGGCCACAATCTGTCTTTCCACCTCCAGTTCCCTAGTCAGCCTCTCAAACTGGAGCTCCTGCAGAAACACAAGGACAAGACACAGTCAGGAACACCAGGTCAGGGGTGACTTCTACGGGAGCTCCCTCGGACAGTCTGGCCTTAATGGAACTTTCTGGTTAAACACAGGTCCGGGAGGAGAGAAAAAATTAAAAAAGGATGGAAAACCAGACAGACATTTCTTGACTGTTGATGACATGAAGGAAGGAGAAGTCTGGATGGTTTAAAGAGCAGAAGCAGCCTGGTTGTTGGCACGTACAGACACTACGCAAACAAAGCTGTAAAAAATAAATAAAAAAGAAGCAGACAATGGCTCCCTAATAGACAGGGGTAATTATATATGCCTCAGAATACAAAGAAACCATCTGAACCACGCATGCTCACATGGCCCCGGGTGTATATGGTAACGTACAGCCCACACAAGGAGTCAGAAGCACCACTTTAGCCTGGGTAAGGAGAGGGTTATTCAGCCTGGCTTCCACTGGGGTCTCCTCCGGGAGCAGCAGGAATAAGCATCTGACTCTTCTAATTATCTAACTCCAGTGAGGCTGTCTGCCCATGCTCTCTCATTTTGGGTGTCAGCCCGGCTCCGAGCACTGCAGCGTGTCACATGAAGACAGAGTCTCGCGTACACAAACTTGCGTGTACGCACGCACACATACACACAAAACGCACGCACGCAAACACACCAAACCGACCAAAGTACAACGTACACGCATACATCACGCACAGCCTTTTCCTTTTCACCTGCGCCATCGTGTACACATACACGCTAACACACACACACACACAAACACACACACACTCTGGTGCCCAGTTTTCTTCTCTGATACTCAGGCACATATTCCCACTCACCTTAGTAGCATGTGGGGCTGTGAAGGCGGTATTCAAGCTAGCCTAGCTCTGTCCGTCCTCCAGGTTGTTAGGAGTCTCTGGCAGAAAACAGCCAGCGCCGGCCTCTGCATTACACTTCCCGAAGCAAGTTGGCCACTCTCTGCTGTGGCTTCGGGCTGCCCACTTCTCATACCTCTCTTCTCGGGCTACTCTGAGAACGTCTCAGAAGAGAGTGCTAGCTAACGCTCCCCCCACTCCCCCCCACCCCACCCTCCCCCGCCTGCCTCGCATTGTCCCCTCCTCTCCTCTCCTCTCCTCCCCTCAGGCTCTGTGGTGGTCATGTGCGAGGCTGGCTGCTGCAGAGAGGGGAGCAGTGCCACAACCCTGCCTCTCTCCTAAAGACAGAGCAACGCTGCAGTTTCCACAGGAAGCCTGACCATCTCCACGGTGGGTTTGCTCCCGCCTGACCACAGGATACTGCCAGGGAACAGGCCGAAACGGAGCCCTGTTAATACCCAGCACCCCCCTCCTCCCCGGGCCCTGTCAGCACCGCTGAAAATGATGCACATCCATCGTCAAATCGATGATCATTGCAATGACAGAGAAAACTAGTGATCACGATTTAAGAGTCGAGCTATTACCGGGTCTCTCAAAGTATGTTAATAAGCTCTTAGCGAAGGCCGTATCTTTTCAGTGACATCTAGCGAAGTATCCTGCGGTGATCTGGTAAATGCTCATCTAGCTGAATAAAACACTTGCAAGGGGTAATCTAACAGCGGTAGTGTTAGTGCTGTAGTGTGTGTGTGTGTGTGTGTGTCTGTTTGCCAACAGCTTGCGCATATCCCCGCGCTCTCTGCAACACTCACACCACATTACACAAGCTATTAAACCTCACAGACTGCATGGCTCACCGTTCATAAAAGCATAGGGTGGTTTGACTGCTTAAATCACTGGTGCAGGAGTATCTGTTTAGACCAGGGACGCGGAGCACTGAAGGAGAGATAAAGAGCAGGACTTTAAGCCCTATTTTTCCCAGAAAATCTTAAACAAACAGACTCTAGATCACAGAGGACAGGTAATCAGTTGACATTGCAATGAAAAAGTATGCCAGCAGGATCCAAGCAGAGTTCACATTATTAGGCAGAAAGTTGGGTTGCGCAAGAGAAAAAAACACTTGATGAATCCAGTGTGCTCAGGGGCTTCTAGGCAAACAGAGGATTCAAACATAAACAATTTCACAGTCTGTAGGCAGGACGGTGTTGAATCACTGGGCCAGAGAGCCCGATAGAAAACACTGATAACAGGACGCCACCCACTTCTTTATGTTTTGCAATACTTTTAACAACCCCATAGTCTCTGGTCAAAAAAAGGGCATTAAATAGGAAATAGGGGGCCATTTGGGAAGCATCTGGGGTGGTCGACCCTTTCAGTATGAGAAGAACAGATAAGGCTTCACTTTCACAGCTCCTTCCACCTTATGTTCAGTTGTCAGTTTAACTCAACCATATACTCGACCGTGTACTAATGTTTGTGAGGACATAGACATGTTTTACCCTTTGTGGAGAATTCATCATTCGACTGCCTTTCGAAGCTCGTCCTCACGCAGATTTCCTCGCATGTCCAAAGTCTGACAGCTAAAATCAGGTTGCATTTTCGAAAAAAAAAAAAAAAAACAGGTCTCTACAGAAATCAGACTGTGTTTATGATGAAACCGGACAGAGAGGGGCATCTGCTGCAGCCATAAGGAGCTATGGGCATGATCCACACGACTTTCGGACCAGCTCCAAGCCTGTCGTCCCACGCATTGAGCTCTGACTAGTGTAGGAGACCCACAGGACCCTGCATGGAGGCGGAGCCATCTTCCCTCTGGCTCTCCCTCTTTAGGCCTCTCCTGCTGTATCCTAAGAGTGACCCACTCCTACCCCGCAGCTAAGCACAGCAGAGACCAGATCTCACCTGGCCTGATGGCATCTGTACCATTCCTCTCCTTCCCTCCTCCATTTGACCATAATTATTACCTAGAACTACCAAATCTAGATTTTACAGCTTTTACTTCATTCCATTGTGAATATGACCAGGGATGTCTGAGGATAGGCCGTGAAGACCTGGGATTTGCTGGTGACACTGGCAGTGATTTATTTAGAATTCAAGGCACACGAATGCTACCATAGCATTCTGCAGCGATACAACATCCCACCTGGTTTGCGCTTAGTGGGACTATTATTATATTATTATTATACTATTATATTATCGTTTTTCAATAGGACAATGACCCAAAACAAACCAGGGTGTGTAAGGGCTGTTTGACCAAGAAGGAGAGTGATGGGCCTGCATCAGATGACCTAGCCTCAACCCAACTAAGATGGTTTAGGACAAGTTGGACTGAAGAGTGAAGGAAAAGCAGCTAAGAAGCGCTCAGCACATACAGTAACTCACAAAAGTGAGTACACCCCTCACATGTTTGTAAATATTTAAGTATATCTTTTCATGTGACACACAACACTGAAGAACTGACATTTTCGTTTAGGGGTGTACTCACTTTTGTTGCCAGCGGTTTAGAAATTAATGGCTGTGTGTTGTGTTATTTTGAGCAGACAGCAAATGTACACTGTTATACAAGCTGTATACTCACTACTTTACATTGTAGCAAAGTATCATGTCTTCAGTGTTGTCACATGAAAAGATAGACACAAATACTGACAAAAATGTGAGGGGTGTACACACTTTTGTGAGATACTGTACATGAACTCCTTCAAAACTATACAAAAAGCGATCCAGTGAGTCCCTCATGAAGCTGGTTGAGAGAATGCCAAGAGTGTGCGCAAAGCTGTCATCAAGGCAAAGGGTGTCTACTTTGAAGAACCAAAAATATAAATGTATTGATACTTTTTTGGTTACAACATAATTCCACGTGTTGTTTCATAGTTTTGATGTCTTCACAATTTTTCTACATTGTGAAAAAAATTTTAAAGACCCTTGAGTGAGTGTGTCCAAACATTTTGACTGGTACTGTACGGATGTGATATGTTGTTAAATCAGCTCGTCGTTCCAGGCTGATACTTGCCATTCTAATGAAACCCGGATGGGGTCTACACAGACTAAGTGGAGAGTCCAGTACAGGCCTGAAATAGAACAGCTCCAGCTCTGCTCACCATGTATAATTCATTGCGTTTGCAGAGCGTGGCTCAGTCAGACGCCGAATGGGACACATCCATTCAGCTTAATGATGCGGCACGCCGGGACGACGGCCGCGGTAATGACCATTAAAACAAGGCTGTTGCTTATTTAGCCCATGTGGCGACAGGGCAGTTGGGGGGGGGGGGGGGGGCTGACAGAGGGCCCCCCCGCCACTCACCCCCCCTCCCCCCACTCCCGGTCCGTGCCAGGCTTAGTTTGAAGAGGATTCCAGACAACGGAGGCTGGTCGTGCTGTACCAACATGCCGCTTCGCTCAAGCTCTGCTCAGCGCCGCTCTTTGTTCAGCATGACAATGCGTGTCAGTCTGCAGGCCTCATGGTTCTGTCACCCAGCGCTGAATCGGATCCTGTCCCCATCCGTCTCTGCCTTTTATACGGCCCAGTACCAACAGATGACACACCGCGCCACAGTTCGCAGGGCTCTCGCAGACGCCTAATGGACAGTGACACAGCGGGACTCGGCTTAAATCTCCCAGCACAGCATCTGCCCCGCCCCGACCTGCAACCTCAGCATGGCCGAGTCGCAGCCCCTCACCCCGTCCAATGTCTTAGGCGGCACAGTGAGTCCACAACAATGACACAGGGCTCATTTTAACTCGTTCCCCTGCCTGTTGGGACTAGAAATAGAACCCGGAACAAAACGTTGAAGCTGCATTGGGATGTAGTACCATTAGTCAGTGTCAGTGTATTTTGTAGTGTGATATTATCCAAAATGGCACCCTAGTTCCTTAGCGCACTACTTTTCACCAGGGTGCCGTTTGGGAGCTGTCGTGCTAGATGAAGAGGTCTCTGATGAAACACTGCTGATCACCTCCACTCCAACGGCCACTCTCCCCCTCAAGGCCTGATTGAACTATCGCTTTCCGGTGGCTAGTTTGGGTGACCACGTCTTGACCGCCTCAGACAGTAAAATTCTAGACATGATAGGCTTTCGAGTGATCTTTCTCTGCCCTCAAACATCAGCTTCGACATACTAATCAAGCCCTCATGCTGGGATATAAATACCTCAGTGAGACAAGCAAATGCAAATATGAAGTCACAAGGGGATATTCTAGTTCCACTGTTCTACCAAATAGGCTCTCCAAGTCCTGTCCCAGATCCATGCTATGTCTGAACCCACAGCAACTGTTCTTTATTACGGGAATAACTTACCCCAAATGATATATTTGGGTATTTTTTTGTCCCATTAGTCCACTGTTATTACAATTCCACCAAAATGTTCTATGTCAGCAATCAAATATCCGAGATGGATCACTTTTAGTACGTAGGTAAAACTTTTGCTGATAATGCAAAAACTTGACTGCAGTTTCGCTACGATGTGTACTAATGAATGAACGACCCTGGCTCGTGGTCAGCTCCACTATAGGACAGAGACATGACAACATACAGCACATGTCAGCATATTCATCATCTCTTTGTCTTCCACAAGTGACTGCAATCTTACCAAGCTGGAGGAACAGTGAAGGACTTATTTTATACAGCACTTTAATGCATATCTAATGCTCTTGTAACACGCTGGGCGGTGTGAAGAGAAAAACCGAGGGTTACAGATTTCATTCGAGTCGTTGCGATGTGCACGACACGCCGCACAGCAACGGTAGTTGTTGTCCTACTGGACTTTGTGATATAAAAGATAATGAAAGAAGAAAATCAGAGCTATGGTTTCTTTTCATGGTTTTTTGACCATTTAGACGAACACTTACAGCAAACAACCACTAAATAAGACCTCTCAGGTTTACTGGAACTCCGTGAATGACGGGGCAGTGAAGGACGTGACGACTACCTCGTCAGTGAACACAGCAACAACGGAGTAGTAGTGGTCATCTAGAGATTGAGAACATTGCAGACCACTGGAGATCTTCATGGAACAGGTCTTCCCACCACATTCAGCTCTGATGAGCACACTATTCATCTTATAGGGGGAATATGAAGCGGTCCGTGCATGCAAGAAAACCCTCGAACATGAAACAGTTGAAGCAGTACTGCAAAGTACTGTAAAAATTCCTTGATGTGAGAGACTGACAGTTAAAAGAAACGGCTACATGAAGTTTTTTTCAGCCAAACGGGGCGACAACACCTATTGAAGCTAGGGGGGTAGAGCACTATGTCTGATCACAAAATGATTGCAAAGTATTATCTTTCGGTGTCATTTGTTAAATTTGGTTTCCCGAAAAGTGACGATTAACTAGATGAAAAAAAGAACTTTCCAGGGGGCGGGTGTTCTTTTTTACACGACTGCAGTAGAACGGTGAGGCGTCTATCATAGCACGCCCACGTGCACACGCAAATGAAAATGCACGCACACACATGCACAGGCAGTGTAGCATATTACAGCAGTGCTCCAGCCCTGCTGCAGAGGAAGTACAAATCCCACCATTAATTAAGAGCACAGATCTTATCTAACTTTTCATTTCTCAGTTCTTCTCTCCGCGGTGGTGGAGGTCTTCATGTGATGCGGCACAGGCCCAGCAGCACTCAGAAGACCTGTTTCCCAAATGGCACCCTATTCCCTTTAGAGTGCACTACTTCTCACCAGTGCCCAAAGCTTGCTATGTGGGGTTCTGCTTAGATCCAGGCACTGCAGAACAAGGGCATCCAGAAGGGCCGCCTGGTTCGCTGTGGACGCAGAGGGATACTTTACGCAAATAAGGCAGATGGCTTTTTACTTTTTCCGGGGGTTGAAAAATCAGCTGGAAACAGATTTGTTCGTTAAGTGGCAATGGGGCTTGACAGATCTGCTCTCTAACAGCAGGCAATGTGCAGCGAGAAACATATCCTGATGAGGACCACAACATAGCTGAATGTCAGAGAAAGAGGCAAATAGAACACCAGAGAAGAGAGGGAAGGAATATGGGAGAGAGCAGGGAGAGGCAGAGGGAAAGACAGGTGAAAGAGGGGCAGTAGGTGGAAAGCGGAAGAACAGAAGGCTAGGTAAGACTGCATGGGGACCAGTTCTGAGGAGGAACCCAGAGACAGGCAAACTGTACCTGAAGGAACCACGCAGCGAAAAGTCACCTTGGGACAAAACACTGAGATTTTGGAGGAGCAAGGTATCAACTGCAGTGGTTACAGGCATTTGTAAGCAACGAGCATAACGCAATGCTACCAAAGCGAATGAGAAAATCAAAGCGGAGAACAACTGAACCAATTTCAAGGCCTCCTACAAGATTACTTAAAAGGTCATACCTTAATCTAAAAACCTCAAACCATGTGAAGATTTTTATAATATTTACGGACTGCTTTTCATTCTAGTATGTTCCATACATAGCTTTCGCACATACAGAGAAGTCACTCTTGAAGAAATCTCTGTTGACACTGCATCAACAAACATCCAGCCTATGCAAAGCATGGCATTCAGGGTCTTCTGCAACAATCCTCAGTGCTTTGGCTTCACACAAAGACATTCCTAGAGCATTATGGCTCCTGGTAGAACGCAGTGCACTTCTAGGGGAATACCATGTCACTTTGGAAGCAAGCCAGGTCTCCACAGAGGATGTTCACAGAGGAAGGTTAGTAAGGATCACTACTTTCGGACAGCATCAGAGCCAATAAGAGGGAGAATAGAAAAATGCACCAGAAAGAGGATTTGGCACCAAAGTCTTAAATGGAGGGCTTTACACGACCTGATAAGTGACAAGCAGTCATGAATGAGTCTATAAAAAGAATTCCTAGATGTCTGAGGGAGAACAGAGTTCAACAATAGAAAATCCACTTCTGCAAGCCTTTTCCGCTGAAGATTTGTACTTGGGGATGTTCATGGCATATTAAGGAGAGAGGCTTACGACTCGTAAAAATGACTTTCCCTCCCTACTGTCAGCAAAGATTATAGCATGTAAATAATTGACACATGAATGTACTGTACAGAGTTGAATTTATTTTTCAAAATAAGCTCCAGAATGGTGCAGCATTCTACAGGTTGCACTGCAGTACTTTTCTAATTCAAGTTGTATTCCTCCTAACCAAGTTGTTCAGTCTACACAGCAGTACTGGGAGAAAGACACAGCAGGACGCACATGCACCTCACAATCTTTCAATCCCTCTCCTTTGAAATACACATCTCCATAAAGTGAACTCTCATCCAATGACAATCAGAAACACCGGTCATACAGACAGGTTTTTTCCCCTCAGGGTTTACTTGTGCCAATGATAACTTTAAATAGCCCAGGTAATGATCAGTATTAGACAAAAGACCCCGAACATTTGTTCATATCAGAAACCATCCACGGCTGAGGCTGGACAAGCCGAATGCGCCGCCACCAGATTGCAGATGAAACGTGCCTGCGTGTGAGACAGATAAGACCGGGGACAAAGAAGAAGGATATCTATTTTTCTTTCTGCGTTGGAAACATGAAAGTGGAGATGCATGTCGGGGTGGATCATTAAAATGCCATTAAAGAGGCTGCCATCTGTGTGTTTCGCCAATGTGACAGCCAGCGGCATGCACTGAGGGTGGCTAGGAAGAAGAGACCAAGTTAGTTGGTACCCCATTCCATAGTGCACTACTGACTGGGGCACCATTCAGGACACAGGGAGACCAAACCTAGCCTGCTGCATCGCTAAAAGGACAACTTCAACATCAGGTTGGCCTCTTATCGATAGCTGGTATATCCGAGATGGTAAAAAAGAAGGACAACATCGGACCAGACGACAAGAGAAGAGTTGAACCATTTGAGAGAATTTTCTGGCTCCATGGGTCAATGTTCAGGGGAAAATGAATAGATACAACCATCCGACTATGAGCAATGGATCAAAGGATAACACAAAAAATGATGGCGAATATTAACGTTGAAACCAATTCAGGCAATCTATCATGTTATATTTCTATAGTGCTGAACTTTAGCCTATTCCCTAGTGCATGCAGTGTAGTGTAAAAGTGGTCAAAAGTAGTGCGTGATACAGGGAATAGGGTGCCATTTGGGACACAAGCTCGCTCTGCTCTCTGAGCCTGATGTCTGAGGGCTCTGTTGTGTTGTTCTGCCTGGCTGAAAGTGCCATTCTCATTCGCTGCTGTTCCCGCTGATGTGGAGGATGAAGGCGTCTGCAGCTGAATGAAGGCAACACAAAAGCCAATCTGTGTCTCTTTTAGAACCTGAACAAAGATCAAAACTTTGTTCTGGAGAAGTGCAACGTTGAACAACTGCCATTCATCTGGGCCTCTCAGAACATACATTTACTCCGAGGGGTCAATAGCTAGGTCAAAGAGCTACATGCAGGCACGGGGACTCAATGAGAAGAGCAATCTAAAAACATTTGACACATACAGTGTTAGTTTAGTCTACCTCAGCGCTAGTGGGTGGAAGAAAGCGGTGCTACTGAAACCTTTGAGAGATCTGAGGGAGCTGCTAGAGCACCGGGCACCTTGTCTGCATTGTCCTTTTACTTCTCGATCCGCCTCAGGGACCATTGGGAGGAAGGAAAAACGCATTGGCAGGAAGGACTGGTCCTGTATTCCACAGTCAACCCATGAGGAGCGCTGAGGAGCAATTTACTGGTCTCTGTCGGGCTGATAACTGGTGATTGGTCCCTGTAGCGCTGGCCTCCTGGTCATTAGTCTCTGTTGCTCTGGCCCCCTGGGTCATTAGTCCCAGTAGCTCTGGCCCCCTGGGTCATTAGTCCCAGTAGCTCTGGCCCCCTGGGTCATTAGTCCCAGTAGCTCTGGCCCCCTGGTCATTGATCCTTGCTGTGCTGGTTCTGGTAAAGCTGATGCAACATAAGCCCTCCTGAAAACCACTGATGACTATTGTGATGATAGCGATGAATATGACAGTGGTGATGCAGTTTATAAGAACAGAGTTGTCCCTGGGCTGGCTTCATAAACATAAACAGCACTCCCCCCTCCTCAACACTATCCCCTCCATTCTCCACACCCCTCCCTCCCCTGTCTCTCCATGTCTCTCTCCTTTTCTCTAGATGTTCAGAGGTTAATCAAGGCAGGTGTGCTCCTTACTCCTCACATTTCTTTGCCTTTGTCACAGCAGCAGTAGTTGCAGTTGGTAAAAAAAAAAATCACCGGTCGATTGTAATTAGAGGAATCCCTTCACCTCCAGAGGTGGAAGTGTTCTGTCATCGACACAACTGGAACATCTCTTGTTGTTCTGGCAGCAGGTGTAGAAATTGAACAAAAAGACCAATCATGCCTTTTAGTCAACTGCCAATTCATTCAAATTGCTCCAAGCAGTGCCTCAATTTGCAGAGCATTAAGAGCAGTCTACCAAAATGGACAAAATGCATTGCAATCTCAAGAGGGTAATTTCAGTTTGTGTTTCAAAACTGAAGGAGTTACACTTTTTGAGCACTCACATCACCCCATATGTGCAGGGCTCTAATAGAGCACACACCGGCTGCAGTGTGTGTGTGTGTGTGTGTGTGTGTGTGTGTGTATATGCGTGCCTGGAAAGCTGAGCCAGACATAGTCAGGGTCAAAACAAGCGTGCCCTGGTTGGCCGGAGAAGGCAGACAGATTCTTCATGTGTAATGGACCCGAACAAAACAAAGTAGGAAAATTCCACAGCCATGTTTTCTGAGAGCCAATGGGTTTTGGAAATTGTGGTGCCGTGCCTGAAGGGGGCCATTCTGCCTGTCTCAGTGGTGCTGTTAGACATGCACATTACAACTGTTCACTGGCGGCACTGGCCCTAGATGGTAGACCCATGGGAACCCCTCCCACCAGCCACGGGAACCCCTCCCACCAGCCACGGGAACCCCTCCCACCAGCCACGGGAACCCCTCCCACCAGCCACGGGAACCCCTCCCACGATGCACCAAACTAAGACAAGGGACACAAACAAGGAAGCACTAACCAAGTTAGTCCAACAGGAAACACACATTTTCCTGTGGCCAAAAAAAGTGTTGCAGCATTTTGAAGATGGTGTGGCCATTTTCAAAATACTTAGTTTCCACTACGTAAATGAAGCGACCATGGGGAACTATAAGTGGCCTCTCACCATCAACAAAAGGGAGGAAGCACAATTTGCTACTTATCCATTTAGCTTGTCTTCTTAGAATCCTCTTATTACAGTGAATATATCCAGCGTCCCTGGTGAGTAATGACACTGGGACCTGGTTGGAGGGATGGATGGATGGATGGATGGGGGAGGGACAGTGTCCACATTTAATACACACTCATTTTAAAAGGGGAAGTGCAGAAACATAATAACATGACTACATTTTAAACAATGACACCAGAATCATATTAACTAGTCCACAACCACAATCAGCATGTTTAGCGTGGGAACAATGGATTTTGAAAAAAATAAAATCTCCCTTTTCCCAGTTCTTATTTCTGCTAGTAGCACAGTAAAGATCGTACAAATGGCCCCTTTAAGCCCAGCTCCCGCTTGTCCTACCCCTGGAGCTCCAGACAGCATCCTGAAAGAACACCTAATTTCCCTTATAGTGCACAACTGTCACCAAGCTCGGCTGCACAGCATGGGATTGGTGGTTTTAAGTTGAGATGACTTGAGGCAACCTTTTTGTGTAAAAGAGACGCCGACTCCCCTGAAAGTTCTTACATAACTCTGTTCACTATAAAGACGGACACAGACAGAAAGAGATCCACCCTTGACAGAAGGTTGTGTGTGAACAGATAGGGGTGTGTGTGTGTGTGGGTGTGTGTGGATGGACTGATGGCACTTAAGCTGTGGCCAATGTTTCCTATGTGTGAAGTGTGGCGTGTAGTTTAGGCTGAGATCCAAAAGGCACACTTTTCCCAGTTTAGTGGACTAAAATCAGGGAGACCAGGGGCCTGGTCAGAAGTAGCACACTCAATAGGTAGTCATTTGGGACACGGGCAGAGTGTGTTTATAAATCAGGACGGACTCTGCTGCTCCTGCAGAGAGATAAGACTGTTAACATGCGACCTATAACCTCAACGCACAAGCGCCACATAAAAATCCTGTGTGTTCATCCGTTTTACAGTGCGTTCAGACAACTGCAGATGTCTTTCAGGGAGTTGTGACATTTCGCGTCAATAATATGAGGCGTCAGGCCACGCAAAACAGCACATCGTACAGCTCCGTCGGGCTTTCTGGGGAGCTGTCGGTGGCACGAGCCACGTAGATCACGCGTAAACCCCACAACCCCCCCCCACCATGCCGACAGGCAAGCGCTATTCTGCGCAGGGGCCGAGGAGCAAGCATGACTAAAAATAGGCATACAGATGAAGACGTGTGTACATTAGGATCCAGAGGGTGAAACAGGAGCTGACACATTTCGGAGGCCTTCTTGGCTAGAGTCCCCCCTCGCTTAAGACCACACAGGAAGCCTTTAGAGGCACAGCGGTGACTGAGAGCTTGTTAGCAGACCTGCCTCCTGCTCATATTCATTAGAACGGGAGGGGATTGAGGGAAGTGGAGGGAATTCGATTGTGTTCTTGTTTCTTAGACACAAATGGCACCACAATGGTCAAAATCATTGAGGACTCCTCACATGTTCATGACCTGCATAGCAAATGACACCCTATCTTCCAACTAGGGCCCTAATCACAAGTGGCAAACTATGTAGGGACATAGGGAGCTATCTGGGAGTCATGACATGGCTGTGTCCGTGCCCAGTACATTTTCAGCATGTTCAAACAGCCCAAGTTGTAAACAGCTAGGCCCCAATACAGATGAAAGATTTCCAACTATGGTTGTTGACTTTGTTACGCCCTGTGTCTCCCGGGCAGGAAATGGCTGCCACGATTAAATCATAAACCTGGGCCATTCTGGAGTGGTGGAGTTTGTATAAAAGCACACAGCAACTTCCTCCTTTTTCCCCCTGCTTTTCATTAGCGCCAATCGTATTCCATCCTTCAGCCCTGAATGACAACATCTCCTGGTAGAAGGGTTACACTCAATGAGCCAACTTTCCCCCACACATCATATTAGGAGAATAAGTATCTTCACATACTCAACCACATTTTCCATTCAGCCTTTGACTGATAGGTAGTTTTCCATTGAAGCGCATGTTCACATTCTCCAACCAAAAGGGACCACAGACAGGGTTGCAAAATATCGCTGCCAACTTTGCCATAATCTGACACGTTTTATTTTAGAAATACAGGTTGCAGCGTTTCCGAATTTCCTGTGTATTCCCGTCTGATTGCAGGAATCCTCACGCCAGGATTTCTGGAAAAGCATGGAGTTTTCAGACTTTTGCTACCCTAATCACAGATGTATGCCGAGAGATTTCATTTAATGTCTCATTTCATAAATAATGGGTTATTATCTTAAAACCACAATAGAGTGCTCGAGTGCTTATCATGTATTCACAGAGGACAGTGTTGCTAATGTGGCAGAACGTCCATTCAAAGACCCACGCTGTCATTATTGCTGAATATACAGAAAAGGAGACATTGACAGGCTGAGGGCCATTCTGTGGCTTCCTCCCAGTCTCCAGTTCCATTCCACTTTAGATTAAATTGATTAAAAAAAGAAAAGAAATGCTGTTAGATTATCTCCAAAACCCCCCCTTCAGCTAAAAGAGTATTTGAAGAAGATTCTAGCAATACGCTGGGATGGCGGTCGCAGTGATCCATTTTGGAGGTCTCAGACAGTTGGTTCAAAGAACACCTCCCTGTCGTGCACTACATGGGGAATAGGGGGCCATTTGGACCACATGCTCACACATCCTGGTATAACCAGCATCATCTTAAAACCAATGAGGGGGAAAAAAAACTTCAAATGAACAGAGAATGCAATCAAGGAAATACTGGCCAGCCTGTCCTTGTTTGGGCATTGGGCAGAGTGGGCGAAGTATAGTGAGACGTTTTAAAAGGAGAGAGAGAGAAAATAGAAATAGAAAGTGAGAGCAAAAAGAACGAGCGAAAAGACCGAAATAAAAGAGAAAAAGAAAAAAAAAGAGCTGGTGTACTGACTCACCATGCAAAGACTCATCATAAGCCCATCCACAGGCGCGGGCTAGCATGTTTACACCAGGATCCCTCGAAGGTCTGCTTCAATCACAGGAAAGACTTTGTGCAGAACCAGGAAAAAAAACGTCTTCCCCAAACACAACTATGACCTTCGTGAGACACCCTGCTTCCTCCCCCATCCATTCCGCCCCCCCCTCCGTTCCACTCTTCAACTCCAGTCCCTACAACTCCCTTCAACACTGACGACAGATTAACTTACACTCTCCCCAACCCCAAACAAAAACTCCCTCAGAGGCATGGCTCCAGCCTGCCTTTTTGATGTTCCTAACTTACCCTGGCGTCTCCCTCTCCTCTCCTTTCTCTCTCTTTCTCCCTCCCTCCTTCTCTTTCTGCCGCACGTACCGCCTGCCCGTCCTGACTGAACCCTAGGAGGAGCTTCGGAACGAAGGAGCACTCTGGGGGAAGGAAGTGACATCGACAGGTGCTCACCAATGAAACTCTCCTTCCCGTCGACTCGGGTAAACAATGGGAGTGTGGAGAACTGCCAGGGAGAAAGGGATAACCAGAGCAAGGGAGTAGCATGGGGGGAGGAGAGTGAGTCAGTGTGTTCCTACAGATGGCTCAACTCTCTGTTTGTACAACTCGCTTAGTCGACACGCTGCACGGCCGGACACGCTGTAGCCACCTCTCCGTAACCACCCCGCGGCCAGGAAAAGACTGCCAAATGGTCAAAGGTCCGGAACATTCCGAGCTATTTTTGTGCGTTCCCAAAAAGTAAATACAGCATCTTGTTGCAAAGAGTTATTTGAAAATGTCAAGGGAAAGACAATAACTTGTTTGTAAAGGTATTTTGTACAGGAATATGTGCCAGGCCTTTAGTAGGTAAAGATGGAAGGTGACTGCGTCTAAGAGGCCTCAAATACAGCACATCACCATGGGACCTGTTCTCCACCACTAACCGACTCCCTGCCCACAGGGTAAGAGACAAACAGACATCAAACAGAAATACATACCACGCCTACCCACTCATACAGACACGGGTCACTTGTTTACTTCTCTATATGCTGCTGAAGTAACTGCATTGGAACTGACGCCATTTAGTTGACCAGTCAATGGTTTGGTCATTAGACACTCGGTCGACAAAGCTTTTTACAGTAAAGTAGTAAATATTTCCTAAATATTAGCTATTGACCTAATGTTAAACATACTGCTCTAAAACACATACCTCACATTAATGAAAGGCATCAATGTTTTTGGCTGCCTAACAATAGGCTAAATTTGAGCAGCGATTGTGCATTCGCGTGTGACAAATAACTCAAGCATAATGGCCAAATCTGTGAAGGGTCAGGTCTTATTTTATTGGTCTAAATACGATTGTATTAATAATAATAATAATAATAATAATAGTCTCCAAATCATTTGTGATATTTCATCATTCAGTACATTTTTAAAGCACCAGAAAAGCTCAGTGGATATAGTTGATTGTCTTACAACATAGTGTTTTATATGGAAAAATGCAGCTTTTAAAATGTCAACCAGTCTATTGGTGAAGATATTTTCTTTTGGGGGGGGGGGGGACGTATATTGTATAACGTATTACTAATGTACAGTACATACTATACATTTCTCGGCTTGGTGCAGCTGCTCTGTCGCAGTGGCTGATACAGGTGTCACATGGTATTTGGGCAGACAGATACTGTATGAGAGATACGACGGCAGTTACTGTACAGGGATAGCACAGTTACATATAGCCGTACAACCAACGGTCACAAAAACAAGTTAACTTATCAGATTATTTATTCAATTATATTCTTGACATGCAATGAACAGCCAACTGACAATATGACAGCCAGGAATGTGTGTGACTGAGTCAGTTTCTCCACAGCATTATTGTCCTTCCGGAATCCAATTTGGAATTATAATGGGTTACTATGCCTGAAAACAACCAGAGTGTTACAGCAGCGGCACATTCAGTCACGAGCTATCATTGTTTTTAGCTGCCCATTTAAAAAGATCTATGGTAACTTCTTGTAGGTCTTCACAAAGTCCATGACCATCACAGCCTTTGCTGTGCCGTGTAGGAGACATGTACCATCCAGAAGATTTCAAACAACTGAACAATTCTGTAATTGTAGTTCATTACAAATGATATGTGGACGTATCATTCCAAATCAGTTATTGTAAGGTGACATTGGTTTGATGTCGGTACATATTTGTAAGGCAAATAAAGAAAAAAAGCTGAAATATGTTGCTTGCATAGGAATACAACCCCTATACATTATTATGTGGCAGAGCCACATTTCGCTGCAGTTACAGCCTCGGGTCTTTTGGTCAGTATGTAAAAGCCTTTCCCACAGTCTTGGACTGATTGGGGCCCATATTTATTTGCAGATTCGCGTCAGGTTGTTCAGGCTGATTGGACTATCCTTGTGGACCCCAGTTTTCAGAAAGTGCTATTGATTCTCACTGGGATTGAGATCAGACTTTTGACTGAACCACTGTTAAGACATTCACCACAGCGTGATGCCGCCACCACCTTAACTTTAAGGATTGTGTGTGTTGATTTATGGCCAGTTTAAGGTTAGCGCAAAACAATGCTTTGGGTTTTGGCCAAAAACCCTCTAGATCACAACTGACCAGAAAACATTTTCCCGCACTGCAGCTGGGTCACTCATGGTACTTGAGTAATGGCTTCTTTCTTTTCACCCTCAAATACAGTTTCATGCAGAGCTTTTCATACAATTGGTCGAATGACCATTACTTCAATCCCAGCCACTGCAGATTCTTCAAAGTGATGGTTGGCCTTTCTTTGGCTTCTCCCACAAATATTTTTCTTGTTTGAGTTTAGGGAAACAGAATTTTATTGGCAGAGCCTGAGCGGTGTAATACAACGGTCTGCACTGGAATATCCAAACACTTGGATTTAAGTTTGTACCCTTTTCCAAATCTGTGGTTTTGTATTACTTTGTCTTTGAACTTCTTTCAGATTCACAGCCTGACGAATGATTCTTCAGCAGTGGAATATTCTGAAAATATGACCACAACTTTAATGGCTGGAGCTCGAGGTCAGCGGTCAGCAAACTGGGCAAATTCTTTCATCGGTTTACAGTGGGCTACTAAGGCATATGGGGTTGAATTCTTATGCAACATGTTTCAGATATTCATGTTTCATACAAATATTTCCAAACATAACACCAATGTCACTTCACAAATAGTTCATTCGCACTGCCGGCATTTTAAAACAAAACACAAAATTTAAAGGACAATTTGTATTTCGATAAAATGCGAGTACGCTGTACATCAAGGGTTTGAATACTCTTGCGATATCCTGTACCTGTTCTTTGACGGAGGCCAGGATGTTGTTAGCGGTATTGTCAGCCTCCATGTTCCCGTTGGGGTGTTGTCCTCCCTCTGTGATGGTCAGAAGAAGCCCCTCCTCCGTTTGCTCAGGAGCTGGCATTCCTCCTGCAGGGACACAGGACACAGTCTGGTCAGCCAACGTGGTCTCATGACACACGCATGCGGAGACGAGCGTACACCGTGTACACACGCGCCCCACGGCATCCCAACCCCATCGGCGCAATAGAGCCAAGCAATAACGCAAACAAGCAAAGAACCCACCGAGCAGACATAATACACAGTCTGGCTAGGCTATCTGTTCCGAAAACACTCAAACAGGAGGCCGACGCACACGCCCACACGTAAATACACCCCCGGGTTCCAGATGGACCATTCCAAAGACAAACAGTCCGTGACACTGTGAGTCAATTCCATATGGCCTCGAGGCAAGAAACAACTTAAGTGATGATTTGTGTACAGACTCATTAATAAGTAAAAACCAACCTAGACAAATACCCAGAATCTACAAAGCTATTTGACCTCCCACAAGTCCCTGAATGGACAGTTGGCCCAACAGAACTCCGATGTGCGAGCGTGCAGACGAGATATAGGTTCCTCGTCTTCCCTGGCTTCCCTGGGCAACTGGAGGGAAATGTAAAGGTAAGAAGGAAACGTAGTTATGACCTCATTACACATGTTGACAGGTGAACCACTGGGGGACTGCATGCCGAGTCTCCTCCCGAAATATATTTACGTGAAGGAGCTTGTTTAGTTCTACAGACTGAGCTGTAGCCGTGGCTGAGGGCACACTACGCTACCACATCAGTGTCAGGCTGGTGGAGGACAACAGGCTGAGGTGTAATGAGGAGCCTGGTGACTTTGGGGAAGCAGGGACGTTTACGAGGACTTTTACCACTTCTCCATTCCTCCGCTGCTGCTGTCATCTGGCATGAAGGCTATAGCAGAGCCGCAGCATTGGAGTGGCTCCTATTCCCTAAAGTAACAGTGCCTCATATAGTGTTCTAGATTACCCCCATTAGCCCTGGTCAGAAGTAGTCCACTAGATATGAAATAGAGTTTAATTTGGGATGCGGGAAGCGTGTATGGTAATGGTTAAACACCTCTCCAGTGAATCGTGATCGGCACACCGGCTACTGGAGAACGACATCAGACCCTGTCCTTTTTAGACCACGACAGCTCAAAGCCTCCCATCACAAGTCAATAAAATCCCCATGAGATCTTTCAATTGGCTCATTCCTGCCAGTGTATAATGCCAAAAGTACCATGCGATTTTAAAGCTATGGACTATGTACAAGACTAATGAAGCACAGACACCACACATCCTGAGAGGGTCACTGATCTGTTGACATTAATTCCTTGGATTTGAAGCTCATAGGTATAGGTAAACTAGCGTCATAGGTAAATTAGCGTCATAGGTAAACTAGCGTCATAGGTAAACTAGCGTCATAGGTAAACTAGCGAGACTAGTACTGCAGCTACACGCGGGAACCCCCACGCCCACCACCCCCACCTCCACCTCCCCCACCTCCACCACCCCACCCCCACCCCAGACATTTGTGATCGATATGTGAGCCTGCAGAATCCTGGGATGTTGTCACCACACAGAGGCGTGAGCATTAGTAAAGTAATAGCGGATAGGGTTACGTGTGAGGGGACAAATGGGATGCTAACCATGCAGGTCGTAGCCTTAACACTTCAGAGTAAATAAATACAGAGATACTTTACAATGTGGCAGGGAAGAACAATATATTTTTCCAGCCATCTCAGGGTTTCTGTACCAAGGAAAGTCCCTTCCCTCTAGTTCCTCTGAAGCAGAGCAGTTAAAACCAAGGCGGAGGGACACACTCAATATGAAACTCATTCCCTAGTTTCTTGTCACTAGAAAACCAAGACTAACAAAACAACTACACAGCATTGTCAGGGACTTTTTTGTGGCAAACGTGGCAAACACAGCTATTTAAGGGTCACTGTAGGTTGAGAATTATGAAAGATTCCAGAGAATGCATTCAGCTAGTCCCTGTTAGAGAAAAACAATTCTGGTTTTGTCACGGCACGCTAAGTATGGCATGGCCTTTATCAATGGGGCTCACTTGTGTTTTAATAGACAAAATGTAAGACAACTGCAGAGACAATTTTTTGTCCTCATCATTAATTGTGAAAAAGAACCTAAGGTGAAAATGATGCATAAAGATAAGTCCGGACACGTCACACAATTTCCTTGTAAAGAAAATCAAAACCGGAACACTGCCCACTGAGCCCGGTGAAGAAAACTCACTCAAAAAACCAATATGCTTCCACAAACTAAATCTGCAGCCCGCCTAAAGCAAGAGGAAAATTGTGATTTGTATCTTAGCTTACCTCTGAAATTTCCCATCCTCTTAGGTAGGACTACTTAAGTCTTCTCAACTCTGGGTTCTCCGCAACTATGCGATTAGGTTCCAGAGGAAGCAGTACATACCACAGCTTTGCTGCACTAACACTAGCTGGAAGTTAGAGCAGCAATGCCAACCAGGCCGGTTCTTCAGGATTATATCTGTTGTTTTCTTTCAAAACAAAATGAGAAAAAACAAATACCTCAATGAACTGGTTTCTTGAGTAAAACAGTGCAGTGCATTATTCCTCTGTAGGTTTGCTAGGGATCTGGTAGTTTTACAGAAAAACTGCAACTCTGCCAAGTACCCAACATGCAAAGGGAGAAAAAGGCCATCAGCCCAGCTTTAAAGACTGTAATTAGGATAATGACTTGACAACACCAGGAGTTCACAGGACCCAGGTTAAGTCAAGAAAGAGACAAGTCCTTGTCATTATGAACCTGGTCAGTTCCTCTGGCTAAGCCAAAGATGTAAAAACTACTATGGTAAGCCTTATTTTATTTTCATTTACACAATGTTTCAGTTTACAATGGCACGTAACGACAGACAAGCTGAGAGAGGGATGTGGGCTTGAATTGAAGCATATGCCTGTGGACAGAGCAACTTCCACGTCCTCTGATCGGTGTTCACTGTAGAGAAAATTGAAACTGTGAATTGAATGGCTGTAGCCCATTTGAAAGTGCAATTTAAAATCCATCCTAATGGCCGACTACTACTGGGGCTTTACATTGTAAAAGGCTAGTTCTGAATTTAGGTGAATGAAGGTATGACAGCCAGCTCACCGTATACTCAGAAAGCCCATCACTAACATGTGGAGGCATGGAGATGTGTGCTAAGAAACTCATCCAGCTCCAGGGGAAATAAATGGGTCTCTCTGCCACTACCACTACAGCCATTCTTTTCATGGGTCTGGCAATAACCACATGTTCTTTGTTTAAGGTGACCAGACAGATTACACTTTTCTAGAGACAGTCCCTGTTTTTGTTAGTTCTTGCTACAGCATTCCCTTTCAGCCCTCAGAAAATAAAAAAGTAACTGAAGTTAGAAGTAGAGCTGATATTTCAATAAGCAGACCCTTTTTGCAATCCGAAATACCTGTAAGATGTTGCATATCCCTGCACCAAACTTGCCTGCTTCAGCAGACTTGTTTAGGAATGCATGTAACCACTGCAAAAAAAATAAAAAATAACATTTGGCTGGGAAGCGTTGCATTGCATAATGTTAAAGGACAAATATTGGTTCCCAATCTTAGGTGAATCTGAAATTACAAGATGTAAGCTATTTAACACAAGAAGAAAAATCTGATTTTTTTTTTTTTTGCCCAAATTGGTCACCTACAGTGGGGAGTATTTGATACAATGCCAATTTTGTAGGTTTTCCCACTTACAAAGCATGTAGAAGTCTGTAATTTTTATCATAGGTACTCCTCAACTGTGAGTGACGGAATCTAAAACAAAAATCCAGAAAATCACATTGTATGATTTTTAAGTAATACATTTGCATTTTATTGCATGACATAAGTATTTGATACATCAGAAAAGAAGAACTTAATATTTGGTACAGAAACCTTTGTTTGCAATTACAGAGATCATACGTTTCCTGTAGTTCTTGACCAGGTTTGCACACACTGCAGCAGGGATTTTGGCCCACTCCTCCATACAGACCTTCTCCAGATCCTTCAGGTTTCGGGGCTGGTGCTGGGCAATACAGACTTTCAGCTCCCTCCAAAGATTGTCTATTGGGTTGAGGTCTGGAGACTGGCTAGGCCACTCCAGGACCTTGAGATGCTTCTTACGGAGCCACTCCTTAGTTGCCCTGGCTGTGTGTTTCGGGTCGTTGTCATGCTGGAAGACCCAGCCACGACCCATATTCAATGCTCTCACTGAGGGAAGGAGGTTGTTGGCCAAGATCTCAGGATTCATGGCCCCATCCATCCTCCCCTCAATATGGTGCAGTCGTCCAGTCCTCTTTGCAGAAAAGCATCCCCAAATAATGATGTTTCCACTTCCATGCTTCAGGGTTGGGATTGTGTTCTTGGGGTTGTACTCATCCTTCTTCTTCCTCCAAACACGGCGAGTGGAGTTTAGACCAAAAAGCTCTATTTTTGTCTCATCAGACCACATGACCTTCTCCCATTCCTCCTCTGAATCATCCAGATGGTCATTGGCAAACTTCAGACGGGCCTGGACATGCGCTGGCTTGAGCATGGGGACCTTGCGTGTGCAGTGTTACTAATGGCTTTCTTTGAGACTGTGGTCCCAGCTCGCTTCAGGTCATTGACCAGGTCCTGCCGTGTAGTTCTGGGCTGATCCCTCACCTTCCTCATGATCATTGATGCCCCACGAGGTGAGATCTTGCATGGAGCCCCAGACCGAGGGAGATTGACCGTCATCTTGAACTTCTTCCATTTTCTAATAATTGCGCCAACAGTTGTTGCCTTCTCACCAAGCTGCTTGCCTATTGTCCTGTAGCCCATCCCAGCCTTGTGCAGGTCTACAATTTTATCCATGATGTCCTTACACAGCTCTCTGGTCTTGGCCATTGTGGAGAGGTTGGAGTCTGTTTGATTGAGTGTGAGGACAGGTGTCTTTTATACAGGTAACGAGTTCAAACAGGTGCAGTTAATACAGGTAATGGGTGGAGAACAGGAGGGCATCGAACAGCTCTGTGAGAGCCAGAATTCTTACTGGTTGGTAGGTGATCAAATACTTATGTCATGCAATAAAATGCAAATTAATTATAAAAAAAAATCATACAATGTGATTTTCTGGATTTTTGTTTTAGATTCTGTCTTTCACAGTTGAAGTGTACCAATGATAAAAATGATAGACCTCTACATGCTTTGTAAGCAGGAAAACCTGCAAAATCGGCAGGTTATCAAATACTTGTTCTCCCCACTGTACTTGGAGGCTTCTCAAGAAAGAAGCATGCGCTACTGTAGCTGCTGGGGTGAGCTTTTGGAAAGTTTATACCAACAAACAATAAAATAGATTTCTACTTGTCTATTCTTCAATACTTTTCGGGACATATATGGTGTAAAAAGATTAAGAAAGACAGACAAAGGCCTCCACTGGTCACTTTTTCTACTGGTCACTTCACATTCCATTCCACTCAGTTTACTTGAATTTATATAATTTTGTTATTCATGTCATTGTATTATTTACAGAGCTTGTTGTACAGTTATTTCATTTAACAGACTGTTGTTGTACGAGCATTTTGATACATTCACAACAATGCCTGTGACAAAGTGTACAGTGGATATAAAAAGTCTACACACCCCTGTTAAAATGCCAGGTTCTTGTGATGTAAAAGAATGAGACAAAGATAAATCATGTCAGAACTTTTTCCACTTATGATGTGACCTATAACGTGAACAATTCAATTGAAAAACAAACTGAGACCTTTGCAGAGAAAAAGAATAAACTCACAATAACCTGGTTTCATAAGTGCACACCCTTAAACTAATACTTTGTTGAGGCACCTTTTGATTTTATTACAGCACTCAGTCTTTTTGGGTAGGACTCTATTAGCATGACACATCTTGACATGGCAATATTTGCCCACTCTTCTTTGCAAAGCACTCCAAATCTGTCAGATTGCGAGGACATCTCCTGTGCACAGCCCTCTTCATATCAGCCCACAGATGTTCAATTGGATTCAGTTCTGGGCTCTGGATGGGCCATTCCAAAATGTTAATCTTCTTTTAGTGAAGGCATGCTTTTGTGGATTTGGATGTGTGCTTCCTCTTCATCTTTCTAACGGACCTGAAGGTTCTGTGCCAAATTTGCCTGCTATTTAGAACTGTTCATAATTTCCTCCACCCTGACTAAGGCCCCGGGTCCAGCTGAAGAAAAACAGCCCCAAAGCATGACGCTGCCACAAACATGCTTCACTCTGGGTATGGTGTTCTTTGCGTGATGTGCAATGTTGTTTTTGTGCCAAACATACCTTTTGGAAATATGGCCAAAAAGTTCAACCTGGGTTACATCAGACCATAACACATTTTCCCACGTGCTTTTGGGGGACTTGATGTTTGTTTAGGCAAACTTCAGCCGGGCTTGGATGTTTTTCTTTATAAGAAAAGGCTTACGTCTTGCCACCCTACCCCACAGCCCATTCATATGAAGAATACGTGAGAAATGTAGCACACAGCCAGTACTTGCCAGAAATTCCTGCAGTTCCTTTAATGTTGCTGCAGGCCTCTTGGAAGCTTCCATGACCAGTTCTCCTCATCTTTTCATCAATTTTGGAGGGACGTCCAGTTCTTGGTAATGTCTCTGTTGTGCCATATTTTCTCCACTTGATGATGACTGTCTTCACAGTGTTCCATGGTATATCTATTATTTTGTACCCTTCTCCTGACTGAGATCTTTCAACAATGAGATCCCTCTGATGCTTTGGAAGCTCTCTGCAGACCATGGCTTTTGCTCTGAGATGCAACTAAAAAAATGTCAGGAAAATCCTACTAAAACAGCTTAACTTTATGTGTGATTAATCAGAGTCACTTTAAATGATGGCAGGTGTGTAATGACTTATATTTAACATGAGTTTGAATGTGATTGGTTAATTCTGAACACAGCCACATCCCCAGTTATAAGAGGGTGTGCACACTTATGCAACCAGGTTATTGTAAGGCTTTTATTTGACATTTTTCCCCCTTGAAGATTTCAGTTTGTTTTTCAATTTAATTGTTCCCATTATAGGTCACATTAAAAGTGGAAAAAGTTCTGACATGATATGTCTCATTCTTTTACATCACAATAACCAGGCATTTAACAAGGGTGTGTAGACTTTTTATATCCACAGTATATAAAATAATAAAATGTTGAAACCATCGAAAAGGAGCTCATTGACAATATTTTGGGAGGATTATTGCACAAAACAAACCATCACAAAAATAAATCTGCCTGGTCGCAAGGAGCTTTCCCAGATGACATACGCCTACGGTCTTACACAAGCTTGCACAGATGCACTCTCCCCTGGTCAGCTTATCCCTTTCTTCTGACCGCAAGACTGGGCTAAATCAACACCTCCTTACCATATATTGGGCACAGGATATTAACAGAAGCTGGAAGTGCTCCGAGGTTCAAGAAAATTAGCAATGCTCATTTGTAATCACCATTAGCCAGCTACCAACTGGTTGCCGAGCCCAATCTGCCTTCACCGGAGTCAAATCCAAATCCTCTTTCCTAATGATTAAAATCCTCGGCATCTCTTGCTCTGCCAAGAAAACACTTTGTCTGACCGCACACTCGCCAACACCAACTAGGTCACATCCATGTCTTGTCCAGTCAGTGAAGTCATACTCGAGCCAGTCCTCTAAGCTTCTATTATTGTCCAGAAAGCAGCTGGGCTTGGTTTGCAGAAGGAAATAGTCAATGTGGTGTGGACGTTGGGAATGGAAAGGTCTTCAAATTAAACAGAAGAAGAGTCAAGTCTAGCAGCTCAGGATAAGGCCAAGTCAAAACGGAGTCTAGACGTCAGAGTGGAATTTTCAAACACTTAACATGACACGTTGTCTGCACAAGCGCCATTTATGAAAGCCACAGTGGAGACAGAGGATTGCGTCACTTTTGTCACAGTTTCTCATGACAACCAACCTGTGCCTCCTGCCTCTCATCCAGGGAGAAGAGAGAAGCCAATCAAACACATTCCTTTATGCAAATAATCTCCCTTTTCTCCCAGCTACAAACAGTAGACGATTACTCTAGTCACCTGACTGAATTAATGCCATGTCGCTGCAAAAGACAGACTGGAGCGTCAATCAACCAGAGGGGAGAGAAGAAAATGGGGAAAAGGCAGATTCATGAAGCCGATTGACACTCACATTAACCAGGTCACATTCGTTGAATAAAGAAATGTGGAGGGGAAAACCAGAGCTTAGATATAATTATACATTAGATGCAGGCAGTCTCAGCAAAGGAACAGTTCAAATTCTGATTGCTCCGTCTTCAACATAAAAGCCTGAGAAATCTGCAGTTCTTTGGAGCTGTGAGCTGCCTCAAGCCAGACACTCACTAAAAATGGAATGTTAGCATACCATTACTCCCCTTACTTTGAATTTAGGTAAATGTTGTATATTTTTACCACATTTGGCAACCTACTACAATTAAATAATGTTATATTTAGAAAAACTCTTAAAGGTCTTCTTCAGCCACAAGGCAAACACTAAAGCCTGGCCCAGATTTTAAAAGATTTTCTCCCAATCATTCTGTCCTCTGGAGGTTAAGGTGACGTGCAGAAAACAAAAAGCCATAATTAACTCCTCTATAAGCCTACTGATCGATCCCTTGACCATGTGCAATGACCCAGCGGCAAGTCCAGGGAGGAATACGAAAAGCGTGTAAAGAACCAGACCTCCATTACACAGCTCAAAGCAGCCGCAGTAATGTCCCCAAAGACCCACAATGCCTAATTGCCTCTTTCGAATAGCATATTGACTTAACTAAATAAAAGTGATATTTGTGGTCCCTGGTTGCCTTTCCAGACTTCACTAAGCATGGTCAATACCATATTTCAATGTCGATAAACAAATCCAATGAAATAAAACAAGAATAATAATTCCATGTCAGGCTAATGAAACACGCGTCAACACTGCTGAAAAACTAAAACACATTTCTTGCCAGGAGATTTTATGAGACATTGTGAAAACCCAAGTCCAAACACAGACAAAACACACCTGCTTAGACTGCTGACTAGTCAAATGTAACTACAGCACCGTGGCCTAATCCGCATTTTAACACATTCATAATACACAAAGAAGTTATAGTGAGCTTCAGATACTTTTCAACATTTCCTAGGCACTAGAGAAAGGGCTTCATCTTTTTCATGACGAAGAAACACGATGAGCGCGTGGCACATGTAGGCCAATGTAATATGGCCTAGGCCTCGAAAATGACATGGAACTATAAAATATGGCATATGCCTTTATAATTTGAGGTAGGTGTACATTACACCGCTTAAGGACCTACGTTTGACATATTGTAGTTTGTCTAATATAGTGAACCTCACAACTAGAAATATGCAAAGCAATATAAGAAGAATACACTTCATAAGCATTCCCAAATGATGTTGTGCATTACCATGGAAATACCATGTCTGCAGCATTTTCTGAAATATTATGGTTATCACATTTTGTATTTTGAAATCCAGTAGTTGACCAAAACTCCCCCGTTTGTATGAAAAGTAATGTCAAAGACAAAATTTGAATGTGACGTTCTTGTAATATCGCAAATTTTTTTACCAGTAAGAGAAAATAGGTCAGCACCCATCTACTAAAACAGAGGAAATAAATGAACAATAACTAGGCATAAAACAAAGAAGTTGATAGAAAAAAAGTTAAAGTCAGTGGTGGCGGATAGAAGACAAATATTGATAAACTTGTGTTCTGAAGGTCCATCCAATAATAATAATAATAACAGAATAATGGATTGTACCTATTTGTACCTATTTCCCAGGGTTTGAAAAACTCTGCCCTGAAGCGCAAAAACAGCGTGCAGAGTCCTTTCATTGAGAACCACCCAGTAAAAGACAGATGAAGTTGAGAGGGTTGTGGGTACATGTCATCACACCAGCAGAACACTAAAGGCAACTATTAGATCCTCACGTTTGACTATCTGTTGAGCAGAAGAGGATTTAACAGCTGAAAATGCTTTACATAGTCTGACACACCCGAAAATAATGAAGAATGCATATCAATCTGCACTGGAGCTTGTCTCAAGCGTGCGCACACACACAACGACCAGAAGTAGATAGAAAGCCTACCTGTTGATGTGGTGATGTGGGATTAAGGAGGGGAAATATAAAAGTCAGAGGTTAGTTCTGTGGGGTGGCTTGAGACCTTGTCTGGAGTGTCCTACTGCCCAACAGGGATTAGAAACCAGGGAGGAATACTTCCGTTGTTCTAGGTGTTCTACCTCCCTCACACCTCCTTCAATCATATCCTACAAAATGTTGTAACATCCAAGTCACTCCCGATTCCCGGCCAATCTGAGCATGTGTGTGCAGGGATGGGCTTGGCTTTAGATAAGGCAGGAAACACGGTCATACCAGCCTAGAGCAGCCCACACAGAACACAATGGAGAGCTCACCTTTTCATCCAGTGAAATTTGATCAGTCAAACGTGACTCACTATTTACAAGTGGACACGGGTTTGATGACTACACATGGAAGAATTTGATCCATGCTTACGCTGCGCAATAGCGCAAACTGAATGATCGGTCAGTCTAGGAGGAAATTAACTCTTCGGCTCGATCATCCTGTCCCCCCAGATGTCACATTACACCTGTTAAAGTTGCACTCTTTCGCAGTGAATTACATAGGGAACAGAGTGTAGTGCAGGCTAGAAACCAAGGGAGTAGGTTGCCATCTGGAACTAAAACCTCACTGAGAGACCAATCCAAATGTTTCTGTATGTTTGAAACGGGTCTTCGGTAACATGCTGTGACAGTCATGCATTACACTGATTGAGAGTAGTAAACGACGGCCACAGAATGACAACGGCAAAGGGGAACAAGGCAAAACAAGCTCCTTCATGCCAAATGGGAGTCAGATGCACACCCTCCAAACCCTTCCACTGGCCCGTGGTGTTGGACGTCTGAAGGGGTGAAAACGGTGGTCACATACCGAGATTAAATACAAAAGTCAACTGAGGATTCAGCCCTGGCAGAACTGTATACAAGATGAATGCTCCAATTTTCTCCATGAGAGTGGACACGGGCTCATTTTCAGAAGCAAAGGCTGAAACAAAACAAAGCCAAAACAGAAATAACACCCCGTATAATTTGGAGTGCTCCTCGTGCGCACAGCGCTGCGGTGGTTCATAAAGAAGGGAAATGAAATCCTGATCAGGGCCGCAGTGAAAGTTATTCTTTCTTTCAGTCGGAAAGGCGGAAATAAATTCAGTTTAATCAATGTTCCATTTTGGCTCACACATCACAGCTGCCTTTCATTTTCCCATATCAGTTGGTTATCACATTTCAATGTGAACATTGTAAGTGTGCAGGATTTTATGGAGAGAACCAGTGAGAAATACCAAGATGATCGAAATGACTGGAATCAAATAGAATGTAAAAAGGCATTAGCATAACAATTGGCCCACTATTGGCAGTCTTCAGGCTCCCACAATGCATCTTGTCTGGAATGAATTACAGAGCGTGCTCAGCACCTCGGCTGCTCACTCGTTCTTAGGCTGATTACAGCAGCCGATGAACTGCCTTCGCCGTCCTCTGACTAATGGTCAATCCTGCCGCTGGTACGAACAGCATTAGCTTTAGCTTAGCTAGCAGCTTATACATCGATAAAGCATCTTTGTTTATTACAGCGGATAGGTAGCAAAAAGAAGAATGCCAGCAGCAATAATTACAGTCATACGCATTTCCCTCCATGATATACTGTATATTCATGTCACTTTACTAAAGTGTGTGTGTGTGTGTTCCCACTCTCATGAGCACCTGTCAGTGTGGCATGCCTAAGTGTGTAGTGAGGGATTAAAATGATCTCCCTGAAGTATCAACGTGACATCCATCTTGTTTATCTGGGGCTATGCTCCATCAGTGCTATTGACAGGGCCAATATCCATCAGCCATCCAGCCGTGGGCAGAGATCCCAGTAAAACTGTGTCAGGTTCCTTCCATAGCATGACAACATGACATGAAGTGTTACCATCGCACCACCCACCAGCCACCAGCCACCCGCCACCCGCCACCCAGCACACCCGCTGACACCTGTGAGGTGTCAACTTCCCTCCCAGGTAACACCCAGATACATACGTCATATTACCAAGATGGGCTATTGACTGGGTTCCCAATGAAAAGACAGTGCACTCTGAACACATTGTTAGGAGCCATGGTGGTGTCCAAAATGGCACCCTATTCCATACTTTTGACCGGAACCCAATAAAGTAGTGCACCATATGGGATGCAGAATCAGGCTCCCATTTGAGGTTGGAAACAGAGGCATGGGGTCGCTAAGTGTTTCCACTGACATCTGATAAGAGGAATAATCATAGGTGGTAAAACATGCAGATATGCCATTGGTTTCAACAAAAGATAAAATTATAAACTGAAGTTATATAGAAGACGTACTATGAAATGCTTAAAGTAACATGAATTTCCGGTCATGTTAGAGTAGAATTTTTTCTTAATAATAATAATAATAATAATAATAATAATAATAATAATAACAATAATAATAATACACAGACAGCTAACATGTTAAAAGGTAGCTTGTATTCCTAATGTATAGTGCCTTTACACCACATTGACTGTGTGGATGAGAGCTGGGAGAAGATACACTAGAAAGAAACAGGAGAAGAAAAAAGAAATCCTAATAACCCGTGGAACATTAAGAAATCTACTCGGGTAAGGACAACTACTACCCATATCTCCCAGAAAGATGATGCCGAGACAGAAGACGAGTAAAAGTGAATCTGGCAACATCTCCCCTGACAATGATTTGCATTAACGGTGCTTATTAAATACTCAGCTTTAGATGAGCCGGGGTCAAAGAGAACTGTGCAGCCGTCCATTCAAATGAGCGGGTTGTTACTGATAACAGCATAAAAAGGCTGTTATTAACAGCCTTGGTTTTTTTGGGATTAAGTATGTTCTCATAAAAAGACTTGGTTCACCCATGGCCAGCCAATCAGTAAGGGCCAGTTAGTGTGCAGCTAGCATAGAACCAATAGCTTTACAGCTCATTAACCCTTCAAACAGGCTCTATACATATTTACTTATCTCCAATGTCTGTGGATATGCTGGGCCTGCATTGTGTGAGATGAGTCATGACCTTTACACCGGGGCTATTGCCTAAATGCACCCCATGCCTGTATAATGCACTACTTCTGAATCTGCTGTGGTCAAAAAGTAGTGCACTATATAGGGAATAGGGTGCCATATTGGACACAGTCCTGGCTTCCACCGTGTTTACAGCACAGGGTCATTTCAATGGGGGTTATTTCAGTTTTTTGCCATGACGACCCTCCCCCGAGGCCTGCACCAGGCCTAGACCCTCCCCCGAGGCCGGCACCAGGCCTAGACCCACACCCCGAGGACGGCACCCCGGCCTAGACCCTCCCCCGAGGCCGGCACCAGGCCTAGACCCACACCCCAAGGACGGCACCCCGGCCTAGACCCACCCCCCAAGGCCGGCACCCGGCCTAGACCCACCCCCCCCAAAGCCGGCACCCGGCCTAGACCCACCCCCCCAAAGCCGGCACCCGGCCTAGACCCACCCCCCCAAAGCCGGCACCCGGCCTAGACCCACCCCCCAAGGCCGGCACCCGGCCTAGACCCACCCTCCAAGGCCGGCACCCGGCCTAGACCCACCCCCCAAGGCCGGCACCCGGCCTAGACCCACCCCCCCCAAAGCCGGCACCCGGCCTAGACCCACCCCCCAAGGCCGGCACCCGGCCTAGACCCACCCCCCAAGGCCGGCACCCGGCCTAGACCCACCCCCCAAGGCCGGCACCCGGCCTAGACAAACACCAGTCTTCTGTTGAGGCTTGTCCTGGCCTTCAACACAGCTGGGAAAACAGCACTGCAAAACCGCAATCCCCCTATTTGAGAACGCGTAACCTTCACAACTGTTATCTCCCAGTCCTTTCAAACACAGCATTAGATTAAGTCTTAGTCAGTGTGAAAAGTGAAGAAGCTTTTACGATAAGCCTATGAATTCAAACTAAATCCATATATACTTTTATTTGAAGGTCTCATTTCTGACACATTTGCCTTCTCTTTTTTGGCTTTGCCCTTAACAAATGTACTGTCACGTTGAATCCGGGAAATAATTGCATCAGGGTGCCATTACTGCGAGTTAAAGTCATAGTTGACCTTAACCGCAAGCTACAAAGCTGAGCTCTGGCATCTTAACAAAGAATCCTGCATAACACAATGATACATTGGCTTTTATTTGGCAATACAGAAGTCAACTTCTCTTTCAAAAGCTGTATGCCTCAATCATTCTAAAAGAGCCCTTAGAACATCTCAGCTCAATACATGTACAGTGTCTACTCCAGTCTTCCAAAGGTATAGGTAAATCTGAGTAGAGGAGGCAAAATAAAACATTCAATAGAGAGGGCTAAGTACTTACCTTTTCACCAAGACAGGCAGGAAGTGTAGAGTTTAGACACACTGTTTGCATGCATAAATGTATGGGTGCAAAATGTGTATAAAGCGGAGTGATGTGTTCCAACTCAATGTCCTCCCAATTAGAGTAACAGATGAGACTTCTGCTGGAGTCTTCCTTGGGGGTTCGAGAAAATAAATTATACGTAAAGTAAATGCAGTGTCGAATCCAACTTGTGTGTGTGTGTGTGTGTGTGTGTGTGTTGGGGCGGGGGGGACATACATTGAGCCATGAAAGGAATTGAAATGGAGGAAAATGACAGACGGTCCAATCACCTTCAGTTGTCCTTTTAAAAAAATGCTTTAGTTGGGACCAGTGAACTAAATTACATTCTCCACATTTTCATAGACACGTTTAAAACAAACTAATGGCACACTAAAACTGGAACTCAATTTAGTACAAGATGATTAATAAAACAAAGCAACAGGAAGGGTACAAAGCACAGGGAGGAGTCAGTAGGAGGCTAGATTGGGGGTGCAGGAGTATGCATGATCTGGGATGTTTCAAGTCTCAGTGTTTATTTGTCAAATGCACCGAATAACACAGCATCATCCTGCACAATGAAATTCTCATGAAATGGCACCCAACTACGTAGAGACATTTAAGAAGAATATATATATATATGCAAAGATATAGCCAGACAGAAAGATAGATATGACATGATTCATGGGGGCAAAACTTAGTTAATGCTCGGAGATAGACTAGGAAACTATAACCCACAAATAACAGTAATATTCACCATGTCACAGCTTGATTTATCAATCAATAACATTTCATCAATACCTAACGTTTTAAGCAATTACTGATGTTTTCCAGAACAGGCATTTGGATTAACAAGTATGAAGATTGCTACTGATCCAAATCAAAGAATCAAAGCAGTTTAAGTGAAAAGGGCTGATGTGATGCTTTTTCTTGCCAGAGGCATATTCACTAGTAAAACAGGGTAAAATTAGCCCTTTAACAGGTTGAAGGCTGCCTGACATTATAAAGCAATTAGCACAGTGGCCATAGTTCCACTCTGCCAAATGTCAACTTTTTCAAGAATTATACAAAGGGAATAAATTGCACGTTATTCTGGGATTTCTCTCTGATTCCAGGATCATGCCAGAACTGTGCACAGGAAAAAAGAAAAAGAGAAGAGCAATGGAACATACTTCAATCTGCCCACCATTTTCCACAACGCTCAATATGTATTTGTCAGCATTGATCATGTCACTTTCTCAAGAAACAGAGACTCATATCGGTCCAAGGCTAAAAGAGAAGCATCAGAGTAATCTAGCTCCTCTGCCTCAACACCAGCCCTAGCTCAAGTTTAATAGGATCTGATGGAATGCAATTGTAAATGTTATGTACTTGAATAGCATTTTTTTTTGTTTCAATGTCTGATGCCTTGATGCATACCGATTGCATCAATACATTTCCCCACAGCAAATTTTACATAATCATCGCAATCCATGCGCTGCATAAAAACAGGAACAATCACACAGCGTGGAGAGTTTGAATCTATGACAAGACAAGTGCAGATGTTCACCGTGATCTTTGTCAGATATACTTCATGGAAATTGGTTGCAGCAAAAGTTGTCAGATGCCAGATGTATTACCTTTCTGAACTTCTACCTCATTCTAGATGTATGATAAATCTTCATTGATCTAGCAAGCATACGATTAATAAACGCAAACATTTTCCTCCTGAAGTATACACTAAACACAGCAAAAATGTCTGTCTCAAATATTGAATATTTCCTTTTGATAACTGGCCAGACACCGATTAAAACTGATACTGATGTTGTACTTGAAATCAAATGTATTGTGTGGTGTGCTTGTGGATATCCAATAAACAGCAGAAAGATACACCACAGCTTCTTTGATGGTGGATACACTTCTGTTTCTGGTACAGAACGGAATAGCAATGCACAAGTTGGAAAAATGCAAACCGCGCACTCCACCGGAATAAACTTCCGCTGCAAAGCATCTGGCTTGACATATTCTGCGTTCAGCTGGCCTTAACTCTTTTCGCTAAAGATAAAAGTACTAAAGAAGAATTTTCAAGAAAAAGTCCAGAATGTTCTTACAGTAATAGAGGAATTATGGTGACATTACTTACCTAACATATTCTGTGACTGGCTGTGAAATTCAACTTTTTAGAAATCCCATGCACAGCACCCAGTGTGAAACATACAGCACTTTGAATTTGGTGGACATTTAACAATATTAATTATCTTCTATGGTTTTAGAATGACCACGACGGAAGCAAGGAAGTGTAGGAATCCTGCAGGTTGACCCTGATCTGCATAAGCTTCTGATGTCAGCCCACATGACTGGGAGAATCTAGGTTCCTTGCATCGGGGAGATGCCATTACCTCAAACCAAATCCAACACCCGACATGCCTGCACACTCCTCTGGGACAACATCCGATACCACACGTGTAGTATTTCACCCATACCCTAGTTCAACAAATGTAGGCTAGGTGATTCATCAAACTATAAAAGTTGTTTATCAGGGATGACATCTATTCTGACAGGATACAGCAAATCTATACCACCACTGTGTGTTAATGAGCTGCTGGGCCACGACAAGCTGCCAGAGCGGCGTCAACGTCCCTGGACATATATTCTACAACTGTACGAAACATTACTGTAGGGATGAAATTACTTGCAGGAGAAAGGTGTCCCATCAGGTTGGAGGAAAACACTGTCTCAGGTCTCACACTGTCTCAAGAATCTTCCATGAGTGTTTGAGTAGATACATGGCAACTGAGAAAGCTGTGGTATATTGAGACCTCAGCACGTTGAGCAGTCTTAGTCACGGAGGCTCCTGCCAAACCTACCCCAAACAATCAGTTCTTCCAAAGCCCCCGAGCTTCCTCTAACTACGATATCAAACAGAATCGCAACTGCTTCTGCCCGTCATTTATTTATTCATTCAAGACCATATATACGAGGGGATGTTTAATCCACACCTGCGTAGAAGCACTTACTTTCATTATACTTCACATCCCTCGTTCACACAAGTGTTTTCGTGTCTTTGGCACTGTCCATTCATCTGCATGTGCATCTCTGCCCTCCCAAACGAGCATTACTTACGGCGATGTGACATCAGACTTAACAACTGTCCATTCATCAAGCAGTGTCATGTCAGGTTATGTCATCTGGCACAGTGCTCAGAGACTGCTGTTGAATTCTCTGCAGGCCTTGTTTGTTCGGCAGTACTCTCAGCGGGGAGACGGCCTGTCCCCATCAGTCTTCTCCCTTCAGTAACCAAGAGCCTTAGAGTCACACAGTATGAAGCACTTTGTAAAATTCAACAAGACGCCATCCTCGTTCTCCTCCAGCACGATGAGGTGGAACTGCAGGTAGGCTTAGGAACTGTCAGGAACAGAGGGGTGGCACAAGTGTGACGCATCTGGGGCGAAGCACACTGAAAATGACATTTCTGCTTCCTCTCCTCTGTTGTCCACTCCACATAGCACAAGGCTGGAGGCTGCAGAGGCACTGCTCTTTCAGACTCAGCATGTCAGGGCTATTTCACCGGACAGAAATCTATTGTGCGCCTAATCTCTCAAAGCGCTGACATGCTTTGTGCTCTTTATTGCATTTAGCCACCCAGGATCCAACTATAGCATGAAATCTGGAGCACTGGCAGGAACACATCTACATAACCAGTTCGATCAGATGCAGTAAGCAGTGAGCGTCCACACATACCTCGCCAAATGATTTCATTGTACCTCAAACCAACAGTCTATAGCATGTGGAACAGTACCCTTTAATTACCTTGATTGTATATGCAATGCATGAAAGCTAGCATTAAAACTAATATGGGACTAGCCTACATTTGGCAGTATGCTGGGTCTTTATTAAAATACACCATTAACTGAGGTCAATGGTTTGAAAACTTTCATGTGTGGGGTGTTGGTTCATCTTTTCTCATTCGGTTGACAAGGGCAACTATTAAATTGTCGTGCTCGGTTCTTCCATTCCCAGAAAGGTCTCTTCCAAGTAATAAAACAGAGATAGATATTACGGACTCACAGTGGAATTTCTCTAGTCTACAACTTGTGGTTATCCTCAAGGAATAGGCTTTAGTCTCTTACAACCACACCATGCAAATGTGGGGTGGAATGGAAAGAAGAGAAAAAAAATCTGGAAAGAGAGTGATCCTGCAGCAGAAGAGTAACAACCGCTACTCTTACTCTCCTGATAGATACCCTTTCTTAATGGATATTAGGATTCGCAGATGAGACCACTGAGCCAAGGAGGCAGTGGAGTTACAGCCTCCCCAATGTCACTCGCTCCCTAGGAAGTGCCCTAGATTTGATCGGGGCCCACGCGGCTCAATAGGACGTCATTTGGGATGCATCCTGAGTGCCTTCTGAAGGTACTCAGCGGGACGACGCCTCATCATCGCCTGTCTCAGGTTGTTCAGGGCACGCATGAGAACACAGACCATCACAGATGATGATAGAAGGGATTCATCATCTAGCATGAGACATCCATAATGCTCACCCATTACAGTGGATCGAGTAGATCAAGTGTTGTAGGCAGTTAAGGAATTGTGATCAGTGGAAGGTCTACATCTCAAACATGCCATTCATTAAAGTTAAATATTACTCAATAACTAATCATCTTTGGTGTCCATACATAATGCATGATTTATCCTTACAGAGAAAAGCCATTTCTTTTCTGAAACATATCAATGATTCAGAATTACTAGGGATTCAATGCCAACTAATCCAATCTGACGTGCATTGGCATTTCAACCCTCTCAGCAGTGGGTTGGGCATGAAATAATGGACAGTCCTTTGAAGACCATCTTCTAGACAAGGTACAGTACGGCTTTCAACTTGATTGCTGTAGGCAGATAATCATGGGCAACACTGAATATTAAGTTGCCCTTTCAACTGTGTAGTGAAACGAATTACTAGTCTGTGAGTGCTATATTGCTTAGTAATTGAAGAAGGTTTAGTGTTTTTTTTGTATGTATGTGTGTTT